>NW_026870982.1:1879844-2506459 GCF_033118175.1 Dama dama | reverse complement strand
CAGGCTGTTCATGTTTTTCAACACTGCTTCATGCTCCTCCTATTTTTCAGACCATGTCATGCTCCTCATATTTTTGACACCTTTTGAAGCTCTTCATATATTTCACACCTTTTCAGGCTCTTCATGTTTCTGAACACCGTTTCATGCTCCTCCTATTTTTCAGACCGTTTCTTGCTCCTCATAATTTTTACACGTTTTGAACCTCTTCATATTTTTCCCACCTTTTCAGGCTCTTCATGTTTTTGAACACCGTTTCATGCTCCTCCTATTTTTCAGACTGTTTCATGCTCCTCATATTTTTGACACCTTTTGAAGCTCTTCTTGTTTTTCACACTTTTTCAGGCTCTTCATGTTTTTGGACACCACTTCTTCCCCTTCATTTTTTCACAAGGTTTCTCCTCCTCATATATTTGACACCTTTTGAAGCTCTTCATATATTTCACACCTTTTCAGGCTCTTCATGTTTCTGAACACCGTTTCATGCTCCTCCTATTTTTCAGACCGTTTCTTGCTCCTCATAATTTTTACACGTTTTGAACCTCTTCATATTTTTCCCACCTTTTCAGGCTCTTCATGTTTCTGAACACAGCTTCATGCTCCTCCTATTTTTCAGACAGTTTCATGCTCCTCATATTTTTGACACCTTTTCAAGCTCTTCATATTTTTGACACCTTTTCAGGCTCTTCATGTTTTTGAACACCACTTCATGCTCCTCCTGTTTTTCAGACCGCTTAATGCTCCTCATATTTTTGACACTTTTGAAGCTCTTCATATTTCTCACACCTTTTCCGGCTGTTCATGTTTTTGAACACCGCTTCATGCTCCTCCTATTTCTCAGGCCGTTTCATGCTCCTCATATTTTTGACACCTTTTGAAGCTCCTCATATATTTCACGCCTTTTCAGTCTATTTATGTTTTTGAACACCGTTTCATGCTCCTCCTATTTGTCAGACCGTTTCATGCTCCTCATATTTTTGACACCTTTTGAAGCTCTGCATATATTTCACACCTTTGCAGTCTCTTCATGGTTTTGAACACCGTTTCATGGTCCTCCTATTTTTCAGACCATTTCATGCTCCTCATATTTTTCACTCCTTTTGAGGCTGTACAAATTTTTCACACCTTTTCAGGATCTACATATTTTTCAACACCGTTTTATTCTCCTCCTATATTTGAGACCGTTTCAAGCTCCTCATAATTTTGACAGCTTTTGAGGCTCTTCATATTTTTCACACCGTTTCAGGCTCTTCATGTTTTCGAAAAACGTTTCATGCTCCTCCTATGTTTCAGAACGTTTCATGCTCCTCATATTTTTTACACCTTTTGAAGTCTTCATATATTTCACACCTTTTTAGTCTCTTCATGTTTTTGAACACCGTTTCATGCTCCTCCTATTTTTCAGACCGTTTCATGCTCCTCATATGTTTGACACCTTTTGAAACTCTTCATATTTTCACACCTTTTGAAGCTCTTCATATTTTTTACACCTTTTGAAGCTCTTCATATTTTTCACACTTTTTCAGGCTCTTCATGTTTTTGAACACCGCTTCATGATCCTCCTATTTTTCAGACTGTTTCATGCTCCTCATATTTTTGACACCTTTTGAAGCTCTTCTTGTTTTTCACACTTTTTCAGGCTCTTCATGTTTTTGGACACCACTTCTTCCCCTTCATTTTTTCACAAGGTTTCTTCCTCCTCATATATTTGACACCTTTTGAAGCTCTTCATATTTTTCACACCTTTTCATGCTCTTCATTTTTTCAACACCGATTCATGCTCCTCCTGTTTTACAGACCGTTTCAGGCTCCTCATATATTTCACACCTTTTCATGCTTTTCATATGTTTCACACCTTTTCAGGCTCTTCGTGTTTTTGAACACCGTTTCATGCTCCTCCTGTTTTTCAGACCGTTTCATGCTCCTCATATTTTTGACACCTTTTGAAACTCTTCATATTTTCACACCTTTTGAAGCTCTTCATATTTTTCACACGTTTTCAGGCTGTTCATGTTTTTCAACACCGCTTCATGCACCTCCTATTTGTCAGACCGTTTCATGCTCCTTATATTTTTCACACCTTTTGAAGTTCTTCTTATTTTTCACACCTTTTCAAGCTCTTCATGTTTTCAACACCGCTTCATGCTCCTACTATTTTTCAGACCGTTTCATGCTCCTCATATGTTTCACACCTTTTGAAGCTCTTCATATATTTCACATCTTTTCAGGCTCTTCATGTTTCTGAACACAGCTTCATGCTCCTCCTATTTTTCAGACAGTTTCATGCTCCTCATATTTTTGACACCTTTTCAAGCTCTTCATATTTTTGACACCTTTTCAGGCTCTTCATGTTTTTGAACACCACTTCATGCTCCTCCTGTTTTTCAGACCGCTTAATGCTCCTCATATTTTTGACACTTTTGAAGCTCTTCATATTTCTCACACCTTTTCCGGCTGTTCATGTTTTTGAACACCGCTTCATGCTCCTCCTATTTTTCAGGCCGTTTCATGCTCCTCATATTTTTGACACCTTTTGAAGCTCCTCATATATTTCACGCCTTTTCAGTCTATTTATGTTTTTGAACACCGTTTCATGCTCCTCCTATTTGTCAGACCGTTTCATGCTCCTCATATTTTTGACACCTTTTGAAGCTCTTCATATATTTCACACCTTTGCAGTCTCTTCATGGTTTTGAACACCGTTTCATGGTCCTCCTATTTTTCAGACCATTTCATGCTCCTCATATTTTTCACTCCTTTTGAGGCTGTACAAATTTTTCACACCTTTTCAGGATCTACATATTTTTCAACACCGTTTTATTCTCCTCCTATATTTGAGACCGTTTCAAGCTCCTCATTATTTTGACAGCTTTTGAGGCTTTTCATATTTTTCACACCGTTTCAGGCTCTTCATGTTTTCGAAAAACGTTTCATGCTCCTCCTATGTTTCAGAACGTTTCATGCTCCTCATATTTTTTACACCTTTTGAAGTCTTCATATATTTCACACCTTTTTAGTCTCTTCATGTTTTTGAATACCGTTTCATGCTCCTCCTATTTTTCGGACCGTTTCATGCTCCTCATATGTTTGACACCTTTTGAAACTCTTCATATTTTCACACCTTTTGAAGCTCTTCATATTTTTTACACCTTTTGAAGTCTTCATATATTTCACACCTTTTTAGTCTCTTCATGTTTTTGAATACCGTTTCATGCTCCTCCTATTTTTCGGACCGTTTCATGCTCCTCATATGTTTGACACCTTTTGAAACTCTTCATATTTTCACACCTTTTGAAGCTCTTCATATTTTTTACACCTTTTGAAGCTCTTCATATATTTCACACCTTTTCAGGCTCTTCATGTTTTTCAACACCGCTTCATGCACCTCCTATTTGTCAGACCGTTTCATGCTCCTTATATTTTTCACACCTTTTGAAGTTCTTCTTATTTTTCACACCTTTTCAAGCTCTTCATGTTTTCAACACCGCTTCATGCTCCTACTATTTTTCAGACCGTTTCATGCTCCTCATATGTTTCACACCTTTTGAAGCTCTTCATATATTTCACATCTTTTCAGGCTCTTCATGTTTCGGAACACAGCTTCATGCTCCTCCTATTTTTCAGACAGTTTTATGCTCCTCATATTTTTGACACCTTTTCAAGCTCTTCATATTTTTGACACCTTTTCAGGCTCTTCATGTTTTTGAACACCACTTCATGCTCCTCCTGTTTTTCAGACCGCTTAATGCTCCTCATATTTTTGACACTTTTGAAGCTCTTCATATTTCTCACACCTTTTCCGGCTGTTCATGTTTTTGAACACCGCTTCATGCTCCTCCTATTTTTCAGGCCGTTTCATGCTCCTCATATTTTTGACACCTTTTGAAGCTCCTCATATATTTCACGCCTTTTCAGTCTATTTATGTTTTTGAACACCGTTTCATGCTCCTCCTATTTGTCAGACCGTTTCATGCTCCTCATATTTTTGACACCTTTTGAAGCTCTTCATATATTTCACACCTTTGCAGTCTCTTCATGGTTTTGAACACCGTTTCATGGTCCTCCTATTTTTCAGACCATTTCATGCTCCTCATATTTTTCACTCCTTTTGAGGCTGTACAAATTATTCACACCTTTTCAGGATCTACATATTTTTCAACACCGTTTTATTCTCCTCCTATATTTGAGACCGTTTCAAGCTCCTCATAATTTTGACAGCTTTTGAGGCTCTTCATATTTTTCACACCGTTTCAGGCTCTCCATGTTTTCGAAAAACGTTTCATGCTCCTCCTATATTTCAGAACGTTTCATGCTCCTCATATTTTTTACACCTTTTGAAGTCTTCATATATTTCACACCTTTTTAGTCTCTTCATGTTTTTGAACACCGTTTCATGCTCCTCCTATTTTTCAGACCGTTTCATGCTCCTCATATGTTTGACACCTTTTGAAACTCTTCATATTTTCACACCTTTTGAAGCTCCTCATATTTTTTACACCTTTTGAAGCTCTTCATATTTTTCACACTTTTTCAGGCTCTTCATGTTTTTGAACACCGCTTCATGATCCTCCTATTTTTCAGACCGTTTCATGCTCCTCATATTTTTGACACCTTGTGAAGCTCTTCATATTTTTCAAACTTTTTGAACCTCTTCATATTTTTCACACCTTTTCAGGCTGTTCATGTTTTTCAACACTGCTTCATGCTCCTCCTATTTTTCAGACCATGTCATGCTCCTCATATTTTTGACACCTTTTGAAGCTCTTCATATATTTCACACCTTTTCAGGCTCTTCATGTTTCTGAACACCGTTTCATGCTCCTCCTATTTTTCAGACCGTTTCTTGCTCCTCATAATTTTTACACGTTTTGAACCTCTTCATATTTTTCCCACCTTTTCAGGCTCTTCATGTTTTTGAACACCGTTTCATGCTCCTCCTATTTTTCAGACTGTTTCATGCTCCTCATATTTTTGACACCTTTTGAAGCTCTTCTTGTTTTTCACACTTTTTCAGGCTCTTCATGTTTTTGGACACCACTTCTTCCCCTTCATTTTTTCACAAGGTTTCTTCCTCCTCATATATTTGACACCTTTTGAAGCTCTTCATATTTTTCACACCTTTTCATGCTCTTCATTTTTTCAACACCGATTCATGCTCCTCCTGTTTTACAGACCGTTTCAGGCTCCTCATATATTTCACACCTTTTCATGCTTTTCATATGTTTCACACCTTTTCAGGCTCTTCATGTTTTTGAACACCGTTTCATGCTCCTCCTATTTTTCAGACCGTTTCATGCTCCTCATATTTTTGACACCTTTTGAAGCTCTTCATATTTTTCACACCTTTTCAGGCTCTTCATGTTTTTGAAAACTTTTTCATGCTCCTCCTAATCTTCAGAACGTTTCATGCTCCTCATATTTTTGACACATTTTGAAGCTCTTCATATATTTCACAACTTTTCAGGCTGTTTATGTTTTTCAACACTGCTTCATGCTGCTCCTATTTTTCAGACCGTTTCATGCTCCTCATATATTTGACACATTTTGAAGCTCTTCATATATTTCACAACTTTTCAAGCTCTTCTTTTTTTCAACACCGATTCTTGCTCCTCCTATTTTTCTTACCGTTTCATGTTCCTCATATTTTTGACACCTTTTGAACCTCTTCATATATTTCACACTTTTTCAGGCTCTTCATGTTTTTGAACACCGTTTCACGCTCCTGCTATTTTTCAGACCGTTTCATGCTCCTCATATTTTTGACACCTTTTGAAGCTCTTCATATTATTCACACCTCTTCAGGCTCTTCATGTTTTTGAACACCGCTTCATGCTACTCCTATTTTTCAGACCGTTTCATGCTCCTCATATTTTTGACACCTTTTGAAGATCTTCATATATTTCACTCTTTTCAGGCTCTGCATGTTTTTCAACACCGCTTCATGCTCCTCTTATTTCAGACCGTTTCATGCTCCTCATATTTTTGACACCTTTTGAAGCTCTTTATATTTTTTACATCTTTTCAGGCTCTTCCTGTTTTTCAACACTGGTTCATGCTCCTCCTACTTTTCAGACCGTTTCATGCTCTTCATATTTTTGACACCGTTTGAAGCTCTTCATATTTTTTACACCTTTTCAGGCTCTTTATGTTTTACAACACCGCTTCATGCTGCTCATATTTTTCAGATCGTTTCATGTTCCTCATATATTTGACACGTTTTGAAGCTCTTCATATATTTCACACCTTTTCAGGCTCTTCAAGTTTTTCAACACCGCTTCATGCTCCTCCTATTTTTCAGACCGTTTCATGCCCCTCATATTTTTGTCACCTTTTCAAGCTACTCATATAGTTCACAACTTTTCAGGCTCTTCATGTTGTTCAACACCGCTTCATGCTCCTCTTATTTTTCAGACCGTTTCGTGCACTCATATTTGACACCTTTTGAAGTTCTTCATATTTTTCCCACCTTATCAGGCTCTTCATGTATTTCAACAACGCTTCATGCTCCACCTATTTTTCAGAACTTTTCATGCTCCTCATATTTTTACACCTTTTGAAGCTCTTCATATATTTCACACTTTTTCAGGCTCTTCATGTATTTGAACAACACTTCATGCTCCTCCTATTTTTCAGACCGTTTCTTGCTCCTCATATTTTTGACACCTTTTGAAGCTCTTCATATATTTCACACCTTTTCAGGCTCTGCATGTTTTTCAACACCGTTTCATGCTCCTCCTATTTTTCAGACCGTTTCATGCTCCTCATATTTTTGACACCTTTTGAAGCTCGTTATATTTTTCAAACCTTTTCAGTCTCTCTATGTTTTTCAGCACCACTTGATGCTCCTCCTATTTTCAGACCGTTTCATGCTCCTCATATTTTTGACACCTTTTGAAGCTCTTCATATATTTTACTCCTTTTCAGGCTCTTCATGTTTTTCAACACCGTTTCATGCTCGTCCTATTTTTCACACCGTTTCATGCTCCTCATATTTTAGACACTTTTTGAAGCTCTTCATATTGTTCACAACTTTTCAGGCTCTTCAAATTTTTCAACACAGCTTCATGCTCCTCCTATTTTTCAGACCTTTTCATGCTCCTCATATTTTTGACACCTTTTGAAGCTCTTCATATTTTCCAAACCTTTTCAGTCTCTACATGTTTTTCAGCACCACTATATGCTCCTCCTATTTTTCAGACCGTTTCATGCTCCTCATATTTTTGACACCTTTTGAAGCTCTTCATATATTTCACACCTTTTCAGGCTCTTCATGTTTTTCAACACCGCATCTTGCTCCTCCTATTTTTCAGACCGTGTCATGCTTCTCATAATTTTGACACCTTTTGAAGCTCTTCATATTTTTCACACCTTTTGTGTCTCTTCATGTTTTTGAACACCGTTACATGCTCCTCCTGTTTTTCAGACCGTTTCATGCTCCTCATATTTTTCACACCTTTTGAAGCTCTTCATATTTCACAAGTTTTGAAGCTCTTCATATTTTTCACACCTTTTGAAGCTCTTCATATTTTTCAAACCTTTTCAGGCTCTTCATGTTTTTCAGTACCGCTTCATGCTCCTCCTATTTTTCAGACTGTTTCATGCTCTTCATAATTTTGACACGTTTTGAAGCTCTTCATATTTTTCACACCTTTTCATGCTCTTCATGTTTTTGAACACCGTTTTACGCTACTCCTATTTTTTACACCTTTTGAAGCTCTTTATATTTTTCACACCTTTTCAGGCTCTTCATGTTTTTCAACAATGTTTAATGCTCCTCCTATTTTTCAGACCGTTTCATGCTCCTCATATTTTTGACACCTTTTAAAGCTCTTCATAATTTTCAAACCTTTGAAGCTCTTCATATTTTTCACACGTTTTCAGGCTGTTCATGTTTTTCAACACCGCTTCATGCACCTCCTATTTGTCAGACCGTTTCATGCTCCTTATATTTTTCACACCTTTTGAAGTTCTTCTTATTTTTCACACCTTTTCAAGCTCTTCATGTTTTCAACACCGCTTCATGCTCCTACTATTTTTCAGACCGTTTCATGCTCCTCATATGTTTCACACCTTTTGAAGCTCTTCATATATTTCACATCTTTTCAGGCTCTTCATGTTTCTGAACACAGCTTCATGCTCCTCCTATTTTTCAGACAGTTTCATGCTCCTCATATTTTTGACACCTTTTCAAGCTCTTCATATTTTTGACACCTTTTCAGGCTCTTCATGTTTTTGAACACCACTTCATGCTCCTCCTGTTTTTCAGACCGCTTAATGCTCCTCATATTTTTGACACTTTTGAAGCTCTTCATATTTCTCACACCTTTTCCGGCTGTTCATGTTTTTGAACACCGCTTCATGCTCCTCCTATTTCTCAGGCCGTTTCATGCTCCTCATATTTTTGACACCTTTTGAAGCTCCTCATATATTTCACGCCTTTTCAGTCTATTTATGTTTTTGAACACCGTTTCATGCTCCTCCTATTTGTCAGACCGTTTCATGCTCCTCATATTTTTGACACCTTTTGAAGCTCTTCATATATTTCACACCTTTGCAGTCTCTTCATGGTTTTGAACACCGTTTCATGGTCCTCCTATTTTTCAGACCATTTCATGCTCCTCATATTTTTCACTCCTTTTGAGGCTGTACAAATTTTTCACACCTTTTCAGGATCTACATATTTTTCAACACCGTTTTATTCTCCTCCTATATTTGAGACCGTTTCAAGCTCCTCATAATTTTGACAGCTTTTGAGGCTCTTCATATTTTTCACACCGTTTCAGGCTCTTCATGTTTTCGAAAAACGTTTCATGCTCCTCCTATGTTTCAGAACGTTTCATGCTCCTCATATTTTTTACACCTTTTGAAGTCTTCATATATTTCACACCTTTTTAGTCTCTTCATGTTTTTGAACACCGTTTCATGCTCCTCCTATTTTTCAGACCGTTTCATGCTCCTCATATGTTTGATACCTTTTGAAACTCTTCATATTTTCACACCTTTTGAAGCTCTTCATATTTTTTACACCTTTTGAAGCTCTTCATATTTTTCACACTTTTTCAGGCTCTTCATGTTTTTGAACACCGCTTCATGATCCTCCTATTTTTCAGACTGTTTCATGCTCCTCATATTTTTGACACCTTTTGAAGCTCTTCTTGTTTTTCACACTTTTTCAGGCTCTTCATGTTTTTGGACACCACTTCTTCCCCTTCATTTTTTCATAAGGTTTCTTCCTCCTCATATATTTGACACCTTTTGAAGCTCTTCATATTTTTCACACCTTTTCATGCTCTTCATTTTTTCAACACCGATTCATGCTCCTCCTGTTTTACAGACCGTTTCAGGCTCCTCATATATTTCACACCTTTTCATGCTTTTCATATGTTTCACACCTTTTCGGGCTCTTCGTGTTTTTGAACACCGTTTCATGCTCCTCCTATTTTTCAGACCGTTTCATGCTCCTCATTTTTTCACAACTGTTGGAGCTCTTCATATTTTTTACATCTTTTCAGGCTCTTCCTGTTTTTCAACACTGGTTCATGCTCCTCCTATTTTTCAGACCGTTTCATGCTCTTCATATTTTTGACACCGTTTGAAGCTCTTCATATTTTTTACATCTTTTCAGGCTCTTCCTGTTTTTCAACACTGGTTCATGCTCCTCCTATTTTTCAGACCGTTTCATGCTCTTCATATTTTTGACACCGTTTGAAGCTCTTCATATTTTTTACATCTTTTCAGGCTCTTTATGTTTTACAACACCGCTTCATGCTGCTCATATTTTTCAGATCGTTTCATGTTCCTCATATATTTGACACGTTTTGAAGCTCTTCATATATTTCACACCTTTTCAGGCTCTTCAAGTTTTTCAACACCGCTTCATGCTCCTCCTATTTTTCAGACCGTTTCATGCCCCTCATATTTTTGTCACCTTTTCAAGCTACTCATATAGTTCACAACTTTTCAGGCTCTTCATGTTGTTCAACACCGCTTCATGCTCCTCTTATTTTTCAGACCGTTTCGTGCACTCATATTTGACACCTTTTGAAGTTCTTCATATTTTTCACACCTTATCAGGCTCTTCATGTATTTCAACAACGCTTCATGCTCCACCTATTTTTCAGAACTTTTCATGCTCCTCATATTTTTACACCTTTTGAAGCTCTTCATATATTTCACACTTTTTCAGGCTCTTCATGTATTTGAACAACACTTCATGCTCCTCCTATTTTTCAGACCGTTTCTTGCTCCTCATATTTTTGACACCTTTTGAAGCTCTTCATATATTTCACACCTTTTCAGGCTCTGCATGTTTTTCAACACCGTTTCATGCTCCTCCTATTTTTCAGACCGTTTCATGCTCCTCATATTTTTGACACCTTTTGAAGCTCGTTATATTTTTCAAACCTTTTCAGTCTCTCTATGTTTTTCAGCACCTCTTGATGCTCCTCCTATTTTCAGACCGTTTCATGCTCCTCATATTTTTGACACCTTTTGAAGCTCTTCATATATTTTACTCCTTTTCAGGCTCTTCATGTTTTTCAACACCGTTTCATGCTCGTCCTATTTTTCAGACCGTTTCATGCTCCTCATATTTTAGACACTTTTTGAAGCTCTTCATATTGTTCACAACTTTTCAGGCTCTTCAAATTTTTCAACACAGCTTCATGCTCCTCCTATTTTTCAGACCTTTTCATGCTCCTCATATTTTTGACACCTTTTGAAGCTCTTCATATTTTCCAATCCTTTTCAGTCTCTACATGTTTTTCAGCACCACTATATGCTCCTCCTATTTTTCAGACCGTTTCATGCTCCTCATATTTTTGACACCTTTTGAAGCTCTTCATATATTTCACACCTTTTCAGGCTCTTCATGTTTTTCACCACCGCATCTTGCTCCTCCTATTTTTCAGACCGTGTCATGCTTCTCATAATTTTGACACCTTTTGAAGCTCTTCATATTTTTCACACCTTTTGTGTCTCTTCATGTTTTTGAACACCGTTACATGCTCCTCCTGTTTTTCAGACCGTTTCATGCTCCTCATATTTTTCACACCTTTTGAAGCTCTTCATATTTCACAAGTTTTGAAGCTCTTCATATTTTTCACACCTTTTGAAGCTCTTCATATTTTTCAAACCTTTTCAGGCTCTTCATGTTTTTCAGTACCGCTTCATGCTCCTCCTATTTTTCAGACTGTTTCATGCTCCTCATAATTTTGACACGTTTTGAAGCTCTTCATATTTTTCACACCTTTTCATGCTCTTCATGTTTTTGAACACCGTTTTACGCTACTCCTATTTTTTACACCTTTTGAAGCTCTTTATATTTTTCACACCTTTTCAGGCTCTTCATGTTTTTCAACAATGTTTAATGCTCCTCCTATTTTTCAGACCGCTTCATGCTCCTCATATTTTTGACACCTTTTAAAGCTCTTCATAATTTTCAAACCTTTGAAGCTCTTCATATTTTTCACACGTTTTCAGGCTGTTCATGTTTTTCAACACCGCTTCATGCACCTCCTATTTGTCAGACCGTTTCATGCTCCTTATATTTTTCACACCTTTTGAAGTTCTTCTTATTTTTCACACCTTTTCAAGCTCTTCATGTTTTCAACACCGCTTCATGCTCCTACTATTTTTCAGACCGTTTCATGCTCCTCATATGTTTCACACCTTTTGAAGCTCTTCATATATTTCACATCTTTTCAGGCTCTTCATGTTTCTGAACACAGCTTCATGCTCCTCCTATTTTTCAGACAGTTTCATGCTCCTCATATTTTTGACACCTTTTCAAGGTCTTCATATTTTTGACACCTTTCAGGCTCTTCATGTTTTTGAACACCACTTCATGCTCCTCCTGTTTTTCAGACCGCTTAATGCTCCTCATATTTTTGACACTTTTGAAGCTCTTCATATTTCTCACACCTTTTCCGGCTGTTCATGTTTTTGAACACCGCTTCATGCTCCTCCTATTTCTCAGGCCGTTTCATGCTCCTCATATTTTTGACACCTTTTGAAGCTCCTCATATATTTCACGCCTTTTCAGTCTATTTATGTTTTTGAACACCGTTTCATGCTCCTCCTATTTGTCAGACCGTTTCATGCTCCTCATATTTTTGACACCTTTTGAAGCTCTTCATATATTTCACACCTTTGCAGTCTCTTCATGGTTTTGAACACCGTTTCATGGTCCTCCCATTTTTCAGACCATTTCATGCTCCTCATATTTTTCACTCCTTTTGAGGCTGTACAAATTTTTCACACCTTTTCAGGATCTACATATTTTTCAACACCGTTTTATTCTCCTCCTATATTTGAGACCGTTTCAAGCTCCTCATAATTTTGACAGCTTTTGAGGCTCTTCATATTTTTCACACCGTTTCAGGCTCTTCATGTTTTCGAAAAACGTTTCATGCTCCTCCTATGTTTCAGAACGTTTCATGCTCCTCATATTTTTTACACCTTATGAAGTCTTCATATATTTCACACCTTTTTAGTCTCTTCATGTTTTTGAACACCGTTTCATGCTCCTCCTATTTTTCAGACCGTTTCATGCTCCTCATATGTTTGACACCTTTTGAAACTCTTCATATTTTCACACCTTTTGAAGCTCTTCATATTTTTTACACCTTTTGAAGCTCTTCATATTTTTCACACTTTTTCAGGCTCTTCATGTTTTTGAACACCGCTACATGATCCTCCTATTTTTCAGACCGTTTCATGCTCCTCATATTTTTGACACCTTTTAAAGCTCTTCATATTTTTCAAACTTTTTGAACCTCTTCATATTTTTCACACCTTTTCAGGCTGTTCATGTTTTTCAACACTGCTTCATGCTCCTCCTATTTTTCAGACCATGTCATGCTCCTCATATTTTTGACACCTTTTGAAGCTCTTCATATATTTCACACCTTTTCAGGCTCTTCATGTTTTTCAACACCGCTTCATGCACCTCCTATTTGTCAGACCGTTTCATGCTCCTTATATTTTTCACACCTTTTGAAGTTCTTCTTATTTTTCACACCTTTTCAAGCTCTTCATGTTTTCAACACCGCTTCATGCTCCTACTATTTTTCAGACCGTTTCATGCTCCTCATATGTTTCACACCTTTTGAAGCTCTTCATATATTTCACATCTTTTCAGGCTCTTCATGTTTCTGAACACAGCTTCATGCTCCTCCTATTTTTCAGACAGTTTCATGCTCCTCATATTTTTGACACCTTTTCAAGCTCTTCATATTTTTGACAGCTTTTCAGGCTCTTCATGTTTTTGAACACCACTTCATGCTCCTCCTGTTTTTCAGACCGCTTAATGCTCCTCATATTTTTGACACTTATGAAGCTCTTCATATTTCTCACACCTTTTCCGGCTGTTCATGTTTTTGAACACTGCTTCATGATCCTCCTATTTTTCAGACCGTTTCATGCTCCTCATATTTTTGACACCTTGTGAAGCTCTTCATATTTTTCAAACTTTTTGAACCTCTTCATATTTTTCACACCTTTTCAGGCTGTTCATGTTTTTCAACACTGCTTCATGCTCCTCCTATTTTTCAGACCATGTCATGCTCCTCATATTTTTGACACCTTTTGAAGCTCTTCATATATTTCACACCTTTTCAGGCTCTTCATGTTTCTGAACACCGTTTCATGCTCCTCCTATTTTTCAGACCGTTTCTTGCTCCTCATAATTTTTACACGTTTTGAACCTCTTCATATTTTTCCCACCTTTTCAGGCTCTTCATGTTTTTGAACACCGTTTCATGCTCCTCCTATTTTTCAGACTGTTTCATGCTCCTCATATTTTTGACACCTTTTGAAGCTCTTCTTGTTTTTCACACTTTTTCAGGCTCTTCATGTTTTTGGACACCACTTCTTCCCCTTCATTTTTTCATAAGGTTTCTTCCTCCTCATATATTTGACACCTTTTGAAGCTCTTCATATTTTTCACACCTTTTCATGCTCTTCATTTTTTCAACACCGATTCATGCTCCTCCTGTTTTACAGACCGTTTCAGGCTCCTCATATATTTCACACCTTTTCATGCTTTTCATATGTTTCACACCTTTTCAGGCTCTTCATGTTTTTGAACACCGTTTCATGCTCCTCCTATTTTTCAGACCGTTTCATGCTCCTCATGTTTTTGACACCTTTTGAAGCTCTTCATATTTTTCACACCTTTTCAGGCTCTTCATGTTTTTGAAAACTTTTTCATGCTCCTCCTAATCTTCAGAACGTTTCATGCTCCTCATATTTTTGACACATTTTGAAGCTCTTCATATATTTCACAACTTTTCAGGCTGTTTATGTTTTTCAACACTGCTTCATGCTGCTCCTATTTTTCAGACCGTTTCATGCTCCTCATATATTTGACACATTTTGAAGCTCTTCATATATTTCACAACTTTTCAAGCTCTTCTTTTTTTCAACACCGATTCTTGCTCCTCCTATTTTTCTTACCGTTTCATGTTCCTCATATTTTTGACACCTTTTGAAGCTCTTCATATATTTAACACTTTTTCAGGCTCTTCATGTTTTTGAACACCGCTTCATGTTCCTCCTATTTTTCCGACCGTTTCATGCTCCTCATATTTTTGACACCTTTTGAAGTTCTTCATATTTTTCACACCTTTTCAGGCTCTTCATGTTTGTGAGCCCAGCTTCATGCTCCATCTATTTTTCAGACCGTTTCCTTCTCCTCATGTATTTCAAACCCTTTGAAGCTGTTCATATTTTTCACACCTTTTCAGGCTCTTCATGTTTCTGAACACCGTTTCATGCTTCTCCTATTTTTCAGATCGTTTCATGCTCCTCATAATTTTGACACCTGTTGATGCTCTTCATATTTTTCACACCTTTTCATCTCTTCAGGTTTTGAATACCGCTTCATGCTCCTCCTATTTTTCAGACCGTTTCATGCTCCTCATGTATTTCACACCTCTTGAAGCTCTTCATATTTTTCACAACTTTACAGGCTCTTCATGTTTTTCAACACCGCTTCATGTTCCTCCTATTATTCAGACCGTTTCATGCTCCTCATGTTTTTAACACCTTTTGAAGCTCTTCATAATTTTCACACCTTTTCAGGCTCTTCATGATTTTCACACGTTTTCAGGATCTTCATGTTTTTGAACACCGTTTCATGCTCCTCCTAGTTTTCAGACCATTTCATGCTCCTCATACATTTGACACCTTTTGAAGCTCTTCATATTCTTCACACATTTTCAGGCTCTTCATATTTTTCAACATCGCTTCATATTCCTCCTGTTTTTCAGACCGTTTCATGCTCATCTCATTTTTGACACCTTTTGAAACTCTTCATATATTTCACACCTTTTCAGGCTCTTCATGTTTTTCTACACCACTTCATGCTCCTCCTATTTTTCAGACCGTTTCATGCTCCTCCTATTTTTCCGACCGTTTCATCCTCCTCATATTTTTGACACTTTTTGAGGCTCTTCGTATATTTCACACATTTTCAGGCTCTTCACGTTTTTCAACACCACTTCATGCTCCGCCTATTTTTCAGACCGTTTCATGCTCATCTCATTTTTGACACCTTTTGAAGTTCTTCAGGTTTTTCACAGCTTTTGAAGCTCCTCATATTTTTCACACGTTTTCAGGCTCTTCATGTTTTTCAACACCGCTTCATGCTCCTCCTATTTTTCTGACCATATCATGCTCCTCATATTTTTGACACCTTTTGAAACTCTTCCTATTTTTCACATCTTTTCAGGCTCTTCATGTTTTTCCACACCTTTTCATTCTCCTAATATTTTTCAGACCGTTTCATGCTCCTCATATTTTTCAGACCGCTTCATGCTCCTCCTATTTTTCAGAGCGTTTCATGCTCCTCATATTTTTGAAACCTTTTGAAGCTCCTCCTATTTTTCACACCTTTTCAGGCTCTTCTCTTTTTTCAAAACAGTTTCATGCTCCTCATATTTTTCAGACCGTTTCATGCTCCTCCCATTTTCAGACCGTTTCATGCTCCTCATATTTTTGACACCTTTTGAAGCTCTTCATATTTTTCACACCTTTTCAGGCTCTTCATGTTTTTCATCACCACTTCATGCTCTTCCTATTTTTCAGACCGTTTCATGCTCCTCATTTTTTTGACAGCTTTTGAAGCTCTTCATATTTTTCACACATTTTAAGGCTCTTCATGTTTTTAAAAACCGCTTCACGCTTCTTCTATTTTTCAGACCGTATCATGCTCCTCATATTTTTCTCACATTTTGAAGCTCTTCATATTTTTCACAGCTTTTCAGGCTCTTCATGTCTTTGAACACCATTTCATGCGCCTCCTATTTTTCAGACAGTTTCATGCTCCTCATATATTTGACACCTTTTGAAGCTCTTCATATATTTCAAACAATTTCAGGATCTTAATCTTTTTCACAACCGCTTCATTCTCCTATTTTTCAGACCGTTTCATGCTCCACATATTTTGACACCTTTTGAAGCTCTTCATATATTTCACACCTTTCCAAGCTCTTCATGTTTTTCAACACCGCTTCATGCTCCTCCTATTTTTGAGACCGTATCATGCTCCTCATATTTTTGACACATTTTGAAGCTCTTCATATTTTTCAACTCCGCTTCATGCTCCTCATATTTTTCAGACTGTTTCATGATCCTCATATTTTTGACACCATTTGAAGCTCTTCATATATTTCACACATTTTCAGGCTCTTCATGTTTATCACACCTTTTCAGGCTCTTCATGTTTTGCCACACCGATTCATGCTCCTCCTATTTTTCAGACCGTTTCATGTTCCTCATATTTTTGACAATTTTGAAGCTCTTCATGTATTTCACACCTTTTCAGGCTCTTCATGTTTTTCAACACCGCTTCTTACTCCTCCTATTCTTCAGACCTTTTCATGCTCCTCATATTTTTGACACCTTTTGAAGCTCTTCATATATTTCACACCTTTTCAGGCTGCTTATGTTTTTTAACACCGCTTCATGCTGCTCCTATTTTTCAGACCGTTTCATGCTCCTCATATATTTGACACGTTTTGAAGTTCTTCATATATTTCACAACTTTTCAGGCTCTTCTTTTTTTCAACACCGATTCTTGCTCCTCCTATTTTTCAGACCGTTTCATGTTCCTCATATTTTTGACAACTTTTGAAGCGCTTCATGTTTTTCACACCTTTTCAGGCTCTTCACTTTTCAACACCGCTTCATGCTCCTCCTATTTTTCAGACCGTATCAAGCTCCTATACTTTTGAAAACTTTTGAAGCTCTTCATATATTTCCCACCTTTTCAGGCTCTTCATGTTTTGCAACACCGTTTCATGCTCCTCCTATATTTCAGAAGGTTTCATGCTCCTCCTATTTTTCAGACAGTTTCATGCTCCTCATATATTTGACTCCTTTTGAAGCTCTTCATATTATTCACACCTTTTCAGGCTCTTCATGTTTTTCAACACCACTTCATGCTCTTCCTATTTTTCAAACTGTTTCATGCTCCTCCTATTTTTGACACCTTTTGAACCTCTTCATATATTTCACACCTTTTCAGGCTCTTCATGTTTTTCAACACCGTTTTATGCTCCTCCTATTTTTCAGAACGCTTCATGCTCCTCATATTTTTGACACATTTTGTAGCTCTTCATATATTTCACACCTTTTCAGGCTCTTCATATTTTTTAACACCGCTTCATGCTCTTCCTATTTTTAAGACAGTTTCATGCGCATCATAATTTTGAAACTTTATGAAGCTCTTCATAGTTTTCACACATTTTCAGTCTCTTCATGTTTTTCCACACCGTTTCAGGCTGCTCCTATTTTTCAGACCGTTTCATGCTCCTTATATATTTGACACCTTTTGAAGCTCTTCATATTTTTCACTCCTTTTTAGGCTCTTCGTCTTATTCAATACCGTTTCATGCTCCTCCTATTTTTCAGAACGCTTCATGCTCCTCATATTTTTGACACATTTTGTAGCTCATCATATATTTCACACCTTTTCAGGCTCTTCATGTTTTTCAACACCGCTTCATGCTCTTCCTATTTTTAAGACAGTTTCATGCACATCATATTTTTGAAACCTTTTGAAGCTCTTCATATTTTTCACACATTTTCAGTTTCTTCATGTTTTTCCACACCGTTTCAGGCTGCTCCTATTTTTCAGACCGTTTCATGCTCCTTATATATTTGACACCTTTTGAAGCTCTTCATATTTTTCACTCCTTTTTAGGCTCTTCGTGTTTTTCCACACCGTTTCATGCTCCTCCTATTTTTTAGAACGTTTCATGCTCCTCATATTTTTGACACCTTTTGAAGCTCTTCATATTTTTCACACCATTTCAGGCTCTTCATGTTTCTGAACACCGTTTCATGCTCCTCATATTTTTACATGTTTTGAAACTCTTCATATTTTTCACACCTTTTCAGGCTCTTCATATTTTTCAACACCGCTTCATGCTCCTCCGATTTTTCAGACCGTTTCATGCTTCTTATATTTTTGACTTCTTTTAAAGCTCTTCATATATTTCACTCCTTTTTAGGCTCTTCGTCTTATTCAACACCGTTTCATGCTCCTCCTATTTTTCAGAACGCTTCATGCTCCTCATATTTTTGACACATTTTGTAGCTCTTCATATATTTCACACCTTTTCAGGCTCTTCATGTTTTTCAAAACCACTTCATCCTCCTCCAATTTTTAAGACCGTTTCATGCTCATCTCATTTTTGACACCTTTTAAAGCTCTTCATATTTTTCATTGTTTTGAAGCTCTTCATGTTTTTGAAACGTTTTCAGGCTCTTCATGTTTTTCAACACCGCTTCTTGTTCCTCCTATTTTTCAGACCGTTTCATGCTCTTCATATTTTTGACACCTTTTGAAACTCTTCATATTTTTCACACCTTTTCAGGCTTCATGATTTTGAACACCACATCATGCTCCTTCTATTTTTCAGACCGTTTCATGCTCCTCATATTTTTGACACCTTTTGAAGCTCTTCATATTTCACACTTTATCAGGCTCTTCATGTTTTTGAACACCGACTCATGCTGCTCATATTTTTGACACCTTTTGAAACTCTTCATATTTTTCACCACTTTTTAGGCTCTTCATGTTTTTGAACACCGTTTCATGCTCCTCCTATTTTTCAGAACGTTTCATGCTCCTCCTATTTTCACACCTTTTGAAGCTCTTCATATTTTCCACACCTTTTCTGGCTCTTCATGTTTTTGAACACCGCTTCATGTTCCTCCTTTTTTTCAGACCGTTTCATGCTCCTCATATATTTCACACCTTTTGAAGCTCTTCATATATGTCACACCTTTTCAGGCTCTCATGTTTTTGAACACCGTTTCATGCTCCTCCTATTTTTCAGACCGTTTCATGCTTCTCATGTATTTCACACCTTTTGAAGCTCTTCCTATTTTTCACACCTTTTCAGGCTCTTCATGTTTTTGAAAACCATTTCATGCTCCTCCTATTTTTCAGACCGTTTCATGCTCCTCATATTTTTGACACCTTTGAAGCTCTTCATATTTTTCACACCTTTTGAACCTCCTCATATTTTTCACACGTTTTCAGGCTCTTCATGTTTTTGAACACCGCTTCATGTTCCTCCTATTTTTCCGACCGTTTCATGCTCCTCATATTTTTGACACCTTTTGAAGCTCTTCATATTTTTCACACCTTTTCAGGCTCTTCATGTTTGTGAGCCCAGCTTCATGCTCCATCTATTTTTCAGACCGTTTCCTTCTCCTCATGTATTTCAAACCCTTTGAAGCTGTTCATATTTTTCACACCTTTTCAGGCTCTTCATGTTTCTGAACACCGTTTCATGCTTCTCCTATTTTTCAGATCGTTTCATGCTCCTCATAATTTTGACACCTGTTGATGCTCTTCATATTTTTCACACCTTTTCATCTCTTCAGGTTTTGAATACCGCTTCATGCTCCTCCTATTTTTCAGACCGTTTCATGCTCCTCATGTATTTCACACCTCTTGAAGCTCTTCATATTTTTCACAACTTTACAGGCTCTTCATGTTTTTCAACACCGCTTCATGTTCCTCCTATTATTCAGACCGTTTCATGCTCCTCATGTTTTTAACACCTTTTGAAGCTCTTCATAATTTTCACACCTTTTCAGGCTCTTCATGATTTTCACACGTTTTCAGGATCTTCATGTTTTTCTACACCACTTCATGCTCCTCCTATTTTTCAGACCGTTTCATGCTCCTCCTATTTTTCCGACCGTTTCATCCTCCTCATATTTTTGACACTTTTTGAGGCTCTTCGTATATTTCACACATTTTCAGGCTTTCACGTTTTTCAACACCACTTCATGCTCCGCCTATTTTTCAGACCGTTTCATGCTCATCTCATTTTTGACACCTTTTGAAGTTCTTCAGGTTTTTCACAGCTTTTGAAGCTCCTCATATTTTTCACACGTTTTCAGGCTCTTCATGTTTTTCAACACCGCTTCATGCTGCTCCTATTTTTCTGACCATATCATGCTCCTCATATTTTTGACACCTTTTGAAACTCTTCCTATTTTTCACATCTTTTCAGGCTCTTCATGTTTTTCCACACCTTTTCATTCTCCTAATATTTTTCAGACCGTTTCATGCTCCTCATATTTTTCAGACCGCTTCATGCTCCTCCTATTTTTCAGAGCGTTTCATGCTCCTCATATTTTTGAAACCTTTTGAAGCTCCTCCTATTTTTCACACCTTTTCAGGCTCTTCTCTTTTTTCAAAACAGTTTCATGCTCCTCATATTTTTCAGACCGTTTCATGCTCCTCCCATTTTCAGACCGTTTCATGCTCCTCATATTTTTGACACCTTTTGAAGCTCTTCATATTTTTCACACCTTTTCAGGCTCTTCATGTTTTTCATCACCACTTCATGCTCTTCCTATTTTTCAGACCGTTTCATGCTCCTCATTTTTTTGACAGCTTTTGAAGCTCTTCATATTTTTCACACATTTTAAGGCTCTTCATGTTTTTAAAAACCGCTTCACGCTTCTTCTATTTTTCAGACCGTATCATGCTCCTCATATTTTTCTCACATTTTGAAGCTCTTCATATTTTTCACAGCTTTTCAGGCTCTTCATGTCTTTGAACACCATTTCATGCGCCTCCTATTTTTCAGACAGTTTCACTCCTCATATATTTGACACCTTTTGAAGCTCTTCATATATTTCAAACAATTTCAGGATCTTAATCTTTTTCACAACCGCTTCATTCTCCTATTTTTCAGACCGTTTCATGCTCCACATATTTTTGACACCTTTTGAAGCTCTTCATATTTTTCACACCTTTTCAGGATCTTCATGTTTTTAATCACCGCTTCATGCTCTTCCTATTTTTCAGAGCTTTTCATTCTCCTACCATTTTTGACACTTTTTGAAGCTCTTCCTATTTTTCACAATTTTTCATGCTCTTCATATTTTTGAACACTGCTTCATGCACCTCCTATTTTTCAGACCTTTTCAGATTCCTCATATTTTTGACACCTTTTGAAGCTCTTCATATTTTTCACACCTTTTCATGCTCTTCATATTCTTCAAAACCATTTCATGCTCATCCTATTTTTCAGAACGTTCATGCTCCTCATATTTTTGACACATTTTGAAGCTCCTTATATATTTCACACCTGTTCATGCTCTTCATGGTTTTCAACTCCACTTCTTGCTCCTCATATTTTTCAGACCGTTTCATGCTTATCTCATTTTTGACACATTTTGAAGCTCTTCATATTTTTCACACCTTTTGAAGCTCCTCATATTTTTCACACCTTTTCAGGCCTTCATGTTTTTGAACACCAGTCCATGCTCCTAATATATGTTTCAGACCGTTTCAAGCTCCTCATATTTTTGACACCTTTTGAAATCTTCATATATTTCACACCATTTCAGGCTCTTCATGTTTTTGAACACCACTTCATGCTCGTCCTATTTTGCAGCCCGTTACATGCTCATCACTTTTTTGACACCTTTTGAAGCTCTTCAAATTTTTCACACCTTTTCAGGCTCTTCATCTTTTTCAACACAACTTCATACTACTCCTATTTTCCAGAGCGTTTCATTGTCCTCATATTTTTGACACCTTTAGAAGCTCTTTATATTTTTCACAACTTTTCAGGCTCTTCATGTTTTTCACAACCGCTTCATGCTCCTCCTATTTTTCAGACAGTTTCATTCCTCTCATGTATTTCACACCTTTTGAAGCTCTTCATATTTTTCACACCTTTTCAGGCTCTTCATGTTTTTGAACACCACTTCATGCTCCTCCTATTTTACACACAGTTTCATGCTCCTCATGTATTTCACAACTTTTGAAGCTCTTCTTATTTTTCACACCTTTTGAGGATCTTCATTTTTTTCAACACCACTTTATGCTCCTCCTAATTTTCAGACCGTTTCATGATCATCTTATTTTGACAGCTTTTGAAGCTCTTCATATTTTCACACCTTTTGAAGCTCTACATATTATTCACACCTTTTAAGGCTCTTCATGATTTTCAACACCGCTTCATGCTCATCCTATTTTTCAGACTGTTTCATGCTCATCTCATTTTGACACCTTTGGAAACTCTTCATATTTTTTCACACGTTTTCAGGCTCTTCAAGTTTTTCAACAACATTTCATGCTCCTCCTATTTTTCAGACCGTTTCATGCTCCTCATATTTTTGACACGTTTTGAGGCTCTTCATATTTTTCACACCTTTTCAGGCTCTTCATGTTTTTGATCAGCGTTTCATGTTCCTCCTATTTTTCAGACCGTTTAATGCTCCTCATATTTTTTACACCTTTTGAAGCTCTTCATATTTTTCACAAATTTTCAGCCTCTACATCTTTTTCCACACCACTTCATGCTCTTCCTATTTTTCAGACCGTTTCATGCTCCTCATGTATTTCACACCTTTTGAAGCTCTTCATATTTTTCACACATTTTCAGTTTCTTCATGTTTTTCCACACCGTTTCAGGCTGCTCCTATTTTTCAGACCGTTTCATGCTCCTTATATATTTGACACCTTTTGAAGCTCTTCATATTTTTCACTCCTTTTTAGGCTCTTCGTGTTTTTCCACACCGTTTCATGCTCCTCCTATTTTTTAGAACGTTTCATGCTCCTCATATTTTTGACACCTTTTGAAGCTCTTCATATTTTTCACACCATTTCAGGCTCTTCATGTTTCTGAACACCGTTTCATGCTCCTCATATTTTTACATGTTTTGAAACTCTTCATATTTTTCACACCTTTTCAGGCTCTTCATATTTTTCAACACCGCTTCATGCTCCTCCGATTTTTCAGACCGTTTCATGCTTCTTATATTTTTGACTTCTTTTAAAGCTCTTCATATATTTCACTCCTTTTTAGGCTCTTCGTCTTATTCAACACCGTTTCATGCTCCTCCTATTTTTCAGAACGCTTCATGCTCCTCATATTTTTGACACATTTTGTAGCTCTTCATATATTTCACACCTTTTCAGGCTCTTCATGTTTTTCAAAACCACTTCATCCTCCTCCAATTTTTAAGACCGTTTCATGCTCATCTCATTTTTGACACCTTTTAAAGCTCTTCATATTTTTCATTGTTTTGAAGCTCTTCATGTTTTTGAAACGTTTTCAGGCTCTTCATGTTTTTCAACACCGCTTCTTGTTCCTCCTATTTTTCAGACCGTTTCATGCTCTTCATATTTTTGACACCTTTTGAAACTCTTCATATTTTTCACACCTTTTCAGGCTTCATGATTTTGAACACCACATCATGCTCCTTCTATTTTTCAGACCGTTTCATGCTCCTCATATTTTTGACACCTTTTGAAGCTCTTCATATTTCACACTTTATCAGGCTCTTCATGTTTTTGAACACCGACTCATGCTGCTCATATTTTTGACACCTTTTGAAACTCTTCATATTTTTCACCACTTTTTAGGCTCTTCATGTTTTTGAACACCGTTTCATGCTCCTCCTATTTTTCAGAACGTTTCATGCTCCTCCTATTTTCACACCTTTTGAAGCTCTTCATATTTTCCACACCTTTTCTGGCTCTTCATGTTTTTGAACACCGCTTCATGTTCCTCCTTTTTTTCAGACCGTTTCATGCTCCTCATATATTTCACACCTTTTGAAGCTCTTCATATATGTCACACCTTTTCAGGCTCTCATGTTTTTGAACACCGTTTCATGCTCCTCCTATTTTTCAGACCGTTTCATGCTTCTCATGTATTTCACACCTTTTGAAGCTCTTCCTATTTTTCACACCTTTTCAGGCTCTTCATGTTTTTGAAAACCATTTCATGCTCCTCCTATTTTTCAGACCGTTTCATGCTCCTCATATTTTTGACACCTTTGAAGCTCTTCATATTTTTCACACCTTTTGAACCTCCTCATATTTTTCACACGTTTTCAGGCTCTTCATGTTTTTGAACACCGCTTCATGTTCCTCCTATTTTTCCGACCGTTTCATGCTCCTCATATTTTTGACACCTTTTGAAGCTCTTCATATTTTTCACACCTTTTCAGGCTCTTCATGTTTGTGAGCCCAGCTTCATGCTCCATCTATTTTTCAGACCGTTTCCTTCTCCTCATGTATTTCAAACCCTTTGAAGCTGTTCATATTTTTCACACCTTTTCAGGCTCTTCATGTTTCTGAACACCGTTTCATGCTTCTCCTATTTTTCAGATCGTTTCATGCTCCTCATAATTTTGACACCTGTTGATGCTCTTCATATTTTTCACACCTTTTCATCTCTTCAGGTTTTGAATACCGCTTCATGCTCCTCCTATTTTTCAGACCGTTTCATGCTCCTCATGTATTTCACACCTCTTGAAGCTCTTCATATTTTTCACAACTTTACAGGCTCTTCATGTTTTTCAACACCGCTTCATGTTCCTCCTATTATTCAGACCGTTTCATGCTCCTCATGTTTTTAACACCTTTTGAAGCTCTTCATAATTTTCACACCTTTTCAGGCTCTTCATGATTTTCACACGTTTTCAGGATCTTCATGTTTTTCTACACCACTTCATGCTCCTCCTATTTTTCAGACCGTTTCATGCTCCTCCTATTTTTCCGACCGTTTCATCCTCCTCATATTTTTGACACTTTTTGAGGCTCTTCGTATATTTCACACATTTTCAGGCTTTCACGTTTTTCAACACCACTTCATGCTCCGCCTATTTTTCAGACCGTTTCATGCTCATCTCATTTTTGACACCTTTTGAAGTTCTTCAGGTTTTTCACAGCTTTTGAAGCTCCTCATATTTTTCACACGTTTTCAGGCTCTTCATGTTTTTCAACACCGCTTCATGCTCCTCCTATTTTTCTGACCATATCATGCTCCTCATATTTTTGACACCTTTTGAAACTCTTCCTATTTTTCACATCTTTTCAGGCTCTTCATGTTTTTCCACACCTTTTCATTCTCCTAATATTTTTCAGACCGTTTCATGCTCCTCATATTTTTCAGACCGCTTCATGCTCCTCCTATTTTTCAGAGCGTTTCATGCTCCTCATATTTTTGAAACCTTTTGAAGCTCCTCCTATTTTTCACACCTTTTCAGGCTCTTCTCTTTTTTCAAAACAGTTTCATGCTCCTCATATTTTTCAGACCGTTTCATGCTCCTCCCATTTTCAGACCGTTTCATGCTCCTCATATTTTTGACACCTTTTGAAGCTCTTCATATTTTTCACACCTTTTCAGGCTCTTCATGTTTTTCATCACCACTTCATGCTCTTCCTATTTTTCAGACCGTTTCATGCTCCTCATTTTTTTGACAGCTTTTGAAGCTCTTCATATTTTTCACACATTTTAAGGCTCTTCATGTTTTTAAAAACCGCTTCACGCTTCTTCTATTTTTCAGACCGTATCATGCTCCTCATATTTTTCTCACATTTTGAAGCTCTTCATATTTTTCACAGCTTTTCAGGCTCTTCATGTCTTTGAACACCATTTCATGCGCCTCCTATTTTTCAGACAGTTTCACTCCTCATATATTTGACACCTTTTGAAGCTCTTCATATATTTCAAACAATTTCAGGATCTTAATCTTTTTCACAACCGCTTCATTCTCCTATTTTTCAGACCGTTTCATGCTCCACATATTTTTGACACCTTTTGAAGCTCTTCATATTTTTCACACCTTTTCAGGATCTTCATGTTTTTAATCACCGCTTCATGCTCTTCCTATTTTTCAGAGCTTTTCATTCTCCTACCATTTTTGACACTTTTTGAAGCTCTTCCTATTTTTCACAATTTTTCATGCTCTTCATATTTTTGAACACTGCTTCATGCACCTCCTATTTTTCAGACCTTTTCAGATTCCTCATATTTTTGACACCTTTTGAAGCTCTTCATATTTTTCACACCTTTTCATGCTCTTCATATTCTTCAAAACCATTTCATGCTCATCCTATTTTTCAGAACGTTCATGCTCCTCATATTTTTGACACATTTTGAAGCTCCTTATATATTTCACACCTGTTCATGCTCTTCATGGTTTTCAACTCCACTTCTTGCTCCTCATATTTTTCAGACCGTTTCATGCTTATCTCATTTTTGACACATTTTGAAGCTCTTCATATTTTTCACACCTTTTGAAGCTCCTCATATTTTTCACACCTTTTCAGGCCTTCATGTTTTTGAACACCAGTCCATGCTCCTAATATATGTTTCAGACCGTTTCAAGCTCCTCATATTTTTGACACCTTTTGAAATCTTCATATATTTCACACCATTTCAGGCTCTTCATGTTTTTGAACACCACTTCATGCTCGTCCTATTTTGCAGCCCGTTACATGCTCATCACTTTTTTGACACCTTTTGAAGCTCTTCAAATTTTTCACACCTTTTCAGGCTCTTCATCTTTTTCAACACAACTTCATACTACTCCTATTTTCCAGAGCGTTTCATTGTCCTCATATTTTTGACACCTTTAGAAGCTCTTTATATTTTTCACAACTTTTCAGGCTCTTCATGTTTTTCACAACCGCTTCATGCTCCTCCTATTTTTCAGACAGTTTCATTCCTCTCATATATTTCACACCTTTTGAAGCTCTTCATATTTTTCACACCTTTTCAGGCTCTTCATGTTTTTGAACACCACTTCATGCTCCTCCTATTTTACACACAGTTTCATGCTCCTCATGTATTTCACAACTTTTGAAGCTCTTCTTATTTTTCACACCTTTTGAGGATCTTCATTTTTTTCAACACCACTTTATGCTCCTCCTAATTTTCAGACCGTTTCATGATCATCTTATTTTGACAGCTTTTGAAGCTCTTCATATTTTCACACCTTTTGAAGCTCTACATATTATTCACACCTTTTAAGGCTCTTCATGATTTTCAACACCGCTTCATGCTCATCCTATTTTTCAGACTGTTTCATGCTCATCTCATTTTGACACCTTTGGAAACTCTTCATATTTTTTCACACGTTTTCAGGCTCTTCAAGTTTTTCAACAACATTTCATGCTCCTCCTATTTTTCAGACCGTTTCATGCTCCTCATATTTTTGACACGTTTTGAGGCTCTTCATATTTTTCACACCTTTTCAGGCTCTTCATGTTTTTGATCAGCGTTTCATGTTCCTCCTATTTTTCAGACCGTTTAATGCTCCTCATATTTTTTACACCTTTTGAAGCTCTTCATATTTTTCACAAATTTTCAGCCTCTACATCTTTTTCCACACCACTTCATGCTCTTCCTATTTTTCAGACCGTTTCATGCTCCTCATGTATTTCACACCTTTTGAAGCTCTTCATATTTTTCACACCTTTTCAGGCTCTTCATGTTTCTGAACACCGCTTCATGCTCCTCCTATTTTTGAGACCTTATCATGCTCCTCATATTTTTCACAACTTTTGAAGCTCTTCATATTTTTCACACCTTTTCAGGCTCTTCATGTTTTTGAACACCACTTCATGCTTCTCATATTTTTCAGACCGTTTCATGCTCCTCATGTATTTCACACCTTTTGAAGCTCTTTATATTTTTCACACCTTTTCAGGCTCTTCATGTTTTTGAACACCGCTTCATGCTCCTCCTATTTTTCAGACCGTTTCATGCTCCTCATGTATTTCACAGCTTTTGAAGCTCTTCATATTTTGCACACCTTTTCAGGCTCTTCGTGTTTTTCACAACCACTTCATGCTCCTCCTATTTTTCAGACCGTTTCATGCTCCTCATATTTTTGACACATTTTGAAGCCCTTTCTATATTTCACGCCATTTCAGGCTCTTCATGTTTTTGAACACTGCTTCATGCTCCTCCTATTTTTCAGACCGTTTAATGCTCCTCATATTTTTGACACATTTTGAAGCTCCTCATATTTTTCACATATTTTGAAGCCCTTCATATATTTCACACCATTTCAGGCTCTTCATGTTTTTCAACACCGCTTCATGCTCCTCCTATTTTTCAGACCGTATCATGCTCCTCATTTTTTCACACCTTTTGAAGCTCTTCATATTTTTCACACTTTTCAGGCTCTTCATGTTTTTGAACACCGCTTCATGCTCCTCTTATTTTTCAGACCGTTTCATGCTCCTCATATTTTTGACACCTTTTGAAACTCTTCATATTTTTCACACTTTTCAGGCTCTTCATGTTTTTCAACCCCACTTCATGCTCCTCCTATGTTTCAGACCGTTTCATGCTCCTCATACTTTAGATACATTTTGAAGCCCTTCATATATTTCACGCCATTTCAGGGTCTTCATGTTTTTGAACACCGCTTCATGGTCCTCGTATTTTTCGGACCGTTTAATGCTCCTCCTGTATTTCACACCATTTGAAGCTCTTCATATTTTTCACAGCTTTTCAGGCTCTTCAAGTTTCTCAAAACCACTTCATGCTCCTCCTATATTTCAGACCGTTTCATGCTCCTCATATTTTTGACACATTTTGAAGCTACTCATATTTTTCACATATTTTGAAGCCCTTCATATACTTCACACCATCTCAGGCTCTTCATGTTTTTCAACACCGCTTCATGCTCCTCCTACTTTTCAGACCGTATCATGCTCCTCATATTTTTAACACGTTTTGAGGATCTTCATATTTTTCACACCTTTTCAGGCTCTTCATGTTTTTCAACACCACTGCATGATCCTCCTATTTTTGAGACCGTTTCATGCTCATCTCATTTTTGACACATTTTGAAGCTCTTCATAGTTTTCACACCTTTTAAATCTCTTCATATTTTTCACACGTTTTCAGGCTCTTCATGTTTTTCAACACCGCTTCATGCTCCTCCTATTTTTTCAGACCGTTTAGTGCTCTTCCTATTTTTGACACGTTTTGAGGCTCTTCTTATTTTTCACACCTTTTCAGGCTCTTCATGTTTTCGAACACCGCTTCATGCTCCTCCTATTTTTGAGACCGTTTTATGCTCCACATGTATTTCACAGCTTTTGAATCTCTTCATATTTTTAACACCTTTTCATGCTCTTCATGTTTTTGAACACCGTTTCAAGCTCCTCCTATTTTTCAAACCGTTTCATACTCCTCATATTTTTGACACCTTTTGAAGCTCTCCATATTTTTCATACCTTTTCAGGCTCTTCATGTTACTGAACACTTCTTCATGCTCCTCCTACTTTTCAGACGGTTTCATGCTCCTCATGTATTTCACACCTTTTGAATCTCTTCAGAATTTTCCCACCTTTCAGGCTCTTCATGTTTTTGAACACCGTTTCATGGTCTTCCTATTTTTCAGACCGTTTCATGCTCCTCATATTTTTGACACCTTTATAAACTCTTCATATTTTTCACAGCTTTTCAGGTTCTTCATGTTTTTGAACACCGTTTCATGCTCCTCCTATTTTTCAGACCGTTTCATGCTCCTCATATTTTTGACACATTTTGAAGCTCTTCATATTTTTCACACCTTTTCAGGCTCTTCAGGTTTTTGAACACCGCTTCATGCTCCTCCTATTTTTCAGAGCGTTTCATGCTATTCATGTATTTAACACCTTTTGAAGCTCTCCATATTTTTCATACCTTTTCAGGCTCTTCATGTTTTTGAACACCTTTTCATTTTCCTCGTATTTTCTGTCCGTTTCATGCTCCTCATATTTTTGACCCTTTTTGAAACTCCTCATATATTTCGCACCTTTTGAACCTATTCATATATTTCACATCATTTCAGGCTCTTCATGTTTTTCAAGAACACTTCATGCTCCTCCTATTTTTCAGACCGTTTCATGCTCCTCATAATTTTGACACCTTTTGAAGCTCTTCAAATTTTTCACACCTTTTCAGGCTCTTCATCTTTTTCAACACCACTTCATGCTCCTCCTGTTTTCCAGAGCGTTTCATTGTCCTCATATTTTTGACACCTTTAGAAGCTCTTTATATTTTTCACAACTTTTCAGGCTCTTCATGTTTTTCACAACCGCTTCATGCTCCTCCTATTTTTCAGACAGTTTCATTCCTCTCATGTATTTCACACCTTTTGAAGCTCTTCATATTTTTCACTCCTTTGAGGCTCTTCATGTTTTTGAACACCACTTCATGCTCCTCCTATTTTACACACAGTTTCATGCTCCTCATGTATTTCACACCTTTTGAAGCTTTTCTTATTTTTCACACCTTTTCAGGCTCTTCATTTTTTTCAACACCACTTCATGCTCCTCCTAATTTTCAGACCGTTTCATGATCATCTTATTTTGACAGCTTTTGAAGCTCTTCATATTTTCACACCTTTTGAAGCTCTACATGTTATTCACACCTTTTCAGGCTCTTCATGATTTTCAACACCGCTTCATGCTCATCCTATTTTTCAGACTGTTTCATGCTCATCTCATTTTTGACACCTTTGGAAACTCTTCATATTTTTTCACACGTTTTCAGGCTCTTCAAGTTTTTCAACAACATTTCATGCTACTCCTATTTTTCAGACCGTTTAATGCTCCTCATATTTTTTACACCTTTTGAAGCTCTTCATATTTTTCACAACTTTTCAGCCTCTTCATCTTTTTCCACACCACTTCATGCTCCTCCTATTTTTCAGACCGTTTCATGCTCCTCATGTATTTGACTCCTTTTGAAGCTCTTCATATTTTTCACACCTTTTCAGGCTCTTCATGTTTTTCAACACCACTGCATGATCCTCCTATTTTTGAGACCGTTTCATGCTCATCTCATTTTTGACACATTTTGAAGCTCTTCATAGTTTTCACACCTTTTGAAGCTCTTCATATTTTTCACACCTTTTCAGGCTCTTCATGTTTTTGAATACCGCTTCATGCTCCTCCTATTTTTCAGACCGTTACTTGCTCCTCATATTTTTGACACCTTTAAAACTCTTCATATATTTCTCGCCTATCAGGCACTTCATGTTTTTGAACACCGCTTCATGCTCCTCCTATTTTTCAGACAGTTAAATACTCCTCATATTTTTGACATCTTTAGAAACTCTTCATATATTTCACACCTTTCAGGCTCTTCATGTTTTTGAACACCGCTTCATGCTCCTCCTATTTTTCAGACCGTTACATGCTCCTCATATTTTTGACACCTTTAGAAAGTCTTCATATATTTCACACCTTTCAGGCTCTTCATGTTTTTGAACACCGCTTCATGCTCCTCCTATTTTTCAGACCGTTACATGCTCCTCATAATTTTGACACTTTTAGAAGCTCTTCATATTTTTCACACCTTTTCAGGCTCTTCATGTTTTTCAACACCGCTACATGCTCCTCCTCTTTTTCAGACCGTTTCATGCTCCTCATATTTTTCACACCATTTGAAGATCTTCATATTTCTCCCACCTATTCAGGTTCTTCATGTTTTTCAACACCCCTTCTTGCTCCTCCTATTTTTCAGACCGTTAAATGCTCCTCATATTTTTGACACCATTAGAAACTCTTCATATATTTCACACCTTTCAGGCTCTTCATGTTTTTGAACACCGCTTCATGGTCCTACTATTTTTCAGACCCTTACATGCTCCTCATATTTTTGACACCTTTAGAAGCTCTTCATATATTTCAAACCTTTTCAGGCTCTTCATGATTTTAACACCACTTCATGCTCCTCCTATTTTTCAGACCATTTCCTGCTCATCGATTTTTGACACCTTTTGAAGCTCTTCATATTTTTCACACCCTTTGAAGCTCTTAATATTTTTCACACGTTTTCAGGCTTTTCACGTTTTTCAACACCGCTTCATGCTCCTCCTATTTTTCAGACCGTTTCATGGTCCTCATATATTTGACACGTTTTGAAGCTCTTCATATTTTTCACATCTTTTCAGGCTCTTCATGTTTTTGAACACCGCTTCATGCTCCTCCTAATGTTCAGACCATTTTATACTCCTCATATTTTTGACACCCTTAGAAGCTCTTTATATTTTTCACACCTTTTCTGGCTCTTCAGGTTTTTCAACACCACTTCATGCTCCTCCTATTTTTCAGATCCTTTCATGCTCCTCATATTTTTGACACCTTTAGAAGCTCTTCATATTTTTCACACCTTTTCAGGCTCTTCATGTTTTTCAACACCACTTCATGTTCCTCCTATTTTTCAGATCCTTTCATGCTCCTCATATTTTTGACACCTTTAGAAGCTCTTCATATTTTTCACACCTTTTCAGGCTCTTCATGTTTTTCAACACAGCTTCATGCTCCTCCTATTTTTCAGAGCGTTTCATTATCCTCATATTTTTGACACCTTTTGAAGCTCTTCATATATTTCACACCTTTTCAGTCTCTTCTTTTTTTTCAGCACCACTTCATACTCCTCCTATTTTTCAGACCGTTTCATGCTCATCTCAATTTTGACACCTTTTGAAGCTCTTCATATTTTTCACACCTTTTCAGGCTCTTCATGTTTTTGAACACCTTTTCATGCTCCTCGTATTTTTCTGTCCGTTTCATGCTCCTCATATTTTTGACCCTTTTTGAAACTCCTCATATTTTTCGCACCTTTTGAACCTCTTCATATATTTCACATCATTTCAGGCTCTTCATGTTTTTCAAGAACACTTCATGCTCCTCCTATTTTTCAGACCGTTTCATGCTCCTCATAATTTTGACACCTTTTGAAGCTCTTCAAATTTTTCACACCTTTTCAGGCTCTTCATCTTTTTCAACACCACTTCATGCTCCTCCTGTTTTCCAGAGCGTTTCATTGTCCTCATATTTTTGACACCTTTAGAAGCTCTTTATATTTTTCACAACTTTTCAGGCTCTTCATGTTTTTCACAACCGCTTCATGCTCCTCCTATTTTTCAGACAGTTTCATTCCTCTCATGTATTTCACACCTTTTGAAGCTCTTCATATTTTTCACACCTTTGAGGCTCTTCATGTTTTTGAACACCACTTCATGCTCCTCCTATTTTACACACAGTTTCATGCTCCTCATGTATTTCACACCTTTTGAAGCTTTTCTTATTTTTCACACCTTTTCAGGCTCTTCATTTTTTTCAACACCACTACATGCTCCTCCTAATTTTCAGACCGTTTCATGATCATCTTATTTTGACAGCTTTTGAAGCTCTTCATATTTTCACACCTTTTGAAGCTCTACATATTATTCACACCTTTTCAGGCTCTTCATGATTTTCAACACCCCTTCATGCTCATCCTATTTTTCAGACTGTTTCATGCTCATCTCATTTTTGACACCTTTGGAAACTCTTCATATTTTTTCACACGTTTTCAGGCTCTTCAAGTTTTTCAACAACATTTCATGCTCCTCCTATTTTTCAGACCTTTTCATGCTCCTCATATTTTTGACACGTTTTGAGGCTCTTCATATTTTTCACACCTTTTCAGGCTCTTCATGTTTTTGATCAGCGTTTCATGATCCTCCTATTTTTCAGACCGTTTAATGCTCCTCATATTTTTTACACCTTTTGAAGCTCTTCATATTTTTCACAACTTTTCAGCCTCTTCATCTTTTTCCACACCACTTCATGCTCCTCCTATTTTTCAGACCGTTTAATGCTCCTCATATTTTTTACACCTTTTGAAGCTCTTCATATTTTTCACAACTTTTCAGCCTCTTCATCTTTTTCCACACCACTTCATGCTCCTCCTATTTTTCAGACCGTTTCATGCTCCTCATGTATTTGACTCCTTTTGAAGCTCTTCATATTTTTCACACCTTTTCAGGCTCTTCATGTTTTTCAACACCACTGCATGATCCTCCTATTTTTGAGACCGTTTCATGCTCATCTCATTTTTGACACTTTTTGAAGCTCTTCATAGTTTTCACACCTTTTGAACCTCTTCATATTTTTCACACCTTTTCAGGCTCTTCATGTTTTTGAATACCGCTTCATGCTCCTCCTATTTTTCAGACCGTTACTTGCTCCTCATATTTTTGACACCTTTCAAACTCTTCATATATTTCTCACCTATCAGGCACTTCATGTTTTTGAACACCGCTTCATGCTCCTCCTATTTTTCAGACAGTTAAATACTCCTCATATTTTTGACATCTTTAGAAACTCTTCATATATTTCACACCTTTCAGGCTCTTCATGTTTTTGAACACCGCTTCATGCTCCTCCTATTTTTCAGACCGTTACATGCTCCTCATATTTTTGACACCTTTAGAAAGTCTTCATATATTTCACACCTTTCAGGCTCTTCATGTTTTTGAACACCGCTTCATGCTCCTCCTATTTTTCAGACCGTTACATGCTCCTCATAATTTTGACACTTTTAGAAGCTCTTCATATTTTTCACACCTTTTCAGGCTCTTCATGTTTTTCAACACCGCTACATGCTCCTCCTCTTTTTCAGACCGTTTCATGCTCCTCATATTTTTCACACCATTTGAAGATCTTCATATTTCTCCCACCTATTCAGGTTCTTCATGTTTTTCAACACCCCTTCTTGCTCCTCCTATTTTTCAGACCGTTAAATGCTCCTCATATTTTTGACACCATTAGAAACTCTTCATATATTTCACACCTTTCAGGCTCTTCATGTTTTTGAACACCGCTTCATGGTCCTACTATTTTTCAGACCCTTACATGCTCCTCATATTTTTGACACCTTTAGAAGCTCTTCATATATTTCAAACCTTTTCAGGCTCTTCATGATTTTAACACCACTTCATGCTCCTCCTATTTTTCAGACCATTTCCTGCTCATCGATTTTTGACACCTTTTGAAGCTCTTCATATTTTTCACACCCTTTGAAGCTCTTAATATTTTTCACACGTTTTCAGGCTTTTCACGTTTTTCAACACCGCTTCATGCTCCTCCTATTTTTCAGACCGTTTCAAGGTCCTCATATATTTGACACGTTTTGAAGCTCTTCATATTTTTCACACCTTTTCAGGCTCTTCATGTTTTTGAACACCGCTTCATGCTCCTCCTAAAGTTCAGACCGTTTAATCCTCCTCATACTTTTGACACCTTTAGAAGCTCTTCATATTTTTCACACCTTTTCTGTCTCTTCAGGTTTTTCAACACCACTTCATGCTCCTCCTATTTTTCAGATCCTTTCATGCTCCTCATATTTTTGACACCTTTAGAAGCTCTTCATATTTTTCACACCTTTTCAGGCTCTTCATGTTTTTCAACACCACTTCATGTTCCTCATATTTTTCAGATCCTTTCATGCTCCTCATATTTTTGACACCTTTAGAAGCTCTTCATATTTTTCACACCTTTTCAGGCTCTTCATGTTTTTCAACACAGCTTCATGCTCCTCCTATTTTTCAGAGCGTTTCATTATCCTCATATTTTTGACACCTTTTGAAGCTCTTCATATATTTCACACCTTTTCAGTCTCTTCCTTTTTTTCAGCACCACTTCATGCTCCTCCTATTTTTCAGACTGTTTCATGCTCATCTCATTTTTGACACCTTTGGAAACTCTTCATATTTTTTCACACGTTTTCAGGCTCTTCAAGTTTTTCAACAACATTTCATGCTCCTCCTATTTTTCAGACCGTTTCATGCTCCTCATATTTTTGACACGTTTTGAGGCTCTTCATATTTTTCACACCTTTTCAGGCTCTTCATGTTTTTGATTAGCGTTTCATGCTCCTCCTATTTTTCAGACCGTTTAATGCTCCTCATATTTTTTACACCTTTTGAAGCTCTTCATATTTTTCACAACTTTTCAGCCTCTTCATCTTTTTCCACACCACTTCATGCTCCTCCTATTTTTCAGACCGTTTCATGCTCCTCATGTATTTGACTCCTTTTGAAGCTCTTCATATTTTTCACACCTTTTCAGGCTCTTCATGTTTTTCAACACAGTTTCATGCTGCTTTTATTTTTCAGACCGTTTCATGCTCCTCATATTTTTCACATCTTTTGAAGCTCTTCATATTTTTCACACCTTTTCAGGCTTTTCATTTTTTCAACGCCACTTCATGCTCCTCCTATTTTTCAGACCGTTTCATGCTCATCTCATTTTGACACCTTTTGAAGCTCTTCATATTTTTCACACCTTTTGAAGCTCTTCATATTTTTCATATTTTTGAAGCTCTTCATATTTTTACACGTTTTCAGACTCTTCATGTTTTTCAACACCGCTTCATGCTCCTGCTATTTTTCAAACCGTTTCATGCTCCTCATATTTTTGAGAGGTTTTGAAGCTTTTCATATTTTTCCCAAATTTTCATGCTCTTCATGTTTTTGATAACTGTTTCATGCTCATCCTATTTTTCAGACCGTTCATGCTCCTCAAATTTTTAACACCCTTTGAATCTCTTAATATTTTTACCACCTTTTCAGGCTCTTCATGTTTTTGATAACTGTTTCATGCTCCTCCTATTTTTCAGACCTTTTCATGCTCCTCATATTTTTCACACCTTTTGAAGCTCTTCATGTTATTCACATCTTTTCGGGCTCTTCCTGTTTTTGCCGACCACTTCATGCTCCTCATATTTTTCAGATCGTTTCATGCTCCTCATATTTTTCAAACCTTTAGAAGCTCTTCATATTTTTCACACCTTTTCAGGCTCTTCATGTTTTTGACGACCGCTCGATGCTCCTCATATTTTTCAGACAGTTTCCTGCTCCTCATATTTTTCAGACCTTTTGAAGCTCTTCATATATTTCACACTTTTTCAGGCTCTTCATGTTTTTCAACACCACTTCATGCTCCTCCTATTTTTCAGACTGTTTCATCCTCATCCTATTTTTGACACCTTTTGAAGCTCTTCATATATTTCTTACCATTTCAAACTCTTCCTGTTTTTCAACACTACTTCATGTTCCATCTATTTTTCAGTCGTTTCATGCTTTTCATATTTTGACACATTTTGAAGCTCTTCATATTTTTCACAACTTTTCATGCTCTTCATCTTTTTCAGAACAGTTTCGTGCTCATCCTATTTTTCAGACCGTTTCGTGCTCCTCATATTTTTCACACCTTTTGAAGCTCTTAATAATTTTCACACTTTTTCAAGCTCTTCATGTTTTTCAACAACACTTCATGTTCCTCCTATTTTTCAGACCGTTTAATGCTCCTCATATTTTTGACACATTTTGAAGCTCTTCATATTTTCCACACCTTTTCAGGCTCTTCATATTTTTGAACACCGCTTCATGCTCCTCCTATTTTTCAGACCGTTTAATGCTCCTCATATTTTTGACACATTTTGAAGCTCTTCATATTTTCCACACCTTTTCAGGCTCTTCATATTTTTGAACACCGCTTCATGCTCCTCCTATTTTTCAGACCGTTTCATGCTCATGTCATATTTGACACCTTTTGAAGCTCCTCATATTTCTCACACCTTTTCAGGCTCTTCATGTTTTTCAACACCGCTTCATGCTCCTCCTATTTTTCATACCGTTTCATGCTCTTCTCATTTTAGACAACTTTTGAAGCTTTTCATATTTTTCACAACTTTTCAGGCTCTTCATGTTTTTGAACACCGCTTCATGCTCCTCCTCTTTTTCAGACCATTTTTGCTCCTCATAATTTTGACACCATATGAAGCTCTTCCTATTTCTCACAACTTTTCTGGTTCTTCATGTATTTCAACACCGCTTCATGCTCCTCCTATTTTTCAGACCGTATCATGCTCATCTAATTTTTGAGACCTTTTGAAGCTCTTCATATTTTTCCACATCTTTTGAAGCTCTTCATATTTTTCACGTGTTTTCAGGCTCTTCATGTTTTTCAACACCCCTTCTTGGTCCTCCTATTTTTCAGACCGTTTCATGCTCCTCATATTTTTGACACCTTTTGCAGCTCTTCATATTTTTCACACCTATTCAGGCTCTTCATGTTTTTGAACACCGCTTCATGCTCCTCCTATTTCAGACCGTTTCATGCTCCTCATAATTTTGACACCTTTTGAAGCTCTTCATATTTTTCACACCTATTCAGGCTCTTCATGTTTTTGAACACCGCTTCATGCTCCTCCTATTTCAGACCGTTTCATGCTCCTCATAATTTTGACACGTTTTGAAGCTCTTCATATTTTTCACACCTTTTCAGGCTCTTCTTGTTTTTGAACACCGATTCATGCTCCTCCTATTTTTAAGACCGTTTCATGCTCCTCATAATTTTGACACCTTTTGAAGATTTTCATACTTTTCACACCTTTTCAGGCTCTTCATGTTTTTCAACACCACTTCATGCTCCTCCTTTTCTGCAGACCGTTTCATGCTCCTCATATTTTTGACACCTTTTGAAGCTCTTCATATTTCTCACACCTTTTAAGGCTCTTCATATTTTTCAACACCGCTTCATGCTCCTCCTATTTTTCAGACCGTTTAATGCTCCTCATATTTTTGACACATTTTGAAGCTCTTCATATTTTCCACACCTTTTCAGGCTCTTCATATTTTTGAACACCGCTTCATGCTCCTCCTATTTTTCAGACCGTTTCATGCTCATGTCATTTTTGACACCTTTTGAAGCTCCTCATATTTCTCACACCTTTTCAGGCTCTTCATGTTTTTCAACACCGCTTCATGCTCCTATTTTTCATACCGTTTCATGCTCTTCTCATTTTAGACAACTTTTGAAGCTTTTCATATTTTTCACAACTTTTCAGGCTCTTCATGTTTTTGAACACCGCTTCATGCTCCTCATATTTTTCAGACCGTATCATGCTCCTCATAAATTTCACACCTTTTGAAGCTCTTCATATTTTTCACACCTTTTCAGGCTCTTCATGTTTTTTAACACCACTTCATGCTCCTTCTATTTTTCAGAGAGTTTCATGCTCCTCATGTATTTCACACCTTTTGAAGCTCTTCATATTTTTCACACCTTTTCAGGCTCCTCATGTTTTTCATCACCGTTTCATGCTCCTCCTATTTTTCAGACCGTTTCATGATCCTCATATTTTTGAAACCTTTTGAAGCTCTTCATATTTTTCCCACCTTTTCAGGCTCTTCATGTTTTTGAACACCGTTTCATGTTCCTCCTATTTTTCAGACCGTTTCATGCTCCTCATATTTTTGACACCTTTTGAAGCTCTTCATATTTTTCACAACTTTTCCGGCTCTTCATGATTTTCAACACCGCTTCATGCTCCTCCTATTTTTCAGACCTTTTCATTCTCATCTCATTTTTGACACCTTTTGATGCTCTTCATATTTTTCACACCTTTTGAAGCTCTTCATAATTTTCACACGTTTTCAGGCTCTTCATGTTTTTCAACATCGCTTCATGATCCTCCTATTTTTCAGACCGTTTCAAGCGCCTCATATTTTTGACACCTTTTGAAGCTCTTCATATTTTTCTCACCTTTTCAGGCTCTTCATGTTTTTGAACACCGCTTCATGGTTCTCCTATTTTTAAACCGTTTCATACTCCTCATATTTTTGACACCTTTTGAAGCTCTTCATATTTTTCTCACCTTTTCAGGCTCTTCATGTTTTTTAACACCACTTCATGCTCCTCCCTTTTTTCAGACCGTTTCATGCTCATCTCATTTTTGACACCTTTGAAGCTCTTCATATATTTCACACCTTTTCAAGCTCTTCATGTTTTCAACATCGCTTCATCCTCCTCCTATTTTTCAGACCGTTTCATGCTCATCTCATTTTTGACACCTTTGAAGCTCTTCATATATTTCACACCTTTTCAGGCTTTTCATGTTTTCAACATCGCTTCATGCTCCTCCAATTTTTCAGACCGTTTCATGCTCCTCATATTTTTGATACCTTTTGAAGCTCTTCATATATTTCACACCTTTTCATGCTCTTCATGTTCTCAACACCACTTCATTCTCCTCCTATTTTTCAGACGGTTTCATGCTCATCTCATTTTTGACACCTTTTGAAGCTCTTCATATTTTTCACAGCTTTTGAAACTCTTCATATTTTTCACACCTTTTCAGGCTCTTCATGTTTTTGAACACCATTTCATCCTTCTCCTATTTTTCAGACCGTTTCCTGCTCCTCATATTTTTGACACCTTTTGAAGCTCTTCATATTTTTCACACCTTTTCAGGTTCTTCAAGTTTTTCAACACCGTTTCATGCTCCTCGTATTTTTCAGAGCGTTTCATGCTCCTCATATTTTTGACACCTTATGAAGCTCTTCCTATTTTCCACACCTTTTCAGGCTCTTCATGTTTTTGAACACCGTTTCATCCTTCTCCTATTTTTCAGACCGTTTCCTGCTCCTCATATTTTTGACACCTTGTGAAGGTCTACATATTTTTCACACCTTTTCATGCTCTTCATGTTTTTTCAACACCGTTTCATGCTCCTCATATTTTTAGACCATTTCATGCTTCTCAAATTTTGACACCATTTGAAAATCTTCATATTTTTCACACCTTTTCATGCTCATCATGTTTTTCAACACAGTTTCACACTCCTTTTATTTTTGACACGTTTTGAAGCTCTGCATATTTTTCACACCTTTTCAGGCTCTTCATGTTTTTCAACACCGCTTCATGCTCCTCCTATTTTTCTGACCGTTTCATGCTCCTCATATTTTGACCCCTTTTGAAGCTCTTCATATCTTTCATAACTTTTCAGGCTCTTCATATTTTTCAAAACTGCTTCATGATCCTCCTCTTTTTCAGACCGTTTCATGCTCTTCATATTTTTGCTACATTTTGAAGCTCTTCATATTTTTCACAACTTTTCATGCTCTTCATGTTTTTTCAACACCGTTTCATGCTCCTCATCTATTTGAGACCATTTCATGCTTCTCAAATTTTGACACGTTTTGAAGATCTTCGTATTTTTCACACCTTTTCATTCTTGTCATGTTTTTCAACACAGTTTCACACTCCTCATATTTTTGACACCTTTTGAACTCTTCATATTTTTCACACCTATTCAGGCTCTTCATGTTTTTGATCACCGTTTCATGCTCCTCCTATTTTTCAGACCGTTTCATGCTCATCTCATTTTTGACACCTTTTGAAACTCTTCATATATTTCACACCTTTAAGGCTCTTCAGGTTTTTGGAGACCGCTTCATGCTCCTCCTAATTTTCAGACCGTTTCATGCTCCTCATATTTTTGACACCATTAGAAGCTCTTCATATTTTTCACACCTTTTCAGGCTCTTCATGTTTTTCAACACCGCTTCATCCTCCTCCTCTTTTTCAGACCATTTTTGCTCCTCATAATTTTGACACCATATGAAGCTCTTCCTATTTCTCACAACTTTTCTGGTTCTTCATGTATTTCAACACCGCTTCATGCTCCTCCTATTTTTCAGACCGTATCATGCTCATCTAATTTTTGAGACCTTTTGAAGCTCTTCATATTTTTCCACATCTTTTGAAGCTCTTCATATTTTTCACGTGTTTTCAGGCTCTTCATGTTTTTCAACACCCCTTCTTGGTCCTCCTATTTTTCAGACCGTTTCATGCTCCTCATATTTTTGACACCTTTTGCAGCTCTTCATATTTTTCACACCTATTCAGGCTCTTCATGTTTTTGAACACCGCTTCATGCTCCTCCTATTTCAGACCGTTTCATGCTCCTCATAATTTTGACACGTTTTGAAGCTCTTCATATTTTTCACACCTTTTCAGGCTCTTCTTGTTTTTGAACACCGATTCATGCTCCTCCTATTTTTAAGACCGTTTCATGCTCCTCATAATTTTGACACCTTTTGAAGCTTTTCATACTTTTCACACCTTTTCAGGCTCTTCATGTTTTTCAACACCACTTCATGCTCCTCCTTTTCTGCAGACCGTTTCATGCTCCTCATATTTTTGACACATTTTGAAGCTCTTCATATTTCTCACACCTTTTAAGGCTCTTCATATTTTTCAAAACCGCTTCATGCTCCTCCTATTTTGCAGACCGTTTAATGCTCCTCATATTTTTGACACATTTTGAAGCTCTTCATATTTTCCACACCTTTTCAGGCTCTTCATATTTTTGAACACCGCTTCATGCTCCTCCTATTTTTCAGACCGTTTCATGCTCATGTCATTTTTGACACCTTTTGAAGCTCCTCATATTTCTCACACCTTTTCAGGCTCTTCATGTTTTTCAACACCGCTTCATGCTCCTCCTATTTTTCATATCGTTTCATGCTCTTCTCATTTTAGACAACTTTTGAAGCTTTTCATATTTTTCACAACTTTTCAGGCTCTTCATGTTTTTGAACACCGCTTCATGCTCCTCCTATTTTTCAGACCGTATCATGCTCCTCATAAATTTCACACCTTTTGAAGCTCTTCATATTTTTCACACCTTTTCAGGCTCTTCATGTTTTTTAACACCACTTCATGCTCCTTCTATTTTTCAGAGAGTTTCATGCTCCTCATGTATTTCACACCTTTTGAAGCTCTTCATATTTTTCACAACTTTTCCGGCTCTTCATGATTTTCAACACCGCTTCATGCTCCTCCTATTTTTCAGACCTTTTCATTCTCATCTCATTTTTGACACCTTTTGATGCTCTTCATATTTTTCACACCTTTTGAAGCTCTTCATAATTTTCACACGTTTTCAGGCTCTTCATGTTTTTCAACATCGCTTCATGATCCTCCTATTTTTCAGACCGTTTCAAGCTCCTCATATTTTTGACACCTTTTGAAGCTCTTCATATTTTTCTCACCTTTTCAGGCTCTTCATGTTTTTGAACACCGCTTCATGGTCCTCCTATTTTTAAACCGTTTCATACTCCTCATATTTTTGACACCTTTTCAGGCTTTTCATTTTTTTCAACACCACTTCATTCTCCTCCTATTTTTCAGACCGTTTCATGCTTATCTCATTTTGACACATTTTGAAGCTCTTCATATTTTCCACATCTTTTGAAGCTTTTCATATTTTTCACACCTTTTCAGGCTCTTCATGATTTTCAACACCGCTTCATGCTCCTCCTAATTTTCAGACCGTTTCATGCTCATCTCTTTTTTGACACCCTTTGAAGCTCTTCATATTTTTCACAATTTGAAGTTCTTCATATTTTTCATATTTTTGAAGCTCTTCATATTTTCACACGTTTTCAGACTCTTCATGTTTTTCAACACCGCTTCATGCTCCTGAAATTTTTCAGACCGTTTCATGCTCCTCATATTTTTGACACCTTTTGAAGCTCTTCATATTTCTCACACCTTTTCAGGCTCTTCATGTTTTTGAACACCGCTTCATGCTCCTCCTATTTTTCAGACCGTTTCATGCTCCTCATATTTTTCGCACCTTTTGAAGCTCTTCATATTTTTCACACCTTTTCAGGCTCTTCATGTTTTAGAAAACCGCTTCATGCTCCTCCTATTTTTCAGACCGTTTAATGCTCCTCATGTATTTCACACCTTTTGAAGCTCTTCATATTTTTCACACCTTTTCAGGCTCTTCATGTTTTGAAACACCGTTTCATGCTCCTCCGATTTTTCAGACCGTTTCATGCTCCTCATATATTTGACACCTTTTGAAGCTCTTCATATTTTTCACACCTTTTCAGGCTCTTCCATTTTTTCAACACCGCTTCATGCTCCTCCTATTTTTCAGACCGTTTCATGCTCCTCATATTTTTGACAACTTGTGAAGGTCTTCATATTTTTCACACCTTTTCATGCTCTTCATGTTTTTTCAACACCGTTTCATGCTCCTCATATTTTTCAGGCATTTCATGCTTCTCAAATTTTGACACCATTTGAAAATCTTCATATTTTTCACACCTTTTCATGCTCATCATGTTTTTCAACACAGTTTCACACTCCTTTTATTTTTGACACGTTTTGAAGCTCTGCATATTTTTCACACATTTTCAGGCTCTTCATGTTTTTGAACACCGCTTCACCCTCCTCCTTTTTTTCAGACCGTATCATGCTCCTCATATTTTTGACAAGTTTTGAAACTCTTCATATATTTCACACATTTTCAGGCTTTTCATGTTTTTCAACACTGCTTCATGCTCCTCCTATTTTTCAGACCGTTTCATGCTCCTTATATTTTTCACACTTTTGAAGCTCTTCATATTTTTCACCCCTTTTCAGGCTCTTCCTGTTTTTGAACACCGCTTCATGCTCCCCCTATTTTTCAGACCGTATCATGGGCCTCATATTTTTGACAACTTTTGAAGCTCTTCATATTTTTCACCGTTTTCAGGCTCTTCTTCTTTTTGAACACCGCTGCATGCTCCTCCTATCTTTCAGACCGTTTCAAGCTCCTCATATTTTTGACACCTTTTGAAACTCTTCATATTTTTCACACCTTTTCAGGCTCTTCATGTTTTTCAACACCACTTCATGATCTTCCTATTTTTCAGACGGTTTCATGCTCTTCATTTTTTTGACACTTTTGGAAGCTCTTCATATTTTTCACACCTTTTCAGGTTCTTCTTGTTTTTCAACACCACTTCATGCTCCTCTTATTTTTCAGACAGTTTCAAGCTCCTCATATTTTTGACACCTTTTGAAGCTCTTCATATTTTTCACAACTTTTCAGGCTCTTCATGTTTATCAACACCGCTTCATGATCCTCCGATTTTTCAGACCATTTCATGCTCCTCATATTTTTGACAGCTTTTGAAACTTTTCATATTTTTCACTCATTTACAGTCTTTTCATTATTTTCAACACCGCTTCATGCTCCTCCGTTTTTTCAGACCGTTTCATGCTCCTCATATTTTTCTGACCATTTCTTGCTCCTCATATTTTTGAGAACTTTTGAAGGTATTCATATTTTCCCACCTTTTCAGGCTCTTCATGTTTTTCAACACCACTTCATGCTCCTCCTATTTTACAGACCGTTAAATGTTCCTCCTATTTTTCTGACCATTTCTTGCTCCTCATATTTTTGACACCTTTTGAATCTCTTCATATTTTTCACAACTTTTCAGGCTTTTCATGTTTTTCAACACCCCTTCATGCTTCTCCTATTTTTCAGACCGTTTCATGCTCCTTATAATTTTCACACCTTTTGTAGCTCTTCATATTTTTCAAACCTTTTCAGACTCTTGCTGTTTTTGAACACCACTTCAGGCTCCCCCCTATTTTTCAGACCTTATCATGCTCCTCATATTTTTGACAACTTTTGAAGCACTTCATATTTTTCACACCTTTTGAAGCTCTTCATATATTTCACAGCTTTTGAAGCTGTTCATATTTTTCACACCTTTTCAGGCTCTTCTTGGTTTTCAACAGCGCTTCATGCTCCTCCAATTTTTCAGACCGCTTCATTATCATCTCATTTTTGACACCTTTTGAAGCTCTTCATATATTTCACACCTTTTCAGACTCTTCTTGTTTTTCAACACAGCTTCTTGCTCCTCCTATTTTTCAGACCGTTTCATGCTCCTCATATTTTTGACACCTTTTGAAGCTCTTCATATTTTTCACACCTTTTGAAGCTCTTCATATTTTTCACACTTTTTCATGCTCTTCATGTTTTTCAACACCACTTCATGCTCCTCCTGTTTTTCAGAGCGTATCAAGCTCCTCATATATTTCACACCTTTTGAAGCTCTTCATATTTTTCACACCTTTTCAGGCTCTTCATGTTTTTCAACACCGCTTCATGAACCTCCTAATTTTCAGACCGTTTCCTGCTCCAGATAATTTTCACATCTTTTGAAGCTCTTCATATATTTCACACCTTTTCAGGCTCTTCAAGTTTTTCAACACCGCTTCATGCTCCTCCTAGGTTTCAGACCGTTTCATGCTCCTCATATTTTTGACACTTTTTGAGCTCTTCATATAATTCACACCTTTTCATGCCCTTCATGTTTTCAACACCACTTCATCCTCCTCCTATTTTTCAGACCGTTTCATTCTCATCTCATTTTTAACACCTTTTGAAGCTCTTCATGTATTTCACATATTTTCAGGCTCTTCATGTTTTCAACACCGCTTCATGCTCCTCCAATTTTTCAGACCGTTTCATGCTCCTCATATTTTTGATACCTTTTGAAGCTCTTCATATATTCAACACCTTTTCATGCTCTTCATGTTTTCAACACCACTTCATCCTCCTCCTATTTTTCAGACCGTTTCATGCTCATCTCATTTTTGACACCTTTTGAAGCTCTTCATATTTTTTACAGCTTTTGAAGCTGTTCATATTTTTCACACCTTTTCAGGCTCTTCATGTTTTTGAACACCGTTTCATGCTTCTCCTATTTTTCAGACCGTCTCATGCTCCTCATATATTCGACACCTTTGAAGCTCTTCATATTTTTCACACCTTTTCAGGTTCTTCAAGTTTTTCAAACACCGTTTCATGCTCCTCGTATTTTTCAGACCGTTTCATGCTCCTCTCATTTTTCACACCTTTTGAAGCTCTTCATATTCTTCACACCTTTTCAGGCTCTTCATGTTTTTGAACACCGCTTCATGCTCCTCCTATTTTTCTGACCGTTTCATGCTCCTCATATTTCTGACACCTTTTGAAGCTCCTCCTATTTTTCACACGTTTTCAGGCTCTTCATGTTTTTCAACACCGTTTCATGTTCCTCCTATTTTTCCTACCGTTTCATGCTCCTCCTATTTTTCAGACCGGTTCATGCTCCTCATATTTTTGACAATTTTGGAAGCTCTTCATATTTTTCACACCTTTTTCAGGCTCTTCATGTTTTTCAACACCGCTATATGCTCCTACTAATTTTCAGACTGTTTCATGCTCCTCATATTTTTCACACCTTTTGAAGCTCTTCATATTTTTCACACCTTTTCAGGCTCTTCATGTTTTGGAGCACACCTTCATGCTCCTCCCATTTTTCCGACCGTTTCATGCTCCTCATGTGTTTCACACCATTTGAAGCACTTCATATTTTTCACACCTTTTCAGTCTCTTCATGTTTTTCAACACCACTTCATGTTCCTCCTATTATTCAGACCGTTTCATGCTCATCTCATTTTTGACACCTTTTGAAGCTCCTGATATTTTTTACACCATTTGTAGCTCTTCATATTTTTCGCACCTTTCCAGGCTCTTCATGTTTTTGAACACCGCTTCATGCTTCTGCTATTTTACAGACCGTTTCATTCTCCTCATGTATTTCACACCTTTTGAAGCTCTTCCTATTTTTCAAAACTTTTCAGGCTCTTCATGTTTTTCAACACCGTTTCATGCTCCTCCTATTTTTCAGACTGTTTCATGCTCCTCATATTTTGACACCTTTTGAAGCTCTTCATATTTTTCACAGCTCTTCAGGCTCTTCATGTTTTCAACACCACTTCATTATCCTCCTATTTTTCAGACCGTTTCATGCTCATCTCGTTTTTGACACCTTTGAAGCTCTTCATATATTTCACACCTTTTCAGGCTCTTCATGTTTTCAACATCGCTTCATGCTCCTCCAATTTTTCAGACCGTTTCATGCTCCTCATATTTTTGATACCTTTTGAAGCTCTTCATATATTTCACACCTTTTCATGCTCTTCATGTTCTCAACACCACTTCATCCTCCTCCTATTTTTCAGACGGTTTCATGCTCATCTCATTTTTGACACCTTTTGAAGCTCTTCATATTTTTCACAGCTTTTGAAACTCTTCATATTTTTCACACCTTTTCAGGCTCTTCATGTTTTTGAACACCATTTCATCCTTCTCCTATTTTTCAGACCGTTTCCTGCTCCTCATATTTTTGACACCTTTTGAAGCTCTTCATATTTTTCACAACTTTTCAGGTTCTTCAAGTTTTTCAACACCGTTTCATGCTCCTCGTATTTTTCAGAGCGTTTCATGCTCCTCATATTTTTGACACCTTATGAAGCTCTTCCTATTTTCCACACCTTTTCAGGCTCTTCATGTTTTTGAACACCGTTTCATCCTTCTCCTATTTTTCAGACCGTTTCCTGCTCCTCATATTTTTGACACCTTGTGAAGGTCTACATATTTTTCACACCTTTTCATGCTCTTCATGTTTTTTCAACACCGTTTCATGCTCCTCATATTTTTAGACCATTTCATGCTTCTCAAATTTTGACACCATTTGAAAATCTTCATATTTTTCACACCTTTTCATGCTAATCATGTTTTTCAACACAGTTTCACACTCCTTTTATTTTTGACACGTTTTGAAGCTCTGCATATTTTTCACACCTTTTCAGGCTCTTCATGTTTTTGAACACCGCTTCATGCTCCTCCTATTTCAGACCGTTTCATGCTCCTCATAATTTTGACACCTTTTGAAGCTCTTCATATTTTTCACACCTTTTCAGGCTCTTCTTGTTTTTGAACACAGATTCATGCTCCTCCTATTTTTAAGACCGTTTCATGCTCCTCATAATTTTGACACCTTTTGAAGCTTTTCATACTTTTCACACCTTTTCAGGCTCTTCATGTTTTTCAACACCACTTCATGCTCCTCCTTTTCTGCAGACCGTTTCATGCTCCTCATATTTTTGACACCTTTTGAAGCTCTTCATATTTCTCACACCTTTTAAGGCTCTTCATATTTTTCAACACCGCTTCATGCTCCTCCTATTTTTCAGACCGTTTAATGCTCCTCATATTTTTGACACATTTTGAAGCTCTTCATATTTTCCACACCTTTTCAGGCTCTTCATATTTTTGAACACCGCTTCATGCTCCTCCTATTTTTCAGACCGTTTCATGCTCATGTCATTTTTGACACCTTTTGAAGCTCCTCATATTTCTCACACCTTTTCAGGCTCTTCATATTTTTCAACACCGCTTCATGCTCCTCCTATTTTTCATACCGTTTCATGCTCTTCTCATTTTAGACAACTTTTGAAGCTTTTCATATTTTTCACAACTTTTCAGGCTCTTCATGTTTTTGAACACCGCTTCATGCTCCTCCTATTTTTCAGACCGTATCATGCTCCTCATAAATTTCACACCTTTTGAAGCTCTTCATATTTTTCACACCTTTTCAGGCTCTTCATGTTTTTTAACACCACTTCATGCTCCTTCTATTTTTCAGAGAGTTTCATGCTCCTCATGTATTTCACACCTTTTGAAGCTCTTCATATTTTTCACACCTTTTCAGGCTCCTCATGTTTTTCATCACCGTTTCATGCTCCTCCTATTTTTCAGACCGTTTCATGATCCTCATATTTTTGAAACCTTTTGAAGCTTTTCATATTTTTCCCACCTTTTCAGGCTCTTCATGTTTTTGAACACCGTTTCATGTTCCTCCTATTTTTCAGACCGTTTCATGCTCCTCATATTTTTGACACCTTTTGAAGCTCTTCATATTTTTCACAACTTTTCCGGCTCTTCATGATTTTCAACACCGCTTCATGCTCCTCCTATTTTTCAGACCTTTTCATTCTCATCTCATTTTTGACACCTTTTGATGCTCTTCATATTTTTCACACCTTTTGAAGCTCTTCATAATTTTCACACGTTTTCAGGCTCTTCATGTTTTTCAACAAAGCTTCATGATCCTCCTATTTTTCAGACCGTTTCAAGCGCCTCATATTTTTGACACCTTTTGAAGCTCTTCATATTTTTCTCACCTTTTCAGGCTCTTCATGTTTTTGAACACCGCTTCATGGTCCTCCTATTTTTAAACCGTTTCATACTCCTCATATTTTTGACACCTTTTGAAGCTCTTCATATTTTTCTCACCTTTTCAGGCTCTTCATGTTTTTTAACACCACTTCATGCTCCTCCTATTTTTCAGACCGTTTCATGCTCATCTCATTTTTGACACCTTTGAAGCTCTTCATATATTTCACACCTTTTCAGGCTCTTCATGTTTTCAACATCGCTTCATCCTCCTCCTATTTTTCAGACCGTTTCATGCTCATCTCATTTTTGACACCTTTGAAGCTCTTCATATATTTCACACCTTTTCAAGCTCTTCATGTTTTCAACATCGCTTCATGCTCCTCCAATTTTTCAGACCGTTTCATGCTCCTCATATTTTTGATACCTTTTGAAGCTCTTCATATATTTCACACCTTTTCATGCTCTTCATGTTCTCAACACCACTTCATTCTCCTCCTATTTTTCAGACGGTTTCATGCTCATCTCATTTTTGACACCTTTTGAAGCTCTTCATATTTTTCACAGCTTTTGAAACTCTTCATATTTTTCACACCTTTTCAGGCTCTTCATGTTTTTGAACACCATTTCATCCTTCTCCTATTTTTCAGACCGTTTCCTGCTCCTCATATTTTTGACACCTTTTGAAGCTCTTCATATTTTTCACACCTTTTCAGGTTCTTCAAATTTTTCAACACCGTTTCATGCTCCTCGTATTTTTCAGAGCGTTTCATGCTCCTCATATTTTTGACACCTTATGAAGCTCTTCCTATTTTCCACACCTTTTCAGGCTCTTCATGTTTTTGAACACCGTTTCATCCTTCTCCTATTTTTCAGACCGTTTCCTGCTCCTCATATTTTTGACACCTTGTGAAGGTCTACATATTTTTCACACCTTTTCATGCTCTTCATGTTTTTTCAACACCGTTTCATGCTCCTCATATTTTTAGACCATTTCATGCTTCTCAAATTTTGACACCATTTGAAAATCTTCATATTTTTCACACCTTTTCATGCTCATCATGTTTTTCAACACAGTTTCACACTCCATTTATTTTTGACACGTTTTGAAGCTCTGCATATTTTTCACACCTTTTCAGGCTCTTCATGTTTTTCAACACCGCTTCATGCTCCTCCTATTTTTCAGACCGTTTCATGCTCCTCATATTTTGACCCCTTTTGAAGCTCTTCATATATTTCATAACTTTTCAGGCTCTTCATATTTTTCAAAACTGCTTCATGATCCTCCTCTTTTTCAGACCGTTTCATGCTCTTCATATTTTTGCTACATTTTGAAGCTCTTCATATTTTTCACAACTTTTCATGCTCTTCATGTTTTTTCAACACCGTTTCATGCTCCTCATCTATTTTAGACCATTTCATGCTTCTCAAATTTTGACACGTTTTGAAGATCTTCATATTTTTCACACCTTTTCATTCTTGTCATGTTTTTCAACACAGTTTCACACTCCTCATATTTTTGACACCTTTTGAACTCTTCATATTTTTCACACCTATTCAGGCTCTTCATGTTTTTGATCACCGTTTCATGCTCCTCCTATTTTTCAGACCGTTTCATGCTCATCTCATTTTTGACACCTTTTGAAACTCTTCATATATTTCACACCTTTAAGGCTCTTCAGGTTTTTGGAGACCGCTTCATGCTCCTCCTAATTTTCAGACCGTTTCATGCTCCTCATATTTTTGACACCATTAGAAGCTCTTCATATTTTTCACACCTTTTCAGGCTCTTCATGTTTTTCAACACCGCTTCATGCTCCTCCTCTTTTTCAGACCATTTTTGCTCCTCATAATTTTGACACCATATGAAGCTCTTCCTATTTCTCACAACTTTTCTGGTTCTTCATGTATTTCAACACCGCTTCATGCTCCTCCTATTTTTCAGACCGTATCATGCTCATCTAATTTTTTAGACCTTTTGAAGCTCTTCATATTTTTCCACATCTTTTGAAGCTCTTCATATTTTTCACGTGTTTTCAGGCTCTTCATGTTTTTCAACACCCCTTCTTGGTCCTCCTATTTTTCAGACCGTTTCATGCTCCTCATATTTTTGACACCTTTTGCAGCTCTTCATATTTTTCACACCTATTCAGGCTCTTCATGTTTTTGAACACCGCTTCATGCTCCTCCTATTTCAGACCGTTTCATGCTCCTCATAATTTTGACACCTTTTGAAGCTCTTCATATTTCTCACACCTTTTCAGGCTCTTCTTGTTTTTGAACACTGATTCATGCTCCTCCTATTTTTAAGACCGTTTCATGCTCCTCATAATTTTGACACCTTTTGAAGCTTTTCATACTTTTCACACCTTTTCAGGCTCTTCATGTTTTTCAACACCACTTCATGCTCCTCCTTTTCTGCAGACCGTTTCATGCTCCTCATATTTTTGACACCTTTTGAAGCTCTTCATATTTCTCACACCTTTTAAGGCTCTTCATATTTTTCAACACCGCTTCATGCTCCTCCTATTTTTCAGACCGTTTAATGCTCCTCATATTTTTGACACATTTTGAAGCTCTTCATATTTTCCACACCTTTTCAGGCTCTTCATATTTTTGAACACCGCTTCATGCTCCTCCTATTTTTCAGACCGTTTCATGCTCATGTCATTTTTGACACCTTTTGAAGCTCCTCATATTTCTCACACCTTTTCAGGCTCTTCATATTTTTGAACACCGCTTCATGCTCCTCCTATTTTTCAGACCGTTTCATGCTCATCTCATTTTTGACACCTTTTGATGCTCTTCATATTTTTCACACCTTTTGAAGCTCTTCATAATTTTCACACGTTTTCAGGCTCTTCATGTTCTTGAACATCGCTTCATGATCCTCCTATTTTTCAGACCGTTTCAAGCTCCTCATATTTTTGACACCTTTTGAAGCTCTTCATATTTTTCTCACCTTTTCAGGCTCTTCATGTTTTTGAACACCGCTTCATGGTCCTCCTATTTTTAAACCGTTTCATACTCCTCATATTTTTGACACCTTTTCAGGCTTTTCATTTTTTTCAACACCACTTCATTCTCCTCCTATTTTTCAGACCGTTTCATGCTTATCTCATTTTGACACATTTTGAAGCTCTTCATATTTTCCACATCTTTTGAAGCTTTTCATATTTTTCACACCTTTTCAGGCTCTTCATGATTTTCAACACCGCTTCATGCTCCTCCTAATTTTCAGACCTTTTCATGCTCATCTCTTTTTTGACACCCTTTGAAGCTCTTCATATTTTTCACAATTTGAAGTTCTTCATATTTTTCATATTTTTGAAGCTCTTCATATTTTCACACGTTTTCAGACTCTTCATGTTTTTCAACACCGCTTCATGCTCCTGAAATTTTTCAGACCGTTTCATGCTCCTCATATTTTTGACACCTTTTGAAGCTCTTCATATTTCTCACACCTTTTCAGGCTCTTCATGTTTTTCAACACCGCTTCATGCTCCTCCTATTTTTCAGACCATTTCATGCTCATCTCATTTTTGACACCTTTTGAAGGTTTTCATATTTTTCACACCTTTTCAGGCTCTTCATGTTTTTGAACACCGCTTCATGCTCCTCCTATTTTTCAGACCGTTTCATGCTCCTCATATTTTTCGCACCTTTTGAAGCTCTTCATATTTTTCACACCTTTTCAGGCTCTTCATGTTTTAGAACACCGCTTCATGCTCCTCCTATTTTTCAGACCGTTTAATGCTCCTCATGTATTTCACACCTTTTGAAGCTCTTCATATTTTTCACACCTTTTAAGGCTCTTCATGTTTTGAAACACCGTTTCATGCTCCTCCGATTTTTCAGACCGTTTCATGCTCCTCATATATTTGACACCTTTTGAAGCTCTTCATATTTTTCACACCTTTTCAGGCTCTTCCATTTTTTCAACACCGCTTCATGCTCCTCCTATTTTTCAGACCGTTTCATGCTCCTCATATTTTTGACAACTTGTGAAGGTCTTCATATTTTTCACACCTTTTCATGCTCTTCATGTTTTTTCAACACCGTTTCATGCTCCTCATATTTTTCAGACCATTTCATGCTTCTCAAATTTTGACACCATTTGAAAATCTTCATATTTTTCACACCTTTTCATGCTCATCATGTTTTTCAACACAGTTTCACACTCCTTTTATTTTTGACACGTTTTGAAGCTCTGCATATTTTTCACACCTTTTCAGGCTCTTCATGTTTTTCAACATCGCTTCATGCTCCTCCTATTTTTCAGACCGTTTCATGCTCCTCATATTTTGACCCCTTTTGAAGCTCTTCATATATTTCATAAATTTTCAGGCTCTTCATATTTTTCAAAACTGCTTCATGATCCTCCTCTTTTTCAGACCGTTTTGTGCTCTTCATATATTTGCTACATTTTGAAGCTCTTCATATTTTTCACAACTTTTCATGCTCTTCATGTTTTTTCAACACCGTTTCATGCTCCTCATCTATTTGAGACCATTTCATGCTTCTCAAATTTTGACACGTTTTGAAGATCTTCATATTTTTCACAACTTTTCATTCTTGTCATGTTTTTCAACACAGTTTCACACTCCTCATATTTTTGACACCTTTTGAAGCTCTTCAAATTTGTTGCACCTTTTCAGGCTCTTCATGTTGTCAACACCGTTTCATGCTCCTCCTATTTTTCAGACCGTTTCATGCTCCTCATATTTTTCACACCTTTTGAAGCTCTTCATATATTTCACACCTTTTCAGGCTCTTCATGTTTTTGAAGACCGCTTCATGCTCCTCCTATTTTCAGACCGATTCATGCTCCTGATGTATTTCACACCTTTTGAAGCTCTTCACATTGTTCACACCTTTTCAGGCTCTTCATGTTTCTGAACACCGTTTCAAGCTGTTCCTAATTTTCAGACCGTTTCATGTTCCTCATATTTTTGACACCTTTTGAAGCTCTTCATATATTTCACACCTTTTCAGGCTCTTCATGTTTTTCAACACCACTTCCTCCTCCTCCTATTTTTCAGACCACTTCAGGCTCCTCTCATTTTTGACACCTTTTGAAGCTCTTCATATTTTTGACAACTTTTGAGGCTCTTCATATTTCTCACACGTTTTCAGGCTCTTCATGTTTTTCAACACCGCTTCATGTTCCTCCTCTTTTTCAGACCGTTTAATGCTCATCTCATTTTTGAAACCTTTTGAAGGTCTTCATATTTTTCACACCTTTTGAAGCTCTTCATATTTTCACAACTTTTCAGGCTTTTCATGTTTTTGAACACCGTTTCAGGCTCCTGCATATTTCAGACCGATTCTTGCTGCTCATATGTTTGACACGTTTTGAAGCTCTTCATATTTTTCACACCTTTTCAGGCTCTTCATGTTTTTCAACACCGCTTCATGCTCCTCCTATTTTTCAGACCTTTTGAAGCTCTTCATATTTTTCACAACTTTTCAGGCTCTTCATATTTTTGAACACCGTTTCATGCTCCTCATATTTTTCAGACCGTTTAATGCTCCTCATGTATTTCACACCTTTTGAAGCTCTTCATATTTTTCACACCTTTTCAGTCTCTTCATGTTTTGAAACACCGTTTCATGCTCCTCCGATTTTTCAGACCGTTTCATGCTCCTCATATATTTGACACCTTTTGAAGCTCTTCATATTTTTCACACCTTTTCAGGCTCTTCCATTTTTTCAACACCGCTTCATGCTCCTCCTATTTTTCAGACCGTTTCATGCTCCTCATATTTTTGACAACTTGTGAAGGTCTTCATATTTTTCACACCTTTTCATGCTCTTCATGTTTTTTCAACACCGTTTCATGCTCCTCATATTTTTCAGACCATTTCATGCTTCTCAAATTTTGACACCATTTGAAAATCTTCATATTTTTCACACCTTTTCATGCTCATCATGTTTTTCAACACAGTTTCACACTCCTTTTATTTTTGACACGTTTTGAAGCTCTGCATATTTTTCACACCTTTTCAGGCTCTTCATGTTTTTCAACACCGCTTCATGCTCCTCCTATTTTTCAGACCGTTTCATGCTCCTCATATTTTGACCCCTTTTGAAGCTCTTCATATATTTCATAACTTTTCAGGCTCTTCATATTTTTCAAAACTGCTTCATGATCCTCCTCTTTTTCAGACCGTTTCGTGCTCTTCATATATTTGCTACATTTTGAAGCTCTTCATATTTTTCACAACTTTTCATGCTCTTCATGTTTTTTCAACACCGTTTCATGCTCCTCATCTATTTGAGACCATTTCATGCTTCTCAAATTTTGACACGTTTTGAAGATCTTCATATTTTTCACACCTTTTCATTCTTGTCATGTTTTTCAACACAGTTTCACACTCCTCATATTTTTGACACCTTTTGAAGCTCTTCAAATTTGTTGCACCTTTTCAGGCTCTTCATGTTGTCAACACCGTTTCATGCTCCTCCTATTTTTCAGACCGTTTCATGCTCCTCATATTTTTCACACCTTTTGAAGCTCTTCATATATTTCACACCTTTTCAGGCTCTTCATGTTTTTGAACACCGCTTCATGCTCCTCCTATTTTCAGACCGATTCATGCTCCTGATGTATTTCACACCTTTTGAAGCTCTTCACATTGTTCACACCTTTTCAGGCTCTTCATGTTTCTGAACACCGTTTCAAGCTGTTCCTAATTTTCAGACCGTTTCATGTTCCTCATATTTTTGACACCTTTTGAAGCTCTTCATATATTTCACACCTTTTCAGGCTCTTCATGTTTTTCAACACCACTTCCTCCTCCTCCTATTTTTCAGACCACTTCAGGCTCCTCTCATTTTTGACACCTTTTGAAGCTCTTCATATTTTTGACAACTTTTGAGGCTCTTCATATTTCTCACACGTTTTCAGGCTCTTCATGTTTTTCAACACCGCTTCATGTTCCTCCTCTTTTTCAGACCGTTTAATGCTCATCTCATTTTTGAAACCTTTTGAAGGTCTTCATATTTTTCACACCTTTTGAAGCTCTTCATATTTTCACAACTTTTCAGGCTTTTCATGTTTTTGAACACCGTTTCAGGCTCCTGCATATTTCAGACCGATTCTTGCTGCTCATATGTTTGACACGTTTTGAAGCTCTTCATATTTTTCACACCTTTTCAGGCTCTTCATGTTTTTCAACACCGCTTCATGCTCCTCCTATTTTTCAGACCTTTTGAAGCTCTTCATATTTTTCACAACTTTTCAGGCTCTTCATATTTTTGAACACCGTTTCATGCTCCTCATATTTTTCAGAGCGTTTCATGCTTCTCATATTTTTGACACCTTTTGAAGCTCTTTATATTTTTCACACCTTTTCAGGCTTTTCATGTTTTTTAACACCACTTCATGCTCCTCCTATTTTTTACACCTTTTGAAGCTCTTCATATTTTTCACACCTTCTCAGGCTCTTCATGTTTTTGAACACGGTTTCATGCTCCTCCTATTTTTCAGACCGTTTCATGCTCCTCATATTTTTGACACCTTTTGAAGCTCTTCATATTTTTCACACCTTTTCAGGCTCTTCATGTTTTTCAACACTGCTTCATGCTTCGCCTCTTTTTCAGACGGTTTCATGCACATCTTTTTTTGACACCTTTTGAAGCTCTTCATATTTTTCACACCTTTTCAGGCTCTTCATGTTTTTGAACACGGTTTCATGCTCCTCCTATTTTTCAGACCATTTCATGCTCCTCATATTTTTGACACCTTTTGAAGCTCTTCATATTTTTCACACCTTTTCAGGCTCTTCATGTTTTTCAACACCACTTCATGCTCCTCCTATTTTTCAGACCTTTAGAAGCTCTTCATATTTTTCACACCTTTTGAAGCTCTTCATATTTTTCACACCTTTTCAGGCTCTTCATGTTTTTGAACACCGTTTCATGCTCCTCCTATATTTCAATCCGTTTCATGATCCTCGTGTATTTCACACCTTTGAACCTCTTCATATTTTACACACCTTTTCAGGCTCTTCATGTATTTCAACACAACTTCATGCTCCTCATCTTTTTCAGACCGTTTCATGCTCATCTCATTTTTGACACATTTTGAAGCTCTTCATATTTTTCACACCTTTTGAAGCTCTTCATATTTTTCACAACTTTTCAGGCTCTTCATGTTTTTGAACACTGCTTCATGCTCCTCCTATTTTTCAGGTCATTTCATGCTCCTCATATTTTTGAAACCTTTTGAAGCTCTACATATTTTTCACTCCTTTTCAGGCTCCACATGTTTTTGAACAGTGCATCATGCTCCTCCTATTTTCAGACCGTTCCATGCTCCTCATATTTTTGACACCTTTTGAAGCTCTTCATAAATTTCACCCCTTTTCAGGCTCTTCATGTTTTTCAACACCTCTTCATCCTCCAAATATTTTTCAGACGGCTTCATGCTCATCTCATTTTTGACACCTTTTGAAGCTCTTCATATTTTTGACACCTTTTGAATCTCTTCATATTTCTCACACTTTTTCAGGCTCTTCATGTTTTTCAACACCGCTTCATGTTCCTCCTATTTTTCAGACCGTTTCATGCTCCTCAAATTTTTGACACCTTTTAAAGCTCTTCATATATTTCACACCTTTTCAGGCTCGTCATTTTTTTGAACAACACTTCATGCTCCTCCTATTTTTCAGACCGTTTCATGCTCCTCATATTTTGACACCTTTTGAAGCTCCTCATATTTTTCACACCTTTTGAAGCTCTTCATATTTTTCACACCTTTTGAAGCTCTTCATATTTTTCACACCTTTTCAGGCTCTTCATGTTTTTGAACACCGTTTCATGCTCCTCCTATATTTCAGACCGTTTCATGCTCCTCATATATTTGACAGGTTTTGAAGCTCTTCATATTTTTCACACCTTTTCAGGCTCTTTATGTTTTTCAACACCGTTTCATGCTCCTCCTATTTTTCAAACCGCTTCATGCTCCTCATATTTTTCACACCTTTTGAAGCTCTTCATATTTTCACAACTTTTCAGGCTTTTCATGTTTTTGAACACCGTTTCATGCTCCTGCATATTTCAGACCGATTCTTTCTGCTCATATGTTTGACACGTTTTGAAGCTCTTCATATTTTTCACAACTTTTCAGGCTCTTCATGTTTTTCAACACCACTTCATGCTCCTCCTATTTTTCAGACCTTTTGAAGCTCTTCATATTTTTCACACCTTTTGAGGCTCTTCATATTTTTGAACACCGTTTCATGCTCCTCATATTTTTCAGAGCGTTTCATGCTTCTCATATTTTTGACACCTTTTGAAGCTCTTCATATTTCTCACACTTTTTCAGGCTCTTCATGTTTTTTAACACCGCTTCATGCTCCTCCTATTTTTTACACCTTTTGAAGCTCTTCATATTTTTCACACCTTCTCAGGCTCTTCATGTTTATGAACACGGTTTCATGCTCCTCCTATTTTTCAGACCGTTTCATGCTCCTCATATTTTTGACAGGTTTTGAAGCTCTTCATATTTTTCACACCTTTTCAGGCTCTTTATGTTTTTCAACACCGTTTCATGCTCCTCCTATATTTCAGACCGCTTCATGCTCCTCATATTTTTGACACCCTTTGAAGCTCTTCATATATTTCACATATTTTCAGGCTCTTCATGTTTTTGAACACAGCTTCATGCACCTCCTAATTTTCAGACCGTTTCATACTCCTCATGAATTTCACACCTTTTGAACCTCTTCATATTTTTCACACCTTTTCAGTCTCTTCAAGTTTTTGAACACTGGTACATGCTCCGCCTATTTTTCACACCTTTTGAAGCTCTTCAAATTTGTCGCACCTTTTCAGGATCTTCATGTTGTCAACACCGTTTCAAGCTGTTCCTAATTTTCAGACCGTTTCATGTTCCTCATATTTTTGACACCTTTTGAAGCTCTTCATATATTTAACACCTTTTCCGGCTCTTCATGTTTTTCAACACCACTTCCTCCTCCTCCTATTTTTCAGACCACTTCATGCTCCTCTCATTTTTGACACCTTTAGAAGCTCTTCATATTTTTGACAACTTTTGAGGCTCTTCATATTTCTCACACGTTTTCAGGCTCTTCATGTTTTTCAACACCGCTTCATTCTCCTCCTCTTTTTCAGACCGTTTAATGCTCATCTCATTTTTGAAACCTTTTGAAGGTCTTCATATTTTTCACACCTTTTGATGCTCTTCATATTTTCACAACTTTTCAGGCTTTTCATGTTTTTGAACACCGTTTCATGCTCCTGCATATTTCAGACCGATTCTTGCTGCTCATATGTTTGACACGTTTTGAAGCTCTTCATATTTTTCAAACCTTTTCAGGCTCTTCATATTTTTCAACACCACTTCATGCTCCTCCTATTTTTCAGACCTTTTGAAGCTCTTCATATTTTTCAGACCTTTTCAGGCTCTTCATATATTTGAACACCGTTTCATGCTCCTCATATTTTTCAGAGCATTTCATGCTTCTCATATTTTTGACACCTTTTGAAGCTCTTCATATTTTTCACACCTTTTCAGGCTTTTCATGTTTTTTAACACCGCTTCATGCTCCTCCTATTTTTTACACCTTTTGAAGCTCTTCATATTTTTCACACCTTATCAGGCTTTTCATGTTTTTGAACATGGTTTCATGCTCCTCCTATTTTTCAGACCGTTTCATGCTCCTCATATTTTTGACACCTTTTGAAGCTCTTCATATTTTTCACACCTTTTCAGGCTCTTCATGTTTTTCAACACTGCTTCATGCTTCGCCTCTTTTTCAGACGGTTTCATGCACATCTCTTTTTTGACACCTTTTGAAGCTCTTCATATTTTTCACACCTTTTCAGGCTCTTCATGTTTTTGAACACCGTTTCATGCTCCTCCTATATTTCAATCCGTTTCATGATCCTCATGTATTTCACACCTTTGAACCTCTTCATATTTTACACACTTTTTCAGGCTCTTCATGTATTTCAACACAACTTCATGCTCCTCATCTTTTTCAGACCGTTTCATGCTCATCTCATTTTTGACACATTTTGAAGCTCTTCATATTTTTCACACCTTTTGAAGCTCTTCATATTTTTCACAACTTTTCAGGCTCTTCATGTTTTTGAACACTGCTTCATGCTCCTCCTATTTTTCAGGTCATTTCATGCTCCTCATATTTTTGAAACCTTTTGAAGCTCTTCATATTTTTCACTCCTTTTCAGGCTCCATTTGTTTTTGAACAGCGCATCATGCTCCTCCTATTTTCAGACCGTTCCATGCTCCTCATATTTTTGACACCTTTTGAAGCTCTTCATAAATTTCACCTCTTTTCAGGCTCTTCATGTTTTTCAACACCACTTCATCCTCCAAATATTTTTCAGACGTCTTCATGCTCATCTAATTTTTGACACCTTTGGAAGCTCTTCATATTTTTGACACCTTTTGAAGCTCTTCATATTTCTCACACTTTTTCAGGCTCTTCATGTTTTTCAACACCGCTTCATGCTCCTCCTATTTTTCAGACCGTTTCATGCTCCTCAAATTTTTGACACCTTTTAAAGCTCTTCATATATTTCACACCATTTCAGGCTCGTCATTTTTTTGAACAACACTTCATGCTCCTCCTATTTTTCAGGCCGTTTCATGCTCCTCATATTTTGACACCTTTTGAAGCTCCTCATATTTTTCACACCTTTTGAAGCTCTTCAAATTTGTCGCACCTTTTCAGGCTCTTGATGTTGTCAACACCGTTTCATGCTCCTCCTATTTTTCAGACCGTTTCATGCTCCTCATATTTTTGACACCTTTTGAAGCTCTTCATATATTTCACACCTTTTCAGGCTCTTCATGTTTTTCAACACCACTTCCTCCTCCTCCTATTTTTCAGACCGCTTCATGCTCCTCTCATTTTTGACACCTTTTGAAGCTCTTCATATTTTTGACAACTTTTGAGGCTCTTCATATTTCTCACACGTTTTCAGGCTCTTCATGTTTTTCAACACCGCTTCATGTTCCTCCTCTTTTTCAGACCGTTTAATGCTCATCTCATTTTTGAAACCTTTTGAAGGTCTTCATATTTTTCACACCTTTTGAAGCTCTTCATATTTTCACAACTTTTCAGGCTTTTCATGTTTTTGAACACCGTTTCATGCTCCTGCATATTTCAGACCGATTCTTGCTGCTCATATGTTTGACACGTTTTGAAGCTCTTCATATTTTTCACACCTTTTCAGGCTCTTCATGTTTTTCAACACCACTTCATGCTCCTCCTATTTTCAGACCTTTTGAAGCTCTTCATATTTTTCACACCTTTTCAGGCTCTTCATATTTTTGAACACCGTTTCATGCTCCTCATATTTTTCAGAGCGTTTCATGCTTCTCATATATTTGACACCTTTTGAAGCTCTTCATATTTCTCACACTTTTTCAGGCTCTTCATTTTTTTTAACACCGCTTCATGCTCCTCCTATTTTTTACACCTTTTGAAGCTCTTCATATTTTTCACACCTTCTCAGGCTCTTCATGTTTTTGAACACGGTTTCATGCTCCTCCTATTTTTCAGACCGCTTCATGCTCCTCATATTTTTGACACCCTTTGAAGCTCTTCATATATTTCACATATTTTCAGGCTCTTCATGTTTTTGAACACAGCTTCATGCTCCTCCTAATTTTCAGACCGTTTCATACTCCTCATGAATTTCACACCTTTTGAACCTCTTCATATTTTTCACACCTTTTCAGTCTCTTCAAGTTTTTGAACACTGGTACATGCTCCGCCTATTTTTCACACCTTTTGAAGCTCTTCAAATTTGTCGCACCTTTTCAGGCTCTTCATGTTGTCAACACCGTTTCATGCTCCTCCTATTTTTCAGACCGTTTCATGCTCCTCATATTTTTCACACCTTTTGAAGCTCTTCATATATTTCACACCTTTTCAGGCTCTTCATGTTTTTGAACACCGCTTCATGCTCCTCCTATTTTCAGACCGATTCATGCTCCTGATGTATTTCACACCTTTTGAAGCTCTTCACATTGTTCACACCTTTTCAGGCTCTTCATGTTTCTGAACACCGTTTCAAGCTGTTCCTAATTTTCAGACCGTTTCATGTTCCTCATATTTTTGACACCTTTTGAAGCTCTTCATATATTTAACACCTTTTCAGGCTCTTCATGTTTTTCAACACCACTTCCTCCTCCTCCTATTTTTCAGACCACTTCATGCTCCTCTCATTTTTGACACCTTTAGAAGCTCTTCATATTTTTGACAACTTTTGAGGCTCTTCATATTTCTCACACGTTTTCAGGCTCTTCATGTTTTTCAACACCGCTTCATGCTCCTCCTCTTTTTCAGACCGTTTAATGCTCATCTCATTTTTGAAACCTTTTGAAGGTCTTCATATTTTTCACACCTTTTGAAGCTCTTCATATTTTCACAACTTTTCAGGCTTTTCATGTTTTGAACACCGTTTCATGCCCCTGCATATTTCAGACCGATTCTTGCTGCTCATATGTTTGACACGTTTTGAAGCTCTTCATATTTTTCACACCTTTTCAGGCTCTTCATGTTTTTCAACACCACTTCATGCTCCTCCTATTTTTCAGACCTTTTGAAGCTCTTCATATTTTTCACACCTTTTCAGGCTCTTCATATTTTTGAACACCGTTTCATGCTCCTCATATTTTTCAGAGCGTTTCATGCTTCTCATATTTTTGACACCTTTTGAAGCTCTTCATATTTTTCACACCTTTTCAGGCTTTTCATGTTTTTTAACACCGCTTCATGCTCCTCCTATTTTTTACACCTTTTGAAGCTCTTCATATTTTTCACACCTTTTCAGGCTGTTCATGTTTTTGAACACGGTTTCATGCTCCTCCTATTTTTCAGACCGCTTCATGCTCCTGATATTTTTGACACGTTTTGAAGCTATTCATATTTTTCACACATTTTGAAGCTCTTCATATTTTTCACCCGTTTTCAGGCTCTTCATGATTTGAACACCGCTTCATGCTCCTCCTATTTTTCAGACCGTTTCATGCTCCTCATGAATTTCACACCTTTGGAAGCTCTTCATATTTTTCAAACCTTTTCAGGCTCTTCATATATTTCAACACCACTTCATGCTCCTCATCTTTTTCAGACCGTTTCATGCTCATCTCATTTTTGACACCTTTTGAAGCTCTTCATATTTTTCACACCTTTTGAAGCTCTTCATATTTTTCACACCTTTTCAGGCTCTTCATGTTTTTGAACACCGTTTCATGCTCCTCCTATATTTCAATCCGTTTCATGATCCTCATTTATTTCACACCTTTGAAACTCTTCATATTTTACACACCTTTTCAGGCTCTTCATGTATTTCAACACAACTTTATGCTCCTCATCTTTTTCAGACCGTTTCATGCTCATCTCATTTTTGACACATTTTGAAGCTGTTCATATTTTTCACACCTTTTGAAGCTCTTCATATTTTTCACAACTTTTCAGGCTCTTCATGTTTTTGAACACTGCTTCATGCTCCTCCTATTTTTCAGGTCATTTCATGCTCCTCATATTTTTGAAACCTTTTGAAGCTCTTCATATTTTTCACTCCTTTTCAGGCTCCACATGTATTTGAACAGTGCATCATGCTCCTCCTATTTTCAGACCGTTCCATGCTCCTCATATTTTTGACACCTTTTGAAGCTCTTCATAAATTTCACCCCTTTTCAGGCTCTTCATGTTTTTCAACACCTCTTCATCCTCCAAATATTTTTCAGACGGCTTCATGCTCATCTCATTTTTGACACCTTTTGAATCTCTTCATATTTCTCACACTTTTTCAGGCTCTTCATGTTTTTCAACACCGCTTCATGCTCCTCCTATTTTTCAGACCGTTTCATGCTCCTCAAATTTTTGACACCTTTTAAAGCTCTTCATATATTTCACACCTTTTCAGCCTCGTCATTTTTTTGAACAACACTTCATGCTCCTCCTATTTTTCAGACCGTTTCATGCTCCTCATATTTTGACACCTTTTGAAGCTCCTCATATTTTTCACACCTTTTGAAGCTCTTCATATTTTTCACACCTTTTGAAGCTCTTCATATTTTTCACAACTTTTCAGGCTCTTCATGTTTTTGAACACCGTTTCATGCTCCTCCTATATTTCAGACCATTTCATGCTCCTCATATTTTTGACAGCGTTTGAAGCTCTTCAAATATTTCACACATTTTCAGGCTATTCATGTTTTTCAACACAAATTCATGCTCCCCCTATTTTTCTGACCGTTTCATGCTCATCTCATTTTTGACATCTTTTGAAACTCTTCATATTTTTCACAGCTTTTGAAGCTCTTCATATTTTTCACACGTTTTCAGGCTCTTTATGATTTTCAACACCGCTTCTTGCTCCTTCTAATTTTCAGACCGTTTCATGCTCCTCATATTTTTGACACCTTTTGAAGCTCTTCATATTTTTCACTCCTTTTCAGGCTCTTCATGTTTTTCAACACCGCTTCATGCTCCTCCTCTTTTTCAGACCGTTTAATGCTCATCTCATTTTTGAAACCTTTTGAAGGTCTTCATATTTTTCACACCTTTTGAAGCTCTTCATATTTTCACAACTTTTCAGGCTTTTCATGTTTTTGAACACCGTTTCATGCCCCTGCATATTTCAGACCGATTCTTGCTGCTCATATGTTTGACACGTTTTGAAGCTCTTCATATTTTTCACAACTTTTCAGGCTCTTCATGTTTTTGAACACCGCTTCATGCTCCTCCTATTTTTCAGACCGTTTCATGCTCCTCATATTTTTCACACCTTTTGAAGCTCTTCATATTTTCACAACTTTTCAGGCTTTTCATGTTTTTGAACACCGTTTCATGCCCCTGCATATTTCAGACCGATTCTTGCTGCTCATATGTTTGACACGTTTTGAAGCTCTTCATATTTTTCACAACTTTTCAGGCTCTTCATGTTTTTGAACACCGCTTCATGCTCCTCCTATTTTTCAGACCGTTTCATGCTCCTCATATTTTTCACACCTTTTGAAGCTCTTCATATATTTCACACCTTTTCAGGCTCTTCATGTTTTTGAACACCGCTTCATGCTCCTCCTATTTTCAGACCGATTCATGCTCCTGATGTATTTCACACCTTTTGAAGCTCTTCACATTGTTCACACCTTTTCAGGCTCTTCATGTTTCTGAACACCGTTTCAAGCTGTTCCTAATTTTCAGACCGTTTCATGTTCCTCATATTTTTGACACCTTTTGAAGCTCTTCATATATTTCACACCTTTTCAGGCTCTTCATGTTTTTCAACACCACTTCCTCCTCCTCCTATTTTTCAGACCACTTCATGCTCCTCTCATTTTTGACACCTTTTGAAGCTCTTCATATTTTTGACAACTTTTGAGGCTCTTCATATTTCTCACACGTTTTCAGGCTCTTCATGTTTTTCAACACCGCTTCATGCTCCTCCTCTTTTTCAGACCGTTTAATGCTCATCTCATTTTTGAAAACTTTTGAAGGTCTTCATATTTTTCACACCTTTTGAAGCTCTTCATATTTTCACAACTTTTCAGGCTTTTCATGTTTTTGAACACCGTTTCATGCTCCTGCATATTTCAGACCGATTCTTGCTGCTCATATGTTTGACACGTTTTGAAGCTCTTCATATTTTTCACACCTTTTCAGGCTCTTCATGTTTTTCAACACCACTTCATGCTCCTCCTATTTTTCAGACCTTTTGAAGCTCTTCATATTTTTCACACCTTTTCAGGCTCTTCATATTTTTGAACACCGTTTCATGCTCCTCATATTTTTCAGAGGGTTTCATGCTTCTCATATTTTTGACACCTTTTGAAGCTCTTCATATTTTTCACACCTTTTCAGGCTGTTCATGTTTTTGAACACGGTTTGATGCTCCTCCTATTTTTCAGACCCTTTCATGCTCCTCATATTTTTGACACATTTTGAAGCTCTTCATATTTTTCACACCTTTTCAGGCTCTTCATGTTTTTCAACACTGCTTCATGCTTCGCCTCTTTTTCAGACGGTTTCATGCACATCTCTTTTTTGACACCTTTTGAAGCTCTTCATATTTTCACAACTTTTCAGGCTTTCCATGTTTTTGAACACCGTTTCATGCTCCTGCATATTTCAGACCGATTCTTGCTGCTCATATGTTTGACACGTTTTGAAGCTCTTCATATATTTCACACCTTTTCAGGCTCGTCATTTTTTGAACAACACTTTATGCTCCTCCTATTTTTCAGACCGTTTCATGCTCCTCATATTTTGACACCTTTTGAAGCTCCTCATATTTTTCACACCTTTTCAGGCTCTTCATGTTTTTGAACACCGTTTCATGCTCCTCCTATATTTCAGACCATTTCATGCTCCTCATATTTTTGACAGCGTTTGAAGCTCTTCAAATATTTCACACATTTTCAGGCTATTCATGTTTTTCAACACAAATTCATGCTCCCCCTATTTTTCAGACCGTTTAATGCTCATCTCATTTTTGACATCTTTTGAAACTCTTCATATTTTTCACAGCTTTTGAAGCTCTTCATATTTTTCACACGTTTTCAGGCTCTTTTTGAATTTCAGCACCGCTTCTTGCTCCTTCTAAATTTCAGACCATTTCATGCTCCTCATTTTTTTGACACCTTTTGAAGCTCTTCATATTTTTCACTCCTTTTCAGGCTCTTCATGTTTTTGAACACCGCTTCATGCTCCTCATATTTTTAACACCTTTTGAAGCTCTTCATATTTTTCACACCTTTTCATGCTCTTCATGTTTTTGAACACCGCTTCATGATGCTCCTATTTTCCAGACCGTTTCATGCTCTTCATATTTTTGACACCTTATGAAGCTCTTCATATTTTTCACACCTTTTCAGGCTGTTCATGTTTTTGAACACGGTTTCATGCTCCTCCTATTCTTCAGACCGTTTCATGCTCCTCATATTTTTGACACATTTTGAAGCTCTTCATATTTTTCACACCTTTTCAGGCTCTTCATGTTTTTGAACACCGCTTCATGATGCTCCTATTTTCCAGACCGTTTCATGCTCTTCATATTTTTTACACCTTTTGAAGCTCTTCATATTTTTCACACCTTTTCAGGCTGTTCATGTTTTTGAACACGGTTTCATGCTCCTCCTATTTTTCAGACCGTTTCATGCTCCTCATATTTTTGACACATTTTGAAGCTCTTCATATTTTTCACACCTTTTCAGTTTCTTCATGTTTTTCAACACTGCTTCATGCTTCGCCTCTTTTTCAGACGGTTTCATGCACATCTCTTTTTTGACACCTTTTGCAGCTCTTCATATTTTTCATACCTTTTGAAACTCTTCATATTTTTCACACGTTTTCAGGCTCTTCATGTTTTTCACCACCGCTTCATGCTCCTCCTGTTTTTCAGACCGTTTCATGCTCCTCATTTATTTCACACCTTTTGAAGCTCTTCATATTTTTCAAGCCTTTTCAGGCTCTTCATGTTTTTGAACACCGCTTCATGCTCCTCCTATTTTTCAAACCGTTTCATGATCCTCATGTATTTCAAACCTTTGAAACTGTTCATATTTTTCACACCTTTTGAAGCTCTTCAAATTTTTCACAACTTTTCAGGCCTTTCATGTTTTCAACACAGTTTCAGGCTCTGCCTATTTTTCAGACCGTTTCATGCTCCGCATATTTTTGACACCTTTTGAAGGTCTTCATATTTTTCACACCTTTTCAGGCTCTTCATGTTTTTGAACACCGTTTCATGCTCCTCCTATTTTTCAGGCTATTTCATGCTCCTCTTATTTTTCACACCTTTTGAAGCTCTTCATATTTTTGCCACCTTTTCAGGCTCTTCATGTTTTTCAACACAGTTTCATCTCCTCCTATTGTTCAAACCGTTTCAAACTCTTCATATTTTTGCCACCTTTTCAGACTCTTCATGTTTTTCAACACCATTTCATGATCCTCCTATTTTTCAGACCGTTTCATGCTGATCTCATTTTTGACACCTTTAGAAGCTCTTCATATATTTCACACCTTTTCACGCTCTTCATATTTTTCCACACCACTTCATGCTTCTCCTATTTTTCAGCCTGTTTCATGCTCCTCATGTATTTCACACCTTTTGAAGCTCTTCATATTTTTCACACCTTTTGAAGCTCTTCATATTTTTCACACGTTTTCAGGCTCTTCATGTATTTCAACACCGCTTCATGCTCCTCCTATTTTTCAGAACGTTTCATGCGCCTCATAATTTTGACACCTTTTGAAGCATTTCATATTTTTCTCACCCTTTGAAGTTCTTCATATTTTTCATATTTTTGAAGCTCTTCATATTTTCACACGTTTTCAGGCTCTTCATGTTTTTCAACACCGCTTCATGCTCCTCCTATTTTTAAAACTGTATCATGCTCCTCATATTTTTCACACCTTTTGAAGCTCTTCATATTTTTCACAACTTTTCAGGCTCTTCATGTTTTTCAACACATCTTCATGCTCCTCATATTTTTCTGACCGTTTCATGCTCCTCATATTTTTGACACATTGTGAAGCTCTTCATATTTTTCTCACCCTTTGAAGCTCTTCATATTTTTCATATTTTTGAAGCTCTTCATATTTTCACACGTTTTCAGGCTCTTCATGTTTTTCAAAACCGCTTCATGCTCCTCCTATTTTTAAAACTGTATCATGCTCCTCATATTTTTCACACCTTTTGAAGGTCTTCATATTTTTCACACCTTTTCAGGCTCTTCATGTTTTTCAACATCGCTTCTTGCTCCGCCTATTTTTCAGACCGTTTCATGCTCCTCATATTTTTGACACCTTTTGAAGCTCTTCATATTTTTCTCACCCTTTGAAGCTCTTCATATTTTTCATATTTTTGAAGCTCTTCATATTTTCACACCTTTTCAGGCTCTTCATGTTTTTGAACACCACTTCATGCTCCTTCTATTTTTCAGAGAGTTTCATGCTCCTCATGTATTTCACACTTTTTGAAGCTTTTCATATTTTTCACACTTTTTCAGGATCTTCATGTTTTTCAACACCACATCATTCTTCTCCTATTTTTCAGCCCGTTTCATGCTCCTCATGTATTTCACACCTTTTGAAGCTCTTCATATTTTTCACACCTTTTCAGGCTCTTCATGTTTTTGATCACCATTTCATGCTCCTCCCATTTTTCAGACCGTTTAATTCTCCTCATATTTTTGACACCTTTTGAAGCTGTTCATATTTTTCACACCTTTTCAGAATCTTCATGTTTTTGAACACCGCTTCATACTCCTCCTATTATTCAGACCGTTTCATGGTTCTCATATTTTTGACACCTTTTGAAGCTCTTCATATTTTTCACACCCTTTCAGGCTCTTAATCTTTTTCAACACCACTTCATGCTCCTCCTATTTTTCAAACGTTTTCATGCTCCTCATATTTTTGACACCTTTAGAAACTCTTCATATCTTTCACACATTTTCAGGCTCTTCATGTTTTTCCACACCGCTTCATGCTCCTCCTATTTTTCAGCCCGTTTCATGCTCCTCATGTATTTCACACCTTTTGAATCTCTTCATATATTTCACACATTTTAAGGCTCTTCTTTTTTTCCACACCACAACATGCTCCTCCTATTTTTCAGACCGTTTCACGCTCATCTTTTTTTGACACCTTTTGAATCTCTTCATATATTTCACACCTTTTCAAGTTCTTCATATTTTTCACACCTTTTCAGGCTCTTCATGTTTTTGAACACCGTTTCATGCTCCTCCTATATTTCAGACCATTTCATGCTCCTCATATTTTTGACAGCGTTTGAAGCTCTTCAAATATTTCACACATTTTCAGGCTATTCATGTTTTTCAACACAAATTCATGCTCCCCCTATTTTTCAGACCGTTTCATGCTCATCTCATTTTTGACATCTTTTGAAACTCTTCATATTTTTCACAGCTTTTGAAGCTCTTCATATTTTTCACACGTTTTCAGGCTCTTTATGAATTTCAGCACCGCTTCTTGCTCCTTCTAAATTTCAGACCGTTTCATGCTCCTCATATTTTTGACACCTTTTGAAGCTCTTCATATTTTTCACTCTTTTTCAGGCTCTTCATGTTTTTGAACACCGCTTCATGCTCCTCATATTTTTAACACCTTTTGAAGCTCTTCATATTTTTCACACCTTTTCAGGCTCTTCATGTTTTTCAACACCGCTTCATGATGCTCCTATTTTCCAGACCGTTTCATGCTCTTCATATTTTTGACACCTTATGAAGCTCTTCATATTTTTCACACCTTTTGAAGCTCTTCATATTTTTCACACGTTTTCAGGCTCTTCATGTTTTTAACCACCGCTTCATGCTCATCCTATTTTCCATACCGTTTCATGCTCCTGACATTTTTGACACGTTTTGAAGCTCTTCATATTTTTCACACCTTTTGAAGCTCTTCATATTTTTCACACCTTTTCAGGCTCTTCATGTTTTTGAACACCGCTTCATGCTCCTCCTCTTTTTCAGACCGTTTCATGCTCCTCATATTTTTGATACCTTTTGAAGCTCTTCATATTTTTCAAGGCTTTTCAGGCTCTTCATATTTTTGAACACAACTTCATGCTCCTCCTATTTTTCAGACCGTTTCATGTTCATCTCTTTTTTGACACCATTGGAAGCTCTTCATTTTTTTCATACCTTTTGAAGATCTTCATATTTTTCACACGTTTTCAGGCTCTTCATGATTTTTAACACCGCATCATGCTCCTCCTATTTTTCAGACCGTTTCATGCTCCTCATATTTTTGACAGGTTTTGAAGCTATTCATATTTTTCACACCTTTTCAGGCTCTTTATGTTTTTCAACACCGTTTCATGCTCCTTCTATTTTTCAGACCGCTTCATGCTCCTCATATTTTTGACACCCTTTGAAGCTCTTCATATATTTCACATATTTTCAGGCTCTTCATGTTTTTGAACACAGCTTCATGCTCCTCCTAATTTTCAGACCGTTTCATACTCCTCATGAATTTCACACCTTTTGCACCTCTTCATATTTTTCACACCTTTTCAGTCTCTTCAAGTTTTTGAACACTGGTACATGCTCCGCCTATTTTTCACTCCTTTTGAAGCTCTTCAAATTTGTCGCACCTTTTCAGGCTCTTCATGTTGTCAACACCGTTTCATGCTCCTCCTATTTTTCAGACCGTTTCATGCTCCTCATATTTTTCACACCGTTTAAAGCTCTTCATATATTTCACACCTTTTCAGGCTCTTCATGTTTTTGAACACCGCTTCATGCTCCTCCTATTTTCAGACCGATTCATGCTCCTGATGTATTTCACACCTTTTGAAGCTCTTCACATTGTTCACACCTTTTCAGGCTCTTCATGTTTCTGAACACCGTTTCAAGCTGTTCCTAATTTTCAGACCGTTTCATGTTCCTCATATTTTTGACACCTTTTGAATCTCTTCATATATTTCACACCTTTTCAGGCTTTTCATGTTTTTCAACACCACTTCCTCCTCCTCCTATTTTTCAGACCACTTCATGCTCCTCTCATTTTTGACACCTTTTGAAGCTCTTCATATTTTTGACAACTTTTGAGGCTCTTCATATTTCTCACACGTTTTCAGGCTCTTCATGTTTTTCAACACCGCTTCATGCTCCTCCTCTTTTTCAGACCGTTTAATGCTCATCTCATTTTTGAAAACTTTTGAAGGTCTTCATATTTTTCACACCTTTTGAAGCTCTTCATATTTTCACAACTTTTCAGGCTTTTCATGTTTTTGAACACCGTTTCATGCTCCTGCATATTTCAGACCGATTCTTGCTGCTCATATGTTTGACACGTTTTGAAGCTCTTCATATTTTTCACACCTTTTCAGGCTCTTCATGTTTTTCAACACCACTTCATGCTCCTCCTATTTTTCAGACCTTTTGAAGCTCTTCATATTTTTCACACCTTTTCAGGCTCTTCATATTTTTGAACACCGTTTCATGCTCCTCATATTTTTCAGAGGGTTTCATGCTTCTCATATTTTTGACACCTTTTGAAGCTCTTCATATTTTTCACACCTTTTCAGGCTGTTCATGTTTTTGAACACGGTTTGATGCTCCTCCTATTTTTCAGACCCTTTCATGCTCCTCATATTTTTGACACATTTTGAAGCTCTTCATATTTTTCACACCTTTTCAGGCTCTTCATGTTTTTCAACACTGCTTCATGCTTCGCCTCTTTTTCAGACGGTTTCATGCACATCTCTTTTTTGACACCTTTTGAAGCTCTTCATATTTTCACAACTTTTCAGGCTTTCCATGTTTTTGAACACCGTTTCATGCTCCTGCATATTTCAGACCGATTCTTGCTGCTCATATGTTTGACACGTTTTGAAGCTCTTCATATATTTCACACCTTTTCAGGCTCGTCATTTTTTGAACAACACTTTATGCTCCTCCTATTTTTCAGACCGTTTCATGCTCCTCATATTTTGACACCTTTTGAAGCTCCTCATATTTTTCACACCTTTTCAGGCTCTTCATGTTTTTGAACACCGTTTCATGCTCCTCCTATATTTCAGACCATTTCATGCTCCTCATATTTTTGACAGCGTTTGAAGCTCTTCAAATATTTCACACATTTTCAGGCTATTCATGTTTTTCAACACAAATTCATGCTCCCCCTATTTTTCAGACCGTTTAATGCTCATCTCATTTTTGACATCTTTTGAAACTCTTCATATTTTTCACAGCTTTTGAAGCTCTTCATATTTTTCACACGTTTTCAGGCTCTTTATGAATTTCAGCACCGCTTCTTGCTCCTTCTAAATTTCAGACCGTTTCATGCTCCTCATTTTTTTGACACCTTTTGAAGCTCTTCATATTTTTCACTCCTTTTCAGGCTCTTCATGTTTTTGAACACCGCTTCATGCTCCTCATATTTTTAACACCTTTTGAAGCTCTTCATATTTTTCACACCTTTTCATGCTCTTCATGTTTTTGAACACCGCTTCATGATGCTCCTATTTTCCAGACCGTTTCATGCTCTTCATATTTTTGACACCTTATGAAGCTCTTCATATTTTTCACACCTTTTGAAGCTCTTCATATTTTTCACACGTTTTCAGGCTCTTCATGTTTTTAACCACCGCTTCATGCTCATCCTATTTTCCATACCTTTTCATGCTCCTGACATTTTTGACACGTTTTGAAGCTCTTCATATTTTTCACACCTTTTGAAGCTCTTCATATTTTTCACACCTTTTCAGGCTCTTCATGTTTTTGAACACCGCTTCATGCTCCTCCTCTTTTTCAGACCGTTTCATGCTCCTCATATTTTTGATACCTTTTGAAGCTCTTCATATTTTTCAAGGCTTTTCAGGCTCTTCATATTTTTGAACACAACTTCATGCTCCTCCTATTTTTCAGACCGTTTCATGTTCATCTCTTTTTTGACACCATTGGAAGCTCTTCATTTTTTTCATACCTTTTGAAGATCTTCATATTTTTCACACGTTTTCAGGCTCTTCATGATTTTTAACACCGCATCATGCTCCTCCTATTTTTCAGACCGTTTCATGCTCCTCATATTTTTGACAGGTTTTGAAGCTATTCATATTTTTCACACCTTTTCAGGCTCTTTATGTTTTTCAACACCGTTTCATGCTCCTTCTATTTTTCAGACCGCTTCATGCTCCTCATATTTTTGACACCCTTTGAAGCTCTTCATATATTTCACATATTTTCAGGCTCTTCATGTTTTTGAACACAGCTTCATGCTCCTCCTAATTTTCAGACCGTTTCATACTCCTCATGAATTTCACACCTTTTGAACCTCTTCATATTTTTCACACCTTTTCAGTCTCTTCAAGTTTTTGAACACTGGTACATGCTCCGCCTATTTTTCACTCCTTTTGAAGCTCTTCAAATTTGTCGCACCTTTTCAGGCTCTTCATGTTGTCAACACCGTTTCATGCTCCTCCTATTTTTCAGACCGTTTCATGCTCCTCATATTTTTCACACCGTTTAAAGCTCTTCATATATTTCACACCTTTTCAGGCTCTTCATGTTTTTGAACACCGCTTCATGCTCCTCCTATTTTCAGACCGATTCATGCTCCTGATGTATTTCACACCTTTTGAAGCTCTTCACATTGTTCACACCTTTTCAGGCTCTTCATGTTTCTGAACACCGTTTCAAGCTGTTCCTAATTTTCAGACCGTTTCATGTTCCTCATATTTTTGACACCTTTTGAATCTCTTCATATATTTCACACCTTTTCAGGCTTTTCATGTTTTTCAACACCACTTTCTCCTCCTCCTATTTTTCAGACCACTTCATGCTCCTCTCATTTTTGACACCTTTTGAAGCTCTTCATATTTTTGACAACTTTTGAGGCTCTTCATATTTCTCACACGTTTTCAGGCTCTTCATGTTTTTCAACACCGCTTCATGCTCCTCCTCTTTTTCAGACCTTTTAATGCTCATCTAATTTTTGAAACCTTTTGAAGGTCTTCATATTTTTCACACCTTTTGAAGCTCTTCATATTTTCACAATTTTTCAGGCTTTTCATGTTTTTGAACACCGTTTCATGCTCCTGCATATTTCAGACCGATTCTTGCTGCTCATATGTTTGACACGTTTTGAATCTCTTCATATTTTTCACACCTTTTCAGGCTCTTCATGTTTTTCAACACCACTTCATGCTCCTCCTATTTTTCAGACCTTTTGAAGCTCTTCATATTTTTCACACCTTTTCAGGCTCTTCATATTTTTGAACACCGTTTCATGCTCCTCATATTTTTCAGAGCGTTTCATGCTTCTCATATTTTTGACACCTTTTGAAGCTCTTCATATTTTTCACACCTTTTCAGGCTTGTCATGTTTTTTAACACCGCTTCATGCTCCTCCTATTTTTTACACCTTTTGAAGCTCTTCATATTTTTCACACCTTTTCAGGCTGTTCATGTTTTTGAACACGGTTTCATGCTCCTCCTATTTTTCAGACCTTTTCATGCTCCTCATATTTTTGACACATTTTGAAGCTCTTCATATTTTTCACACCTTTTCAGGCTCTTCATGTTTTTCAACACTGCTTCATGCTTCGCCTCTTTTTCAGACGGTTTCATGCACATCTCTTTTTTGACACCTTTTGCAGCTCTTCATATTTTTCATACCTTTTGAAACTCTTCATATTTTTCACACGTTTTCAGGCTCTTCATGTTTTTCACCACCGCTTCATGCTCCTCCTGTTTTTCAGACCGTTTCATGCTCCTCATTTATTTCACACCTTTTGAAGCTCTTCATATTTTTCAAGCCTTTTCAGGCTCTTCATGTTTTTGAACACCGCTTCATGCTCCTCCTATTTTTCAAACCGTTTCATGATCCTCATGTATTTCAAACCTTTGAAACTGTTCATATTTTTCACACCTTTTGAAGCTCTTCAAATTTTTCACAACTTTTCAGGCCTTTCATGTTTTCAACACAGTTTCAGGCTCTGCCTATTTTTCAGACCGTTTCATGCTCCGCATATTTTTGACACCTTTTGAAGGTCTTCATATTTTTCACACCTTTTCAGGCTCTTCATGTTTTTGAACACCGTTTCATGCTCCTCCTATTTTTCAGGCTATTTCATGCTCCTCTTATTTTTCACACCTTTTGAAGCTCTTCATATTTTTGCCACCTTTTCAGGCTCTTCATGTTTTTCAACACAGTTTCATCTCCTCCTATTGTTCAAACCGTTTCAAACTCTTCATATTTTTGCCACCTTTTCAGACTCTTCATGTTTTTCAACACCATTTCATGATCCTCCTATTTTTCAGACCGTTTCATGCTGATCTCATTTTTGACACCTTTAGAAGCTCTTCATATATTTCACACCTTTTCACGCTCTTCATATTTTTCCACACCACTTCATGCTTCTCCTATTTTTCAGCCTGTTTCATGCTCCTCATGTATTTCACACCTTTTGAAGCTCTTCATATTTTTCACACCTTTTGAAGCTCTTCATATTTTTCACACGTTTTCAGGCTCTTCATGTATTTCAACACCGCTTCATGCTCCTCCTATTTTTCAGAACGTTTCATGCGCCTCATAATTTTGACACCTTTTGAAGCATTTCATATTTTTCTCACCCTTTGAAGTTCTTCATATTTTTCATATTTTTGAAGCTCTTCATATTTTCACACGTTTTCAGGCTCTTCATGTTTTTCAACACCGCTTCATGCTCCTCCTATTTTTAAAACTGTATCATGCTCCTCATATTTTTCACACCTTTTGAAGCTCTTCATATTTTTCACAACTTTTCAGGCTCTTCATGTTTTTCAACACATCTTCATGCTCCTCATATTTTTCTGACCGTTTCATGCTCCTCATATTTTTGACACATTGTGAAGCTCTTCATATTTTTCTCACCCTTTGAAGCTCTTCATATTTTTCATATTTTTGAAGCTCTTCATATTTTCACACGTTTTCAGGCTCTTCATGTTTTTCAACACCGCTTCATGCTCCTCCTATTTTTAAAACTGTATCATGCTCCTCATATTTTTCACACCTTTTGAAGGTCTTCATATTTTTCACACCTTTTCAGGCTCTTCATGTTTTTCAACATCGCTTCTTGCTCCACCTATTTTTCAGACCGTTTCATGCTCCTCATATTTTTGACACCTTTTGAAGCTCTTCATATTTTTCTCACCCTTTGAAGCTCTTCATATTTTTCATATTTTTGAAGCTCTTCATATTTTCACACCTTTTCAGGCTCTTCATGTTTTTGAACACCACTTCATGCTCCTTCTATTTTTCAGAGAGTTTCATGCTCCTCATGTATTTCACACTTTTTGAAGCTTTTCATATTTTTCACACTTTTTCAGGCTCTTCATGTTTTTCAACACCACATCATTCTTCTCCTATTTTTCAGCCCGTTTCATGCTCCTCATGTATTTCACACCTTTTGAAGCTCTTCATATTTTTCACACCTTTTCAGGCTCTTCATGTTTTTGATCACCATTTCATGCTCCTCCCATTTTTCAGACCGTTTAATTCTCCTCATATTTTTGACACCTTTTGAAGCTGTTCATATTTTTCACACCTTTTCAGAATCTTCATGTTTTTGAACACCGCTTCATACTCCTCCTATTGTTCAGACCGTTTCATGGTTCTCATATTTTTGACACCTTTTGAAGCTCTTCATATTTTTCACACCCTTTCAGGCTCTTAATCTTTTTCAACACCACTTCATGCTCCTCCTATTTTTCAAACGTTTTCATGCTCCTCATATTTTTGACACCTTTAGAAACTCTTCATATCTTTCACACATTTTCAGGCTCTTCATGTTTTTCCACACCGCTTCATGCTCCTCCTATTTTTCAGCCCGTTTCATGCTCCTCATGTATTTCACACCTTTTGAAGCTCTTCATATATTTCACACATTTTAAGGCTCTTCTTTTTTTCCACACCACAACATGCTCCTCCTATTTTTCAGACCGTTTCACGCTCATCTTTTTTTGACACCTTTTGAATCTCTTCATATATTTCACACCTTTTCAAGTTCTTCATATTTTTCACACCTTTTCAGGCTCTTCATGTTTTTGAACACCGTTTCATGCTCCTCCTATATTTCAGACCATTTCATGCTCCTCATATTTTTGACAGCGTTTGAAGCTCTTCAAATATTTCACACATTTTCAGGCTATTCATGTTTTTCAACACAAATTCATGCTCCCCCTATTTTTCAGACCGTTTCATGCTCATCTCATTTTTGACATCTTTTGAAACTCTTCATATTTTTCACAGCTTTTGAAGCTCTTCATATTTTTCACACGTTTTCAGGCTCTTTATGAATTTCAGCACCGCTTCTTGCTCCTTCTAAATTTCAGACCGTTTCATGCTCCTCATATTTTTGACACCTTTTGAAGCTCTTCATATTTTTCACTCTTTTTCAGGCTCTTCATGTTTTTGAACACCGCTTCATGCTCCTCATATTTTTAACACCTTTTGAAGCTCTTCATATTTTTCACACCTTTTCAGGCTCTTCATGTTTTTCAACACCGCTTCATGATGCTCCTATTTTCCAGACCGTTTCATGCTCTTCATATTTTTGACACCTTATGAAGCTCTTCATATTTTTCACACCTTTTGAAGCTCTTCATATTTTTCACACGTTTTCAGGCTCTTCATGTTTTTAACCACCGCTTCATGCTCATCCTATTTTCCATACCGTTTCATGCTCCTGACATTTTTGACACGTTTTGAAGCTCTTCATATTTTTCACACCTTTTGAAGCTCTTCATATTTTTCACACCTTTTCAGGCTCTTCATGTTTTTGAACACCGCTTCATGCTCCTCCTCTTTTTCAGACCGTTTCATGCTCCTCATATTTTTGATACCTTTTGAAGCTCTTCATATTTTTCAAGGCTTTTCAGGCTCTTCATATTTTTGAACACAACTTCATGCTCCTCCTATTTTTCAGACCGTTTCATGTTCATCTCTTTTTTGACACCATTGGAAGCTCTTCATTTTTTTCATACCTTTTGAAGATCTTCATATTTTTCACACGTTTTCAGGCTCTTCATGATTTTTAACACCGCATCATGCTCCTCCTATTTTTCAGACCGTTTCATGCTCCTCATATTTTTGACAGGTTTTGAAGCTATTCATATTTTTCACACCTTTTCAGGCTCTTTATGTTTTTCAACACCGTTTCATGCTCCTTCTATTTTTCAGACCGCTTCATGCTCCTCATATTTTTGACACCCTTTGAAGCTCTTCATATATTTCACATATTTTCAGGCTCTTCATGTTTTTGAACACAGCTTCATGCTCCTCCTAATTTTCAGACCGTTTCATACTCCTCATGAATTTCACACCTTTTGCACCTCTTCATATTTTTCACACCTTTTCAGTCTCTTCAAGTTTTTGAACACTGGTACATGCTCCGCCTATTTTTCACTCCTTTTGAAGCTCTTCAAATTTGTCGCACCTTTTCAGGCTCTTCATGTTGTCAACACCGTTTCATGCTCCTCCTATTTTTCAGACCGTTTCATGCTCCTCATATTTTTCACACCGTTTAAAGCTCTTCATATATTTCACACCTTTTCAGGCTCTTCATGTTTTTGAACACCGCTTCATGCTCCTCCTATTTTCAGACCGATTCATGCTCCTGATGTATTTCACACCTTTTGAAGCTCTTCACATTGTTCACACCTTTTCAGGCTCTTCATGTTTCTGAACACCGTTTCAAGCTGTTCCTAATTTTCAGACCGTTTCATGTTCCTCATATTTTTGACACCTTTTGAATCTCTTCATATAATTCACACCTTTTCAGGCTTTTCATGTTTTTCAACACCACTTCCTCCTCCTCCTATTTTTCAGACCACTTCATGCTCCTCTCATTTTTGACACCTTTTGAAGCTCTTCATATTTTTGACAACTTTTGAGGCTCTTCATATTTCTCACACGTTTTCAGGCTCTTCATGTTTTTCAACACCGCTTCATGCTCCTCCTCTTTTTCAGACCATTTAATGCTCATCTAATTTTTGAAACCTTTTGAAGGTCTTCATATTTTTCACACCTTTTGAAGCTCTTCATATTTTCACAATTTTTCAGGCTTTTCATGTTTTTGAACACCGTTTCATGCTCCTGCATATTTCAGACCGATTCTTGCTGCTCATATGTTTGACACGTTTTGAATCTCTTCATATTTTTCACACCTTTTCAGGCTCTTCATGTTTTTCAACACCACTTCATGCTCCTCCTATTTTTCAGACCTTTTGAAGCTCTTCATATTTTTCACACCTTTTCAGGCTCTTCATATTTTTGAACACCGTTTCATGCTCCTCATATTTTTCAGAGCGTTTCATGCTCCTCATATTTTTGACACCTTTTGAAGCTCTTCATATATTTCACACCTTTTCAGGCTCTTCATGTTTTTCAACACCACTTCCTCCTCCTCCTATTTTTCAGACCACTTCATGCTCCTCTCATTTTTGACACCTTTTGAAGCTCTTCATATTTTTGACATCTTTTGAGGCTCTTCATATTTCTCACACGTTTTCAGGCTCTTCATGTTTTTCAACACCGCTTCATGCTCCTCCTCTTTTTCAGACCGTTTAATGCTCATCTCATTTTTGAAACCTTTTGAAGGTCTTCATATTTTTCACACCTTTTGAAGCTCTTCATATTTTCACAATTTTTCAGGCTTTTCATGTTTTTGAACACCGTTTCATGCTCCTGCATATTTCAGACCGATTCTTGCTGCTCATATGTTTGACACGTTTTGAAGCTCTTCATATTTTTCACACCTTTTCAGGCTCTTCATATTTTTGAACACCGTTTCATGCTCCTCATATTTTTCAGAGCGTTTCATGCTTCTCATATTTTTGACACCTTTTGAAGCTCTTCATATTTTTCACACCTTTTCAGGCGTGTCATGTTTTTTAACACCGCTTCATGCTCCTCCTATTTTTTACACCTTTTGAAGCTCTTCATATTTTTCACACCTTTTCACGCTGTTCATGTTTTTGAACACGGTTTCATGCTCCTCCTATTTTTCAGACCGTTTCATGCTCCTCATATTTTTGACACATTTTGAAGCTCTTCATATTTTTCACACCTTTTCAGGCTCTTCATGTTTTTCAACACTGCTTCATGCTTCGCCTCTTTTTCAGACGGTTTCATGCACATCTCTTTTTTGACACCTTTTGCAGCTCTTCATATTTTTCATACCTTTTGAAACTCTTCATATTTTTCACACGTTTTCAGGCTCTTCATGTTTTTCACCACCGCTTCATGCTCCTCCTGTTTTTCAGACCGTTTCATGCTCCTCATTTATTTCACACCTTTTGAAGCTCTTCATATTTTTCAAGCCTTTTCAGGCTCTTCATGTTTTTGAACACCGCTTCATGCTCCTCCTATTTTTCAAACCGTTTCATGATCCTCATGTATTTCAAACCTTTGAAACTGTTCATATTTTTCACACCTTTTGAAGCTCTTCAAATTTTTCACAACTTTTCAGGCCTTTCATGTTTTCAACACAGTTTCAGGCTCTGCCTATTTTTCAGACCGTTTCATGCTCCGCATATTTTTGACACCTTTTGAAGGTCTTCATATTTTTCACACCTTTTCAGGCTCTTCATGTTTTTGAACACCGTTTCATGCTCCTCCTATTTTTCAGGCTATTTCATGCTCCTCTTATTTTTCACACCTTTTGAAGCTCTTCATATTTTTGCCACCTTTTCAGGCTCTTCATGTTTTTCAACACAGTTTCATCTCCTCCTATTGTTCAAACCGTTTCAAACTCTTCATATTTTTGCCACCTTTTCAGACTCTTCATGTTTTTCAACACCATTTCATGATCCTCCTATTTTTCAGACCGTTTCATGCTGATCTCATTTTTGACACCTTTAGAAGCTCTTCATATATTTCACACCTTTTCACGCTCTTCATATTTTTCCACACCACTTCATGCTTCTCCTATTTTTCAGCCTGTTTCATGCTCCTCATGTATTTCACACCTTTTGAAACTCTTCATATTTTTCACACCTTTTGAAGCTCTTCATATTTTTCACACGATTTCAGGCTCTTCATGTATTTCAACACCGCTTCATGCTCCTCCTATTTTTCAGAACGTTTCATGCGCCTCATAATTTTGACACCTTTTGAAGCATTTCATATTTTTCTCACCCTTTGAAGTTCTTCATATTTTTCATATTTTTGAAGCTCTTCATATTTTCACACGTTTTCAGGCTCTTCATGTTTTTCAACACCGCTTCATGCTCCTCCTATTTTTAAAACTGTATCATGCTCCTCATATTTTTCACACCTTTTGAAGCTCTTCATATTTTTCACAACTTTTCAGGCTCTTCATGTTTTTCAACACATCTTCATGCTCCTCATATTTTTCTGACCGTTTCATGCTCCTCATATTTTTGACACATTGTGAAGATCTTCATATTTTTCTCACCCTTTGAAGCTCTTCATATTTTTCATATTTTTGAAGCTCTTCATATTTTCACACGTTTTCAGGCTCTTCATGTTTTTCAACACTGCTTCATGCTCCTCCTATTTTTAAAACTGTATCATGCTCCTCATATTTTTCACACCTTTTGAAGGTCTTCATATTTTTCACACCTTTTCAGGCTCTTCATGTTTTTCAACATCGCTTCTTGCTCCGCCTATTTTTCAGACCGTTTCATGCTCCTCATATTTTTGACACCTTTTGAAGCTCTTCATATTTTTCTCACCCTTTGAAGCTCTTCATATTTTTCATATTTTTGAAGCTCTTCATATTTTCACACCTTTTCAGGCTCTTCATGTTTTTGAACACCACTTCATGCTCCTTCTATTTTTCAGAGAGTTTCATGCTCCTCATGTATTTCACACTTTTTGAAGCTTTTCATATTTTTCACACTTTTTCAGGCTCTTCATGTTTTTCAACACCACATCATTCTTCTCCTATTTTTCAGCCCGTTTCATGCTCCTCATGTATTTCACACCTTTTGAAGCTCTTCATATTTTTCACACCTTTTCAGGCTCTTCATGTTTTTGATCACCATTTCATGCTCCTCCCATTTTTCAGACCGTTTAATTCTCCTCATATTTTTGACACCTTTTGAAGCTGTTCATATTTTTCACACCTTTTCAGACTCTTCATGTTTTTGAACACCGCTTCATGCTCCTCCTATTATTCAGACCGTTTCATGGTTCTCATATTTTTGACACCTTTTGAAGCTCTTCATATTTTTCACACCCTTTCAGGCTCTTAATCTTTTTCAACACCACTTCATGCTCCTCCTATTTTTCAAACGTTTTCATGCTCCTCATATTTTTGACACCTTTAGAAACTCTTCATATCTTTCACACATTTTCAGGCTCTTCATGTTTTTCCACACCGCTTCATGCTCCTCCTATTTTTCAGCCCGTTTCATGCTCCTCATGTATTTCACACCTTTTGAAGCTCTTCATATATTTCACACATTTTAAGGCTCTTCTTTTTTTCCACACCACAACATGCTCCTCCTATTTTTCAGACCGTTTCACGCTCATCTTTTTTTGACACCTTTTGAATCTCTTCATATATTTCACACCTTTTCAAGTTCTTTATATTTTTCACACCTTTTCAGCCTCTTCATGTTTTTGAACACCGTTTCATGCTCCTCCTATATTTCAGACCATTTCATGCTCCTCATATTTTTGACAGCGTTTGAAGCTCTTCAAATATTTCACACATTTTCAGGCTCTTCATGTTTTTCAACACAAATTCATGCTCCCCCTATTTTTCAGACCGTTTCATGCTCATCTCATTTTTGACATCTTTTGAAATTCTTCATATTTTTCACAGCTTTTGAAGCTCTTCATATTTTTCACACGTTTTCAGGCTCTTTATGATTTTCAACACCGCTTCTTGCTCCTTCTAATTTTCAGACCGTTTCATGCTCCTCATATTTTTGACACCTTTTGAAGCTCTTCATATTTTTCACTCCTTTTCAGGCTCTTCATGTTTTTGAACACCGCTTCATGCTCCTCATATTTTTAACACCTTTTGAAGCTCTTCATATTTTTCACACCTTTTCATGCTCTTCATGTTTTTGAACAGCGCTTCATGATGCTCCTATTTTCCAGACCGTTTCATGCTCCTCATATTTTTGACACCTTATGAAGCTCTTCATATTTTTCACACCTTTTGAAGCTCTTCATATTTTTCACACGTTTTCAGGCTCTTCATGTTTTTAACCACCGCTTCATGCTCATCCTATTTTCCATACCGTTTCATGCTCCTGACATTTTTGACACGTTTTGAAGCTCTTAATATTTTTCACACCTTTTGAAGTTCTTCATATTTTTCACACCTTTTCAGGCTCTTCATGTTTTTGAACACCGCTTCATGCTCCTCCTCTTTTTCAGACCGTTTCATGCTCCTCATATTTTTGACACCTTTTGAAGCTCTTCATATTTTTCAAGCCTTTTCAGGCTCTTCATATTTTTGAACACCACTTCATTCTCCTCCTATTTTTCAGACCGTTTCATGTTCATCTCTTTTTTGACACCATTGGAAGCTCTTCATTTTTTTCATACCTTTTGAAGATCTTCATATTTTTCACACGTTTTCAGGCTCTTCATGTTTTTTAACACCGCATCATGCTCCTCCTATTTTTCAGACCGTTTCATGCTCCTCATATTTTTGACAGGTTTTGAAGCTCTTCATATTTTTCACACCTTTTCAGGCTCTTTATGTTTTTCAACACCGTTTCATGCTCCTCCTATTTTTCAGACCGCTTCATGCTCCTCATATTTTTGACACCCTTTGAGCTCTTCATATATTTCACATATTTTCAGGCTCTTCATGTTTTTGAACACAGCTTCATGCTCCTCCTAATTTTCAGACCGTTTCATACTCCTCATGAATTTCACACCTTTTGAACCTCTTCATATTTTTCACACCTTTTCAGTCTCTTCAAGTTTTTGAACACTGGTACATGCTCCGCCTATTTTTCACACCTTTTGAAGCTCTTCAAATTTGTCGCACCTTTTCTGGCTCTTCATGTTGTCAACACCGTTTCATGCTCCTCCTATTTTTCAGACCGTTTCATGCTCCTCATATTTTTCACACCTTTTGAAGCTCTTCATATATTTCACACCTTTTTAGGCTCTTCATGTTTTTGAACACCGCTTCATGCTCCTCCTATTTTCAGACCGATTCATACTCCTGATGTATTTCACACCTTTTGAAGCTCTTCACATTGTTCACACCTTTTCAGGCTTTTCATGTTTTTCAACACTGCTTCATGCTTCGCCTCTTTTTCAGACGGTTTCATGCACATCTCTTTTTTGACACCTTTTGCAGCTCTTCATATTTTTCATACCTTTTGAAACTCTTCATATTTTTCACACGTTTTCAGGCTCTTCATGTTTTTCAACACCGCTTCATGCTCCTCCTATTTTTCAGACCGTTTCATGCTCCTCATTTATTTCACACCTTTTGAAGCTCTTCATATTTTTCAAGCCTTTTCAGGCTCTTCATGTTTTTGAACACCGCTTCATGCTCCTCCTATTTTTCAGGCTATTTCATGCTCCTCTTATTTTTCACACCTTTTGAAGCTCTTCATATTTTTGCCACCTTTTCAGGCTCTTCATGTATTTCAACACCGCTTCATATTCATCCTATTTTTCAGAACGTTTCATGCGCCTCATATTTTTGAAACCTTTTGAAGCACTTCATATTTTTCTCACCCTTTGAAGTTCTTCATATTTTTCATATTTTTGAAGCTCTTCATATTTTCACACGTTTTCAGGCTCTTCATGTTTTTCAACAACGCTTCATGCTCCTCCTATTTTTAAAACTGTATCATGCTCCTCATATTTTTCACACCTTTTGAAGCTCTTCATATTTTTCACACCTTTTCAGGCTCTTCATGTTTTTCAACATCGCTTCTTGCTCCGCCTATTTTTCAGACCGTTTCATGCTACTCATATTTTTGACACCTTTTAAAGGTCTTCATATTTTTCTTACCCTTTGAAGCTCTTCATATTTTTCATATTTTTGAAGCTCTTCATATTTTCACACGTTTTCAGGCTCTTCATGTTTTTGAACACCACTTAATGCTCCTTCTATTTTTCAGAGAGTTTCATGCTCCTCATGTATTTCACACCTTTTGAAGCTTTTCATATTTTTCACACTTTTTCAGGCTCTTCATGTTTTTCAACACCACTTCATTCTTCTCCTATTTTTCAGCCCGTTTCATGCTCCTCATGTATTTCACACCTTTTGAAGCTCTTCATATTTTTCACACCTTTTCAGGCTCTTCATGTTTTTGATCACCATTTCATGCTCCTCCCTTTTTTCAGACCGTTTCATTCTCCTCATATTTTTGACACATTTGAAGCTGTTCATATTTTTCACACCTTTTCAGACTCTTCATGTTTTTGAACACCGCTTCATGCTCCTCCTATTATTCAGAACGTTTCATGCTTCTCATATTTTTGACACCTTTTGAAGCTCTTCATATTTTTCACACCCTTTCAGGCTCTTAATGTTTCTCAACACCACTTCATGCTCCTCCTATTTTTCAAACGTTTTCATGCTCCTCATATTTTTGACACCTTTAGAAACTCTTCAAATCTTTCACACATTTTCAGGCTCTTCATGTTTTTCCACACCGCTTCATGCTCCTCCTATTTTTCAGCCCGTTTCATGCTCCTCATGTATTTCACATCTTTTGAAGCTCTTCATATATTTCACACATTTTAAGGCTCTTCTTTTTTTTCAACACCACAACATGCTCCTCCTATTTTTCAGACCGTTTCACGCTCATCTTTTTTTGATACCTTTTGAATCTCTTCATATATTTCACACCTTTTCAAGTTCTTCATATTTTTCACACCTTTTCAGGCTCTTCATGTTTTTCAACACCGCTTCATGCTCCTCCTATTTTTCAGACCGTTACATGCTACTCATATTTTTGACACCTTTTGAAGCTTTCATATTTTTCACACCTTTTCAAGCTCTTCATTTTTTTCAACACTACTTCTTGCTCCTCCTATATTTCAGACTGTTTCATGCTCATCTAATTTTTAACACCTTTTGAAGCTCTTCATATTTTTCACACCTTTTGAATCTCTTCATATTTTTCACACTTTTTCAGGCTCTTTCTCTATTTCAACATCGCTTCATGCTGCTTCTATTTCTCAGACCCTTTCATGCTCCTCTTATTTTTGACACCTTTTGAAGCTCTTCATATTTTTCACACCTTTTCAGGATCTTCATGTTTTTCAACACCGCTTCATGCTTCTCCTATTTTTCAGCCCATTTCATGCTCCTCATATTTTTGACACCTTTTGAAGCTCTTCATATTTTTTACAACTTTTCAGGCTCTTCTTTTTTTTTAACACAACTTCATGCCCCTCCTATTTTTTAGACCTTTTCATGCTCCTCATATTTTTCAGATCTTTTGAAGCTCTTCGTATTTTTCACACCTTTCCAGGCTGTTCATGTTTTTGAACACCGCTTCATGCACCTCCTATTTTAGAGACCGTTTCATTCTCCTCATGTATTTCACACCTTTTGAAGCTCTTCCTATTTTTCACACCTTTTCAGGCTCTTCATGTTTTTGAACACCGCTTCATGCTCCTTCTATTTTTCAGACCGTTTCATGCTCCTCATATTTTTGACACATTTTGAAGCTCCTTCAATTTTTCACACCTTTTCAGGCTCTTCATGTTTTTGAACACCGCTTCATGCTCCTCCTATTTTTCACACGTTTTGAATCTCTTCATATTTTTTCACACCTTTTCGGGCTCTTCATGTTTCTGAACACTGCTTCATGCTCCTCCTATTTTTGAGACCGTATAATGCTCCTCATGGAATTGACAACTTTTGAAGCTCTTCATATTTTTCACACTTTTTCAGGCTCTTCATTATTCTGAACACCGCTTCTTGCTCCTCCTATTTTTTAGACCATTTCATGCTCCTCATATTTCTGACACCTTTTGAAGCTCTTCATATTTTTCACACCTTTTCAGCTCTTCATGTTTTTGAACACCGCTTCATGCTCCTCCTATTTTTCAGACCGTTTCATGCTCCACTTGTATTTCACCCCTTTTGAAGCTCTTCATATATTTCACTCCTTTTCAGGCTCCTCATGTGTTTGAACACCGCTTTATGCTCCTCTTCTTTTTCAGACCGTTTCATGCTCCTCAATTTTGACACCTTTTGAAGCCCTTCATATTTTTCACACGTTTTGAAGCTCTTCATATTTTTCACACCTATTCAGGCTCTTCATGTTTTTCAACACCACGTCATGCTCCTCCTATTTTTCATACTGTTTCTTGCTTCTCTTGTATTTCACACCTTTTGAAGCTCTTCATATTTTTCACACCTTTTCAGGATCTTCATGTGTTTGAACACCGCTTTATGCTCCTCTTCTTTTTCAGACCGTTTCATGCTCCTCAATTTTGACACCTTTTGAAGCTCTTCATATTTTTCACACGTTTTGAAGCTCTTCATATTTTTCACACCTATTCAGGCTCTTCATGTTTTTCAACACCACTTCTTGGTTCTCCTATTTTTCAGACCGTTTCATGCTCATCTCGTTTTTGACATCTTTTGAAGCTCTTCATATTTTTCACACGTTTTCAGGCTCTTCATGTTTTTCACCACCGCTTCATGCTCATCCTATTTTCCATTCCGCTTCATGCTCCTGATATTTTTGACACGTTTTGAAGCTATTCATATTTTTCACACATTTTGAAGCTCTTCATATTTCTCACCCGTTTTCAGGCTCTTCATGTTTTTGAACACCGCTTCATGCTCCTCCTATTTTTCAGACCGTTTCATGCTCCTCGTGTATTTCACACCTTTGGAAGCTCTTCATATTTTTCAAACCTTTTTAGGCTCTTCATGTATTTCAACACCACTTCATGCTCCTCATCTTTTTCAGACCGTTTCATGCTCATCTCAATTTTGACACATTTTGAAGCTCTTCATATTTTTCACACCTTTTGAAGCTCTTCATATTTTTCACACCTTTTCAGGCTCTTCATGTTTTTGAACACCGTTTCATGCTGCTCCTATATTTCAATCCGTTTCATGATCCTCATGTATTTCACACCTTTGAACCTCTTCATATTTTACACACCTTTTCAGGCTCTTCATGTATTTCAACACCACTTCATGCTCCTCATCTTTTTCAGACCGTTTCATGCTCATCTCAATTTTGACACATTTTGAAGCTCTTCATATTTTTCACACATTTTGAAGCTCTTCATATTTTTCACAACTTTTCAGGCTCTTCATGTTTTTGAACACTGCTTCATGCTCCTCCTATTTTTCAGGTCATTTCATGCTCCTCATATTTTTGAAAACTTTTGAAGCTCTTCATATTTTTCACTCCTTTTCAGGCTCCACATGTTTTTGAACAGCGCATCATGCTCCTCCTATTTTCAGACCGTTCCATGCTCCTCATATTTTTGACACCTTTTGAAGCTCTTCATAAATTTCACCCCTTTTCAGACTCTTCATGTTTTTCAACACCACTTCATCCTCCAAATATTTTTCAGACGGCTTCATGCTCATCTCATTTTTGACACCTTTTGAAGCTCTTCATATTTTTGACACCTTTTGAAGCTCTTCATATTTCTCACACTTTTTCAGGCTCTTCATGTTTTTCAACACCGCTTCATGCTCCTCCTATTTTTCAGACCGTTTCATGCTCCTCAAATTTTTGACACCTTTTAAATCTCTTCATATATTTCACACCTTTTCAGGCTCGTCATTTTTTTGAACACCACTTCATGCTCCTCCTATTTTTCAGACCGTTTCATGCTCCTCATATTTTGACACCTTTTGAAGCTCCTCATATTTTTCACACCTTTTGAAGCTCTTCATATTTTCACAACTTTTCAGGCTTTTCATGTTTTTCACCACCGCTTCATGCTGCTTCTATTTTTCAGACCCTTTCATGCTCATCTCGTTATTGACATCTTTTGAAGCTCTTCATATTTTTCACACCTGTTCAGGCTCTTCATGTTTTTCAACACCACTTCTTGCTTCTCCTATTTTTCAGACCGTTTCATGCTCATCTCGTTATTGACATCTTTTGAAGCTCTTCATATTTTTCACACCTTTTGAAGCTCTTCATATTTTTCACACGTTTTCAGGCTCTTCATGTTTTTCACCACCGCTTCATGCTCATCCTATTTTCCAGACCGCTTCATGCTCCTGATATTTTTGACACGTTTTGAAGCTATTCATATTTTTCACACATTTTGAAGCTCTTCATATTTTTCACCCATTTTCAGGCTCTTCATGTTTTTCAACACCACTTCATGCTTCTCCTATTTTTCAGCCCATTTCATGCTCCTCATATTTTTGACACCTTTTGAAGCTCTTCATATTTTTTACAACTTTTCAGGCTCTTCTTTTTTTTTTTAACACAACTTCATGCTCCTCCTATTTTTTAGACCTTTTCATGCTCCTCATATTTTTCACATCTTTTGAAGCTCTTCGTATTTTTCACACCTTTCCAGGCTCTTCATGTTTTTGAACACAGCTTCATGCTCCTCCTAATTTTCAGACCGTTTCATACTCCTCATGAATTTCACACCTTTTAAACCTCTTCATATTTTTCACACCTTTTCAGTCTCTTCAAGTTTTTGAACACTGGTACATGCTCCGCCTATTTTTCACACCTTTTGAAGCTCTTCAAATTTGTCGCACCTTTTCAGGCTCTTCATGTTGTCAACACCGTTTCATGCTCCTCCTATTTTTCAGACCGTTTCATGCTCCTCATATTTTTCACACCTTTTGAAGCTCTTCATATATTTCACACCTTTTCAGGCTCTTCATGTTTTTGAACACCGCTTCATGCTCCTCCTTTTTCAGACCGATTCATGCTCCTGATGTATTTCACACCTTTTGAAGCTCTTCACATTGTTCACACCTTTTCAGGCTCTTCACGTTTCTGAACACCGTTTCAAGCTGTTCCTAATTTTCAGACCGTTTCATGTTCCTCATATTTTTGACACCTTTTGAAGCTCTTCATATATTTCACACCTTTTCAGGCTCTTCATGTTTTTCAACACCACTTCCTCCTCCTCCTATTTTTCAGACCGCTTCATGCTCCTCTCATTTTTGACACCTTTTGAAGCTCTTCATATTTTTGACAACTTTTGAGGCTCTTCATATTTCTCACACGTTTTCAGGCTCTTCATGTTTTTCAACACCGCTTCATGCTCCTCCTCTTTTTCAGACCGTTTAATGCTCATCTCATTTTTGAAACCTTTTGAAGGTCTTCATATTTTTCACACCTTTTGAAGCTCTTCATATTTTCACAACTTTTCAGGCTTTTCATGTTTTTGAACACCGTTTCATGCTCCTGCATATTTCAGACCGATTCTTGCTGCTCATATATTTGACACGTTTTGAAGCTCTTCATATTTTTCACACCTTTTCAGGCTCTTCATGTTATTCAACAACACTTCATGCTCCTCCTATTTTTCAGACCTTTTGAAACTCTTCATATTTTTCACACCGTTTCAGGCTCTTCATATTTTTGAACACCGTTTCATGCTCCTCATATTTTTCAGCGCGTTTCATGCTTCTCATATTTTTGACACCTTTTGAAGCTCTTCATATTTTTCACACCTTTTCAGGCTTTTCATGTTTTTTAACACCGCTTCATGCTCCTCCTATTTTTACACCTTTGAAGCTCTTCATATTTTTCACACCTTTTCAGGCTGTTCATGTTTTTGAACACGGTTTCATGCTCCTCCTATTTTTCAGACCGTTTCATGCTCCTCTTATTTTTGACACATTTTGAAGCTCTTCATATTTTTCACACCTTTTGAAGCTCTTCATATTTTTCAAACCTTTACAGGCTCTTCATGTATTTCAACACCGATTCATGCTCCTCCAATTTTTCAGACAATTTCATGCTCGTCATATTTTTCAAACCTTTTAAAGCTCTTCATAATTTTCACACCTATTCATGCTATTCATTTTTTCCACACTGTTTCATGCTCCTCCTATTTTTCAGACCGTTTCATGCTCCTCATATTTTTCACACCTTTTGAAGCTCTTCATATTTTTCAAACCTTTACAGGCTCTTCATGTATTTCAACACCGCTTCATGCTCCTCCAATTTTTCAGACAATTTCATGCTCGTCATATTTTTCAAACCTTTTAAAGCTCTTCATAATTTTCACACCTATTCATGCTCTTCATTTTTTCCACACTGTTTCATGCTCCTCCTATTTTTCAGACCGTTTCATACTCCTCATATTTTTCACACCTTTTGAAGATCTTCATATTTTTCACACTTTTTGAAGCTCTTCATATTTTTCACAGTTTTCAGGCTCTTCATGTTTCTGAACACCGCTTCATGCTACTCCTATTTTTCAGACCGTTTCATGCTCTTCATATTTTTCACACCTTTTCAGGCTCTTCATATATTTGAACACCGTTTGCTGCTCCTCCTATTTTTGAGAACGTTTCATGCTCCTCATATTTTTGACACGTTTTGCAGCTCTTCATATTTTTCACACCTTTTCAGGCTCTTCATGTTTTTCAACACGGCTTTATGCTACTCCTATTTTTGATACCTTTTGAAACTCCTCATATTCTTCAAACCATTTCATGCTCTTCTTTTTTTTCATCACCGCTTCATGCTCCTCCATTTTTCAGATTGTTTCATGCTCCTCATATTTTTGACACGTTTTGAGGCTGTTCATATTTTTAACACCTTTTCAAGCTCTTCATTTTTTTGAACAACGTTTCATGATCTTCCTATTTTTCAGAACGTTTCATGCTCCTCATATTTTTGATACCTTTTAAAGCTCTTCATATTTTTCACACCTTTCAAGCTCTTCGTGTTTTTGAACACCGCTTCCTGCTCCTCCTATTTTTCAGACCGTTTCATGCTCCTCATATTTTTGACACCTTTTGAAGCTCTCATATTTTTCACACCATTTCAGGCTCTTCATGTTTTTGAACACCGCTTCATGCTCCTCCTATTTTTCAGTCCGTTTCCTGCTCCTCATATATTTGATACATTTTGAAGCTCTTCATATTTTTCACACCTTTTCAGGCTCTTCATGATTTTGAACACCGCTTAATGCTCCTCGTATTTTTTAGACCGTATCATGCTCCTCATATTTTTGACACCCTTTGAAGCTCTTCATATTTCTCACATCTTTTGAAGCTCTTCGTATTTTCACATCTTTTAAAGCTCCTCATATTTTTCACACGTTTTCAGGCTCTTCATGTTTTTGAACACCGCTTCATGCTCCTCATATTTTTCAGACCGTTATGCTCCTCATATTTTTGACACCTTTTGAAGCTCTTCATATTTTTCACACCTTTTCAGGCTCTTCATGTTTTTGAACAACGCTTCATGATCTTCCTATTTTTCAGACCGTTTCATGCTCCACATGTATATCACACCTATTGAAGCTCTTCATATTTTTCACACCTTTTCAGGCTCTTCATGTTTTTGAACCCCGTTTCATGCTCCTCCTGTTTTTCAGACCGTTTCATGCTCCTCAGATTTTTCACAACTTTTGAAGCTCTTCATATTTTTCACACCTTTTGAAGCTCTTCATATATTTCACACCTTCTCAGGCTCTTCATGTTTTTCAACATCACTTCATGCTCCTCCTATTTTTCAGACCCTTTCATGCTAATCTAATTTTTGACACCTTTTGAAGCTCTTCATATTTTTCTCACCTTTTGAAGCTCTTCATATTTTTCACACCTTTTCAGGCTCTTCATGTTTTTGAACACCGCTTCATGCTCCTCCTGTTTTTCAGACCGTTTCATGCTCCTCATATTTTTCACAACTTTGAAGCTCTTCATATTTTTGACACCTTTTGAAGCTCTTCATATTTTTCAAACCTTTTTCGGCTCTTTATGAATTTTAAAACCGCTTCATGCTCCTCCTATTTTTCAGACCGTTTCATGCTCATCTCATTTTTGACACCTTTTGAAGCTCTTCATATTTTTCACACCTTATGAAGCTGTTCATATTTTTCACATTTTTGAAGCTCTTCATATTTTTCACACTTTTTCAGGCTCTTCATATTTTTCAACACCGCTTCATGCTCCTGCTATTTTTCAGACCGTTTCATACTCTTCATATTTTTCACACGTTTTCAGGCTCTTCATGTTTTTGAACACGGCTTCATGCTCCTCCTATTTTTCAGACCGTTTTATGCTCCTCATGTATTTCACAGCTTTTGAAGCTCTTCATATTTTGCACACCTTTTCAGGCTCTTCATGTTTTTCACAACTACTTCATGCTCCTCCTATTTTTCAGACCGTTTCATGCACTTCTCATTGTTTACACGTTTTGAAGCTCTTCATATTTTTCACAGCTTTTCAGTCTCACCATGTTTTTCAACACCACTTCATGCTTCTCTTATTTTTCAGAAGGTTTCATGCTCATCTCATTTTTGACACCTTTGAAGGTCTTCATATTTTTCACACCTTTTGAAGCTCTTCATATTTTTCACACCTTTTCAGGCTCTTCATGTTCTTGAACACAGCTTCATGCTCCTCCTATTTTTCAGACCGTTCCATGCTCTTCATATTTTTGACACCTTTTGAAGCTCTTCATATTTTTCACACCTTTTCAGACTCTTTATATTTTTGAACACCGCTTCATGCTCCTCTTATTTTTCAGACCGTTTCATGCTCATCTCATTTTTGACACCTTTTGAAACTCTTCATATTTTTCACACGTTTTCAGGCTCTTCATGTTTTGCAACACGGCTTCATGCTCTTCATATTTTTCAGACCGTTTCATGCTCCTCATATTTTTGACACCTTTTGAAGCTCTTCATATTTTTCACACTTTTTCAGGCTCTTCATGTTTTTCAACAGGGCTTCATGCTCTTCATATTTTTCAGAACGTTTCATGCTCCTCATATTTTTGACACCTTTTGAAGCTCTTCATATTTTTCACACGTTTTCAGGCTCTTCATGTTTTTCAACACCGATTCATGCTCCTAATATTTTTCAGACCGTTTCATGCACCTCATATATTTCACACCTTTTGAAACTCTTCATATTTTTCACACCTTTTCAGGCTCTTCATGTTTTTCAACACTGCTTTATGCTCCTCCTCTTTTTCAGACAGTTTCATGCTCCTCATATTTTTGAAAATTTTGAGGCTTTTCATATTTATCACACCTATTCAGGCTCTTCATGTTTTTGAACACCGTTTCTTAATCCTCCTATATTTCAGACGGTTTCATGCTCCTCATATTTTTGACACCTTTTGAAGCTCTTCATATTTTTCATATCTTTTGAAGTGCTTCATATTTTTCATATTTTTGAAGCTCTTCATATTTTCACACTTTTCAGACACTTCATGTTTTTCAACACCGCTTCATGCTCCTGCTATTTTTCAGATCGTTTCATGCTCCTCATGTATCTCACACCTTTTGAAGCTCTTCATGTATTTCAAACCTTTCAGGGTTTTCATTTTTTTCAACACCACTTCATGCTCCTCCTATTTTTCAGACCTTTTAATGCTCATCTCTATTTGACACCTTTTGAAGCTCTTCATATTTTTCACACCTTTTCAGGCTCTTGATGATTTTCAACACCTCTTCATTCTCCTCCTATTTTTCAGACCGTTTCATGCTCATCTCATTTTGACACCTTTAGAAACTCTTCCTATTTTTCACACCTTTTCAGGCTCTTCATGTTTTTGAACACCGCTTCATGCTCCTCCTATTTTTCAGATTTTTTCATGCTCCTCATATGTTAGACACCTTTTGAAGCTCTTCATATTTTTCACACCTTTTCAGGCTCTTCATGTTTTTGAACACCGCTTCATGCTCCTCCTATTTTTCAGATTTTTTCATGCTCCTCATATTTTTGACACCTTTTGAAGCTCTTCATATTTTTCACACCTTTTCAGGTTTTTCATGTTTTTGAACACCGCTTCATGTTCCTCCTATTTTTCAGACCGTTTCATGCTCCTCATATTTTTGAAACCTTTTGAAGCTCTTCATATATTTCACACCTTTTCAGTCTCTTCATATTTTTGAACACCGCTTCATGCTCCTCCTATTTTTCAGATTTTTTCATGCTCCTCATATGTTAGACACCTTTTGAAGCTCTTCATATTTCTCACACCTTTTCAGGCTCTTGATGATTTTCAACATCGCTTCAATCTCCTGCTGTTTTTCAGACCGTTTCATGCTCATTTCATTTTGACACCTTTTGAAGCTCTTCATGTTTTTCACACATTTTGAAGTTCTTTATGTTTTTCACACGTTTTCAGGCTCTTCATATTTCTCAACATCACTTCATGCTACTCCTATTTTTCAGACCGTTTCATGCTCCTCATATTTTTGACACCTTTTGAAGCTCTTCATATTTTTCACACCTTTTCAGGCTCTTCATGTTTTTCAACACCGCTTCATGCTCCTCCTATTTTTCAGACCGTTTCATGCTCCTCATATTTTTGACACCTTTTGAAGCTTTTCATATTTTTCACACCTCTTCAGGCTCTTCATTTTTTTCAACACCACTTCATGCTCCTCCTATTTTTCAGACCGTTTCAGGCTCATCTAATATTTGACACCATTTGAAGCTCTTCATATTTTTTACACCTTTTGAAGCTCTTCATATTTTTCACACGTTTTCAGGCTCTTCATGTTTTTCAACACCGCTTCATGCTCCTCCTTTTTATCAGACCGTTTCATGCTCATCTCATTTTGACAACTTTTGAAGCTCTTCATATTTTTCACACATTTTGAAGCTCTTCATATTTTTCACACGTTTTCAGGCTCTTCATATTTTTCAACACCACTTCATGCTACTCGTATTTTTCAGACCGTTTCATGCTCATCTAATTTTTGACACTTTTTGAAGCTCTTCATATTTTTCACACCTTTTGAAGCTCTTCATATTTTTCACACGTTTTCAGGCTCTTCATGTTTTTCAACACCGCTTCATGCTCCTCCTATGTTTCAGACCGTTTAATCCTCCTCATGTATTTCACACCTTTTGAAACTCTTCATATTTTTCACACCTTTTCAGGCTCTTCATGTTTTTGAACACCATTTCATGCTCCTCCTATGTGGCAGACCGTTTCATACTCCTCATATTTTTGAAACCTTTTGAAGCTCTTCATATTTCTCACAGCTTTTCAGGCTCTTCATGTTTTTCAACACCACTCCATGCTCCTCCTATTTTTCAGACCGTTTCATGCTCCTCATATTTTTGACACCTTTTGAACTCTTGATATATTTCACACCTTTTCAGGCTCTTCATGTTTTTGAACACTGTTTAATGCTCCTCCTATTTTTCAGACCGTTTCATGCTCCTCATATTTTGGACACCTTTTGAAGCTCTTCATATTTTTCACACCTTTTCAGGCTCTTCATGTTTTACAACAACACTTCATGCTCCTTCTTTTTTTCAGAGAGTTTCATGCTCCTCATGTATTTCACACCTTTTGAAGCTCTTCATATATTTCACACCTTTTCAGGCTTATCATTTTTTTCAACACCACTTCTTGCTCCTCCTATTTTTCAGACCTTTTCAGGCTCATCCCTTTTTGATAACTTTTGAAGCTCTTCATATTTTTCACACCTTTTCATGCTCTTGATGATTTTCAACACCGCTTCATTCTCCTCCTGTTTTTCAGACTGTTTCCTGCTCATCTCATTTTGACACCTTTTGAAACTCTTCATATTTCTCATATTTTTGAAGCTCTTCTATTTTCACACGTTTTCAGACTCTTCATTTTTTTTCAACACCACTTCATGCTCCTGCAATTTTTCAGACCGTTTTATGCTCCTCATATTTTTGACACTTTTTGAGGCTTTTACTATTTTTCACACCTTTTCAGGCTCTTCATGTTTTTGAACACCGCTTCATGCTCGTCCTATTTACAGACCGTTTCATGCTCCTCATAATTTGACACCTTTTGAAGCTCTTCATATTTTCCACACCTTTTCAGTCTCTGCATTTTTTTGAACAACGCTTCATGATCCTCCTATTTTTCAGACCGTTTCATGCTCCACATGTATTTCACACCTTTTGAAGCTCTTCATATTTTGCACACATTTTCAGGCTCTTCATGTTTTTCACAACCACTTCATGCTCCTCCTATTTTTCAGACCGTTTCATGCTCTGCATATTTTTCACACCTTTTGAAGCTCTTCATATTTTTCACACCTTTTCAGGCTCTTCATGTTTTTGAACACTGCTTCATGCTCCTCCTATTTTTCAGACCGTTTCATGCTCCTCATATTTTTAACACCTTTTGTAGCTCTTCATATTTTTCTCACCTTTTCAGGCTCTGCATGTTTTTCAACACTACTTCATGCTCCTCCTTTTTTTCAGACCATTTCATGCTCATCTCATTTTTGACACATTTTGAAGCTTTTCATATTTTTCACTCCTTTTGAAGCTCTTCAAATTTTTCACACGTTTTCAGGCTCTTCATGTTTTCCAACACCGCATCATGCTCCTCATATATTTCTGAACGTTTCTTGCTCTTCATATTTTTCATACCTTTTGAAGCTCGTCATATTTTTCACACGTTTTAAGGCTCTTCATGTTTTTCAACACCGCTTCATGCTCCTCCTATTTTTCAGACCGTTTCATGCTCCTCATATTTTTGACACCTTTTGAAGCTCTTCATATTTTTCACACCTTTTCAGGCTCTTCATGTTTTTCAACACCACTTCATGCTCCTCCTATTTTTCACACCGTTTCATTCTCCTCATATTTTTTACACCTTTTGAAGCTCTTCATATTTTTCACACCTTTTCAGACTCTTCATGTTTTTCAACACCGCTTCATGCTCTTCCTATTTTTCAGACCGGTTCATGCTCATCTCATTTTTGACACCTTTTGAGCCCTTCATATTTTTCACACCTTCTGAAGCTCTTCATGTTTTCACACGTTTTCAGGCTCTTAATGTTTTTGAACACCGCTTCATGCTCCTCCTATTTTTCAGACCTATTCATGCTCCTCATATTTTTGACACGTTTTGAAGTTCTTCATATTTTTCACACCTTTTCATGCTCTTCATGTTTTTGAACACCGCTTCATGCTCCTCCTATTTTTCAGACCGTTTCATGCTCCTCATATTTTTCACACTTTTGAAGCTCTTCATATTTTTCAGAACTTTTCAGGCTCTTCATGTTTCTGAACAACGCTTCATGCTCCTCCTAATTTTCAGACCGTTTAATTCTCCTCATGTGTTTCACAACTTTTGAAGCTCTTCATATTTTTCACAACTTTTCAGGCACTTCACGTTTTTCAACACCACTTCCTGCTCCTCCTATTTTTCAGACCATTTCATGCTCCTCATATATTTGACACGTTTTGAGGCTCTTTATATTTTTCACACATTTTCAGGCTCTTCATGTTTTTCAACACCGCTTCATGCTCCTCCTATTTTTCAGACCGCTTCATGCTCCTCATTTATTTCACACCATTTGAAGCTCTTCATATTTTTCTCACCTTTTCAGGCTCTGCATGTTTTTCAAGACCGCTTCATGCTCCTCCTATTTTTCAGACCGTTTCATTCTCCTCATAATTTTAACACCTTTTGTACCCCTTCATATTTTTCTCACCTTTTCAGGCTCTGCAGGTTTTTCAACACTACTTCATGCTCCTCCTTTTTTTCTGACCGTTTCATGCTCATCTCATTTTTGACACCTTTTGAAGCTCTTCATATTTTTCACTCCTTTTGAAGCTCTTCAAATTTTTCACACGTTTTCAGGCTCTTCATGTTTTCCCACACCGCATCATGCTCCTCATATATTTCTGACCGTTTCTTGCTCTTCATGTTTTTCATACCTTTTGAAGCTCGTCATATTTTTCACACGTTTTAAGGCTCTTCATGTTTTTCAACACCGCTTCATGCTCCTCCTATTTTTCAGACCGTTTCATGCTCCTCACATTTTTGACACCTTTTGAAGCTCTTCATATTTTTCACACCTTTTCAGGCTCTTCATATTTTTCAACACCACTTCATGCTCCTCCTATTTTTCACACCGTTTCATTCTCCTCATATTTTTCACACCTTCTGAAGCTCTTCATATTTTTCACACGTTTTCAGGCTCTTCATGTTTTTGAACACCGCTTCATGCTCCTCCTATTTTTCAGACCTATTCATGCTCCTCATATTTTTGACACCTTTTGAAGCTCTTCATATTTTTCACACCTTTTCAGGATTTTCATGTTTTTGAACACCATTTCATGCTCCTCCTCTTTTGCAGACCGTTTCATTCTCCTCATATTTTTGACACCTTTTGAAGCTCTTCATATATTTCACACCTTTTCAGGCTCCTCATGTTTTTCAACACCACTTCATGCTCCTCCTATATTTCAGACCGTTTCATGCTCATGTCATTTTGACAGCTTTTGAAGCTCTTCATATTTTTCACATCTTTTGAAGCTCTTCATATTTTTCACACCTTTTCAGGCTCTTCATGTTTTTCAACACCGCTTCATGCTCCTCCTATTTTTCAGACCGTGTCATGCTCATGTCATTTTGACACCTTTTGAAGCTCTTCATATTTTTCACATCTTTTGAAGCTCTCCATATTTTTCACACCTTTTCAGGCTCTTCATGTTTTTCAACACCGCTTCATGCTCCTCCTCTTTTTCAGACCGTTTCATGCTCCTTATATTTTTGACACCTGTGAAAGCTCTTCATATTTTTCACACCTTTTCAGGTTCTTCATGTATTTCAACACCGCTTCATGCTCCTCCTATATTTCAGACCGTTTCATGCTCATCTTATTTTTGACAACTTTTGAAGCTCTTCATATTTTTCACATCTTTTGAAGCTCTTCATATTTTTCACACGTTTTCAGGCTCTTCATGTTTTTCAACACCGCTTCTTGCTCCTCCTATTTTTCAGACCGTTTCATGCTCCTCATATTTTTGACACGTTTTGAAGCTCTTCATATTTTTCACACCTTTTCAGGCTCTTCATGTTTTTCCACACCACTTCATGCTCCTCCTATTTTTCAGACCGTTTCATGCTCCTCATATTTTTGACACCATTAGAAGCTCTTCATATTTTTCACACCTTTTCAGGCTCTTCATTATTTTCAACACCACTTCATGTTCCTCCTATTTTCAGACCCTTTCATGCTCATCTAATTTTTGACACCTTTTGAAGCTCTTCATATTTTTCACACCTTTTGAAGCTCTTCATATTTTTCACAACTTTTCAGGCTCTTCATGTTTCTGATCACCGTTTCATGCTACTCCTATCTTTCAGACCGTTTCATGCTTCTCATATTTTTGACACCATTTGAAGCTCTTCATATTTTTCACACCTTTTCAGGCTCCTCATGTTTTTGAACACTGCTCATGATCCTTCAAATTTTCAGACCGTTTCATGCTCTTCATATTTTTGACACCTTTTGATACTCTTCATATTTTTCACACGTTTTCAGGTTCTTCATGTTTTTCCACACCACTTCATGCTTCTCGTATTTTTCAGACCGTTTCATGCTCCTCATTAATTTCACACCTTTTGAAGCTCTTCATATTTTTCAAACGTTTTCAGGCTGTTCATTTTTTTCAACACCGCTTCTTGCTCCTCCTATTTTTCAGACCTTTTCATGCTCATCTCTTTTTTGACACCTTTTGAAGCTCTTCATATTTTTCACATCTTTGGAAGCTCTTCATATTTTTCACACCTTTTCAGTCTCTTCATGTTTTTCAACACCCTTTCTTGCTCTTCCTTTTTTCAGACCGTTTCATGCTCCTCATATTTTTGATACGTTTTGAATCTCTTCATCTTTTTCACACCATTTCAGGCTCTTCATGTTTTTGAACACCGCTTCATGCTCCTCCTATTTTTCAGACCGTTTCATGCTCCTCACATTTTTGACACCTTTTGAAGCTCTTCATATTTTTCACACCTTTTCAGGCTCTTCATGTTTTTGAGGACCGTTTCATGCTCCTTCTATTTTTGAGACCATTTCTTGCTCCTCATATTTTTGACACCTTTTGAAGCTCTTCATATTTTTCACACCTTTTCAGGCTCTTCATGTTTTTGAACACCGCTTCATGCTCCTCCTATTTTTCAGACCTATTCATGCTCCTCATATTTTTGACACCTTTTGAAGCTCTTCATATTTTTCACACCTTTTCAGGATCTTCATGTTTTTGAACACCATTTCATGCTCCTCCTATTTTGCAGACCGTTTCATTCTCCTCATATTTTTGACAGCTTTTGAATCTCTTCATATATTTCACACCTTTTCAGGCTCCTCATGTTTTTCAACACCACTTCATGCTCCTCCTATTTTTCAGACCGTTTCATGCTCATGTCATTTTGACACCTTTTGAAGCTCTTCATATTTTTCACATCTTTTGAAGCTCTCCATATTTTTCACACCTTTTCAGGCTCTTCATGTTTTTCAACACCGCTTCATGCTCCTCCTCTTTTTCAGACCGTTTCATGCTCCTTATATTTTTGACACCTGTGAAAGCTCTTCATATTTCTCACACCTTTTCAGGCTCTTCATGTTTTTGAACACCGCTTCATGCTCCTCCTGTTTTTCAGACCTATTCATGCTCCTCATATATTTGACAACTTTTGAACCTCTTCATATTTTTCACACCTTTACTGGCTCTTCACGTTTTTGAACAATGCTTCATGCTCCTCCTATTTTTCAGACCGTTACATGCTCCACGTATTTTTGACACCTTTTGAAGCTCTTCATATTTTTCACACCTTTTCAGGCTCTTCATGTTTTTGAACACCGCTTCATGCTGCTTCTATTTTTCAGACCGTTTCATGCTTCTCGTATTTTTGACACCTTTTGAAGCTCTTCATATTTTTCACACCTTTTCAGGCTCTTCACGTTTTTGAACAATGCTTCATGCTCCTCCTATTTTTCAGACCGTTACATGCTCCTCGTATTTTTGACACCTTTTGAAGCTCTTCATATTTTTCACAACTTTTCAGGCTCTTCATGTTTTTGAACACAGCTTCATGCTCCTCCCATTTTTCAGACAGTTTCATGCTCCTCATATTATTGACACCTTTTGAATCTCTTCATATTTTCCACACCTTTTCAGGCTCTTCATGTTTTTCAACACCATTTCATGCTCCTCCTATTTTTCAGACCGTTTCATGCTCTTCTAAGTTTTAACACCTTTTGAAACTCTTCATATATTTCACACCTTTTGAAGCTCTTCATAATTTTCACATTTTTGAAGCTCTTTATATTTTTCACACCTTTTCAGGCTCTTCATGTTTTTCAACACCATTTCATGCTGCTTCTATTTTTCAGACCTTTTCATGCTCCTCATATTTTTCACACCTTTTGAAGCTCTTCATATTTTTCACAACTTTTCAGGCTCTTCATGTTTTTGAACACAGCTTCACGCTTCTCCTATTTTTCAGACTGTTCCATGCTCCTCATATTTTTGACACCTTTTGAAGCTCTTCATAATTTTCACACCTTTTCAGGCTCTTCATGTTTTTCAACACCACTTCATGCTCCTCGTATTTTTCAGACCGTTTCATGCCCCTAATAATTTTGACACCTTTTGAAGCTCTTCATATTTTTCACATCTTTGGAAGCTCTTCATATTTTTCACACGTTTTCAGTCTCTTCATGTTTTTCAACACCCTTTCTTGCTCTTCCTTTTTTCAGACAGTTTCATGCTCCTCATATTTTTGACACTTTTTGAATCTCTTCATATTTTTCACACCATTTCAGGCTCTTCATGTTTTTGAACACCGCTTCATGCTACTTGTATTTTTCAGACCGTTTCATGCTCCTCACATTTTTGACACCTTTTGAACCTCTTCATATTTTTCACTCCTTTTCAGGCTCTTCATGTTTTTGAAGATCGTTTCATGCTCCTTCTATTTTTCAGACCATTTCTTGCTCCTCATATTTTTGACACCTTTTGAAGCTCTTCATATTTTTCACAGCTTTTCAGGCTCTTCATGTTTTTGAACACCGCTTCATGCTCCTCCTATTTTTCAGACATATTCATGCTCCTCATATTTTTGACACCTTTTGAAGCTCTTCATATTTTTCACAGCTTTTCAGGATCTTCATGTTTTTGAACACCATTTCATGCTCCTCCTATTTTGCAGACCGTTTCATTCTCCTCATATTTTTGACACCTTTTGAAGCTCCTCATATATTTCACACCTTTTCAGGCTCCTCATGTTTTTCAACACCACTTCATGCTCCTCCTATTTTTCAGACCGTTTCATGCTCATGTCATTTTGACACCTTTTGAAGCTCTTCATATTTTTCACATCTTTTGAAGCTCTTCATATTTTTCACACCTTTTCAGGCTCTTCATATTTTTCAACACCGCTTCATGCTCCTCCTCTTTTTCATACCGTTTCAAGCTCCTTATATTTTTGACACCTGTGAAAGCTCTTCATATTTCTCACACCTTTTCAGGTTCTTCATGTTTTTCAACACCGCTTCATGCTCCTCCTATATTTCAGACCGTTTCATGCTCATCTCATTTTTGACACCTTTTGAAGCTTTTCATATTTTTCACAACTTTTTAGACTCTTCATGTTTTTGAACACCGCTTCATGCTCCTCCTATATTTCAGAGAGTTTCATGCTCCTAATGTATTTCACTCCTTTTGAAGCTCTTCATATTTTTCACACCTTTTCCGGCTCTTCATGTTTTTCCACACGACTTCATGCTTCTATTTTTCAGCCCATTTCATACTCTTCATGTATTTCACACCTTTTGAATCTCTTCATATTTTTCACACCTTTTCAGGCTCTTCATGTTTGTCAACACCATTTCATGCCGCATCTATTTTTCAGACCGTTTCATGCTCCTCACATTTTTCACTCCTTTTGAAGCTCTTCATATTTTTCACAACTTTTCAGGCTCTTCATGTTTTTGAAAACCACTTCATGCTCCTCCTATTTTTCAGAGAGTTTCATGCTCCTCATGTATTTCACACTTTTTGTAGCTCTTCACATTTTTCACACCTTTTCAGGCTCTTCATGTTTTTCCACACCACTTCATGCTTCTCCTAATTTTCAGACCGTTTCATGCTCCTCATATTTTTGACACCTTTTGAAGCTCTTCATATTTTTCACAACTTTTCAGGCTCTTCATGTTACTGATCACCGTTTCATGCTCCTCCTATCTTTCAGACCGTTTCATGCTTCTCATATTTTTGACACCATTTGAAGCTCTTCATATTTTTCACACCTATTCAGAATCTTCATATTTTTGAACACCGCTCATGATCTTCCAAATTTTCAGACCGTTTCATGCTCTTCATATTTTTGACACCTTTTGAAGCTCTTCATATTTTTCACACCTTTTCAGGCTCTTCATGTTTTTCCACACCACTTCATGCTTCTCCTATTTTTCAGACCGTTTCATGCTCCTCATGAATTTCACACCTTTTGAATCTCTCCATATTTTTCACAACTTTTCATGCTCTTCATGTTTCTGATCACCGTTTCATGCTCCTCCTATCTTTCAGACCGTTTCATGCTTCTCATATTTTTGACATGATTTGAAGCTCTTCATATTTATGACACCTTTTCAGGCTCCTCATGTTTTTGATCACCGTTTCATGCTCCTCCTATTTTTCAGAACGTTACATGCTCCTCATATTTTTGACACCATTTGAAGCTCTTCATATTTTTGACACGTTTTCAGGCTCTTCATGTTTTTCCACACCACTTCATGCTTCTATTTTTCAGGCCCTTTCATGCTCCTCATATTTTTCACACCTTTTGAAGCTCTTCATATTTTTCACACCTTTTCAGGCTCTTCATGTTTCTCAACACAGCTTCCTGTTCCTCCTATTTTTCAGACCCTTTCCTTCTCCTCATATTTTTGACACCTTTTGAAGCTCTTCATATATTTCACACCTTTTCAGTCTCTTCTTTTTTTTCAACACCACTTCATTCTCCTCCTATTTTTCAGACCGTTTGATGCTCATCTCATTTTTGACACCTTTTGAAGCTCTTCATATATTTCACACATTTTCAGGCTTTTCATGTTTTTGAACACCGCTTCATGCTCCTCATATTTCTCAGACCGTTTCATGCTCCTCTTTCTTTTGACACCTTTTGAAACTCTTCATATTTTTCAAAACTTTTCAGGCTCTTCCTGTTTTTGAACACCGCTTCATGCTCCTCCTATTTTTCAGACCGTTTAATGCTCCTCATGTATTTCACACCTTTTGAAACTCTTCATATTTTTCAAAACTTTTCAGGCTCTTCCTGTATTTGAACACCGCTTCATGCTCCTCCTATTTTTCAGACCGTTTCATGCTCCTCATGTATTTCACACCTTTTGAAGATGTTCATATTTTTCACACGTTTTCAGGCTCTTCATGTTTTTGAACATCGCTTCCTGCTCCTCCTATTTTTCAGACCGTTTCATGCTTCTCATATTTTTGACACCTTTTGAAGCTCTTCATATTTTTCACATCTTTCAGGCTCTTCATGTTTTTGCACACCGCTTCATGCTCCTCCTATTTTTCAGACCGTTTCAAGCTCCTCATATTTTTGACACCTCTTGAAACTCTTCATATATTTGACACTTTTTCATGGTCTTCATGTTTTTCAACACCGTTTCATGACACTCCTATTTTTCAGACCGTTTCATGCTCCTCATATTTTTGAAACCTTTTGATACTCTTCATATATTTCAAACCTTTTCAGGCTCTTCATGTTTTTGAACACCGCTTCATGCTCCTATTATTTTTCAGACCGTTTCATGCTCATCATATTTTTGACACCATTTGAAACTCTTCATATTTCTCACAGCTTTTCAGGTACTTCATGTTTTTCCACACCGCTTCATGCTCCTCCTATTTTTCAGACCATTTCATGCTCCTCATATTTTTGACACTATTTGAAGCTCTTCATATTTCTCACAGCTTTTCAGGTTCTTCATGTTTTTCAACACCGCTTCATGCTCCTCCTATTTTTCAGACCGTTTCATGCTCATCTCATTTTTGACACCTTTTGAAGCTCGTCATATTTTACCACATCTTTTGAAGCTCTTCGTATTTTTCACACGTTTTCAGGCTCTTCATGTTTTTCAACACCACTTCATGCTCCTCCTATTTTTCAGACCGTTTCATGCTCATCTCTCTTTTGACACATTTTGAAGCTCTTCATATTTTCCACACCTTTTGAAGCTCTTCATATTTCTCAAACATTTTGAGGCTCTTCATGTTTTTCAACACCACTTTATGCTCCTCCTATTTTTCAGACCGTTTCATGCTCATCTCACTTTTGACACATTTTGAAGCTCTTCATATTTTCCACACCTTTTGAAGCTCTTCATATTTTTCATATTTTTGATGCTCTTCATATTTTCACACGTTTTCAGACTCTTCATGTTTTTCAAAACCGCTTCATGCTCCTCCTATTTTTCAGAGAGTTTCATGCTCCTCATGTATTTCACACGTTTTGAAGCTCTTCATATTTTTCACAACTTTTCAGGCTCTTCATGTTTTTGAACACCGTTTCATGCTGCTCCTATTTTTCAGACCTATTCATGCTCCTCATATTTTTGACACCTTTTGAAGCTCTTCATATTTTTCACACCTTTTCAGGATCTTCATGTTTTTGAACACCATTTCATGCTCCTCCTATTTTGCAGACCGTTTCATTCTCCTCATATTTTTGACACCTTTTGAAGCTCTTCATATTTTTCACAACTTTTGAGGCTCTTCATGTTTCTGATCACCGTTTCATGCTCCTCCTATCTTTCAGACGGTTTCATGCTTCTCATATTTTTGACACGATTTGAAGCTCTTCATATTTTCACACCTTTTCAGGCTCTGCATGTTTTTCAACACCGCTTCATGCTCCTCCTATTTTTCAGAACGTTTCATGCTCCTCATATTTTTGACACCTTTTGAAGCTCTTGATATATTTCACACCTTCTCAGGCTCTTCGTTTTTTTGAACACCACTTATGCTCCTCCTATTTTTCAGACCGTTTCATGCTCATCTCATTTTTCACACCTTTTGAAGCTCTTCATATATTTCACACCTTTTCAGGCTCTTCATGTTTTTGAACACTGCTTCATACTCCTCCTACTTTTCAGGTCGTTTCATGCTCCTCTTTTTATGACCCCTTTTGAAACTCTTCATATTTTTCACTCCTTTTCAGGCTCCACATGTTTTTGAACAGCGCATAATGGTCCTCCTATTTTCAGACCGTTTCATGCTCCTCAGTATTTCACACCTTTTGAAGCTCTTCATATTTTTAAACTCCTTTTCAGGCTCTTCAGGTTTTTGAACATCATTTCATGCTGCTCCTCCTTTTCAGTTCGTTTCATGCTCCTCTTTTTATGACCCCTTTTGAAACTCTTCATATTTTTCATTTTTTTGAAGCTCTTTATATTTTCACACGTTTTCATACTCTTCATGTTTTTCAACACCGCCTCATGATCCTGCTATTTTTCAGACCGTTTCATGCTACTCACATTTTTGACAGGTTTTGAGGCTTTTCATATTTTTCACACCTTTTCAGGCTCTTCATGTTTTTCAACACCACTTCATGCTCCTCCTATTTTGCAGACCGTTTCATTCTCCTCATATTTTTGACACCTTTTGAAGCTCTTCATATTTTTCACAACTTTTGAGGCTCTTCATGTTTCTGATCACCGTTTCATGCTCCTCCTATCTTTCAGACGGTTTCATGCTTCTCATATTTTTGACACGATTTGAAGCTCTTCATATTTTCACACCTTTTCAGGCTCTGCATGTTTTTCAACACCGCTTCATGCTCCTCCTATTTTTCAGAACGTTTCATGCTCCTCATATTTTTGACACCTTTTGAAGCTCTTGATATATTTCACACCTTCTCAGGCTCTTCGTTTTTTTGAACACCACTTATGCTCCTCCTATTTTTCAGACCGTTTCATGCTCATCTCATTTTTCACACCTTTTGAAGCTCTTCATATATTTGACACCTTTTGAAGCTCTTCATACTTTTCACACCTTTTCAGGCTCTTCATGTTTTTCAACAACACTTCATGCTCCTCCTATTTTTTAGACTGTTTCAAGCTCCTCTTATGTTTGACACCTTTTGAAGCTCTTCATATTTTTCACATCTTTTCAGCCTCTTCATGTTTTTGGACACCGCTTCATGCTCCTCCTATTTTTCAGACCGTTACATGCTCCTCATATTTTTAACACCTTTTGAATCTCTTCATATATTTCACACCTTTTCAGGCTCTTCATGTTTTTGAACACTGCTTCATACTCCTCCTACTTTTCAGGTCGTTTCATGCTCCTCTTTTTATGACCCCTTTTGAAACTCTTCATATTTTTCACTCCTTTTCAGGCTCCACATGTTTTTGAACAGCGCATAATGGTCCTCCTATTTTCAGACCGTTTCATGCTCCTCAGTATTTCACACCTTTTGAAGCTCTTCATATTTTTAAACTCCTTTTCAGGCTCTTCAGGTTTTTGAACATCATTTCATGCTGCTCCTACTTTTCAGGTCGTTTCATGCTCCTCTTTTTATGACCCCTTTTGAAACTCTTCATATTTTTCATTTTTTTGAAGCTCTTTATATTTTCACACGTTTTCATACTCTTCATGTTTTTCAACACCGCTTCATGATCCTGCTATTTTTCAGACCGTTTCATGCTACTCACATTTTTGACAGGTTTTGAGGCTTTTCATATTTTTCACACCTTTTCAGGCTCTTCATGTTTTTCAACACCACTTCATGCTCCTCATATTTTTGACACGTTTTGAAGCTCTTCATACTTTTCAAACCTTTTCAGGCTCTTCATGTTTTTGAACACCGCTTCATGCTCTTCCTATTTTTCAGACCGTTTCATGCTACTCACATTTTTGACAGGTTTTGAGGCTTTTCATATTTTTCACACCTTTTCAGGCTCTTCATGTTTTTCAACACCACTTCATGCTCCTCCTATTTTTCAGACCGTTTCATGCTCCTCATATTTTTGACACGTTTTGAAGCTCTTCATACTTTTCAAACCTTTTCAGGCTCTTCATGTTTTTGAACACCGCTTCATGCTCTTCCTATTTTTCAGACCGTTTCATGCTCCTCATATTTTTGACACCTTTTGAAACTTTTCATATTTTTCACACCTTTTCAGGCTCTTCATGTTTTTCAACACTACTTCATGCTCCTTTTTTGCAAACCTTTTCATGGTATTCATATTTTTGACACCTTTTGAAGCTCTTCATATTTTTCACACCTTTTCGGGCTCTTCATGTTTTGAACACCGCTTCATGCTCCTCCTATTTTTCAGACCGTTTCATGCTCATCTCATTTTTGACACATTTTGAAGCTCTTCATATTGTTCACACCTTCTTAAGCTCTTCATATTTTTCACACTTTTTCAGGCTCTTCATGTTTTTCAACACTGTTTCCTGCTGCTTCTATTTTTCCGACCGTTTCATGAACCTCATATATTTCACACTTTTTGAAGCTCTTCATATTTTTCACACCTTTTTAGGCTCTTGATGTTTTTGAACACAGCTACATGCTCCTCCTATTTTTCAGACTGTTTCATGCTCCTCAAATTTTTGACACCTTTGGAAGCTCTTCATACTTTTCAAACCTTTTCAGGCTCTTCATGTTTTTGAACACCGTTTCATAATCCTCCTATTGTTCAGACCATTTCATGCTCCTCATATTTTTGACACCTTTTGAAGCTCTTCATATTTTTCACACCTTTTCAGGCTCTTCATGTTTTTCAACACCACTTCATGCTCCTCCTATTTTTCAGACCGTTTCATGCTCCTCATATTTTTGACACGTTTTGAAGCTCTTCATACTTTTCAAACCTTTTCAGGCTCTTCATGTTTTTGAACACCGCTTCATGCTCTTCCTATTTTTCAGACCGTTTCATGCTCCTCATATTTTTGACACCTTTTGAAACTTTTCATATTTTTCACACCTTTTCAGGCTCTTCATGTTTTTCAACACCACTTCATGCTCCTTTTTTGCAAACCTTTTCATGGTATTCATATTTTTGACACCTTTTGAAGCTCTTCATATTTTTCACACCTTTTCGGGCTCTTCATGTTTTGAACACCGCTTCATTCTCCTCCTATTTTTCAGACCGTTTCATGCTCATCTCATTTTTGACACATTTTGAAGCTCTTCATATTGTTCACACCTTCTTAAGCTCTTCATATTTTTCACACCTTTTCAGGCTCTTCATGTTTTTCAACACCACTTCATGCTCCTCCTTTTTTGCAGACCGTTTCATGCTCCTCATATTTTTGACACCTTTTGAAGCTCTTCGAATTTCTCACACCTTTTCAGGCTCTTCATGTTTTTCAACACCGCTTCATGCTCTTCCTATTTTTCAGACCGTTTAATGCTCCTCATATATTTGACACATTTTGAAGCTCTTCATATTTTTCACACCTTTTCAGGCTCTTCATGTTTTTCAACACCGCTTCATGCTTCTCCTATTTTTCCGACCGTTTCATGCTCATTTCATTTTAGACACCTTTTGAAGCTTTTCATATTTTTCACAACTTTTCAGGCTCTTCATGTTTTTGAACACCGCTTCATGCTCCTCCTTTTTTCAGACAGTATCATGCTCCTCATATTTTTCACACCATTTGAAGCTCTTCATATTTTTCACAACTTTTCAGGCTCTTCATGTTTTTGAACAGCACTTCATGCTTCTTCTATTTTTCAGAGAGTTTCATGCACCTCATGTATTTCACACCATTTGAAGCTATCCATATTTTTCACACCTTTTCAGGCTCTTCATGTTTTTGAACAGCACTCCATGCTTCTCCTATTTTCAGTCCGTTTCATGCTCCTCATGTATTTCACACCATTTGAAGCTATCCATATTTTTCACACCTTTTCAGGCTCTTCATGTTTTTCATCACGGTTTCAGGCTCCTCCTATTTTTCAGACCTTTTCATGCTCCTCATATTTTTGAATCCTTTTGAAGCTCTTCATATTTTTCACACCTTTTCAGGCTCTTCATGTTTTTGAACACCACTTCATGCTCCTCCTATTTTTTCGACCGTTTCATGCTCCTCATATTTTTGACACCTTTTGAAGCTCTTCATATTTCTAACATCTTTTCAGGCTCTTCATGTTTTTCAACACCGCTTCATGCTCCTCCTATTTTTCAGACCGTCTCGTTCTCCTCATATTTTAGACACCTTTTGAAGCTCTTCATATATTTCACACCTATTCAGGCTCTTCATTTTTTTCAACACCACTTCATGCTCCTCCTATTTTTCAGACCGTGTCATACTCGTCTCATTTTTGACACCTTTTGAAGCTCTTCATATTTTTCACACCTTTTGAAGCTCTTCATATTTTTCACACCTTTTGAAGCTCTTCATATTTTTCACACGTTTTCAGGCTCTTCATGTTTTTCAACACCGCTTCATCCTCCTCCTCTTTTTCAGACCTTTTCATGCTCCTCAAATTTTTGACACCTTTTGAAGCTCTTCATATTTTTCACACCTTTTCAGGCTCTTCATGTTTTTCAACACCGCTTCATGCTCCTCCTATTTTTCAGACTGTTTCATGCTCCGCATATATTTGACACCTTTTGAAGCTCTTCGTATATTTCACACCTTTTCAGGCTCTTCATGTTTTTCAACACCGCTTCATCCTCCTCCTCTTTTTCAGACCTTTTCATGCCCCTCATATTTTTGACACCTTTTGAAGCTCTTCATATTTTTCACACTTTTCAGGCTCTTCATGTTTTTCAACAACACTTCATGCTCCTCCTATTTTTCAGACTGTTTCATGCTCCTCACATTTTTGAAACCTTTAGAATCTCTTCATATTTTTCACAACTTTTTAGGCTCTTCATGTTTTTCAACACCGTTTCATGATCCTCCTATTTTTCAGACCGTTTCATGCTCCTCATATATTTGACACCTTTTGAAGCTCTTCATATATTTCACACCTTTTCAGGCTCTGCATGTTTTTCAACACCGCTTCATGCTCCTCCTATTTTTCAGAACGTTTCATGCTCCTCATATTTTTGACACCTTTTGAAGCTCTTGATATATTTCACACCTTCTCAGGCTCTTCGTTTTTTTGAACACCACTTATGCTCCTCCTATTTTTCAGACCGTTTCATGCTCATCTCATTTTTCACACCTTTTGAAGCTCTTCATATATTTCACACCTTTTCAGGCTCTTCATGTTTTTGAACACTGCTTCATACTCCTCCTACTTTTCAGGTCGTTTCATGCTCCTCTTTTTATGACCCCTTTTGAAACTCTTCATATTTTTCACTCCTTTTCAGGCTCCACATGTTTTTGAACAGCGCATAATGGTCCTCCTATTTTCAGACCGTTTCATGCTCCTCAGTATTTCACACCTTTTGAAGCTCTTCATATTTTTAAACTCCTTTTCAGGCTCTTCAGGTTTTTGAACATCATTTCATGCTGCTCCTACTTTTCAGTTCGTTTCATGCTCCTCTTTTTATGACCCCTTTTGAAACTCTTCATATTTTTCATTTTTTTGAAGCTCTTTATATTTTCACACGTTTTCATACTCTTCATGTTTTTCAACACCGCCTCATGATCCTGCTATTTTTCAGACCGTTTCATGCTACTCACATTTTTGACAGGTTTTGAGGCTTTTCATATTTTTCACACCTTTTCAGGCTCTTCATGTTTTTCAACACCACTTCATGCTCCTCCTATTTTGCAGACCGTTTCATTCTCCTCATATTTTTGACACCTTTTGAAGCTCTTCATATTTTTCACAACTTTTGAGGCTCTTCATGTTTCTGATCACCGTTTCATGCTCCTCCTATCTTTCAGACGGTTTCATGCTTCTCATATTTTTGACACGATTTGAAGCTCTTCATATTTTCACACCTTTTCAGGCTCTGCATGTTTTTCAACACCGCTTCATGCTCCTCCTATTTTTCAGAACGTTTCATGCTCCTCATATTTTTGACACCTTTTGAAGCTCTTGATATATTTCACACCTTCTCAGGCTCTTCGTTTTTTTGAACACCACTTATGCTCCTCCTATTTTTCAGACCGTTTCATGCTCATCTCATTTTTCACACCTTTTGAAGCTCTTCATATATTTGACACCTTTTGAAGCTCTTCATACTTTTCACACCTTTTCAGGCTCTTCATGTTTTTCAACAACACTTCATGCTCCTCCTATTTTTTAGACTGTTTCAAGCTCCTCTTATGTTTGACACCTTTTGAAGCTCTTCATATTTTTCACATCTTTTCAGCCTCTTCATGTTTTTGGACACCGCTTCATGCTCCTCCTATTTTTCAGACCGTTACATGCTCCTCATATTTTTAACACCTTTTGAATCTCTTCATATATTTCACACCTTTTCAGGCTCTTCATGTTTTTGAACACTGCTTCATACTCCTCCTACTTTTCAGGTCGTTTCATGCTCCTCTTTTTATGACCCCTTTTGAAACTCTTCATATTTTTCACTCCTTTTCAGGCTCCACATGTTTTTGAACAGCGCATAATGGTCCTCCTATTTTCAGACCGTTTCATGCTCCTCAGTATTTCACACCTTTTGAAGCTCTTCATATTTTTAAACTCCTTTTCAGGCTCTTCAGGTTTTTGAACATCATTTCATGCTGCTCCTACTTTTCAGGTCGTTTCATGCTCCTCTTTTTATGACCCCTTTTGAAACTCTTCATATTTTTCATTTTTTTGAAGCTCTTTATATTTTCACACGTTTTCATACTCTTCATGTTTTTCAACACCGCTTCATGATCCTGCTATTTTTCAGACCGTTTCATGCTACTCACATTTTTGACAGGTTTTGAGGCTTTTCATATTTTTCACACCTTTTCAGGCTCTTCATGTTTTTCAACACCACTTCATGCTCCTCATATTTTTGACACGTTTTGAAGCTCTTCATACTTTTCAAACCTTTTCAGGCTCTTCATGTTTTTGAACACCGCTTCATGCTCTTCCTATTTTTCAGACCGTTTCATGCTACTCACATTTTTGACAGGTTTTGAGGCTTTTCATATTTTTCACACCTTTTCAGGCTCTTCATGTTTTTCAACACCACTTCATGCTCCTCCTATTTTTCAGACCGTTTCATGCTCCTCATATTTTTGACACGTTTTGAAGCTCTTCATACTTTTCAAACCTTTTCAGGCTCTTCATGTTTTTGAACACCGCTTCATGCTCTTCCTATTTTTCAGACCGTTTCATGCTCCTCATATTTTTGACACCTTTTGAAACTTTTCATATTTTTCACACCTTTTCAGGCTCTTCATGTTTTTCAACACTACTTCATGCTCCTTTTTTGCAAACCTTTTCATGGTATTCATATTTTTGACACCTTTTGAAGCTCTTCATATTTTTCACACCTTTTCGGGCTCTTCATGTTTTGAACACCGCTTCATGCTCCTCCTATTTTTCAGACCGTTTCATGCTCATCTCATTTTTGACACATTTTGAAGCTCTTCATATTGTTCACACCTTCTTAAGCTCTTCATATTTTTCACACTTTTTCAGGCTCTTCATGTTTTTCAACACTGTTTCCTGCTGCTTCTATTTTTCCGACCGTTTCATGAACCTCATATATTTCACACTTTTTGAAGCTCTTCATATTTTTCACACCTTTTTAGGCTCTTGATGTTTTTGAACACAGCTACATGCTCCTCCTATTTTTCAGACTGTTTCATGCTCCTCAAATTTTTGACACCTTTGGAAGCTCTTCATACTTTTCAAACCTTTTCAGGCTCTTCATGTTTTTGAACACCGTTTCATAATCCTCCTATTGTTCAGACCATTTCATGCTCCTCATATTTTTGACACCTTTTGAAGCTCTTCATATTTTTCACACCTTTTCAGGCTCTTCATGTTTTTCAACACCACTTCATGCTCCTCCTATTTTTCAGACCGTTTCATGCTCCTCATATTTTTGACACGTTTTGAAGCTCTTCATACTTTTCAAACCTTTTCAGGCTCTTCATGTTTTTGAACACCGCTTCATGCTCTTCCTATTTTTCAGACCGTTTCATGCTCCTCATATTTTTGACACCTTTTGAAACTTTTCATATTTTTCACACCTTTTCAGGCTCTTCATGTTTTTCAACACCACTTCATGCTCCTTTTTTGCAAACCTTTTCATGGTATTCATATTTTTGACACCTTTTGAAGCTCTTCATATTTTTCACACCTTTTCGGGCTCTTCATGTTTTGAACACCGCTTCATTCTCCTCCTATTTTTCAGACCGTTTCATGCTCATCTCATTTTTGACACATTTTGAAGCTCTTCATATTGTTCACACCTTCTTAAGCTCTTCATATTTTTCACACCTTTTCAGGCTCTTCATGTTTTTCAACACTACTTCATGCTCTTCGTATTTTTCAGACAGTTTCATGCTCATGCCATTTTTGACACCTTTTGAAGCTCTTCATATTTTTCACACTTTTGAAGCTCTTCATATTTTTCACACATTTTCAGGCTCTTCATGTTTTTGAACACAGCTTCATGCTCCTCCTATTTTTCTGACCGTATCATGCTCCTCATATTTTTGACACCTTTTGAAGCTCTTCATATTTTTCACACCTTTTCAGGCTCTTCATGTTTATCAACACCGTTTCATGATCCTCCTATTTTTCAGACCGTTTCATGCTCCTCATATATTCGACACCTTTTGAAGCTCTTCATATAGTTCACACCTTTTCAGGCTCTTCATGTTTTTCAACACCACTTCATTCTCCTCGTATTTTTAAGACCGTTTCATGCTCCTCATATTTTTGACACCTTTAGAACCTCTTCATATTTTACACACTTTTCAAGCTCTTCATGTTTTTCAACACGCTTCATGCTCCTCATCATTTTCAGAAAGTTTCATGCTCCTCATATTTTTGACACCTTTTGAAGCTCTTCATATTTCTCACACCTTTTCAGGCTCTTCATGTTTTTCAACACCGCTTCAAGCTCCTCCTATTTTGCAGACCGTTTCATGCTCCTAATAATTTTGACACGTGTTGAAGCTCTTCATATTTTTCACACCTTTTCAGGCTCTTCATATTTTTGAACACCGCTTCATGCTCCTCCTATTTTTCAGACCGTTTCATGCTCCTCATATTTTTCACACCTTTTGAAGCTCTTCATATTTTTCACACGATTTCAGGCTCTTCATGTTTTTGAACACCATTTCATGCTCCTCCTATTTTGCAGACCGTTTCATTCTCCTCATATGTTTGACACCTTTTGAAGCTCTTCATATTTTTCACACCTTTTGAAGCTCTTCATATTTTTCATATTTTTCAAGCTCTTCATATTTTCACACGTTTTCAGATTCTTCATGTTTTTCAACACCGCTTCATGATCCTGCTATTTTTCAGACCGTTTCATGCTCCTCATATATTTCACACCTTTTGAGGCCCTTCATAATTTTCACATCTTTTGAAGCTCTTCATATTTTTCACATTTTTTTAAGCTCTTCATATTTTTCACACCTTTTCAGGCTCTTCATGGTTTTCAACACGGTCATGCTCCTCCTATTTTTCAGACCGTTTCATGCTCCTCATATTTTTGACAACTTTTGAAGCTCTTCATTTTTCTCACACCATTTCAGGCTCTTCATGTTTTTCAACAGCGCTTCATGCTCCTCCTATTTTTCAGACAGTTTCATGCTCTCTCATTTTTGACACCTTTTGAAGCTTTTCATGTTTTTCACAACTTTTCAGGCTCTTCATGTTTTTGAACACCGCTTCATGCTCCTCTTAATTTCAGACCGTATCAGGCTCCTAATATATTTGACACCTTTTGAAGCTCTTCATATTTTTCACACCTTTTCAGGCTCTTCATGTTTTTGAACACCGCTTCATGCTCCTCCTATTTTTCAGACCGTTTCATGCTCCTCATATTTTTGACAGCCTTTGAAGCTTTTCATATTTTTCACACCTTTTCAGACTCTTCATGTTTTTCAACACCACTTCATGCTCCTCCTTTTTTGCAGACCGTTTCATGCTCCTCATATTTTTGACACCTTTTGAAGCTCTTCGAATTTCTCACACCTTTTCAGGCTCTTCATGTTTTTCAACACCGCTTCATGCTCTTCCTATTTTTCAGACCGTTTAATGCTCCTCATATATTTGACACATTTTGAAGCTCTTCATATTTTTCACACCTTTTCAGGCTCTTCATGTTTTTCAACACCGCTTCATGCTTCTCCTATTTTTCCGACCATTTCATGCTCATTTCATTTTAGACACCTTTTGAAGCTTTTCATATTTTTCACAACTTTTCAGGCTCTTCATGTTTTTGAACACCGCTTCATGCTCCTCCTTTTTTCAGACAGTATCATGCTCCTCATATTTTTCACACCATTTGAAGCTCTTCATATTTTTCACAACTTTTCAGGCTCTTCATGTTTTTGAACAGCACTTCATGCTTCTTCTATTTTTCAGAGAGTTTCATGCACCTCATGTATTTCACACCATTTGAAGCTATCCATATTTTTCACACCTTTTCAGGCTCTTCATGTTTTTGAACAGCACTCCATGCTTCTCCTATTTTCAGTCCGTTTCATGCTCCTCATGTATTTCACACCATTTGAAGCTATCCATATTTTTCACACCTTTTCAGGCTCTTCATGTTTTTCATCACGGTTTCAGGCTCCTCCTATTTTTCAGACCTTTTCATGCTCCTCATATTTTTGAATCCTTTTGAAGCTCTTCATATTTTTCACACCTTTTCAGGCTCTTCATGTTTTTGAACACCACTTCATGCTCCTCCTATTTTTTCGACCGTTTCATGCTCCTCATATTTTTGACACCTTTTGAAGCTCTTCATATTTCTAACATCTTTTCAGGCTCTTCATGTTTTTCAACACCGCTTCATGCTCCTCCTATTTTTCAGACCGTCTCGTTCTCCTCATATTTTAGACACCTTTTGAAGCTCTTCATATATTTCACACCTATTCAGGCTCTTCATTTTTTTCAACACCACTTCATGCTCCTCCTATTTTTCAGACCGTGTCATACTCGTCTCATTTTTGACACCTTTTGAAGCTCTTCATATTTTTCACACCTTTTGAAGCTCTTCATATTTTTCACACCTTTTGAAGCTCTTCATATTTTTCACACGTTTTCAGGCTCTTCATGTTTTTCAACACCGCTTCATCCTCCTCCTCTTTTTCAGACCTTTTCATGCTCCTCAAATTTTTGACACCTTTTGAAGCTCTTCATATTTTTCACACCTTTTCAGGCTCTTCATGTTTTTCAACACCGCTTCATGCTCCTCCTATTTTTCAGACTGTTTCATGCTCCGCATATATTTGACACCTTTTGAAGCTCTTCGTATATTTCACACCTTTTCAGGCTCTTCATGTTTTTCAACACCGCTTCATCCTCCTCCTCTTTTTCAGACCTTTTCATGCCCCTCATATTTTTGACACCTTTTGAAGCTCTTCATATTTTTCACACTTTTCAGGCTCTTCATGTTTTTCAACAACACTTCATGCTCCTCCTATTTTTCAGACTGTTTCATGCTCCTCACATTTTTGAAACCTTTAGAATCTCTTCATATTTTTCACAACTTTTTAGGCTCTTCATGTTTATCAACACCGTTTCATGATCCTCCTATTTTTCAGACCGTTTCATGCTCCTCATATATTTGACACCTTTTGAAGCTCTTCATATATTTCACACCTTTTCAGGCTCTTCATGTTTTTCAACACTACTTCATGCTCTTCGTATTTTTCAGACCGTTTCATGCTCATGCCATTTTTGACACCTTTTGAAGCTCTTCATATTTTTCACACTTTTGAAGCTCTTCATATTTTTCACACATTTTCATGCTCTTCATGTTTTTGAACACAGCTTCATGCTCCTCCTATTTTTCTGACCGTATCATGCTCCTCATATTTTTGACACCTTTTGAAGCTCTTCATATTTTTCACACCTTTTCAGGCTCTTCATGTTTATCAACACCGTTTCATGATCCTCCTATTTTTCATACCGTTTCATGCTCCTCATATATTCGACACCTTTTGAAGCTCTTCATATAGTTCACACCTTTTCAGGCTCTTCATGTTTTTCAACACCACTTCATTCTCCTCGTATTTTTAAGACAGTTTCATGCTCCTCATATTTTTAACACCTTTAGAACCTCTTCATATTTTACACACCTTTTCAAGCTCTTCATGTTTTTCAACACGCTTCATGCTCCTCATCATTTTCAGACAGTTTCATGCTCCTCATATTTTGACACCTTTGGAAGCTCTTCATATTTCTCACACCTTTTCAGGCTCTTCATGTTTTTCAACACCGCTTCATGCTCCTCCTATTTTTCAGACCGTTCATGCTCCTAATAATTTTGACACGTGTTGAAGCTCTTCATATTTTTCACACCTTTTCAGGCTCTTCATATTTTTGAACAACGCATCATGCTCCTCCTATTTTTCAGACCGTTTCATGCTCCTCATATTTTTCACACCTTTTGAAGCTCTTCATATTTTTCACACGATTTCAGGCTCTTCATGATTTTGAACACCATTTCATGCTCCTCCTATTTTGCAGACCGTTTCATTCTCCTCATATTTTTGACACCTTTTGAAGCTCTTCATATTTTTCACACCTTTTCAGGCTCTTCAAGTTTATCAACACCACTTCATGCTCCTCCTTTTTTGCAGACCGTTTCATGCTCCTCATATTTTTGACACCTATTGATGCTCTTAATATTTTTCACATCTTTTCAGGCTCTTCATTTTTTCAACACCACTTAATGCTCCTCCTATTTTTCAGACCGTTTCATGCTCCTCATATTTTTGACAGCTTTTGAAGCTCTTCATATTATTCACAACTTTTCAAGCTCTTCATGTTTTTCAACACCGCTTCATGCTCCTCCTATTTTTCAGACCGTTTCATGCTCATCTCATTTTCGACACCTTTTGAACCTCTTCATATTTTTCACACCTTTTGAAGCTATTCATATTATTCACAACTTTTCAGGCTCTTCACGATTTTCAACACCGCTTCATGCTCCTCCTATTTTTCACACCGTTTCATGCTCTTCTCATTTTTTACACCTTTTGAACCTCTTCATATTTTTCACACCTTTTGAAGCTCTTCATATTATTCACAACTTTTCAGGCTCTTCATGATTTTCAACACCGCTTCATGCTCCTCCTATTTTTCACACCGTTTCATGCTCTTCTCATTTTTTACACCTTTTGAACCTCTTCATATTTTTCACACCTTTTGAAGCTATTCATATTATTCACAACTTTTCAGGCTCTTCATGATTTTCAACACCGATTCATGCTCCTCCTATTTTTCACACCTTTTGAAGATCTTCAAAAATTTCAAAACTTTTCAAGCTCTTCATGTTTTTGAACACCGCTTCATGCTCCTCATATTTTTCACACCTTTTGAAGCTCTTAATATTTTTCACACATTTTCAGGCTCTTCATGTTTTTGAACACCGTTTAATGCTCCTCCTATTTTTCAGACCGTTTCATGCTCCTCATATTTTTCACACCTTTTGAAGCTCTTCATATATTTCTCACCTTTTCCTGTTCTTCAGTTTTTTCAACATCGTTTCATGCTCCTCCTATTTTTCAGACCGTTTCATGCTCCTCATATTTTCTCCCCTTTGAAGCTCTTCTTATTTTTCACACCTTTTCAGGCTCTTCATGTTTTTGAACACCGTTTCATGCTCCTCTTTTTTTTCAAACCTTATCATGCTCCTCATATTTCTGACACCTTTTGAAGCTCTTCATATATTTCACACCTTTTCAGACTCTTCATGTTTTTCAACATCGCTTCATCCTCCTCCTATTTTTCAGACAGTTTCATGCTCCTCATATTTTTGACACCTTTAAGCTTTCATATTTTTCACACCTTTTGAAGCTCTTCATATTTTTCACAACTTTTCAGGCTCTTCATGTTTTTCAACACCGTTTCATGATCCTCCTATTTTTCACATCTTTTCATGCTCCTCATATATTTGACACCTTTTGAAGCTCTTCATATATTTCACACCTTTTCAGGCTCTTCATGTTTTTCAACACTACTTCATGCTCTTCGTATTTTTCAGACCGTTTCATGCTCATGCCATTTTTGACACCTTTTGAAGCTCTTCATATTTTTCACACTTTTGAAGCTCTTCATATTTTTCACACATTTTCATGCTCTTCATGTTTTTGAACACAGCTTCATGCTCCTCCTATTTTTCTGACCGTATCCTGCTCCTCATATTTTTGACACCTTTTGAAGCTCTTCATATTTTTCACACCTTTTCAGGCTCTTCATGTTTATCAACACCGTTTCATGATCCTCCTATTTTTCAGACCGTTTCATGCTCCTCATATATTCGACACCTTTTGAAGCTCTTCATATAGTTCACACCTTTTCAGGCTCTTCATGTTTTTCAACATCACTTCATTCTCCTCGTATTTTTAAGACCGTTTCATGCTCCTCATATTTTTGACACCTTTAGAACCTCTTCATATTTTACACACCTTTTCAAGCTCTTCATGTTTTTCAACACGCTTCATGCTCCTCATCATTTTCAGACAGTTTCATGCTCCTCATATTTTGACACCTTTGGAAGCTCTTCATATTTCTCACACCTTTTCAGGCTCTTCATGTTTTTCAACACCGCTTCATGCTCCTCCTATTTTTCAGACCGTTCATGCTCCTAATAATTTTGACACGTGTTGAAGCTCTTCATATTTTTCACACCTTTTCAGGCTCTTCATATTTTTGAACAACGCATCATGCTCCTCCTATTTTTCAGACCGTTTCATGCTCCTCATATTTTTCACACCTTTTGAAGCTCTTCATATTTTTCACACGATTTCAGGCTCTTCATGATTTTGAACACCATTTCATGCTCCTCCTATTTTGCAGACCGTTTCATTCTCCTCATATTTTTGACACCTTTTGAAGCTCTTCATATTTTTCACACCTTTTGAAGCTCTTCATATTTTTCATATTTTTGAAGCTCTTCATATTTTCACACGTTTTCAGATTCTTCGTGTTTTTCAACACCACTTCATGATCCTGCTATTTTTCAGACCGTTTCATGCTCCTCATATTTTTGACACTTTTGAAGCTTTTCATATTTTTCACACCTTTTCAGGCTCTTCAAGTTTATCAACACCACTTCTTGCTCCTCCTTTTTTGCAGACCGTTTCATGCTCCTCATATTTTTGACACCTATTGATGCTCTTAATATTTTTCACACCTTTTCAGGCTCTTCATTTTTTCAACACCACTTCATGCTCCTCCTATTTTTCAGACCGTTTCATGCTCCTCATATTTTTGACACCTTTTGGAGCTCTTCATATTGTTCACAACTTTTCAGGCTCTTCATGTTTTTCAACACCGCTTCATGCTCCTCCTATTTTTCAGACCGTTTCATGCTCATCTCATTTTCGACACCTTTTGAACCTCCTCATATTTTTCACACCTTTTGAAGCTATTCATATTATTCACAACTTTTCAGGCTCTTCATGATTTTCAACACCGCTTCATGCTCCTCCTATTTTTCACACCGTTTCATGCTCTTCTCATTTTTTACACCTTTTGAACCTCTTCATATTTTTCACACCTTTTGAAGCTCTTCATATTATTCACAACTTTTCAGGCTCTTCATGATTTTCTACACCGCTTCATGCTCCTCCAATTTTCACACCGTTTCATGCTCTTCTCATTTTTTACACCTTTTGAACCTCTTCATATTTTTCACACCTTTTGAAGCTATTCATATTATTCACAACTTTTCAGGCTCTTCATGATTTTCAACACCGATTCATGCTCCTCCTATTTTTCACACCTTTTGAAGATCTTCAAAAATTTCAAAACTTTTCAAGCTCTTCATGTTTTTGAACACCGCTTCATGCTCCTCATATTTTTCACACCTTTTGAAGCTCTTAATATTTTTCACACATTTTCAGGCTCTTCATGTTTTTGAACACCGTTTAATGCTCCTCCTATTTTTCAGACCGTTTCATGCTCCTCATATTTTTCACACCTTTTGAAGCTCTTCATATATTTCTCACCTTTTCCTGTTCTTCAGTTTTTTCAACATCGTTTCATGCTCCTCCTATTTTTCAGACCGTTTCATGCTCCTCATATCTTTTCCCCTTTGAAGCTCTTCTTATTTTTCACACCTTTTCAGGCTCTTCATGTTTTTGAACACCGTTTCATGCTCCTCTTTTTTTTCAAACCTTATCATGCTCCTCATATTTCTGACACCTTTTGAAGCTCTTCATATATTTCACACCTTTTCAGACTCTTCATGTTTTTCAACATCGCTTCATCCTCCTCCTATTTTTCAGACAGTTTCATGCTCCTCATATTTTTGACACCTTTAAGCTTTCATATTTTTCACAACTTTTCAGGCTCTTCATGTTTTTCAACAACACTTCATGCTCCTCCTATTTTTCAGACTGTTTCATGCTCCTCACATTTTTGAAACCTTTAGAATCTCTTCATATTTTTCACAACTTTTTAGGCTCTTCATGTTTTTCAACACCGTTTCATGATCCTCCTATTTTTCAGACCGTTTCATGCTCCTCATATATTTGACACCTTTTGAAGCTCTTCATATATTTCACACCTTTTCAGGCTCTTCATGTTTTTCAACACTACTTCATGCTCTTCGTATTTTTCAGACCGTTTCATGCTCATGCCATTTTTGACACCTTTTGAAGCTCTTCATATTTTCACACGTTTTCAGATTCTTCGTGTTTTTCAACACCACTTCATGATCCTGCTATTTTTCAGACCGTTTCATGCTCCTCATATATTCGACACCTTTTGAAGCTCTTCATATAGTTCACACCTTTTCAGGCTCTTCATGTTTTTCAACACTACTTCATGCTCTTCGTATTTTTCAGACCGTTTCATGCTCATGCCATTTTTGACACCTTTTGAAGCTCTTCATATTTTTCACACTTTTGAAGCTCTTCATATTTTTCACACATTTTCATGCTCTTCATGTTTTTGAACACAGCTTCATGCTCCTCCTATTTTTCTGACCGTATCCTGCTCCTCATATTTTTGACACCTTTTGAAGCTCTTCATATTTTTCACACCTTTTCAGGCTCTTCATGTTTATCAACACCGTTTCATGATCCTCCTATTTTTCAGACCGTTTCATGCTCCTCATATATTCGACACCTTTTGAAGCTCTTCATATAGTTCACACCTTTTCAGGCTCTTCATGTTTTTCAACATCACTTCATTCTCCTCGTATTTTTAAGACCGTTTCATGCTCCTCATATTTTTGACACCTTTAGAACCTCTTCATATTTTACACACCTTTTCAAGCTCTTCATGTTTTTCAACACGCTTCATGCTCCTCATCATTTTCAGACAGTTTCATGCTCCTCATATTTTGACACCTTTGGAAGCTCTTCATATTTCTCACACCTTTTCAGGCTCTTCATGTTTTTCAACACCGCTTCATGCTCCTCCTATTTTTCAGACCGTTCATGCTCCTAATAATTTTGACACGTGTTGAAGCTCTTCATATTTTTCACACCTTTTCAGGCTCTTCATATTTTTGAACAACGCATCATGCTCCTCCTATTTTTCAGACCGTTTCATGCTCCTCATATTTTTCACACCTTTTGAAGCTCTTCATATTTTTCACACGATTTCAGGCTCTTCATGATTTTGAACACCATTTCATGCTCCTCCTATTTTGCAGACCGTTTCATTCTCCTCATATTTTTGACACCTTTTGAAGCTCTTCATATTTTTCACACCTTTTGAAGCTCTTCATATTTTTCATATTTTTGAAGCTCTTCATATTTTCACACGTTTTCAGATTCTTCGTGTTTTTCAACACCACTTCATGATCCTGCTATTTTTCAGACCGTTTCATGCTCCTCATATTTTTGACACTTTTGAAGCTTTTCATATTTTTCACACCTTTTCAGGCTCTTCAAGTTTATCAACACCACTTCATGCTCCGCCTTTTTTGCAGACCGTTTCATGCTCCTCATATTTTTGACACCTATTGATGCTCTTAATATTTTTCACACCTTTTCAGGCTCTTCATTTTTTCAACACCACTTCATGCTCCTCCTATTTTTCAGACCGTTTCATGCTCCTCATATTTTTGACACCTTTTGGAGCTCTTCATATTGTTCACAACTTTTCAGGCTCTTCATGTTTTTCAACACCGCTTCATGCTCCTCCTATTTTTCAGACCGTTTCATGCTCATCTCATTTTCGACACCTTTTGAACCTCTTCATATTTTTCACACCTTTTGAAGCTATTCATATTATTCACAACTTTTCAGGCTCTTCATGATTTTCAACACCGCTTCATGCTCCTCCTATTTTTCACACCGTTTCATGCTCTTCTCATTTTTTACACCTTTTGAACCTCTTCATATTTTTCACACTTTTTGAAGCTCTTCATATTATTCACAACTTTTCAGGCTCTTCATGATTTTCAACACCGCTTCATGCTCCTCCAATTTTCACACCGTTTCATGCTCTTCTCATTTTTTACACCTTTTGAACCTCTTCATATTTTTCACACCTTTTGAAGCTATTCATATTATTCACAACTTTTCAGGCTCTTCATGATTTTCAACACCGATTCATGCTCCTCCTATTTTTCACACCTTTTGAAGATCTTCAAAAATTTCAAAACTTTTCAAGCTCTTCATGTTTTTGAACACCGCTTCATGCTCCTCATATTTTTCACACCTTTTGAAGCTCTTAATATTTTTCACACATTTTCAGGCTCTTCATGTTTTTGAACACCGTTTAATGCTCCTCCTATTTTTCAGACCGTTTCATGCTCCTCATATTTTTCACACCTTTTGAAGCTCTTCATATATTTCTCACCTTTTCCTGTTCTTCAGTTTTTTCAACATCGTTTCATGCTCCTCCTATTTTTCAGACCGTTTCATGCTCCTCATATCTTTTCCCCTTTGAAGCTCTTCTTATTTTTCACACCTTTTCAGGCTCTTCATGTTTTTGAACACCGTTTCATGCTCCTCTTTTTTTTCAAACCTTATCATGCTCCTCATATTTCTGACACCTTTTGAAGCTCTTCATATATTTCACACCTTTTCAGACTCTTCATGTTTTTCAACATCGCTTCATCCTCCTCCTATTTTTCAGACAGTTTCATGCTCCTCATATTTTTGACACCTTTAAGCTTTCATATTTTTCACACCTTTTGAAGCTCTTCATATTTTTCACAACTTTTCAGGCTCTTCATGTTTTTCAACAACACTTCATGCTCCTCCTATTTTTCAGACTGTTTCATGCTCCTCACATTTTTGAAACCTTTAGAATCTCTTCATATTTTTCACAACTTTTTAGGCTCTTCATGTTTTTCAACACCGTTTCATGATCCTCCTATTTTTCAGACCGTTTCATGCTCCTCATATATTTGACACCTTTTGAAGCTCTTCATATATTTCACACCTTTTCAGGCTCTTCATGTTTTTCAACACTACTTCATGCTCTTCGTATTTTTCAGACCGTTTCATGCTCATGCCATTTTTGACACCTTTTGAAGCTCTTCATATTTTCACACGTTTTCAGATTCTTCGTGTTTTTCAACACCACTTCATTCTCCTCCTATTTTTCAGACCGTTTCATGCTCCTCATATATGTGAAACATTTTGAAGCTCCTCCTATTTTTCACACCTTTTCAGACTGTTCATGATTTTCAACACCGTTTCCTGCTCCTCCTATTTTTGAGACCGTTTCATACTCCTCCTATTTTTCAGACCATTTCATGCTCCTCATATTTTTGACACCTTTTGAAGCTCTTCATATTTTTCACACCTTTTGAAGCTCTTCATATTATTCACAAATTTTCAGGCTCTTCATGTTTTTCAACAACACTTCATCCTCCTCCTATTTTTCACACCGTTTCATGCCTCTCATATTTTTCACACATTTTGAAGCTCTACATATTTTTCACACCTTTTCAGGCTCTTCATGTTTTTCAACACCGCTTCATGCTCCTCCTAATTTTCAGACCGTTTCATGCTCCTCCTATTTTTCAGACTGTTTCCTGCTCCTCCTATTTTTCAGACCGTTTCATGCTCCTTATGTTTTTGACACCTTTTTAAAATCTTAATATTTTTCACACCTGTTCATGCTCTTCATGTTTTTCAACACCATTTCATGCTCCTCCTATATTTCAGATTGTTTCATGCTTCTCATATTTTTGACACCTTTTGTAGCTCTTCATATTTTTCACACCTTGTCAGGCTCTTGATGTTTTTCAACACGGTTTCATGTTCCTCGTATTTTTCAGACCATTTCATGCTCCTCATATTTTTCAGGCCGTTTCATGCTCGTCATAATTTTGAAACCTTTTGAAGCCCTTCATATATTTCACACCTTTTCAGGCTCTTCATGTGTTTCAACAACGTTTTATGCTCCTCCTATTTTTCAGACCGTTTCATGCTCCTCATATTTTTGACACCTTTTGAAGCTCTTCATATATTTCACACCTTTTCAGGCTCTTCATGTTTTTCAACACCGCTTCATGCTCCTCCTGTTTTTCATACCGTTTCATGCTCCTCATAATTTTGACACTTTTTGAAGCTCTTTATATTTTTCACACCTTTTCATACTCTTCATGTTTTTCACCACCGTTTCATGCTCCTCATATTTTTCATACCTTTTCGTTCGCGTCATATTTTTGACACATTTTGAAGCTCTTCATATTTTTCTCACATTTTCAGGCTCTTCATGCTTTTCAAGAACACTTCATGCTCCTCTTTTTTTTGAGACTGTTTCATGCTCCTCGTGTTTTTGACACCATTTGCAGCTCTTCATATTTTTCACAACTTTTCAGGCTGTTCATGTTTTTTAACTCCGTTTCATGATCCTCCTATTTTTCACACCATTTCATGCTCCTCCTATTTTTGACACATTTTGAAGTTCTTCATATTTTTCACACCTTTTCAGGCTCTTCATGTTTTTCAGCACCGCTTCATGCTCCTCCTATTTTTCAGACTGTTTCATGCTCCGCATATATTTGACACCTTTTGAAGCTCTTCGTATATTTCACACCTTTTCAGGCTCTTCATGTTTTTCAACACCACTTCATGCTCTTCGTATTTTTCAGACCGTTTCATGCCCCTCATATTTTTGACACCTTTTGAAGCTCTTCATATTTTTCACAATTTTCAGGCTCTTCATGTTTTTCAACAACACTTCATGCTCCTCCTATTTTTCAGACTGTTTCATGCTCCTCACATTTTTGAAACCTTTAGAATCTCTTCATATTTTTCACAACTTTTTAGGCTCTTCATGTTTTTCAACACCGTTTCATGATACTCCTATTTTTCAGACCGTTTCATGCTCCTCATATATTTGACACCTTTTGAAGCTCTTCATATATTTCACACCTTTTCAGGCTCTTCATGTTTTTCAACACTACTTCATGCTCTTCGTATTTTTCAGACCGTTTCATGCTCATTCCATTTTTGACACCTTTTGAAGCTCTTCATCTTTTTCACACTTTTGAAGCTCTTCATATTTTTCACACATTTTCAGGCTCTTCATGTTTTTGAACACAGCTTCATGCTCCTCCTATTTTTCTGACCGTATCATGCTCCTCATATTTTTGACACCTTTTGAAGCTCTTCATATTTTACTCACCTTTTCAGGCTCTTCATGTTTATCAACACCGTTTCATGATCCTCCTATTTTTCAGACCGTTTCATTCTCCTCATATATTCGACACCTTTTGAAGCTCTTCATATTTTCACACCTTTTCAGGCTCTTCATGTTTTTCAACACCACTTCATTCTCCTCGCATTTTTAAGACCGTTTCATGCTCCTCATACTTTTGACACCTTTTGAAGCTCTTCATATTTCTCACACCTTTTCAGGCTCTTCATATTTTTGAAAACCGCTTCATGCTCCTCCTATTTTTCAGACCGTTTCATGCTCCTCATATTTTTCACACCTTTTGAAGCTCTTCATATTTTTCACACGATTTCAGGCTCTTCATGTTTTTGAACACCATTTCATGCTCCTCCTATTTTGCAGACCGTTTCATTCTCCTCATATGTTTGACACCTTTTGAAGCTCTTCATATTTTTCATATTTTTGAAGCTCTTCAGATTTTCACACGTTTTCAGATTCTTCATGTTTTTCAACACCGCTTCATGATCCTGCTATTTTTCAGACCGTTTCATGCTCCTCATATATTTCACACCTTTTGAAGCTCTTCATATTTTTCACATCTTTTGAAGCTCTTCATATTTTTCACATTTTTTTAAGCTCTTCATATTTTTCACACCTTTTCAGGCTCTTCATGTTTTTAAACACCGCTTCATGCTCCTCTTATTTTTCAGACCGTTTCATGCTCCTCATATTTTTGACACCTTTTGAAGCTTTTCATATTTTTCACACCTTTTCAGGCTCTTCAAGTTTATCAACACCACTTCATGCTCCTCCTTTTTTGCAGACCGTTTCATGCTCCTCATATTTTTGACACCTATTGATGCTCTTAATATTTTTCACACCTTTTCAGGCTCTTCATTTTTTCAACACCACTTCATGCTCCTCCTATTTTTCAGACCGTTTCATGCTCCTCATATTTTTGACACCTTTTGAAGCTCCTCATATTATTCACAACTTTTCAGGCTCTTTATGTTTTTCAACACCTCTTCATGCTCCTCCTATTTTTCAGACCGTTTCATGCTCATCTCATTTTCGACACCTTTTGAACCTCTTCATATTTTTCACACCTTTTGAAGCTATTCATATTATTCACAACTTTTCAGGCTCTTCATGATTTTCAACACCGTTTCATGCTCCTCCTATTTTTCACACCGTTTCATGCTCATCTCATTTTAGACACCTTTTGAAGCTTTTCATATTTTTCACAACTTTTCAGGCTCTTCATGTTTTTGAACACCGCTTCATGCTCCTCTTAATTTCAGACCGTATCAGGCTCCTAATATTTTTGACACCTTTTGAAACTCTTCATATTTTTCACACCTTTTCAGGCTCTTCATGTTTTTGAACACCTCTTCATGCTCCTCCTATTTTTCAGACCGTTTCATGCTCCTCATATTTTGACAGCTTTTGAAGCTTTTCATATTTTTCACACGGTTTCAGGTTCTTCATGTTTTTCAACACCACTTCATGCTCCTCCTTTTTTGCAGACCATTTCATGCTCCTCATATTTTTGACACCTTTTGAAACTCTTCATATTTCTCACACATTTTCAGGCTCTTCATGTTTTTCAACACTGCTTTATGCTCCTCCTATTTTTCAGACCGTTTCATGCTCATTTCATTTTAGACACCTTTTGAAGCTTTTCATATTTTTCACAACTTTTCAGGCTCTTCATGTTTTTGAACACCGCTTCATGCTCCTCCTTTTTTCAGACAGTATCATGCTCCTCATATTTTTCACACCATTTGAAGCTCTTCATATTTTTCACAACTTTTCAGGCTCTTCATGTTTTTGAACAGCACTTCATGCTTCTTCTATTTTTCAGAGAGTTTCATGCACCTCATGTATTTCACACCATTTGAAGCTATCCATATTTTTCACACCTTTTCAGGCTCTTCATGTTTTTGAACAGCACTCCATGCTTCTCCTATTTTCAGTCCGTTTCATGCTCCTCATGTATTTCACACCATTTGAAGCTATCCATATTTTTCACACCTTTTCAGGCTCTTCATGTTTTTCATCACGGTTTCAGGCTCCTCCTATTTTTCAGACCTTTTCATGCTCCTCATATTTTTGAATCCTTTTGAAGCTCTTCATATTTTTCACACCTTTTCAGGCTCTTCATGTTTTTGAACACCACTTCATGCTCCTCCTATTTTTTAGACCGTTTCATGCTCCTCATATTTTTGACACCTTTTGAAGCTCTTCATATTTCTAACATCTTTTCAGGCTCTTCATGTTTTTCAACACCGCTTCATGCTCCTCCTATTTTTCAGACCGTCTCGTTCTCCTCATATTTTAGACACCTTTTGAAGCTCTTCATATATTTCACACCTATTCAGGCTCTTCATTTTTTTCAACACCACTTCATGCTCCTCCTATTTTTCAGACCGTGTCATACTCGTCTCATTTTTGACACCTTTTGAAGCTCTTCATATTTTTCACACCTTTTGAAGCTCTTCATATTTTTCACACCTTTTGAAGCTCTTCATATTTTTCACACGTTTTCAGGCTCTTCATGTTTTTCAACACCGCTTCATCCTCCTCCTCTTTTTCAGACCTTTTCATGCTCCTCAAATTTTTGACACCTTTTGAAGCTCTTCATATTTTTCACACCTTTTCAGGCTCTTCATGTTTTTCAACACCGCTTCATGCTCCTCCTATTTTTCAGACTGTTTCATGCTCCGCAAATATTTGACACCTTTTGAAGCTCTTCGTATATTTCACACCTTTTCAGGCTCTTCATGTTTTTCAACACCGCTTCATCCTCCTCCTCTTTTTCAGACCTTTTCATGCCCCTCATATTTTTGACACCTTTTGAAGCTCTTCATATTTTTCACACTTTTCAGGCTCTTCATGTTTTTCAACAACACTTCATGCTCCTCCTATTTTTCAGACTGTTTCATGCTCCTCACATTTTTGAAACCTTTAGAATCTCTTCATATTTTTCACAACTTTTTAGGCTCTTCATGTTTTTCAACACCGTTTCATGATCCTCCTATTTTTCAGACCGTTTCATGCTCCTCATATATTTGACACCTTTTGAAGCTCTTCATATATTTCACACCTTTTCAGGCTCTTCATGTTTTTCAACACTACTTCATGCTCTTCGTATTTTTCAGACCGTTTCATGCTCATGCCATTTTTGACACCTTTTGAAGCTCTTCATATTTTTCACACTTTTGAAGCTCTTCATATTTTTCACACATTTTCATGCTCTTCATGTTTTTGAACACAGCTTCATGCTCCTCCTATTTTTCTGACCGTATCATGCTCCTCATATTTTTGACACCTTTTGAAGCTCTTCATATTTTTCACACCTTTTCAGGCTCTTCATGTTTATCAACACCATTTCATGATCCTCCTATTTTTCAGACCGTTTCATGCTCCTCATATATTCGACACCTTTTGAAGCTCTTCATATAGTTCACACCTTTTCAGGCTCTTCATGTTTTTCAACACCACTTCATTCTCCTCGTATTTTTAAGACAGTTTCATGCTCCTCATATTTTTGACACCTTTAGAACCTCTTCATATTTTACACACCTTTTCAAGCTCTTCATGTTTTTCAACACGCTTCATGCTCCTCATCATTTTCAGACAGTTTCTTGCTCCTCATATTTTGACACCTTTGGAAGCTCTTCATATTTCTCACACCTTTTCAGGCTCTTCATGTTTTTCAACACCGCTTCATGCTCCTCCTATTTTTCAGACCGTTCATTCTCCTAATAATTTTGACACGTGTTGAAGCTCTTCATATTTTTCACACCTTTTCAGGCTCTTCATATTTTTGAACAACGCATCATGCTCCTCCTATTTTTCAGACCGTTTCATGCTCCTCATATTTTTCACACCTTTTGAAGCTCTTCATATTTTTCACACGATTTCAGGCTCTTCATGATTTTGAACACCATTTCATGCTCCTCCTATTTTGCAGACCGTTTCATTCTCCTCATATTTTTGACACCTTTTGAAGCTCTTCATATTTTTCACACCTTTTGAAGCTCTTCATATTTTTCATATTTTTGAAGCTCTTCATATTTTCACACGTTTTCAGATTCTTCGTGTTTTTCAACACCACTTCATGATCCTGCTATTTTTCAGACCGTTTCATGCTCCTCATATTTTTGACACCTTTTGAAGCTTTTCATATTTTTCACACCTTTTCAGGCTCTTCAAGTTTATCAACACCACTTCATGCTCCTCCTTTTTTGCAGACCGTTTCATGCTCCTCATATTTTTGACACCTATTGATGCTCTTAATATTTTTCACACCTTTTCAGGCTCTTCATTTTTTCAACACCACTTCATGCTCCTCCTATTTTTCAGACCGTTTCATGCTCCTCATATTTTTGACACCTTTTGAAGCTCTTCATATTATTCACAACTTTTCAAGCTCTTCATGTTTTTCAACACCGCTTCATGCTCCTCCTATTTTTCAGACCGTTTCATGCTCATCTCATTTTCGACACCTTTTGAACCTCTTCATATTTTTCACACCTTTTGAAGCTATTCATATTATTCACAACTTTTCAGGCTCTTCATGATTTTCAACACCGCTTCATGCTCCTCCTATTTTTCACACCGTTTCATGCTCTTCTCATTTTTTACACCTTTTGAACCTCTTCATATTTTTCACACCTTTTGAAGCTCTTCATATTATTCACAACTTTTCAGGCTCTTCATGATTTTCAACACCGCTTCATGCTCCTCCTATTTTTCACACCGTTTCATGCTCTTCTCATTTTTTACACCTTTTGAACCTCTTCATATTTTTCACACCTTTTGAAGCTATTCATATTATTCACAACTTTTCAGGCTCTTCATGATTTTCAACACCGATTCATGCTCCTCCTATTTTTCACACCTTTTGAAGATCTTCAAAAATTTCAAAACTTTTCAAGCTCTTCATGTTTTTGAACACCGCTTCATGCTCCTCATATTTTTCACACCTTTTGAAGCTCTTAATATTTTTCACACATTTTCAGGCTCTTCATGTTTTTGAACACCGTTTAATGCTCCTCCTATTTTTCAGACCGTTTCATGCTCCTCATATTTTTCACACCTTTTGAAGCTCTTCATATATTTCTCACCTTTTCCTGTTCTTCAGTTTTTTCAACATCGTTTCATGCTCCTCCTATTTTTCAGACCGTTTCATGCTCCTCATATTTTCTCCCCTTTGAAGCTCTTCTTATTTTTCACACCTTTTCAGGCTCTTCATGTTTTTGAACACCGTTTCATGCTCCTCTTTTTTTTCAAACCTTATCATGCTCCTCATATTTCTGACACCTTTTGAAGCTCTTCATATATTTCACAACTTTTCAGACTCTTCATGTTTTTCAACATCGCTTCATCCTCCTCCTATTTTTCAGACAGTTTCATGCTCCTCATATTTTTGACACCTTTAAGCTTTCATATTTTTCACACCTTTTGAAGCTCTTCATATTTTTCACAACTTTTCAGGCTCTTCATGTTTTTCAACACCGTTTCATGATCCTCCTATTTTTCAGACCGTTTCATGCTCCTCATATATTTGACACCTTTTGAAGCTCTTCATATATTTCACACCTTTTCAGGCTCTTCATGTTTTTCAACACTACTTCATGCTCTTCGTATTTTTCAGACCGTTTCATGCTCATGCCATTTTTGACACCTTTTGAAGCTCTTCATATTTTTCACACTTTTGAAGCTCTTCATATTTTTCACACATTTTCATGCTCTTCATGTTTTTGAACACAGCTTCATGCTCCTCCTATTTTTCTGACCGTATCCTGCTCCTCATATTTTTGACACCTTTTGAAGCTCTTCATATTTTTCACACCTTTTCAGGCTCTTCATGTTTATCAACACCGTTTCATGATCCTCCTATTTTTCAGACCGTTTCATGCTCCTCATATATTCGACACCTTTTGAAGCTCTTCATATAGTTCACACCTTTTCAGGCTCTTCATGTTTTTCAACACCACTTCATTCTCCTCGTATTTTTAAGACAGTTTCATGCTCCTCATATTTTTGACACCTTTAGAACCTCTTCATATTTTACACACCTTTTCAAGCTCTTCATGTTTTTCAACACGCTTCATGCTCCTCATCATTTTCAGACAGTTTCATGCTCCTCATATTTTGACACCTTTGGAAGCTCTTCATATTTCTCACACCTTTTCAGGCTCTTCATGTTTTTCAACACCGCTTCATGCTCCTCCTATTTTTCAGACCGTTCATTCTCCTAATAATTTTGACACGTGTTGAAGCTCTTCATATTTTTCACACCTTTTCAGGCTCTTCATATTTTTGAACAACGCATCATGCTCCTCCTATTTTTCAGACCGTTTCATGCTCCTCATATTTTTCACACCTTTTGAAGCTCTTCATATTTTTCACACGATTTCATGCTCTTCATGATTTTGAACACCATTTCATGCTCCTCCTATTTTGCAGACCGTTTCATTCTCCTCATATTTTTGACACCTTTTGAAGCTCTTCATATTTTTCACACCTTTTGAAGCTCTTCATATTTTTCATATTTTTGAAGCTCTTCATATTTTCACACGTTTTCAGATTCTTCGTGTTTTTCAACACCACTTCATGATCCTGCTATTTTTCAGACCGTTTCATGCTCCTCATATTTTTGACACCTTTTGAAGCTTTTCATATTTTTCACACCTTTTCAGGCTCTTCAAGTTTATCAACACCACTTCATGCTCCTCCTTTTTTGCAGACCGTTTCATGCTCCTCATATTTTTGACACCTATTGATGCTCTTAATATTTTTCACACCTTTTCAGGCTCTTCATTTTTTCAACACCACTTCATGCTCCTCCTATTTTTCAGACCGTTTCATGCTCCTCATATTTTTGACACCTTTTGAAGCTCTTCATATTATTCACAACTTTTCAAGCTCTTCATGTTTTTCAACACCGCTTCATGCTCCTCCTATTTTTCAGACCGTTTCATGCTCATCTCATTTTCGACACCTTTTGAACCTCTTCATATTTTTCACACCTTTTGAAGCTATTCATATTATTCACAACTTTTCAGGCTCTTCATGATTTTCAACACCGCTTCATGCTCCTCCTATTTTTCACACCGTTTCATGCTCTTCTCATTTTTTACACCTTTTGAACCTCTTCATATTTTTCACACCTTTTGAAGCTCTTCATATTATTCACAACTTTTCAGGCTCTTCATGATTTTCAACACCGCTTCATGCTCCTCCTATTTTTCACACCGTTTCATGCTCTTCTCATTTTTTACACCTTTTGAACCTCTTCATATTTTTCACACCTTTTGAAGCTATTCATATTATTCACAACTTTTCAGGCTCTTCATGATTTTCAACACCGATTCATGCTCCTCCTATTTTTCACACCTTTTGAAGATCTTCAAAAATTTCAAAACTTTTCAAGCTCTTCATGTTTTTGAACACCGCTTCATGCTCCTCATATTTTTCACACCTTTTGAAGCTCTTAATATTTTTCACACATTTTCAGGCTCTTCATGTTTTTGAACACCGTTTAATGCTCCTCCTATTTTTCAGACCGTTTCATGCTCCTCATATTTTTCACACCTTTTGAAGCTCTTCATATATTTCTCACCTTTTCCTGTTCTTCAGTTTTTTCAACATCGTTTCATGCTTCTCCTATTTTTCAGACCGTTTCATGCTCCTCATATTTTTTCCCCTTTGAAGCTCTTCTTATTTTTCACACCTTTTCAGGCTCTTCATGTTTTTGAACACCGTTTCATGCTCCTCTTTTTTTTCAAACCTTATCATGCTCCTCATATTTCTGACACCTTTTGAAGCTCTTCATATATTTCACAACTTTTCAGACTCTTCATGTTTTTCAACATCGCTTCATCCTCCTCCTATTTTTCAAACAGTTTCATGCTCCTCATATTTTTGACACCTTTAAGCTTTCATATTTTTCACACCTTTTGAAGCTCTTCATATTTTTCACAACTTTTCAGGCTCTTCATGTTTTTCAACACCGTTTCATGATCCTCCTATTTTTCAGACCTTTTCATGCTCCTCATATATTTGACACCTTTTGAAGCTCTTCATATATTTCACACCTTTTCAGGCTCTTCATGTTTTTCAACACTACTTCATGCTCTTCGTATTTTTCAGACCGTTTCATGCTCATGCCATTTTTGACACCTTTTGAAGCTCTTCATATTTTTCACACTTTTGAAGCTCTTCATATTTTTCACACATTTTCATGCTCTTCATGTTTTTGAACACAGCTTCATGCTCCTCCTATTTTTCTGACCGTATCCTGCTCCTCATATTTTTGACACCTTTTGAAGCTCTTCATATTTTTCACACCTTTTCAGGCTCTTCATGTTTATCAACACCGTTTCATGATCCTCCTATTTTTCAGACCGTTTCATGCTCCTCATATATTCGACACCTTTTGAAGCTCTTCATATAGTTCACACCTTTTCAGTCTCTTCATGTTTTTCAACACCACTTCATTCTCCTCGTATTTTTAAGACCGTTTCATGCTCCTCATATTTTTGACACCTTTAGAAACTCTTCATATTTTACACACCTTTTCAAGCTCTTCATGTTTTTCAACACGCTTCATGCTCCTCATCATTTTCAGACAGTTTCATGCTCCTCATATTTTGACACCTTTGGAAGCTCTTCATATTTCTCACACCTTTTCAGGCTCTTCATGTTTTTCAACACCGCTTCATGCTCCTCCTATTTTTCAGACCGTTCATGCTCCTAATAATTTTGACACGTGTTGAAGCTCTTCATATTTTTCACACCTTTTCAGGCTCTTCATATTTTTGAACAACGCATCATGCTCCTCCTATTTTTCAGACCGTTTCATGCTCCTCATATTTTTCACACCTTTTGAAGCTCTTCATATTTTTCACACGATTTCAGGCTCTTCATGATTTTGAACACCATTTCATGCTCCTCCTATTTTGCAGACCGTTTCATTCTCCTCATATTTTTGACACCTTTTGAAGCTCTTCATATTTTTCACACCTTTTGAAGCTCTTCATATTTTTCATATTTTTGAAGCTCTTCATATTTTCACACGTTTTCAGATTCTTCGTGTTTTTCAACACCACTTCATGATCCTGCTATTTTTCAGACCGTTTCATGCTCCTCATATTTTTGACACCTTTTGAAGCTTTTCATATTTTTCACACCTTTTCAGGCTCTTCAAGTTTATCAACACCACTTCATGCTCCTCCTTTTTTGCAGACCGTTTCATGCTCCTCATATTTTTGACACCTATTGATGCTCTTAATATTTTTCACACCTTTTCAGGCTCTTCATTTTTTCAACACCACTTCATGCTCCTCCTATTTTTCAGACCGTTTCATGCTCCTCATATTTTTGACACCTTTTGAAGCTCTTCATATTATTCACAACTTTTCAAGCTCTTCATGTTTTTCAACACCGCTTCATGCTCCTCCTATTTTTCAGACCGTTTCATGCTCATCTCATTTTCGACACCTTTTGAACCTCTTCATATTTTTCACACCTTTTGAAGCTATTCATATTATTCACAACTTTTCAGGCTCTTCATGATTTTCAACACCGCTTCATGCTCCTCCTATTTTTCACACCGTTTCATGCTCTTCTCATTTTTTACACCTTTTGAACCTCTTCATATTTTTCACACCTTTTGAAGCTCTTCATATTATTCACAACTTTTCAGGCTCTTCATGATTTTCAACACCGCTTCATGCTCCTCCTATTTTTCACACCGTTTCATGCTCTTCTCATTTTTTACACCTTTTGAACCTCTTCATATTTTTCACACCTTTTGAAGCTATTCATATTATTCACAACTTTTCAGGCTCTTCATGATTTTCAACACCGATTCATGCTCCTCCTATTTTTCACACCGTTTCATGCTCTTCTCATTTTTTACACCTTTTGAACCTCTTCATATTTTTCACACCTTTTGAAGCTCTTCATATTATTCACAACTTTTCAGGCTCTTCATGATTTTCAACACCGCTTCATGCTCCTCCAATTTTCACACCGTTTCATGCTCTTCTCATTTTTTACACCTTTTGAACCTCTTCATATTTTTCAAACCTTTTGAAGCTATTCATATTATTCACAACTTTTCAGGCTCTTCATGATTTTCAACACCGATTCATGCTCCTCCTATTTTTCACACCTTTTGAAGATCTTCAAAAATTTCAAAACTTTTCAAGCTCTTCATGTTTTTGAACACCGCTTCATGCTCCTCATATTTTTCACACCTTTTGAAGCTCTTAATATTTTTCACACATTTTCAGGCTCTTCATGTTTTTGAACACCGTTTAATGCTCCTCCTATTTTTCAGACCGTTTCATGCTCCTCATATTTTTCACACCTTTTGAAGCTCTTCATATATTTCTCACCTTTTCCTGTTCTTCAGTTTTTTCAACATCGTTTCATGCTCCTCCTATTTTTCAGACCGTTTCATGCTCCTCATATTTTTTCCCCTTTGAAGCTCTTCTTATTTTTCACACCTTTTCAGGCTCTTCATGTTTTTGAACACCGTTTCATGCTCCTCTTTTTTTTCAAACCTTATCATGCTCCTCATATTTCTGACACCTTTTGAAGCTCTTCATATATTTCACACCTTTTCAGACTCTTCATGTTTTTCAACATCGCTTCATCCTCCTCCTATTTTTCAGACAGTTTCATGCTCCTCATATTTTTGACACCTTTAAGCTTTCATATTTTTCACACCTTTTGAAGCTCTTCATATTTTTCACAACTTTTCAGGCTCTTCATGTTTTTCAACAACACTTCATGCTCCTCCTATTTTTCAGACTGTTTCATGCTCCTCACATTTTTGAAACCTTTAGAATCTCTTCATATTTTTCACAACTTTTTAGGCTCTTCATGTTTTTCAACACCGTTTCATGATCCTCCATTTTTCAGAACGTTTCATGCTCCTCATATATTTGACACCTTTTGAAGCTCTTCATATATTTCACACCTTTTCAGGCTCTTCATGTTTTTCAACACTACTTCATGCTCTTCGTATTTTTCAGACCGTTTCATGCTCATGCCATTTTTGACACCTTTTGAAGCTCTTCATATTTTCACACGTTTTCAGATTCTTCGTGTTTTTCAACACCACTTCATGATCCTGCTATTTTTCAGACCGTTTCATGCTCCTCATATTTTTGACACCTTTTGAAGCTTTTCATATTTTTCACACCTTTTCAGGCTCTTCAAGTTTATCAACACCACTTCATGCTCCTCCTTTTTTGCAGACCGTTTCATGCTCCTCATATTTTTGACACCTATTGATGCTCTTAATATTTTTCACACCTTTTCAGGCTCTTCATTTTTTCAACACCACTTCATGCTCCTCCTATTTTTCAGACCGTTTCATGCTCCTCATATTTTTGACACCTTTTGAAGCTCTTCATATTATTCACAACTTTTCAGGCTCTTCATGTTTTTCAACACCGCTTCATGCTCCTCCTATTTTTCAGACCGTTTCATGCTCCTCATATTTTTCACACCTTTTGAAGCTATTCATATTATTCACAACTTTTCAGGCTCTTCATGATTTTCAACACCGATTCATGCTCCTCCTATTTTTCACACCTTTTGAAGATCTTCAAAAATTTCAAAACTTTTCAAGCTCTTCATGTTTTTGAACACCGCTTCATGCTCCTCATATTTTTCACACCTTTTGAAGCTCTTAATATTTTTCACACATTTTCAGGCTCTTCATGTTTTTCAACAAGATTTCATGCTCCTCCTATTTTTCAGACTGTTTCCTGCTCCTCCTATTTTTCAGACCGTTTCATGCTCCTTATGTTTTTGACACCTTTTTAAAATCTTAATATTTTTCACACCTGTTCATGCTCTTCATGTTTTTCAACAAGATTTCATGCTCCTCCTATTTTTCAGACTATTTCATGCTCCTCATATTTTTGACACCTTTTGAAGCTCTTCATATTATTCACAAAATTTCAGGCTCTTCATGTTTTTCAACACCGTTTCATGCTCGTCCTATTGTTCAGACCGTTTCATGCTCCTCATATTTTTTCCCCTTTGAATCTCTTCATATTTTTCACACCTTTTCAGGCTCTTCATGATTTTCAACACTGTTTCATGCTCCTCGTATTTTCAGACTGTTTCATGCTGCTATATTTTTGACACCTTTTGAAGCTCTCCATATTTTTCACACATTTTCAGGCTCTTCATGCTTTTCAACACCGTTTCATGCTCCTCCTATTTTCAGACTGTTTCATGCTCCTCTTATTTTTGACACCTTTAGAAGCTATTCATATTTTTCACATCTTTTCATGCTCTTCATGTTTTTCAACAAGATTTCATGCTCCTCCTATTTTTCAGACTATTTCATGCTCCTCATATTTTTGACACCTTTTGAAGCTCTTCATATATTTCACCACTTTTAAGGCTCTTCATGTTTTTGAACACCGCTTCATGCTCCTCCTATATTTCACAACTTTTGAAGCTCTTCATATATTTCACACCTTTTTAAGCTTTTCATGTTTTTGAACACCGCTTCATGCTCCTCCTATATTTTTCAGACCGTTTCATGCTTCTCAAATTTTTGACACCTTTTGAAGCTCTTCATATTTTTCACACCATTTCATGCTCCTCCTATTTTTGACACCTTTTGAAGTTCTTCATATTTTTACACCTTTTCATGCTCTTCATGTTTTCAACAACATTTCATGCTCCTCCTACTTGTCAGACCGTTTCATGCTCCTTATATTTTTGACACATTTTGAACCTCTTCATAATCTCACATCTTTTCAGGCTCTTCATATATTTCATAACCGTTTCATGCTCCTCCTATTTTGCAGACCGTTTCATGCTCCTAATATTTTTGACACGTTTTGAAGCTCTTCATATTTTTCACACCTTTTCAGGCTCTTCAAGTATTTCAACACCGCTTCATGCTCCTCCTGTTTCTCAGAGCGTTTCATGCTCTTAATAATTTTAACACCTTTTCAGGCTCTTCAAGTCTTTCAACACCGCTTCATGACCCACCTTTTTTTCAGATCGTTTCATGCTCGTCATATTTTTGACACCTTTTGAAGCTCTTCATATATTTCACTCCTTTTAGGCTCTTCATATTTTTCACACCTTTTCAGGCTCTTCAAGTATTTCAACACCGCTTCATGCTCCTCCTATTTTTCAGACCGTATCATGCTCCTCAAATTTTAACACCTTTGAAGCTCTTCATGTTTTTCACACCTTTTCAGGCTGTTCATGTTTTTCAACACCGCGTCATGCTCCTCCTTTTTTTCAGCCCGTATCATTCTCCTCATATTTTTCACATCTTTTGAAGCTCTTCATATATTACACAACTTTTCAGGCTCTTCATGTTTTTCAACACCGCTTCATCCTCCTCCTCTTTTTCAGACCTTTTCATGCTCCTCATATTTTTGACACTTTTTTAAGATCTTCATATTTTTCACACCTTTTCAGGCTCTTCATGTGAACACCGCTTCATGCTCCACCTATTTTTCAGACCGTATCATGCTCTTCATATTTTTCCCACCTTTTCAGGCGCTTCATATTTCTGAACACCGCTTCATGCTCCTCCTATTTTTCTGACCGTTTCATGCTCCTCCTATTTTTCTGGCCGATTCATGCTCCTCATATTTTTGACACCTTTTGAAGCTCTTCATGTTTTTCACACATTTTCAGGCTGTTCATGTTTTTCAACACCGCTTCATGCTCCTTCTTCTTTTCAGCCCGTATCATTCTCCTCATATTTTTCACATCTTTTGAAGCTCTTCATATATTACACAACTTTTCAGGCTCTTCATGTTTTTCAACCCCGCTTCATGCTCCTCCTATTTTTCTGGCCGTTTCATGCTCCTCATATTTTTGACACCTTTTGAAGCTCTTCATATATTTCACTCTTTTCAGGTTCTTCATGTTTTTCAACACCGTTTCATGCTCCTCCTATTTTTCAGACCGTTTCATGCTCCTCATATTTTTGACACTTCTTGAAGCTCTTCATGTTTTTCACACCTTTTCAGGCTTTTCAAGTTTTTCAACACCACTTTATGCGCCTCCTATTTTTCAGACCGTTTCAGGCTCCTAATATTTTTAACACCTTTTCAGGCTCTTTATGTTTTTCCACACCGCTTCATGCTCCTCCTATCTTTCAGACCGTTTCATGCTCCTCAAATTTTAACACCTTTTGAAGCTCTTCATATATTTCACACTTTTTCATTCTCGTCATGTTTTTCAACACCGCTTCATGCTCCTCCTATTTTTCAGACCGTTTCATGCTCCTAATATTTTTAACACCTTTTCAGGCTCTTCAAGTTTTTCAACACCGCTTCATGACCCACCTATTTTTCAGATCGTTTCATGCTCCTCATATTTTTGACACCTTTTGTAGCTCTTCATATATTTCACTCTTTTCAGGCTCTTCATATTTTTCACACCTTTTCAAGCTCTTCAAGTATTTCAACACCGCTTCATGTTCCCTCTATTTTTCAGACCGTTTCATGCTCCTCATATTTTTGACAAATTTTGAAACTCTTCATATGTTTCACACCTTTTCAGGCTCTTCATGTTTTTGAACACCTCTTCATGCTCCTCCTATTTTTCAGACCCTTTCATGCTCCTCATATTTTTGACACTTTTTGAAGCTCTTCATATTTTTCACACCTTTTCAGACTCTTCATGTTTTTCAACACCGCCTCATGCTCCTCCTATTTTTGAGACCATTTCTGCTCCTCATATATTTGATACATTTTGAAGCTCTTAATATATTTAACACCTTTTCAGGCTCTTCATGTTTTTGAACACCACTTCTTGCACCTCCTATTTCTCAGACTGTTTCATTCTCCTTATATTTTTGACACATGTTGAAACTCTTTATATTTTCCACACCTTTTCAGACTCTTCATGTTTTTCAACACTGCTTCTTGCTCCTCCTAATTTTCAGACCGTTTCATGCTCCTCATATTTTTGATTCTTTTTGAAGCTCTTCATATTTTTCACACCTTTTCAGACTCTTCATGTTTTTCAACACCGCTTCATGCTCCTCCTGTTTCTCAGAGCGTTTCAGGTTCCTCATATATTTCACGCCTTTTTAAGCTCGTCATATATTTCACACCTTTTCAGGCTCTTCATATTTTTCAACACCGCTTCATTCTCCTCCTGTTTCTCAGAGCGTTTCAGGTTCCTCATATATTTCACGCCTTTTTAAGCTCTTCATATATTTCACACCTTTTCAGGCTCTTCATATTTTTCAACACCGCTTCATGCTCCTCCAATTTTTCAGACCGTTTCATGCTCCTAAAATTTTTGACACCTTTGGAAGCTCTTCGTATATTTCACACCTTTTAAGGCTCTTCATGTTTTTCAACACCGCTTCATGCTCCTCCTATTTTTCAGACCGTTTCATGCTCCTCATATTTTTGACACTTTTTGAAGCTCTTCATATTTTTCACACCTTTTCAGACTCTTCATGTTTTTGAACATCGCTTAATGCTCCTCCTACTTTTCAGACCGTTTCATGCTCCTCAAGTATTTCACACCTTTTGAAGCTCTTCATGTTTTTCAACACAGTTTCATACTCTTACTTTTTTTCAGACTGTTTCATGCTCCTCTTATTTTTCAGACCGTTTCATGTTCGTCATATATGTAACACCTTTTGAAGCTATTCATATTTTTCACACCTTTTCATGATCTTCATTTTTTTCAACACCGTTTCATGCTCCTCATATTTTTGACACCTTTTAAAACACCTCATATTTTTCACACCTTTTCATGCTCTTCCTGATTTTCAACGCCGTCTCATGTTCCGCCTATTTTTTAACCGTTTCATGCTCCTCATATTTTTGACACCTTTTGCAGCTCTTCATGTTTTCACACCCTTTCATGCTCTTCGTGTTTTTCAACACCGTTTAATGGCCTACTATTTTTAAGAACGTTTCGTGGTCGTCCGATTTTTCAGACCGTTTCTTGCTCTTCATATTTTTGACACCTTTTGAAGCTCTTCATATTTTTCACACCTTTTCAGGCTCTTCATGTTTTACAACACCACTTCATTCTCCTCCTATTTTTCAGAACATTTCATGCTCCTCATATTTTTCACACCTATTGAAGCTCTTCATATTTTTCACACATTTTCAGGCTCTTCATATTTTTGAAAACCGCTTCATGCTCCTCCTATTTTTCTGACCGTTTCATGCTCCTCATACTTTCACACCTTTAGAAGCTCTTACTTAATATTTTTCACTGCCTTTCAGGCTCTTCATGTTTGTCAACACCGCTTCATGCTCCTCCAGTTTTTCAGACCGTTTCATGCTCCTCATATTTTTGACACCTTTTGAAGCTCTTCATATTTTTCACACCTTATCAGGCTCTTCATTGTTTCAACACCATTTCATGCTCCTCCTATTTTTCAGACTGTTTCATGCTCTTCATATTATGACACCTTTTGAAGCTCTTCATATTTTTGACACCTTTTGAAGTTAGTCATATTTTTCACACCTTTTCAGGCTCTTCATATTTTTGAACACTGCTTCATGCTCCTCCTATTTTCCAGACCGTTTCATGCTCCTCATATTTTTGACACCTTTTGAAGCTCTTCATATTTTTCACACCTTTTCAGGCTCTTCATGTTTTTGAACACCGTGTCATGCTCCTCCTATTTTTTACACATTTTGAAGCTCTTCATATTTTTCACACATTTTCACGCTTTCCATGTTTTTCAACACCGTTTCATGCTGCTCCTATTTTTCAGAACGTTTCATGCTCCTAATATTTTTGACAACTTTTGAAGCTCTTCATAATTTTCACACCTTTTTAGGCTCTTCATGTTTTTGAACATCGCTTAATGCTCCTCCTACTTTTCAGACCGTTTCATGCTCCTCAAGTATTTCACACCTTTTGAAGCTCTTCATGTTTTTCAACACAGTTTCATACTCTTACTTTTTTTCAGACTGTTTCATGCTCCTCTTATTTTTCAGACCGTTTCATGTTCATCATATATGTGACACCTTTTGAAGCTCTTCATATTTTTCACACCTTTTCATGATTTTCATTTTTTTCAACACCGTTTCATGCTCCTCAGATTTTTGACACCTTTTAAAACACCTCATATTTTTCACACCTTTTCATGCTCTTCCTGATTTTCAACGCCGTCTCATGTTCGGCCTATTTTTTGACCGTTTCATGCTCCTCATATTTTTGACACCTTTTCAAGCTCTTCATATTTTTTACACATTTTCAGGGACTTCATGATTTTCAACACCACTTCATGCTCCTCCTTTTTTTCAGACCGTTTCATGCTCCTCATATTTTTGACACCTTTTGAAACTCTTCATATATTTCACACCTTTTCAGGCTATTAATGTTTTTCAACACCAGTTCATGCTCCTCCTATATTTCAATGGTTTCATGCTCCTCGCATTTTTGACACCTTTTGAACCTCTTCATATATTTCACACCTTTTCAGGCTCTTCATGTTTTTCAACACCGCTTCATGCTCCTCCTATTTTACAGACCGTTTCATGCTCATCTTATTTTTGTCACATTTGGAAGCTGTTCATATTTTTCACACCTTTACTGGCTCTTCATGTTTTTGAACACCGTTTCATGCTCCTCCTATTTGTGACACTTTTGAAGCTCTTCATATTTTTCACACCTATTCAGGCTATTCATATTTTTCAACACCGTTTGATGCTCCTCCTATTTTTCAGACCGTTTCATGCCCCTCATAATTTTGACACCTTTTGTTAGTCTTCATATTTTTCACATCATTTCAAGCCCTTCATGTTTTTGAACAACATTTCATGCTCCTCCTATTTTTCATACCGTTTCATGCTCCTCATATTTTTGACACCCTTTGAAGCTCTTCATATATTTCACACCTTTTCAGGCTCTTCATGTTTTTCAAAACCGTTTCATGTTCCTCATCTTTTTGAAACCTTTTGAAGCTCTTCATATTTTTCACCGCTTTTCAGGCTCTTCATGTTTTTCAACACCGCTTCATGCTCCTCGTATTTTTCAGACCGTTTAATGCTCCTCATATTTTTCACACCTTTTGAATCTCTTTATATTTTTCACACCTTTTCAGGCTCTTCATGTTTTTGAACACCGCTTCATGCTCCTCCTATTTTTCAGACCGTTTCATGCTCCACATATTTTTGGCACCTTTTGAAGCTCTTCATATTTTTCACACCTTTTCAGGCTCTTCATGATTTTGAACACTGTTTCATGTTCCTCCTATATTTGACACCGTTATAAGCTCTTCATATTTTTCACACTTTTTCAGGCTCTTCATGTTTTTAAACAGCGCTTCATGCTCCTCATATTTTTGACACCTTTTGAAGCTCTTCATATTTTTCACACCTTTTCAGGCTCTTCATGTTTTACAACACCACTTCATTCTCCTCCTATTTTTCAGAACATTTCATGCTCCTCATATTTTTCACACCTATTGAAGCTCTTCATATTTTTCACACATTTTCAGGCTCTTCATATTTTTGAAAACCGCTTCATGCTCCTCCTATTTTTCTGACCGTTTCATGCTCCTCATACTTTGACACCTTTAGAAGCTCTTACTTAATATTTTTCACTGCCTTTCAGGCTCTTCATGTTTGTCAACACCGCTTCATGCTCCTCCAGTTTTTCAGACCGTTTCATGCTCCTCATATTTTTGACACCTTGTGAAGCTCTTCATATTTTTCACACCTTATCAGGCGCTTCATTGTTTCAACACCATTTCATGCTCCTCCTATTTTTCAGACTGTTTCATGCTCTTCATATTATGACACCTTTTGAAGCTCTTCATATTTTTGACACCTTTTGAAGTTCGTCATATTTTTCACACCTTTTCAGGCTCTTCATATTTTTGAACACTGCTTCATGCTCCTCCTATTTTCCAGACCGTTTCATGCTCCTCATATTTTTGACACCTTTTGAAGCTCTTCATATTTTTCACACCTTTTCAGGCTCTTCATGTTTTTGAACACCGTGTCATGCTCCTCCTATTTTTTACACATTTTGAAGCTCTTCATATTTTTCACACATTTTCACGCTTTCCATGTTTTTCAACACCGTTTCATGCTGCTCCTATTTTTCAGAACGTTTCATGCTCCTAATATTTTTGACACCCTTTGAAGCTCTTCATATATTTCACACCTTTTCAGGCTCTTCATGTTTTTCAAAACCGTTTCATGTTCCTCATCTTTTTGAAACCTTTTGAAGCTCTTCATATTTTTCACCGCTTTTCAGGCTCTTCATGTTTTTCAACACCGCTTCATGCTCCTCGTATTTTTCAGACCGTTTAATGCTCCTCATATTTTTCACACCTTTTGAATCTCTTTATATTTTTCACACCTTTTCAGGCTCTTCATGATTTTGAACACTGTTTCATGTTCCTCCTATATTTGACACCGTTATAAGCTCTTCATATTTTTCACACTTTTTCAGGCTCTTCATGTTTTTAAACAGCGCTTCATGCTCCTCATATTTTTGATACATTTTGAAGCTCTTCGTATTTTTCACACCTTTTCAGGCTCTTCATGTTTTTCAGCACCGCTTCATGCTCCTCCTATTTTTGAGACCGTTTCATGCTCCTCATATTTTGCACACCTTTTGAAGCTCTTCATATTTTACAGAACTTTTCAGGCTCTTCATGTTTTTGAACACCGCTTCATGCTCCTCCTTTTCTCAAACTGTTTCATGCTCCTCATATTTTTGACACGTTTTGAAGCTCTTCATATTTTTCACACCATTTCAGCCTCTTCTTGTTTTTGAACACCGTTTCAATCTCCTCCTATATTTCAGACCGTTTCATGCTCCTCATATTTTACACACCTTTTGAAGCTCTTCATATGTTTCACACCTTTTCAGGCTCTTTAGGTTTTCTAACACCGCTTCATGCTCCTCCTATTTTTCAATAGGTTTCATGCTCCTCATATTTTTGACACCTTTTGAAGCTCTTCATATATTTTACACCTTTTTCAGGCTCTTCATGTTTTTGGACACCGCTTCATGCTCCTCCTATTTTCAGACAGTTTCATGCTCCTCATATTTTTGACACGTTTTGAAGTTCTTCATATTTTTCAAAACCTTTTCAGGCTCTGCATTTTTTTGAACACAGTTTCATGCTCCTCATATTTTTCACACATTTTCATGCTCTTCATATTTTTCACACCTTTCAGACTCTTCATGTTTTTGAACACCGTTTCATGCTCCTCCTATTTTTCAGACTGTTTCATGCTCCTCATAACTTTGACACCTTTTGAAGCTCTTCATATTTTTCACACCTTTTCAGGTTCTTCATGTTTTTCAACACCGCTTCATGCTCCTCCTATTTTTCAGACCATTTTATGCTCCACATATTTTTGACACCTTTAGAAACTCTTCATATTTTTCACACCTTTTCAGGCTCTTCATGTATTTCAACACCACTTCATGCTCCTCCTATTTTTCAAACCGTTTCAGACACATCTCATTTTGACTGCTTTTGAAGCTCTTCATATTTTTCACACCTTCTGAAGCTCTTCATATTTTTCACACGTTTTCAGGCTCTTCATGTTTTTCAAATCCGCTTCATGTTCCTGCTATTTATCAGACCGTTTAATGCACCTCATATTTTTCACACCTTTTGAAGCTCTTCATATTTTTCACACCTTTTCAGGCTCTTCATGTTTTTCATCACCGCTTCATGCTCCTCCTATTTTTCAGACCGTTTCATGCTCCTCATATTTTTGACACCTTTTGAAGCTCTTCATACTTTTCACACCTTTTCAGGCTCTTCATGTTTTTGAACATGGCTTCATGCTCCTCCTATTTTCAGACCGTTTAATGCACCTCATATTTTTCACACCTTTTGAAGCTCTTCATATTTTTCACACATTTTCAGGCTCTTCATGTTATTGAACATGGCTTCATGCTCCTCCTATTTTCAGACAGTTTCATAATCCTCATAATTTGGACACTTTTTGAAGCTCTTCATATTTTTCACACCTTTTCAGGCTCTTCATGTTTTTCAACACCGCTTCATGCTCCTCCTATGTTTCAGAACGTTTCATGCTCCTTATATTTTTGACACATTTTGAAGCTCTTCATACTTTTCACACCTTTTCAGGCTCTTCATGTTTTTGAACATGGCTTCATGCTCCTCCTATTTTCAGACCGTTTAATGCACCTCATATTTTTCACACCTTTTGAAGCTCTTCATATTTTTCACACCTTTTCAGGCTCTTCATGTTTTTGAACACCGCTTCATGTTCCTCCTATTTTTCAGACCGTTTCATGCTCCTCATGTTTTTGACACCATTTGAAGCTCTTCATACTTTTCACACCTTTTCAGGCTCTTCATGATTTTGAACATGGCTTCATGCTCCTCCTATTTTCAGACCGTTTAATGCACCTCATATTTTTCACACCTTTTGAAGCTCTTCATACTTTTCACACCTTTTCAGGCTCTTCATGTTTTTCAACACTGCTTCATGCTCCTCCTATTTTTCAGAACGTTTCTTGCTCCTCATATTTTTGACACGTTTTGAAGCTCTTCATATTTTTCACACCTTTTCAGTCTCTTCATGTTTTTGAACACCGCTTCATGTTCCTCCTATTTTTCAGACCGTTTCATGCTCATCTAATTTTTGACACCTTTTGAAGTTCTTCATATTTTTCACACCTTTTGAAGCTTTTCATATTTTTCACATCTTTTCAGGCTCTTCATGTTTTTCAACATCGCTTCATGCTCCTCCTATTTTTCAGACCGTTTAATCCTCCTCATGTATTTCACACTTTTTGAAGCTCTTCATATTTTTCACACCTATTCAGGCCCTTCATGTTTTGTAACACCGTTTCATAATCCTCCTATTGTTCAGACAGTTTCAAGATCCTCATATTTTTGACACCTTTTGAAGGTCTTCATATTTTTCACACCTTTTCACGATCTTCATGTTTTTGAACACCGCTTCATGCTCCTCCTATTTTTCAGACCGTTTAATCCTCCTCATGTATTTCACACTTTTTGAAGCTCTTCATATTTTTCACACCTATTCAGGCCCTTCATGTTTTGTAACACCGTTTCATAATCCTCCTATTGTTCAGACAGTTTCAAGATCCTCATATTTTTGACACGTTTTGAAGCTCTTCATATTTTTCACACTTTTTCAGTCTCTTCATGTTTTTGAACACCGCTTCATGTTCCTCCTATTTTTCAGACCGTTTCATGCTCCTCATATTTTTGACACCATTTGAAGCTCTTCATACTTTTCACACCTTTTCAGGCTCTTCATGATTTTGAACATGGCTTCATGCTCCTCCTATTTTCAGACCGTTTAATGCACCTCATGTTTTTCACACCTTTTGAAGCTCTTCATATTTTTCACACCTTTTCAGGCTCTTCATTTTTTTCAACACCACTTCATGCTCCTCCTATTTTTCAGACCGTTTCATGCTTATGAATTTTTGACACCTTTTGCAGCTCTTCATATTTTTCACACCTTTTGAATCTCTTCATATTTTTCACACGTTTTGAGGCTCTTCATGTTTTTCAACACCGCTTCATGCTCCTCCTATTTATCAGACCGTTTAATGCACCTCATGTTTTCACTCCATTTGAAGGTCTTCATATTTTTCACAACTTTTCAGGCTCTTCATGTTTTTGAACACCATTTCATGCTCCTCCTATTTTGCAGACCGTTTCATTCTCCTCATATTTTTGACACCATTTGAAGCTCTTCATATATTTCACACCTTTTCAGGCTCTTCATGTTTTTGAACATGGATTCATGCTCCTCCTATTTTCAGACCGTTTCATACTCCTCATAATTTTGACACCTTTTAAGCTCTTCATATTTTTCACACCTTTTCACGCTCTTCATGTTTTTCAACACCCCTTCATGCTCCTCCTATTTTTCAAACCGTTTAATCCTCCTCATGTATTTCACACTTTTTGAAGCTCTTCATATTTTTCACACCTTTTCAGCCTCTTCATGTTTTGTAACACCGATTCATAATCCTCCTATTGTTCAGACAGTTTCAAGATCCTCATATTTTTGACGCCTTTTGAAGGTCTTCATATTTTTCACACCTTTTCAGGCTCTTCATGTTTTTGAACACCGCTTCATGCTCCTTCTATTTTTCAGACTGTTTCCTGCTTCTCATATTTTTGACACCTTTTGAAGTTCTTCATATTTTTCACACCTTTTCAGTCTCTTCATTTTTTGGACCACCCTTCATGCTCCTCCTATTTTTCATACCGCTTCCTGTTCCTCATATATTTCACACCTTTTGAAGCTCTTCATATTTTTCACACCTTTTCAGGCTCTTCATGTTTTTGAACACCCCTTCATGCTTCTCCTATTTTTCATACCGTTTCCTGCTCCTCTTATTTTCCACACCTTTTGAAGCTCGTCATATATTTCACACTTTTTCATGCTCTTCATCTTTTTCAAAACCGTTTCATGATCATCCTATTTTACAGAAAGTTTCATCCTGCACATATTTTTGACTCCTTTAGAAGCTCTTCATTTTTTTTCACACCTTTTCAGGTTCTTCATATTTTTCAACACGACTTCATGCTCCTCGTATTTTTCAGACCGTTTCATGCTCCTCATATTTTTGACACAATTTGAAGCTCTTCATATTTTTCACACCTTTTCAGGCTCTTCCTGTTTTTCAACACCGTTTCCTGTTCCTATTATTTTTCAGACCTTTTCAGGCTCCTCATATTTTTGACACATTTTGAAGCTCTTCACATTTTCACACCATTTGAAGCTCTTCATGTTTTTCAACACCGTTTCATGCTCCTCATATTTTTCAGACCGTTTCCTGCTCCTCATATTTTTCAGACCTTTTGAAGCTCTTCATATATATCACAATTTTTCAGGCTCTTCATGTTTTTCAACAACACTTCATGTTCCTCCTATTTTTCAGACCGTTTCATGCTTCTCATATTTTTGACACCTTTTGAAGCTCTTCATATTTTCACACCTTTTCAGGCTCTTCATGTTTTTGAACACCGCTTCATGCTCCTCCTATTTTTCAGACGTTTCATGCTCCTCATATTTTTCACACCTGTTGATACTCTTCATATTTTTCACACCTTTTCAGGCTATTCATGTGTTGGAACACCGTTTCATGCTCCTCCTATTTTTCAGACCGTTTCATGCTCCTCATATTTTTGACCCCATTTGAAGCTCTTCATATTTTTCACACCTTTTCAGGTTCTTCATGTTTTTCAACACCGCTTCATGCTCCTCCTACTTTTCAGACCGTTTCATGCTCCTCATATTTTTGTCACCTTTTGAGGCTCTTCATATTTTTCACACCTTTTCAGACTCTTCATTTTTTTGACCACCCTTCATGCTCCTCCTATTTTTCAGACCGTTACATGCTCCTCATATTTTTGACACCTGTTGAAGCTCTTCATATTTTTGACACCTTTTCAGGTTCTTCATGTTTTTCAACACCGCTTCATGCTCCTCCTCTTTTTCAGACCGTTTCATGTTCCTCATATTTTTGACACCTTTTGAAGCTCCTCATATTTTTTACACCCTTTGAAACTCTTCATATATTTCACACTTTTTCAGGGTCTTCATGTTTTTCAACACCACTTCATGCTCCTCCTATTTTTCAGACCGTTTAATGCTCATATCATTTTTGAAACCTTTTGAAGTTCTTGATATATTTCACACCTTTTGAAGCTCTTCATATTTTTCACAACTTTTCAGGCTCTTCATGTTTTTGAACACCGTTTCATGCTCCTCCTATATTTCAGACCGATTCTTGCTGCTCATATTTTTGACACCTTTTGAAGCTCTTCATATTTTTCACACCTTTTGAAGCTCTTCATATTTTTGACATGTTTCAGACTGTTCATGTTTTTCAACACCATTTCATGCTCCTCCTTTTTTTCAGACCGTTTCATGCTCCTCATATTTTTGACACCTTTTGAAGCTCTTCATATTTTTGACACCTTTTCAGTCTCTTCATGTGTATGAGCCCAGCTTCATGCTCCTCCTATTTTTCAGACAGTTTCATGCTCCTCATGTGTTTAACACCCTTTGAAGCTCTTCATATATTTGACACCTCTGAAGCTCTTCATATTTTTCACACGTTCTCAGGCTCTTCATGTTTTTCAACCCCGCTTCATGCTCCTCCTATTTTTCAGACCGTTTCATGCTCCTCATAATTTGGACACCGTTTGAAGCTCTTCATATATTTGACACCTTTGAAGCTCTTCATATTTTTCACATTTTTGAACCTCTTCATATTTTTCACACCTTTTCAGGGTCTTCATGGTTTTGAACACCGCTTCATGCTCCTCCTATTTTTGAAACCGTTTCTTGCTCCTCATATATTTAACACCTTTTGAAGCTCTTCATATTTTTCACACTTTTTCAGGCTCTTCATGTTTTTCAACATCGCTTCATTCTCCTCCAATTTTTCAGACCGTTTCAAGCTCATGTCGTTTTTGACACCTTTTGAAGCTCTTCATATTTTTCACACCTTTTCAGGCTCTTGATATTTTTCAACACCACTTCATGCACCTCCTATTTTTCAGATCGTTTCATGCTCCTCATATTTTTGACACATTTTCACGTTCCTCATATATTTCACACCTTTTCAGGCTCTTCATCATATTCAACACCACTTCATGCTCCTCCTATTTTCCAGACCGTTTCATTGACCTCATATTTTTGACACCTTTAGAAGCTCTTCATATTTTTCACACCTTTTCAGGCTCTTCATGTTTTTCAACACGGCTTCATGCTCCTCCTATTTTTCAGATAGTTTCATTTCTCTGATGTATTTCACACCTTTTGAAGCTCTTCATATTTTCACACTTTTTCAGGCTCTTCATGTTTTTGAACACCACTTCAACCTCCTCCTATTTTTCAGACAGTTTCATGCTCCTCATGTATCTCACACCTTTTGAAGCTCTTCATATTTTCACACCTTTTCAGGCTCTTCATGTTTTTGAACACCGTTTCATGCTCCTCCTATTTTTCAGACCTTTTCATGCTCCTCATATTTTTGACACCTTTTGAAGCTCTTCATATTTTTCACAACTTTTCAGGCTGTTCATGTTTTGGAACACCGTTTCATGCTCCTCCTATTTTTCAGACCGTTTCATGCTCCTCATATCTTTGACACCTTTTGAAGCTCTATATTTTTCACACCTTTTCAGGATCTTCATGTTTTTGAACACCGCTTCATCCTCCTCCTATTTTTCACACTTTATGAAGCTCTCCATATTTTTCACATCTTTTCAGGCTCTTAATGTTTTTGAACACCGCTTCATGCTCCTCCTATTTTTCACAACGTTTAATGTTCCTCATGTATTTCACACCTTTTGAAGCTCTTCATATTTTTCACACATTTTCAGGCTCTTCTTTTTTTTCAACAGCACTTCATGCTCCTTCTATTTTTCATACCGTTTTCATGCTCCTTTCATTTTTCACACCTTTTGAAGCTCTTCATATTTTTCACACCTTTTCAGGCTTTTCATGTTTTTGCACGCCGCTTCTTGCTCCTACTATTTTTCAGACCGTTTCATGCTCCTCATATTTTTGACACCTTTTGAAGCTCCTCCTATTTTTCACACGTTTTCAGGCTCTTCATGTTTTTCAACAACGTTTCAATGTCCTCCTTTTTTTCCGACTGTTTCAGGCTCCTCCTATTTTTCATACCGTTTCATGCTCCTCATATTTTTGACCCCTTTTGAAGCTCTTCATATTTTTCACACCTTTTCAGGCTCTTCATGATTTTCAATACCGCTTCATGATCCTCCTATTTTTCAGACCGTTTCATGCTCATCTCATTTTTCACACCTTTTGAAACTCTTCATGTTTTTCACACCTTTTCAGGCTTTTCATGTTTTTGAGCACCGCTTCATGCTCCTCCTATTTTTCTCACTTTTTGAAGCTCTTCATATTTTTCACACCTTTTCAGGCTCTTCATGTTTTTGAACACCGTTTCATGCTGCTCCTATTTTTCACACTCTTTCATGCTCGTCATATTTTTGACACCTTTTGAACCTCTTCGTATTTTTCACACCTTTTCAGGCTCTTCTTGTTTTTGAACAACGTTTCATGCTCCTCCTATTTTTCAGACCGTTTCTTGCTCCTCATATTTTTGACACGTTTTGAAGTTCTTCATATTTTTCACACCTTTTCAGGCTCTTCATGTTTTTGAACACCGCATCATGCTCCTCCCGTTTGTCAGACCGTTTCATGCTCATCTCATTTTTGACACCTTTTGAAGCTCTTCATATTCCTCACTCCTTTTGAAACTCTTCATATTTTTCACACCTTTTCATGCTCTTCATGTTTTTCAACACCGCTTCATGCTCCTCCTATTTTTCACAACGTTTAATGTTCCTCATGTATTTCACACATTTTGAAGCTCTTCATATTTTTCACACCTTTTCAGGCTCTTCATGTTTTTCAACACCGCATCATGCTCCACCTGTTTGTCAGACCGTTTCATGCTCATCTCATTTTTGACACCTTTTGAAGCTCTTCATATTCTTCACTCCTTTTGAAACTCTTCATATTTTTCACACCTTTTGAAGCTCTTCATATTTTTCACACCTTTTGAAGCTCTTCATATTTCTCACACCTTTTCAGACTCTTCATGTTTTTCAACACCGCTTCTTGCTCCTCCTATTTTTCAGACCGTTTCATGCTCCTCATATTTTTGACACGTTTTGAAGTTCTTCATATTTTTCACACCTTTTCAGGCTCTTCATGTTTTTGAACACCGTTTCATGCTGCTCCTATTTTTCAGACTCTTTCATGCTCGTCATATTTTTGACACCTTTTGAACCTCTTCATATTTTTCACACCTTTTTAGGCTCTTCTTGTTTTTGAACAACGTTTCATGCTCCTCCTATTTTTCAGACCGTTTCATGCTCCTCATGTATTTCACACCTTTTGAAGCTCTTCATAATATTCACACCTTTTCAGGCTCTACATTTTTTTCAACACCACTTCATGCTTCTCTTATTTTTCAGACCGATTCATGTTCCTCATATTTTTGACACCTTTTGAAGCTCTTCATATTTTTCACACCTTTACAGGCTCTTCATGTTTTTCAACGCCGCTTCATGCTCCTCATCTTTTTCAGACCTTTTCATGCTCCTCATATTTCTCACACCTTTTGAAGCTCTTCATATTTTTCACAACTTTTCAGGCTTTTCATATTTTTGATCACCGTTTCATGCTCCTCCTATTTTTCAGACCGTTTCATGCTCCTCATGTTTTTGAGACGTATTGAAGCTCTGCATATTTTTCATACCTTTCAGGCTCTTCATATTTTGGAACACCGTTACATGCTCCTCCTATTTTTCATACCATTTAATGCTCCTCATATTGTTGACACCTTTTGAAGCTCTTCATATTTTTCACAACTTTTCAGGCTCTTCATGTTTTTGAACACAGTTTCATGCTCCGCATATTTTTCACACATTTTCATGCTCTTCATATTTTTCACATCTTTTCAGGACCTTCATGTTTTTCAACACCGATTCTTACTCCTCCTATTTTTTAGACCGTTTCATGCTCCTCCTATTTTTCAGACCGTTTAAAGCTCCTCATATTTTGACACCTTTTGAAACTCTTCATATTTTTCACACCTTTTAATGCTCTTCATGTTTTTCAACAGCGCTTCATTCCCCTCTATTTTTTAGACCGTTTCATGCTCCTCATATATTTGACACCTTTTGAAGCTCTTCATATTTTTCACACCTTTTCAGGCTCTTCATGTTTTTCAGCACTGCTTCATGCTCCTCCTATTTTTCAGACCGTTTCATGCTCATCATATTTTTGACACCTTTTGTAGCTCTTCATACATTTCACACCTTTTCAGGCTATTCATGTTTTTCAACACCGCTTCATGCTCCTCCTATTTTTCAGACCGTTTCATGCTCCTCCTATTTTTGACACCTTTTGAAGCTCTTCATATATTTCACACCTTTTCAGGCTCTTCAGGTTTTTCAACACAGTTTCATGTTCCTCCTATTTTTCAGACCGTTTCATGCTCCTCCTATTTTTGACACCTTTTGAAGCTCTTCATATATTTCACGCCTTTTCAGGCTCTTCAGGTTTTTCAACACCGCTTCATGTTCCTCCTATTTTTCAGACCGTATCATGCTCCTCCTATTTTTCAGGCCGTTTCATGCTCCTCATATTTTGACACCTTTTGAAGCTCTTCATATTTTTCACACCTTTTCAGGCTCTTCATGTCTTTGAACACCGCTTCATGCTCCTCCTATTTTTCAGACCATTTCATGCGCCTCGTATTTTTGACACCTTTTGAAGCTCTTCATATTTTCACACCTTTTCAGGCTCTTCATGTTTTTCAACACCACTTCATGCTCCTTGTATTTTTCAGACCGTTTCATGCTCCTCATATTTTTGACTCCTTTAGAAACTCTTCATATTTTTCACACCTTGTCAGGCTCTTCATGTTTTTCAACACCGATTCATGCTCCTCCTATTTTTCACACCGTTTCATTTTCCTCATATTTTTGACACCTTTTGAAGCTCTTCATATATTTCACATCTTTTCAGGCTCTTCATTTTTTTCAACACCACTTCATGCTCCTCCTATTTTTCAGACCGTTTCATGCTCATTTCATTTTTGACACCTTTTGAATCTCTTCATATTTTTCACACCTTTTGAATCTCTTCATATTTTTCACACGTTTTCAGGCTCTTCATGTTTTTCAACACCGCTTCATACTCCTCGTATTTTTCAGACCTTTTCTTGCACCTAATCTTTTTCACACCTTTTGAAGCTCTTCATATTTTTCACACCTTTCAGGCTCTTCATGTGTTTGAACACCATTTCATGCTCCTCCCATTTTTCGGACCGTTTCATGCTCCTCATATTTTTGACACCTTTAGAAACTCTTCATATATTTCACACCTTTTCAGACTCTTCATGTTTTTGAACACCGCTTCATGCTCCTCCTATTTTTCAGACCGTTTATTCCTCCTCATGTATTTCACACCTTTTGAAACTCTTCATATTTTTCACACCTTTTCATGCTCTTTATGTTTTTGAACACCATTTCATACTCTTCCTAATATGCAGACCGTTTCATTCTCCTCATATTTTTACACCTTTTGAAGCTCTTCATATATTTCTCACCTTTTCAGGCTTTTCATTTTTTTCAACATCACTTCATGCTCCTCCTATTTTTCAGACCGGTTCATGCTCATCTCATTTTGACACCTTTTGCGGCTCTTCATATTTTTCACACCTATTCAGGCTCTTCATGTTTTTGAACACCGCTTCATGCTCCTCCTATTTTTCAGACCCTTTCTTACTCCTCATATTTTTGACACATTTAGAAACTCTTCATATCTTTCACACCTTTTCAGGCGTTTCATGTTTTTCAACACGGCTTCATGCTCCTCCTATTTTTCAGACCGCTTCATTCTCCTCATATTCTTGACACCATTTGAAGCTCTTCATATATTTCACACCTTTTCAGGCTCTTCATTTTTTTCAACACCACTTCATGCTCCTCCTATTTTTCAGACAGTTTCATGCTCATCAATTTTTTGACACCTTTTGAAGCTCTTCATATTTTTCACACCTTTTGAAGCTCTTCCTATTCCTCACACTTTCTCAGGCTCTTCATGTTTTTCAACAGCGCTTGATTCTCCTCCTATTTTTCAGACCGTTTCATGCTCCTCATATTTTTGACACCTTTTGAAGCTCTTCATATTTTTCACACCTTTTAAGGCTCTTCATGTTTTTGAACACCGCTTCATGCTCCTCTTATTTTTCAGACCGTTTCATGCTCCTCATATTTTTGACACGTTTTGAAGCTCTTCATATTTTTCACACCTTTTTAGGCTCTTCATTTTTTCAACAACGCTTCATGCTCCTCCTATTTTTCAGACCGTTTCATGCTCTTCATATTTTTGACACCTTTAGAAGCTTTTCATATTTTTCACACCTTTTCAGGCTCTTCATTTTTTTCAACGCTACTTCTTGCTCCTCCAATTTTTCAGACCGTTTCATGCTCATCTAATTTTTGACACCTTTTGAAGCTTTGCATATTTTTCACAACTTTTCAGGCTCTTCATGTTTTTGAACACCGCTTCATGCTCCTCCTATTTCTCAGACAATATCATGCTATTCATATTTTTCACCCCTTTTGAATCTCTTGATATTTTTCACATTTTTTCTGGCTCTTCATGTTTTTGAACACCACTTCATGCTCCTCCTATTTTTCAGAGAGTTTCATGCTCCTCATGTATTTCACACCTTTTGAAGCTCTTCATATTTTTCACACCTTATCAGGTTCTTCATGTTTTTCCACACCACTTCATGCTTCTACTATTTTTCAGCCCGTTTCATGCTCCTCATGTATTTCACATCTTTTGAAGCTCTTCATATATTTCACACCTTTTCAGGCTCTTCATGTTTTTGAACACCGCTTCATACTCCTCATATTTTTCAGACGGATTCATGCTCCTCATATTTTTGACACCTTTTGAAGCTCTTCATATTCTTCACACCTTTTTAGGCTCTTCATGTTTTGAACACCGCTTCATGCTCCTCCTAATTTTCAGATCGTTTAATCCTCCTGATCTATTTCACACCTTTTGAAGCTCTTAATATATTTCAAACCTTTTCATGTTCTTCATGTTTTTGAACACCATTTCATGCTCTTCCTATTTTGCAGACCGTTTCATTCTCCTCGTATTTTTACACCTTTTGAAGCTCTTCATATATTTCACACCTTTTCAGGCTTTTCATTTTTTCAACACCACTTCATGCTCCTCCTATTTTTCAGACCGTTTCATGCTCATCTCATTTTGACACCTTTTGAAGCTCTTCAGATTTTTCACACCGTTTCAAGCTCTTCATATTTTTCATATTTTTGAAGTTCTTCATGTTTTCACACGTTTTCAGACTCTTCATGTTTTTCAACACCGCTTCATGCTCCTGCTATTTTTCAGACCGTTTCATGCTCTTCATAATTTTGACAGGTTTTTAGGCTTTTCATATTTTTCACACCTTTTCAGGCTCTTCATGTTTTTGAACACCGCTTCATGCTCCACCTATTTTTCAAACCGTTTCATGCTCCTCATATTTTGACACATTTTGAAGATCTTCATATATTTCACACCTTTTCAGGCTCTTCCTGTTTTTCAACACCACTTCATGCTCCTCCTATTTTTCAGACCGTTTCCTGCTCCTCATAATATTGACACCTTTTGAAGCTCTTCATATTTTTCACACCTTTTCAGGCTCTTCATGTGTTTGAGCCCAGCTTCATGCTCTTCCTATTTTTCAAGCCGTTTCATGCTCCTCATATATTTCACATCCTTTGAAGCTCTTCATATTTTTCACACCTTTTCAGGCTCTTCATCTTTTTGAACAAATCTTCATGCTCCTCTTATTTTTCAGACCGTGTCATGCTCATCTCATTTTTGATACCTTTGAAGCTCTTCATATTTTTCACAGCTTTTGAAGCTCTTCATATTTCTCACACCTTTTCAGGCACTTCATGATTTTGAACACCGCTTCATGCTTCTCCTATTTTTCAGACTGTTTCATGCTCCTCATATTTTTCACACTTTTTGAAGCTCTTCATATTTTTCAAATCTTTTCAGGCTTTCATGTTTTTCAGCACCAGTTCATGCTCCTCCTATTTTTCAGACCGTTTCATGCTCCTCATGTTCTTGACACCTTTTGAAGCTCTTCATATTTTTCAAAACTTTTCAGGCTCTTCATGTTTTTCAGCTCCACTTTATGCTCCTCTTATTTTTCAGACCGTTTCATGCTGCTCTCATTTTTTACACCTTTTGAAGCTCTTCATATTTTGCACACCTTTTCAGGCTCTTCATGTTTTTTAGCACCAGTTCATGCTGCTCCTATTTTTCAGACCGTTTCATGCTCATCTCATTTTTTACACCTTTTGAAGTTCTTCATATTTTGCACACCTTTTCAGGCTCTTCATGTTTTTCAGCACCATTTCATGCTCCTCCTATTTTTCAGACCGTTACATGCTCATCTCATTTTTTACACCTTTTGAAGCTCGTCATATTTTGCACACCTTTTCAGGCTCTTCATATTTTTCAGCTCCACTTCATGCTCCTCCTATTTTTCAGACCGTTTCTTGCTCCTCATATTTTTGACACTTTTTGAAGCTCTTCATATTTTTCACACCTTTTCTGGCTCTTCATGTTTTTGAACACACCTTCATCCTCCTCCTATTTTTCAGACCGTTTCATTCTCCTCATGTTTTTGACACCTGTTGAAGCTCTTCACATTTTTCACACCTTTTCAGGCTCTTCATGTTTTTGAGCCCAGCTTCATGCATTCCTATTTTTCAGGCCGTTTCATGCTCCTCATGTATTTCACACCTTTTTAAGCTCTTCATATTTTTCACAGCTTTTCAGGCTCTTCATGTTTTTGATCACCGTTTTAGCCTGCTTTTATTTTTCACACCGTTTCCTACTCCTAATATTTTTGACACCTTTTTAAGCTGTTCATGTTTTTCACACCTTTTCAGGCTCTTCATTTTTTTCAACACCGCTTCATGTTCTTCCTATTTTTCAGACCATTTCATGCTCCTCATATTTTTGACACTTTTTGAAGCTCTTCATATATTTCACACCTTTTCAGCCTCTTCATGTTTTTCAACACCACTTCGTCCTCCTCCTATATTTCAGACCGTTTCTTGCTCATCTCATTTTTGACACCTTTTGAAGATCTTCATATTTTTCACAGCTTTTGAAGCTCTTTATATTTTTCACACTTTTTCAGGCTCTTCATATTTTTAACACCGTTTCATGCTTCTCCTTTTATTCAGACCGTTTCATGCTCCTCATATTTTTGACACCTTTTGAAGCTTCATATTTTTCACACCTTTTCATGCTCTTCACGATTTTCAACACCACTTAATGCTCCTTTTTTTGTCAGACCGTTTCGTGCTCATCTCATTTTTGACACCTTTTGAAGATCTTCATATTTTTCACAGCTTTTGAAGCTCTTTATATTTTTCACACTTTTTCAGGCTCTTCATATTTTTAACACCGTTTCATGCTTCTCCTTTTATTCAGACCGTTTCATGCTCCTCATATTTTTGACACCTTTTGAAGCTTCATATTTTTCACACCTTTTCATGCTCTTCACGATTTTCAACACCACTTAATGCTCCTTTTTTTGTCAGACCGTTTCGTGCTCATCTCATTTTTGACACCGTTTGAAGCTCTTCATAATTTTCACATCTTTTCAGGCTCTTCATATTTTTCACACCTTTTCAGTCTCTTCATGTTGTTGAACACAGCTTCATGCTCCTCCTATTTTTCAGACCGTTTAATGCTCCTCATAATTTTGACACCTTTTTAAGCTCTTCATATTTTTCAGCGCTTTTCAGGCTCTTCATGTTTTTGAACACTGCTTCATGCTCCTGCTATTTTTCAGACCGTTTTATGCTCATCTCATTTGACAGCTTTTGAAGCTCTTCATATTTTTCACACCTTTTCAGGCTCTTCATGTTTTTCAACACCACTTGATGCTCCTCCTATTTTTCAGACCGTTTCATGCTCCTCATATTTTGACACGTTTTGAAGCTCTTCATATTTTTCACACCTTTTCAGGCTCTTCATGTTTTTGAACACCGTTTCAGGCTCCGCCTATTTTTCAGACCGTTTCATTCTCCTCATATTTTTGACACCTTTTGAAGCTCTTCATATTTTTCACACCTTTAGAAGCTCCTCATATTTTTCACACCTTTTCAGGCTCTTCATGTTTTTCAACACCGCTTCATGCTCCTGCTATTTTACAGACCATTTCATACTCCTCATAATTTTGACATTTTTTAAGGCTCTTCATATTTTTCACACCTTTTCAGGATCTTCATGTTTTTGAACACGGTTTCATGATCCTCCTATTTTTCAGAAAATTTCATGCTCCTCATATTTTTGACACCTTTTAAACCTCTTCATATTTTTCACACCTTTTTAGCTTCTTCATGTTTTTCAACACCGGTTCATGCTCCTCCTCTTTTTCAGAAAGTTTCATGCTCCTCATATTTTTGAAACCTTTTGAAGCTGTTCATATTTTTCTCACATTTTCAGGCTCTTCCTGTTTTTCAACACCATTTCATGCTCCTCTTATTTTTCAGACCGTTTCATGTTGCTCCTATTTTTCAGACCGTTTCATGATCCTCATATTTTTGAAACCTTTTGAAGCTCTTCATATTTTTCACACCTTTTCAAGCTCTTCAAGATTTTCAACAACGCTTCATGCTCCTCCTTTTTTTCAGACCGTTTCATGCTCATCTAATTTTTGACAGCTTTTGAAGCTCTTCATATTTTTCACACCTTTTCAGGCTCTTCATGTTTTTGAACACCACTTCATGCTCCTCCTTTTTTTCAGACCGTTTCTTTCTCCTCTTATATTTGACACTTTTTGAAGCTCTTCATATTTTTCACACCTTTTCAGGCTCTTCATGTTTTTGAACACCGATCCATGCTCTTCCTATTTTTCAGACCGTTTCATGCTCCTCATATTTTTCACACCTTTTGAAGCTCTTCATATTTTTCACACCTTTTCAGGCTCTTCAGGTTTTTCAGCACCAATTCATGCTCTTCCTATTTTTCAGATTGTTTCATGCTCATCTCATTTTTTACAGCTTTTGAAGTTCTTCATATTTTGCACACCTTTTCAGGCACTTCATATTTTTGAGCTCCACTTCATGCTCCTCCTATTTTTCAGACCGTTTCATGCTGCTCAAATTTTTTACACCTTTTGAAGCTCTTCATATTTTTCACACCTTTTCAGGCTCTTCATGTTTTTGAACACAGCTTCATGCTCCTCCTATTTTTCAGATCGTTTCATGCTCCTCCTATTTTCCAACCGTTTCTTGCTCCTCATATTTTTGACACTTTTTGAAGCTCTTTATATTTTTCACACCTTTTCTGGCTCTTCATGTTTTTGAACACAGCTTCATGCTCCTCCTATTTTTCAGACCGTTTCATGCTCATCTCATTTTTTACACCTTTTGAAGCTCTTCATATTTTGCACACCTTTTCAGGCTCTTCATGTTTTTCAACACAGCTTCATGCTCCTCCTATTTTTCAGACCGTTTCATGCTCTTCCTATTTTTCAGACCGTTTCATGCTCCTCCTATTTTTCAGACCGTTTTATTCTCCTCATATATTTGACACATTTTGAAGCTCTTCCTATTTTTCCACACCTTTTCAGGCTCTTCATGTTTTTCCACACCATTTAATGCTCCTCCTATTTTTCAGACCGTTTCATGCTCATCTAATTTTTGAGACCATTTGAAGCTCTTCGTATTTTTCACATTTTTGAAGCTCTTCATATTTTTCAAACCTTTTCAGGCTCTTCATGATTTTCAACACCGCTTAAAGCTCCTCCTATTTTTCAGACCGTTTCATGCTCATCTCATTTTTGACACCTTTTGAAGCTCTTCATAATTTTCACACCTTTTCAGGCTCTTCATATTTTTCGCACCTTTTCTTTCTCTTCATGTTGTTGAACACAGCTTCATGCTCCTCCTATTTTTCAGACCGTTTAATGCTCCTCATAATTTTGACACCTTTTTAAGCTTTTCATATTTTTCACCCCTTTTCAGGCTCTTCATGTTTTTCAACACTGCTTCTTTCTCCTCCTATTTTTCAGACCGTTTCATGCTCCTCATATTTTGACACGTTTTGAAGCTCTTCATATTTTTCACACTTTTTCAGGCTCTTTATGTTTTTCAACACCGCTTCTTTCTCCTCCTATTTTTCAGACCGTTTCATTCTCCTCATATTTTTGACACCTTTTGAAGCTCTTCATATTTTTCACACCTTTTGAAGCTCTTCATATTTTTCACACCTTTTCAGGCTCTTCATGTTTTTCAACACCGCTTCATGCTGCTACTATATTTCAGACAGTTTCATGCTCCTCATATTTTGATACCTTTTGAAGCTCTTCATATTTCTCACACATTTTCTGCCTCTTTATGTTTTTGAACACCATTTCTTGCTCCTCCTATTTTTCAGACCGTTTCATGCTCCTTATATTTTTGACACCTTTTGAAGCTCTTCATATTTTTCACACCTTTTCTGGCTCTTCAAGTTTTTGAACTCCGCTTCATGCTCCTCCTATTTTTCAGACCGTGTCATGCTCCTCATATATTTGACAACTTTTGTAGCTCTTCATATTTTTCACACCTTTTCTGGCTCTTCAAGTTTTTGAACTCCGTTTCTTGCTCCTCCAATTTTTCAGACCGTTTCATGCCCCTCATATTTTTGACACCTTTTGAAGCTCTTCATATTTGGCACACATTTTCAGTCTCTTCATGTGTTTCAACACCGCTTCATTCTCCTCCTATTTTTCAGACCGTGTCATGCTCCTCATATTTTTGACACCTTTTGAAGCTCTTCATATGTTTCACATCTTTTGAAGCTCTTCATGTTTTTTAACACCGTCTCATGCTCCTCCTATTTTTCTGATCGTTTTCCACTCCTCATATGTTTCTCACCTTTTGAAGCTCTTCATGTCTTTTAACACATTTTCATGCTCCTCCTACATTTCAGACAGTTTCATGCTCCTCATATTTTGACACCTTTTGAAGCTCTTCATATTTTTCACACCTTTTCAGGGTCTTCATGTTTTTCTACACCACTTCATGCTCCTCCTATTTTTCAGACCGTTTCCTGCTCCTCATATTTTTGACACCTTTTGAAGCTTTTTATATTTTTCACACCTTTTGAAGCTCTTCAGGTTTTTAAACACCGTTTCATGCTCCTCCTATTTTTCAGACTGTTTCATGCCCCTCATATTTTTGACACCTTTTGAAGCTCTTCATATATTTCACACCTTTCAGGCTCTTCATGTTCTTTAACACCGCTTCATGCTCCTCCTATTTTTCACACCGTTTCCTGCTCCTCATATTTTTCACACCTTTTGAAGCTTGACATAATTTCACAGCTTTCCAGGCTATTCATGTTTTTGAACACCACTTGTGGTCCTCCTATTTTCAGACCGTTTCCTGCTCCTCATATTTTTCACACCTTTTGAAGCTTGACATTATTTCACAGCTTTTCAGGCTATTCATGTTTTTGAACACCACTTGTGGTCCTCCTATTTTTCACACCGTTTCATGCTCCTCATATTTTTGACATCTTTTGAAGCTCTTCATATATTTCACACGTTTTCAGTCTCTTCATGTTTTTGAACACCACTTGTGGTCCTCCTATTTTTCACACCGTTTCATGCTCCTCCTATTTTTGACACCTTTTGAAGCTCTTCATATTTTTCACACCATTTCAGGCTCTTCATGTTTTTGAACACCGTTTCATGCTCCTCCTATTTTTCAGACGGTTTCATTCTCCTCATGTACTTCACACCTGTTGAAGCTCTTCATATATTTCACACTTTTTCAGGCTCTTCATGTTTTTCAACACCACTTCATGCTCCTCCTATATTTCAGACCGTTTCATGCTCATCTCATTTTTGACACCTTCTGAATCTCTTCATATTTGTTACACCCTTTCAGGCTCTTCATGTTTTTCAGCACGGCTTCATGCTCCTCCTATTTTTCAGATAGTTTCTTGCTCCTCATAATTTTGACACCTTTGAATGTCTTCATATTTTTCACACCTTTTGATCCTGTTCATATTTTTCACACCATTTCAGGCTCTTCATGTTTTCTACACCGCATCATGCTCCTCCTATTTTTCAGATTGTTTCATGCTCCTCATATTTTTGACACCTTTTGAAGCTCTTCATATTTTTCACACCTTTTCAGGCTCTTCATATTTTTCAACACCGCTTCATTATCGTCCTGTTTTTCAGACCGTTTCATGCTCCTCATATTATTGACAGCTTTTGAAGCTCTTCATATTTTTCACACCTTTTCAGGCTCTTCATGTTTATGAACACCGCTTCATGCTTCTCCTATTTTTCAGACCATTTCATGCTCATCTCATTCTTGACACTCTTTGCAGCTCTTCATATTTTTCACACGTTTTCAGGCTCTTCATATTTTTCAACCCCGCTTCATGATCCTCCTATTTTTCAGACCGTTTTATGCTCCTCATGAATTTCACACCTTTTGAAGCTCTTCATATTTTTCAGACCTTTTCAGACTCTTCATATTTTTGAACACGGTTTCATGCTCCTCCTATTTTTCAGAACGTTTCATGCTCCTCATATTTTTACACCTTTGCAAGCTTTTCACATTTTTCACACCTTTTCAGTCTCTTCTTGCTTTTCAACACAGCTTCTTGATCCTCCTATTTTTCAGACCGTTTCGTGCTCCTCATATATTTCTCACCATTTGAAGCTCTTCATATTTTTCACACCTTTTGAAGCTCTTCATATATTTCACACCATTTCAGGCACTTCATGTTTTTGATCACCACTTCATGCTCCTCCTATTTTTCAGACCGTTTCATGCTCATCTCATTTTTGACACCTCTGGAAGCTCTTCATATTTTTCACACCTTTTGAAGCTCTTCATATTTTTCACAACTTTTCAGGCTCTTCATATTTTTCAACTCCGCTTCATGATCGTCCCGTTTTTCAGACCGTTTCATGCTGCTCATATTGTTGACACTTTTTGAAGCTCTTTATATTTTTCACACCTTTTCAGGCTCTTCATGTTTTTCAACACCGCTTCATGCTCCTCCTATTTTTCAGACCTTTTCATGCTCCTCATATTTTTGACACCTTTTGAAGCTCTTCATATTTTTCACACCTTTTCAGGCTCTTCAATTTTTTCAACAATGTTACAATGCTCCTCCTATTTTTCAGACCGTTTCATGCTCCTCATATTTTTCACACCTTTTGAAGCTCTTCATATTTTTCACACCTTATCAGGCTCTTCATGTTTTTCAACACCGCTTCAAGCTCCTTCTATTTTTCAGACCTTTTCATGCTCCTCATATTTTTGACACCTTTTGAAGCTCTTCATATTTTTCACACCTTTTCAGGCTCTTCAATTTTTTCAACAATGTTACAATGCTCCTCCTATTTTTCAGACCGTTTCATGCTCCTCATATTTTTGACACCTTTTGAAGGTCTTCATATTTTTCACACCATTTGAAGTTCTTCATATTTTTCACATCTTTTGAAACTATTCATATTTTTCACATTTTTCAGGCTCTTCATGTTTTTCAACACCGCTTCATGATCCTCCAATTTTTCAGACCGTTTCATGCTCCTCATATTTGTTACATCTTTTGAAGCTTTTCTTATTTTTCACACCTTTTAGGCTCTTCATGTTTGTCATCACCACTTCATGCTCCTCCTATTTCTCAGACAGTTTCATGCTCCTCATATTGTGGACTCCTTTTGAAGCTCTTCATATTTTTCACAGCTTTTCAGGCTCTTCATGTTTTTCAACACCACTTCATGCTCGTCCTATTTTCCAAACCGTTACATGCTCCTCATATTTTTGACACCTTTTGAAGCTCTTCATATTTTTCACACCTTTTCAGGCTCTTCAATTTTTTCAACAATGTTACAATGCTCCTCCTATTTTTCAGACCGTTTCATGCTCCTCATATTTTTGACACCTTTTGAAGCTCTTCATATTTTTCACACCATTTGAAGTTCTTCATATTTTTCACATCTTTTGAAACTATTCATATTTTTCACATTTTTCAGGCTCTTCATGTTTTTCAACACCGCTTCATGATCCTCCAATTTTTCAGACCGTTTCATGCTCCTCATATTTGTTACATCTTTTGAAGCTTTTCTTATTTTTCACACCTTTTAGGCTCTTCATGTTTTTCATCACCACTTCATGCTCCTCCTATTTCTCAGACAGTTTCATGCTCCTCATATTGTGGACTCCTTTTGAAGCTCTTCATATTTTTCACACCTTTTCAGGCTCTTCATGTTTTTCAACACCACTTCATGCTCCACCTATTTTTCAGACCATTTCATGCTCATCTCATTTTTGACACCTTTTGAAGCTCTTCAAATTTTTCACATCTTTTGAAGCTCTTCATATTTTTCACAAGTTTTCCGATCTTCATGTTTTTCAACACCGCTTCTTGATCCTCCTATTTTTCAGACCGTTTCATGCTCCTCATATTTTTGACACGTTTTGAAGCTCTTCATATTTTACACACATTTTCAGGCTTTTCATGTTTTTGAACACCGCTTCATGCTCCTCCTAATTTTCACACCTTTTGAAGCACCTCAAATTTTTCACACCTTTTCAGGCTCTTCATGTTTTTGAACACCGTTTCACGCTCCTGCTATTTTTCAGACCGTTTCATGCTCCTTATATATTTGACACCTTTTGAAGCTCTTCATATATTTCACACTTTTCCAGGCTCTTCATGTTTCTGAACACCGTTTCATGCTCCTCATATATTTACATGTTTTGAAACTCTTCATATTTTTCACACCTTTTCAGCCGCTTCAGGTTTTCAACACCGTTTCATGCTCCTAATATTTTTCAGACCGTTTCATGCTCCTCATATTTTTGACACCTTTTGAAGCTCTTCATATTTTTCACACCTTTTCAGTATCTTCAAGTTTTTGAACGCCGCTTCATGTTCCTCATATTATTAACACCTTCTGAAGCTCTTCATATTTTTCACACATTTTCAGGCTCTTCATGTTTTTCAACACCAATTCATGCTCCTCCTATTTTTCAGACCGTTTCATGCTCCTCATATTTTTGACACCTTTTGAAGCTCTTCATATTTTTCACACCTTTTCAGTATCTTCAAGTTTTTGAACACCGCTTCATGCACCTCATATTTTCACACGTTTTGAAGCTCTTCAAATTTTGCACACCTTTTCAGGCTCTTCATGTTTTTGAACACCGTTTCATGCTACTCCTATTTGACACCTTTTGAAGCTCTTCATATTTTTCACACCTTTTCATGCTCTTCATGTTTTTCAACACCGTTTCCTGCTCCTCCTATTTTCAGACTGTTTCATGCTCCTCATATTTTTGACACCTTTTCAGGCTCTTAATGATTTTGAACACCGTTTCATACTCCTCTTATTTTTCAGACAGTTTCATGCTCCTCATATATTTGACACCTTTTGAAGCTCTTCATATTTTTCACACCTTTTCGGGCTCTTCATGTTTTTGAACACCACTTCATGCTCCTCCTGTTTTTCAGACCGTTTCATGCTCCTCATATTTTTGACACCTTTTGAAGCTCTTCTTATTTTTCACACCTTTTCTGGCTTTTCATGTTTTTCAACACCGCTTCATGCTCCTCCTATTTTTCAGACCGTTTCATTCTCATTATATTATTGACAAGTTTTGAAGCTCTTCATATTTTTAACACCTTTTCAGGCTCTTCATGTTTTTGAAGACCGTTTCATGCTCCCCCTAATATTCAGAGCGTTTTATGCTCCTCATATTTTTGACACCTTATGAAGCTCTTCATATATTTCACACCTTTTCAGGCTGTTTATGTTTTTTAACACCGCTTCATGCTGCTCCTATTTTTCAGACCGTTTCATGCTCCTCATATATTTGACACGTTTTGAAATTCTTCATATATTTCACAACTTTTCAGGCTCTTCTTTTTTTCAACACCGATTCTTGCTCCTCCTATTTTTCAGACCGTTTCATGTTCCTCATATTTTTGACAACTTTTGAAGCGCTTCATGTTTTTCACACCTTTTCAGGCTCTTCACTTTTCAACACCGCTTCATGCTCCTCCTATTTTTCAGACCGTATCATGCTCCTCATACTTTTGAAAACTTTTGAAGCTCTTCATATATTTCACACCTTTTCAGGCTCTTCATGTTTTGCAACACCGTTTCATGCTCCTCCTATTTTTCAGACCGTTTCATGCTCCTCCTATTTTTCAGACAGTTTCATGCTCCTCATATATTTGACTCCTTTTGAAGCTCTTCATATTATTCACACCTTTTCAGGCTCTTCATGTTTTTCAACACCACTTCATGCTCTTCCTATTTTTCAAACTGTTTCATGCTCCTCCTATTTTTGACACCTTTTGAACCTCTTCATATATTTCACACCTTTTCAGGCTCTTGATGTTTTTCAACACCGCTTCATGCTCCTCCTATTTTTCAGACCGTTTCATGCTCCTCATATTTTTCACACCTTTTGAAGCTCTTCATATTTTTCACCCCTTTTCAGGCTCTTCATGGTTTTGAACACCGCTTCCTGCTCCTCCTATTTTTCAGACTGTTTCATGCTCCTCATATTTTGACACCTTCTGAAGCTCTTCATATTTTTCACACCTTTTCAGGCTCTTCATGTTTTTCAACACCGCTTCATGCTCCTCCTATTTTTCAGACCGTATCATGCTCCTAATATTTTCACACCTTTTGAAGCTCTTCATATTTTCACACCTTTTGAAGCTCTTCATATTTTTCACACCTTTTCAGGCTCTTCATGTTTTTCAACACAGCTTCACGCTCATTCAATTTTTCAGATCGTTTCATGCTCCTTATCTATTTCACATCTTTTGAAGCTCTTCATATTTTTCACACCTTTTCAGGTTCTTCATGTTTTTCCACACCACTTCATGCTTCTCCTATTTTTCAGACCCTTTCATTCTCCTCTTATTTTTCACACCTTTTGAAGCTCCTCATATTTTTCACACCTTTTAAAGCTGTTCATATTTTTCAGACCTGTTCAGGCTCCTCATATTTTTCAACACCGTTTCAGGCTCCTCCTCTATTTCAGACCGTTTCATGCTCCTCATATTTTTGACACCTTTTGAAGCTCTTCATATATTTTACACATTTTCAGGCTCTTCATGTTTTTCAAAACCACTTCATCCTCCTCCAATTTTTCAGACCGTTTCATGCTCATCTCATTTTTGACACATTTTGAAGCTCTTCATATTTTTCACATGTTTTGAAGCTCTTCATGTTTTTGAAACGTTTTCAGGCTCTTCATGTTTTTCAACACCGCTTCTTGTTCCTCCTATTTTTCAGACCGTTTCATGCTCTTCATATTTTTGACACCTTTTGAAACACTTCATATTTTTCACACCTTTTCAGGCTTCATGTTTTTGAACACCGCATCATGCTCCTTCTATTTTTCAGACCGTTTCATGCTCCTCATATTTTTGACACCTTTTGAAGCTCTTCATATTTCACACTTTTTCAGGCTCTTCATGTTTTGAACACCGATTCATGCTGCTCATATTTTTGACACCTTTTGAAACTCTTCATATTTTTCACCCCTTTTCAGGCTCTTCATGTTTTTGAACACCGTTTCATGCTCCTCCTATTTTTCAGAACGTTTCATGCTCCTCCTATTTTTGACACCTTTTGAAGCTCTTCATATTTTTCACACCTTTTCAGGTTCTTCGTGTTTTTCAACACCGCTTCATGATCCTCCTATTTGTCAGACCGTTTCATGCTCCTCATGTATTTCACACCTTTTGAAGCTCTTCATATTTTTCACACCTTTTCAGGCTCTTCATGTTTTTGAACACCGCTTCATGCTCCTCCTATTTGTCAGACCGTTTCATGCTCCTCATGTATTTCACACCTTTTGAAGCTCTTCATATTTTTCACACCTTTTCAGTCTCTCATATTTTTTAACACAGCTTCATGCTCCTCCTACTTTTCAGACCTTTTCTTGTTCCTCATATTTTTGACACCTTTTGAAGCTCTTCATATTTTTCACATCTTTATAGGCTCTTCATGATTTTCAACACGACTTCATGCTCCTCTATTTTTCAGACCTTTTCAAGATTCCTCATATTTTTGACACCTTTTGAAGCTCTTCATATTTTTCACATCTTTATAGGCTCTTCATGATTTTCAACACCACTTCATGCTTCTCTATTTTTCAGACGGTATCAGGTTCTTCTTATTTTTGACACCTTTTGAAGCTCCTCATATATTTCACACCTTTTGAAGCTCTTCATATATTTCACACCTTTTCAGGCACTTCAGGTTTTTCAACACCACTTCATGCTCTTCCTATTTTTCAAACTGTTTCATGCTCCTCCTATTTTTGACACCTTTTGAACCTCTTCATATATTTCACACCTTTTCAGGCTCTTGATGTTTTTCAACACCGCTTCATGCTCCTCCTATTTTTCAGACCGTTTCATGCTCCTCATATTTTTCACACCTTTTGAAGCTCTTCATATTTTTCACCCCTTTTCAGGCTCTTCATGGTTTTGAACACCGCTTCCTGCTCCTCCTATTTTTCAGACTGTTTCATGCTCCTCATATTTTGACACCTTCTGAAGCTCTTCATATTTTTCACACCTTTTCAGGCTCTTCATGTTTTTCAACACCGCTTCATGCTCCTCCTATTTTTCAGACCGTATCATGCTCCTAATATTTTCACACCTTTTGAAGCTCTTCATATTTTCACACCTTTTGAAGCTCTTCATATTTTTCACACCTTTTCAGGCTCTTCATGTTTTTCAACACAGCTTCACGCTCATTCAATTTTTCAGATCGTTTCATGCTCCTTATCTATTTCACATCTTTTGAAGCTCTTCATATTTTTCACACCTTTTCAGGTTCTTCATGTTTTTCCACACCACTTCATGCTTCTCCTATTTTTCAGACCCTTTCATTCTCCTCTTATTTTTCACACCTTTTGAAGCTCCTCATATTTTTCACACCTTTTAAAGCTGTTCATATTTTTCAGACCTGTTCAGGCTCCTCATATTTTTCAACACCGTTTCAGGCTCCTCCTCTATTTCAGACCGTTTCATGCTCCTCATATTTTTGACACCTTTTGAAGCTCTTCATATATTTTACACATTTTCAGGCTCTTCATGTTTTTCAAAACCACTTCATCCTCCTCCAATTTTTCAGACCGTTTCATGCTCATCTCATTTTTGACACATTTTGAAGCTCTTCATATTTTTCACATGTTTTGAAGCTCTTCATGTTTTTGAAACGTTTTCAGGCTCTTCATGTTTTTCAACACCGCTTCTTGTTCCTCCTATTTTTCAGACCGTTTCATGCTCTTCATATTTTTGACACCTTTTGAAACACTTCATATTTTTCACACCTTTTCAGGCTTCATGTTTTTGAACACCGCATCATGCTCCTTCTATTTTTCAGACCGTTTCATGCTCCTCATATTTTTGACACCTTTTGAAGCTCTTCATATTTCACACTTTTTCAGGCTCTTCATGTTTTGAACACCGATTCATGCTGCTCATATTTTTGACACCTTTTGAAACTCTTCATATTTTTCACCCCTTTTCAGGCTCTTCATGTTTTTGAACACCGTTTCATGCTCCTCCTATTTTTCAGAACGTTTCATGCTCCTCCTATTTTTGACACCTTTTGAAGCTCTTCATATTTTTCACACCTTTTCAGGTTCTTCGTGTTTTTCAACACCGCTTCATGATCCTCCTATTTGTCAGACCGTTTCATGCTCCTCATGTATTTCACACCTTTTGAAGCTCTTCATATTTTTCACACCTTTTCAGGCTCTTCATGTTTTTGAACACCGCTTCATGCTCCTCCTATTTGTCAGACCGTTTCATGCTCCTCATGTATTTCACACCTTTTGAAGCTCTTCATATTTTTCACACCTTTTCAGTCTCTCATATTTTTTAACACAGCTTCATGCTCCTCCTACTTTTCAGACCTTTTCTTGTTCCTCATATTTTTGACACCTTTTGAAGCTCTTCATATTTTTCACATCTTTATAGGCTCTTCATGATTTTCAACACGACTTCATGCTCCTCTATTTTTCAGACCTTTTCAAGATTCCTCATATTTTTGACACCTTTTGAAGCTCTTCATATTTTTCACATCTTTATAGGCTCTTCATGATTTTCAACACCACTTCATGCTTCTCTATTTTTCAGACGGTATCAGGTTCTTCTTATTTTTGACACCTTTTGAAGCTCCTCATATATTTCACACCTTTTGAAGCTCTTCATATTTTTCACACCTTTTCATGCTCTTCATATTTTTCAACACCACTTCATGCTCCTCCTATTTTTCAGACCGTTTCAGGCTCCTCATATTTTGACACCTTTTGAAGCTACTCATATTTTTCACACCTTTTGAAGCTCTTCATATATTTCACACCTTTTCAGGCACTTCAGGTTTTTCAACACCACTTCATGCTCCTCCTATCGTTCGGACCGTTTCATGCTTCTCATATTTTTCACACATTTTGAAGTTCTTCATATTTTTCACACCTTTTAAGGCTCTTCATGTTTTTGAACAGCACTTCATGCTCGTCCTATTTTTCAGCCCGTTTCATGCTCATCACTTTTTTGACACCTTTTGAAGCTCTTCATATTTTTCACACATTTTCAGGCTCTTCATGTTTTGAACACCGGTTCATGCTCCTCCTATTTTTCAGACCGTTTCATGCTCCTCATATTTTTCACACCTTTTGAAGTTCTTCATATTTTTCACACCTTTTCAGGCTCTTCATGTTTTTCAACATGGCTTCATGGTCCTCCTATTTTTCAGACCGTTTCATGCTCCTCATGTATTTCACACATTTTGAAGCTCTTCATATTTTTCACACCTTTTGAAGCTCTTCGTATTTTTCACACTTTTTCAGGCTCTTCATGATTTTCAACACCGCTTCATGCTCCTCCTATTTTTCAGTCCGTTTCATGCTCCTCATGTATTTCACACCTTTTGAAGCTCTTCATATATTTCAAAGCTTTTCAAGCTCTTCATGTTTTTCAACATAGCTTCATGCTCCTCATATTTTTCAGACCGTTTCATGCTCCTCATATTTTTTATACCTTTTGAAGCTCTTCATATTTTTCACAACTTTTCAGGCTCTTTATGTTTTTGAACACCGCTTCATGCTCCTCCTATTTTTCAGACCGTTTCATGCTCCTCATATTTTTGACACGTTTTGAAGCTCTTCATATTTTTCACACGTTTTCAGTCTCTTCATGTTTTTGAACACCGGTTCATGCTCCTCCTATTTTTCAGACCGTTTCATGCTCCTCATATTTTTCACACCTTTTGAAGTTCTTCATATTTTTCACACCTTTTCAGGCTCTTCATGTTTTTCAACACCACTTCATGTTCCTCCTATTTTTCAAACCGTTTGATGCTCCTCATATTTTTGACACCTTTTGAAGCTCTTCATATTTTTCACACCTTTTGAATCTCTTCGTATTTTTCACACTTTTTCAGGCTCTTCATGATTTTCAACACCGCTTCATGCTCCTCCTATTTTTCAGTCCGTTTCATGCTCATCTCTTTTTTGACACCTTTTGAAGCTCTTAATATTTTTCACACCTTTTGAAGCTCTTCATATTTCTCACATTTTTGAAGCTCTTCATATTTCTCACACCTTTTCAGGCTCTTAAAGTTTTCAACACCGCTTCATGCCCCTCCTAATTTTCAGACCGTTTTTTGCTCACCTCATTTTTGACACCTTTTGAAGCTTTTCATATTTTTCACACCTTTTCAAGCTCTTCATGTTTTTGAACACCGCTTGATGCTCCTCCTATTTTTCAGACCGTTTCATGCTCCTCATGTATTTCACACCTTTTGAAGCTCTTCATATTTTTCACACCTTTTCAGGCTGTTCATGTTTTTCTTTTTTTTTTTCTTATTTTTATTTTTTTTTGTAGTGGGTTTTGTCATACATTGATATGAATCAGCCATGGATTTACATGTATTCCCAATCCCGATCCCCCCTCCCACCTCCCTCTCCACCCGATTCCTCTGGGTCTTCCCAGTGCACCAGGCCGGAGCACTTGTCTCGTGCATCCCACCTGGGCTGGTGATCTGTTTCACCGTAGATAGTATACATGCTGTTCTTTTGAAATATCCCACCCTCACATTCTCCCACAAAGTTCAAAATTCTGTTCTGTATTTCTGTGTCTCTTTTTCTGTTCTGCATATAGGTTTATCGTTATCACCTTTCTAAATTCCATATACATGTGTCAGTATGCTGTAATGTTCTTTATCTTTCTGGCTTACTTCACTCTGTATAATGGGCTCCAGCTTCATCCATCTCATTAGGACTGGTTCAAATGAATTCGTTTTAATGGCTGAGTAATATTCCATGGTGTATATGTACCACAGCTTCCTTATCCGTTCATGGATTAAAGATCTAAATGTAAGACCAGAAACTATAAAACTTCTAGAGGAGAACATAGGCAAAACACTCTCCGACATAAATCAAAGCAAGATCCTCTATGACCCACCTCCCAGAATATTGGAAGTAAAAGCAAAACTAAACAAATGGGACCTAATGAAACTTAAAAGCTTTTGCACTACAAAGGAAACTATAAGTAAGGTGAAAAGACAGCCCTCAGATTGGGAGAAAATTATAGCAAATGAAGAAAGAGACAAAAGATTAATCTCAAAAATATACAAGCAACTCCTGCAGCTCAATTCCAGAAAAATAAATGACCCAATCAAAAAATGGGCCAAAGAACTAAACAGACATTTCTCCAAAGAAGACTTACAAATGGCTAACAAACACATGAAAAGATGCTCAACATCACTCATTATTAGAGAAATGCAAATCAAAACCTCAATGAGGTACCATTACACGCCAGTCAGGTTGGCTGCTATCCAAAAGTCTACAAGCAATAAATGCTGGAGAGGGTGTGGAGAAAAGGGAACCCTCTTACACTGTTGGTGGGAATGCAAACTAGTACAGCCGCTATGGAAAACAGTGTGGAGATTTCTTAAAAAACTGGAAATAGAACTGCCATATGACCCAGCAATCCCACTTCTGGGCATACACACTGAGGAAACCAGACCTGAAAGAGACACGTGCACCCCAATGTTCATCGCAGCACTGTTTATAACAGCCAGGACATGGAAGCAACCTAGATGCCCATCAGCAGATGAATGGATAAGGAAGCTGTTCATGTTTTTCAACACCGCTTCATGATCCTCTTATTTTGCAGACCGTTTCATGCTCCTCATATTTTTGACAACTTCTGAAGCTGTTCGTATTTTTCACATCTTTTCAGGCTCTTCATGTTTTTCAACACCACTTCATGCTCCTCTATTTTTCAGACCGTTTCATGCTCTTCTTATTTTTGACAATTTTGAAGCTCCTCATATATTTCACATCTTTTCAGGTTCTTCATGTTTTTCAACAGCACTTCATGCCCCTCCTATTTTTCAGACCGTTTCATGCTCATCTCATTTTTGGCACCCTTTGAAGCTCTTAATATTTTTCACACCTTTTGAAGCTCTTCATATTTTTCACACGTTTTCAGGCTCTTCATGTTTTTCTAAACCGCTTCTTGCTCCTCCTATTTTTCAGATCTTTTCATGCTCCTCATAATTTTGACACGTTTTGAAGCTCTTCATATTTTTCACAACTTGTCAGGCTCTTCATGTTTTGGAACACCGTTTCATGCTCCTCCTATTTTTCACCTATTCATGCTTCTCATATATTTGACACCTTTTGAAGCTCTTCACATTTTTCACACCTTTTCAGGCTCTTCATGTTTTTCAACACCGCTTCATGATCCTCCTATTTTTTAGACCGTTTCATCCTCCTCATATTTTTGACACCTTTTGAAGCTCTTCATGTATTTCACACCTTTTCAGGCTCTTCATGTTTTTGAACACCACTTCATGCTCCTCCTATTTTTCAGACCGTTTCATGCTCATCTCATTTTTGACACCTTTTCAAGCTCTTCATATTTTTCACACCTTTTGAAGCTCTTCATATTTTTCGCACCTTTCAGGCTCTTCATGTTTTTCAACAACACTTCATGCTCCTCCTATTTTTCAGACCGTTTCATGCTCATCTCATTTTTGACAGTTTTTGAAGCTCCTCATATTTTTCACACCATTTGAAGCTCTTCATATATTTCACACCATTTCAGACTCTTCATGTTTTTCAACAACACTTCATGCTCTTCCTATTTTTCAGACCGTTTCATGCTCATCTCATTTTTGACACCTTTTCAAGCTCTTCATATTTTTCACACCTTTTGAAGCTCTTCATATTTTTCGCACCTTTTCAGGCTCTTCATGTTTTTCAACACCGCTTCATGCTCCTCCTATTTTTCAGACCGTTTCATGCTCATCTCATTTTTGACACCTTTTGAAGCTCTTCATATTTTTCACACCTTTTGAAGCTCTTCATATTTTTTGCACTTTTTCAGGCTCTTCATGTTTTTCAACACCGCTTCATGCTCCTCCTATTTTTCAGACCGTTTCTTGATCCTCATGTATTTCACACCTTTGAACCTCTTCATATTTTTCACACCTTTTCAGGCTCTTCATGTTTTTGAACACTGTTTCATGCTCCTCCTATTTTTCAGACCGTTTCATTCTCCTCATATTTTTGACACTTTTGAAGCTCTTCATATTTTTCACACCTTTTTAGGCTTTTCATGTTTTTGAACACCGCTTGATGCTCCTCCTATTTTTCAAACCTTTTGAAGCTCTTCATATTTTTCACACCTTTTCAGGCTGTTCATGTTTTTGAACACCGCTTCATGCTCCTCCTATTTTTCAGACCGATTTATGCTCCTCATATTTTTGACAACTTTTCAAGCTCTTCATATTTTTCAAACCTTTTGAAGCTCTTCATATTTTTCACACCTTTTCAGGCTCTTCATGTTTTTCGACACCACTTCATGCTTCTCCTATTTTTCAGCCCGTTTTATGCTCCTCATGTATTTCACACTTCTTGAAGCCCTTCATATTTTTCACACCTTTTCAGGCTCTTCATGTTTTTCAACACCGCTTCATGCTCGTCCCATTTTTCAGACCGTTTCATGCTCCTCATATTTTTGACAACTTTTGAAGCTCTTCATATTTTTCACACCTTTTCAGGCTCTTCATTTTGTTGAACACCGCTTCATGCTACTCTTCTTTTTCAGACCGTTTTATGCTCCTCATATTTTTCACACCTTTTGAAGCTCTTCATATTTTTCACACCTTTTCATGCTCTTCATGTTTTTCAACACCGCTTCATGCTCCTGCTATTTTTCAGACCGTTTCATGCTCCTCATATATTTGACACCTTTTGAAGCTCTTCATATTTTTCACAACTTTTCAGGCTCTTCATGTTTTTCAACACCGTTTCATGATCCTCCTATTTTTCGGACCATTTCATGCTCCTCATATATTTGACACCTTTTGAAGCTCTTCATATATTTCACGCCTTTTCAGGCTCTTCATGGTTTTCAACACGACCTCATGCTCCTCATATTTTTAAGACCGTTTCATGCTCCTCATAATTTTGACACGTTTAGAAGCTCTTCATATTTTTCACACCTTTGAAGCTCTTGATATATTTCACCCCTTTTCAGCCTCTTCATGTTTTTCAACACCGCTTCATTCTACTCCTGTTTTTCAGACCGTTTCTTGCTCCTCATAATTTTCACACCGTTTGAAGCTCTTCGTATTTTTCACACCTTTTGAAGCTCTTCATATTTTTCACACCTTTTCAGCCTCTTCTTGTTTTTCAACACCGCTTCATGCTCCTACCATTTTTCAGACTGTTTCATGCTCCTCATATTTTTGACACCTTTTAAAGCTCTTCATATGTTTCACACCATTTCAGGCTCTTCATGCTTGTCAACACCACTACATGCTCCTCGTATATTTCAGACCGTTTCATACTCATCTCTTTTTTGACACCTTTTGAAGCTCTTCTTATTTTACACACCTTTTGAAGCTCTTCATGTTCTTCAACACCGCTTCATGCTCCTCCTATTTGTCAGACCGTTTCATGCTCCTCATGTATTTCACACCTTTTGAAGCTCTTCATATTTTTCACACCTTTTCAGTCTCTCATATTTTTTAACACAGCTTAATGCTCCTCCTACTTTTCAGACCTTTTCTTGTTCCTCATATTTTTGACACCTTTTGAAACTCTTCATATTTTTCACATCTTTATAGGCTCTTCATGATTTTCAACACGACTTCATGCTCCTCTATTTTTCAGACCTTTTCATGTTCCTCATATTTTTGACACCTTTTGAAGCTCTTCATATTTTTCACATCTTTATAGGCTCTTCATGATTTTCAACACCACTTCATCCTTCTCTATTTTTCAGACGGTATCAGGCTCTTCTTATTTTTGATACCTTTTGAAGCTCCTCATATATTTCACACCTTTTGAAGCTCTTCATATTTTTCACACCTTTTCAGGCTCTTCATATTTTTCAACACCACTTCATGCTCCTCCTATTTTTCAGACCGTTTCAGGCTCCTGATATTTTGACACCTTTTGAAGCTACTCATATTTTTCACACCTTTTGAAGCTCTTCATATATTTCACACCTTTTCAGGCACTTCAGGTTTTTCAACACCACTTCATGCTCCTCCTATCGTTCAGACCGTTTCATGCTTCTCATATTTTTCACACATTTTGAAGCTCTTCATATTTTTCACACGTTTTCAGGCTCTTCATGTTTTTGAACACCGGTTCATGCTCCTCCTATTTTTCAGACCGTTTCATGCTCCTCATATTTTTCACACCTTTTGAAGTTCTTCATATTTTTCACACCTTTTCAGGCTCTTCATGTTTTTCAACATGGCTTCATGGTCCTCCTATTTTTCAGACCGTTTCATGCTCCTCATGTATTTCACACATTTTGAAGCTCTTCATATTTTTCACACCTTTTGAAGCTCTTCGTATTTTTCACACTTTTTCAGGCTCTTCATGATTTTCAACACCGCTTCATGCTCCTCCTATTTTTCAGTCCATTTCATGCTCCTCATGTATTTCACACCTTTTGAAGCTCTTCATATATTTCAAAGCTTTTCAAGCTCTTCATGTTTTTCAACATAGCTTCATGCTCCTCATATTTTTCAGACCGTTTCATGCTCCTCATATTTTTTATACCTTTTGAAGCTCTTCATATTTTTCACAACTTTTCAGGCTCTTTATGTTTTTGAACACCGCTTCATGCTCCTCCTATTTTTCAGACCGTTTCATGCTCCTCATATTTTTGACACGTTTTGAAGCTCTTCATATTTTTCACACGTTTTCAGTCTCTTCATGTTTTTGAACACCGGTTCATGCTCCTCCTATTTTTCAGACCGTTTCATGCTCCTCATATTTTTCACACCTTTTGAAGTTCTTCATATTTTTCACACCTTTTCAGGCTCTTCATGTTTTTCAACACCACTTCATGTTCCTCCTATTTTTCAAACCGTTTGATGCTCCTCATATTTTTGACACCTTTTGAAGCTCTTCATATTTTTCACACCTTTTGAAGCTCTTCGTATTTTTCACACTTTTTCAGGCTCTTCATGATTTTCAACACCGCTTCATGCTCCTCCTATTTTTCAGTCCGTTTCATGCTCATCTCTTTTTTGACACCTTTTGAAGCTCTTAATATTTTTCACACCTTTTGAAGCTCTTCATATTTCTCACATTTTTGAAGCTCTTCATATTTCTCACACCTTTTCAGGCTCTTAAAGTTTTCAACACCACTTCATGCCCCTCCTAATATTCAGACCGTTTTTTGCTCACCTCATTTTTGACACCTTTTGAAGCTTTTCATATTTTTCACACCTTTTCAAGCTCTTCATGTTTTTGAACACCGCTTGATGCTCCTCCTATTTTTCAGACCATTTCATGCTCCTCATGTATTTCACACCTTTTGAAGCTCTTCATATTTTTCACACCTTTTCAGGCTGTTCATGTTTTTCTTTTTTTTTTTCTTATTTTTATTTTTTTTCCAGTGGGTTTTGTCATACATTGATATGAATCAGCCATGGATTTACATGTATTCCCAATCCCGATCCCCCCTCCCACCTCCCTCTCCACCCGATTCCTCTGGGTCTTCCCAGTGCACCAGGCCGGAGCACTTGTCTCGTGCATCCCACCTGGGCTGGTGATCTGTTTCACCGTAGATAGTATACATGCTGTTCTTTTGAAATATCCCACCCTCACATTCTCCCACAAAGTTCAAAATTCTGTTCTGTATTTCTGTGTCTCTTTTTCTGTTCTGCATATAGGTTTATCGTTATCACCTTTCTAAATTCCATATACATGTGTCAGTATGCTGTAATGTTCTTTATCTTTCTGGCTTACTTCACTCTGTATAATGGGCTCCAGCTTCATCCATCTCATTAGGACTGGTTCAAATGAATTCGTTTTAATGGCTGAGTAATATTCCATGGTGTATATGTACCACAGCTTCCTTATCCGTTCATGGATTAAAGATCTAAATGTAAGACCAGAAACTATAAAACTTCTAGAGGAGAACATAGGCAAAACACTCTCCGACATAAATCAAAGCAAGATCCTCTATGACCCACCTCCCAGAATATTGGAAGTAAAAGCAAAACTAAACAAATGGGACCTAATGAAACTTAAAAGCTTTTGCACTACAAAGGAAACTATAAGTAAGGTGAAAAGACAGCCCTCAGATTGGGAGAAAATTATAGCAAATGAAGAAAGAGACAAAAGATTAATCTCAAAAATATACAAGCAACTCCTGCAGCTCAATTCCAGAAAAATAAATGACCCAATCAAAAAATGGGCCAAAGAACTAAACAGACATTTCTCCAAAGAAGACTTACAAATGGCTAACAAACACATGAAAAGATGCTCAACATCACTCATTATTAGAGAAATGCAAATCAAAACCTCAATGAGGTACCATTACACGCCAGTCAGGTTGGCTGCTATCCAAAAGTCTACAAGCAATAAATGCTGGAGAGGGTGTGGAGAAAAGGGAACCCTCTTACACTGTTGGTGGGAATGCAAACTAGTACAGCCGCTATGGAAAACAGTGTGGAGATTTCTTAAAAAACTGGAAATAGAACTGCCATATGACCCAGCAATCCCACTTCTGGGCATACACACTGAGGAAACCAGATCTGAAAGAGACACGTGCACCCCAATGTTCATCGCAGCACTGTTTATAACAGCCAGGACATGGAAGCAACCTAGATGCCCATCAGCAGATGAATGGATAAGGAAGCTGTTCATGTTTTTCAACACCGCTTCATGATCCTCTTATTTTGCAGACCGTTTCATGCTCCTCATATTTTTGACAACTTCTGAAGCTGTTCGTATTTTTCACATCTTTTCAGGCTCTTCATGTTTTTCAACACCACTTCATGCTCCTCTATTTTTCAGACCGTTTCATGCTCTTCTTATTTTTGACAATTTTGAAGCTCCTCATATATTTCACATCTTTTCAGGTTCTTCATGTTTTTCAACAGCACTTCATGCCCCTCCTATTTTTCAGACCGTTTCATGCTCATCTCATTTTTGGCACCCTTTGAAGCTCTTAATATTTTTCACACCTTTTGAAGCTCTTCATATTTTTCACACGTTTTCAGGCTCTTCATGTTTTTCTAAACCGCTTCTTGCTCCTCCTATTTTTCAGATCTTTTCATGCTCCTCATAATTTTGACACGTTTTGAAGCTCTTCATATTTTTCACAACTTGTCAGGCTCTTCATGTTTTGGAACACCGTTTCATGCTCCTCCTATTTTTCACCTATTCATGCTTCTCATATATTTGACACCTTTTGAAGCTCTTCACATTTTTCACACCTTTTCAGGCTCTTCATGTTTTTCAACACCGCTTCATGATCCTCCTATTTTTTAGACCGTTTCATCCTCCTCATATTTTTGACACCTTTTGAAGCTCTTCATGTATTTCACACCTTTTCAGGCTCTTCATGTTTTTGAACACCACTTCATGCTCCTCCTATTTTTCAGACCGTTTCATGCTCATCTCATTTTTGACACCTTTTCAAGCTCTTCATATTTTTCACACCTTTTGAAGCTCTTCATATTTTTCGCACCTTTTCAGGCTCTTCATGTTTTTCAACAACACTTCATGCTCCTCCTATTTTTCAGACCGTTTCATGCTCATCTCATTTTTGACAGTTTTTGAAGCTCCTCATATTTTTCACACCATTTGAAGCTCTTCATATATTTCACACCATTTCAGACTCTTCATGTTTTTCAACAACACTTCATGCTCCTCCTATTTTTCAGACCGTTTCATGCTCATCTCATTTTTGACACCTTTTCAAGCTCTTCATATTTTTCACACCTTTTGAAGCTCTTCATATTTTTCGCACCTTTTCAGGCTCTTCATGTTTTTCAACACCGCTTCATGCTCCTCCTATTTTTCAGACCGTTTCATGCTCATCTCATTTTTGACACCTTTTGAAGCTCTTCATATTTTTCACACCTTTTGAAGCTCTTCATATTTTTCGCACCTTTTCAGGCTCTTCATGTTTTTCAACACCGCTTCATGCTCCTCCTATTTTTCAGACCGTTTCATGCTCATCTCATTTTTGACACCTTTTGAAGCTCTTCATATTTTTCACACCTTTTGAAGCTCTTCATATTTTTTGCACTTTTTCAGGCTCTTCATGTTTTTCAACACCGCTTCATGCTCCTCCTATTTTTCAGACCGTTTCATGCTCATCTCATTTTTGACACCTTTTGAAGCTCTTCATATTTTTGACACCTTTTGAAATCTTCATATATTTCACACCATTTCAGGCTCTTCATTTTTTTGAACACAACTTCATGCTCCACCTATTTTCCAGACCGTTTCATGCTCCACATATTTTTGACACCTTTAGAAGCTCTTCATGTTTTTCACACCTTTTCAGGCTCTTCATGTTTTTCAACACCGCTTCATGCTCCTCCTAATTTTCAGCCCGTTTTATGCTCCTCATATTTTTGAAACCCTTGAAGCTCTTCATATTTTTCACACCTTTTCTGCGTCTTCATGTTATCAACACCGCTTCTTGCTCCTCCTATTTTTCACATCGTTTTACGATCCTCATATTTTTGACACATTTTGAAGCTCTTCATATTTTTCACACCTTTTCATGCTCTTCATAGTGTTGAACACCGCTTCATGCTCCTCCTATTTTGTAGACCGATTCATGCTCCTCATATTTTTGAAACCTTTTGAAGCTCTTCATAATTTTCACACCTTTTCAGGCTCTTCATGTTTTTAAACAGCGCTTCATGCTCCTCCTATTTTTCAGTCGTTTCTTGCTTTTCATATTTTTACACCTTCTGAAGCTCTTCATATATTTCACACCTTTTCAGGCTCTTCATGTTTTTGAACACTGCTTCATGTTCCTCCTACTTTTCAGACCGTTTCATGCTCCTCATATTTTTGACACCTTTTGAAGCTCTTCATACTTTCACACCTTTTCAGGCTGTTCATGTTTTTCAAGACCGCTTCATGCTCCTCCTATTTTTCAGACCGTTTCCTGCTCCTCATATTTTTCACACCTTTTGAAGCTCTTCATATTTTTCACACCTTTTCAGGCTCTTCATGTTTTTGACCACCGCTTCATGCTCCTCCTATTTTTCAGACAGTTTCCTTCTCCTCATCTTTTTGACACCTTTGAACCTCTTCATATATTTCACACCTTTTCAGGCTCTTCATGTTTTTCAACACCGTTTTATGCTCCTCATATTTTTCAGACTGTTTCATGCACCTCATATAATTGACACATTTTGAAGCTCTTCATATTTTTCACGCCTTTTCAGGCTCTTCATGTTTTTCAACACACCTTCAGGCTCCTCCTATTTTTCAGACCGTTTCATGCACCTCATATTTTTCACACCTTTTAAATTTCTTCATATTTTTCACACCTTTTCAGGCTCTTCATGTTTTTGAACACCGCTTCATGCTCCTCCTAGTTTCCAGACCGTTTCACGCTCCTCAAATATTTTACACATTTTGAAGCTCTTCATATTTTTCACATCTTTTCATGCTTTTCATCTTTTAAAAAACCGTTTCATGCTCGTCCTTTTTTGCAGACCGTTTCATTCTCCTCATATTTTTGACACCTTTTGAAGCTCTTCATATTTGTCACACCTTTTCAGGCTGTTCATGTTTTTCAACACCGTTTCATGCTCCTCCTATTTTTCAGACTGTTTCATGCTCCTCTTATTTTTCACACCTTTTGAAGCTCTTCATATTTTTCACACCTTTTCAGGCTCTTAATGTTTTTCAACACAGTTTCATGCTCCTCCTATTTTTCAAACCGTTTCAAGCTTCTCATATTTTTGACACCTTTTGAAGCTCTTCATATTTTTCACACCTTTTCAGGCTCTTCATGTTGTTGAACACGGTTTCATGCTTCTCCTATGTTTCAGACCGTTTCATGCTCCTCATATTTTTGACACCTTTTGAAGCTCTTCATATTTTTCACACCTTTTCAGGCTCTTCATGTTGTTGAACACGGTTTCATGCTTCTCCTATGTTTCAGACCGTTTCATGCTCCTCATAATTTTGACACCTTTTGAAGCTCTTCATATTTTTCACACCTTTTCGGGCTCTTCATGTTTTTGAACACTGCTTCATACTACCCCTATTTTTCAGACTGTTCCTTGCTCTTCATATTTCTGACACTTTTTGAAGCTCTTCATATTTTTCACACATTTTCAGGCTCTTCATGTTTTTGAACATGGTTTCATGCTTCTCCTATTTTTCAGACCGTTTCATGCTACTCATATTTTTGACACCTTTAGAAGCTCTTCATACTTTTCACACCTTTTGAAGCTCTTCATATTTTTCACACCTTTTCAGGCTCTTCATGTTTTCCAACACCACTTCATGCTCCTCCTATTTTTCAGACCGTTTCATGCTCCTCATATTTTTGACTCGTTTTGAAACTCTTTATATTTTTCACACCTTTTCAGGCTCTTCATATTTTTCAACAGTGCCTCATGCTCCTCCTATTTTTCAGACCGTTTCATGACCCTCATATTTTTGATACCATTTGAACCTCTTCATATTTTTGACATCTTTTCAGGTTCTTCATGTTTTTGAACACCGCTTCTTGCTCCTCCTATTTTTCAGACCGTTTCATGCTCCTCATATTTTTGACACCTTTTGAAGCTCTTCGTATTTTTCACAAGTTTTCAAGCTCTTCATGTTTTGAACACCACTTCATGCTCCTCTTATTTTTGAGATCGTATCATGCTCCTCATATTTTTCACACCTTTTGAAGCTCTTCATATTTTTAACACCTTTTCAGCCTCTTCATGTTTTTCAACACCGCTTCATGCTCCTCCTGATTTTCAGATCGTTTCATGCTCCTCATCTTTTGACACCTTTTGAAGGTCTTCATATTTTTCACATCTTTTCAGTATTCAAGTTTTTGAACACCGCTTCATGCTCCTCATATTTTTCACAGCTTCTGAAGCTCTTCATATTTTTCTCACCTTTTCAGGCTCTTAATATTTTTGAACACCGTTTCATGCTCCTCTTATTTTCAGAACGTTTCATGCTCCTCATATTTTTGACACCTTTTGCAGTCTTCATATATTTCACACCTTTTCAGGTTGTTTATGTTTTTCAACACCGATTCATTCTGCTCCTATTTTTCAGACTGTTTCATGCTCCTCATATATTTAACACATTTTGAAGCTCTTCATATATTTCACAACTTTTCAGGCTCTTCATGTTTTTCAACACTGCTTCTTGCCTCTCCTATTTTTGAGACCGTTTCTTGCGCCTCATATTTTTGACAGCTTTTGAAGCTCTTCCTGTTTTTCACACCTTTTCAGGCTCTTCATTTTTCAACACCGCTTCATGCTCTTCCTATTTTTAAGACCGTTTCATGCACCTCATAATTTTGAAACCTTTTGAAGCTCTTCATATTTTTCACAACTTTTCAGTCTCTTCATGTTTTTGAACACCGTTTCATGCTCCTCATATTTTTGACATGTTTTGAAACTCTTCATATTTTTCACACCTTTTCATTTGCTTCAGGGTTTCAACACCGTTTCATGCTCCTCCTATTTTTCAGACCGTTTCATACTCCTCATAATTTTTACACCTTTTGAAGCTCTTCATATTTTTCACACATTTTCAGGCTCTTCATGTTTTTGAACACCGCTTCATGCTCCTCGTATTTTTAAGACCGTTTCATTCTCCTCGTATTTTTGACACCTTCTTAAGCTCTTCATATTTCTCACACCTTTTCAGGCTCTTCATGTTTTTCAACAACGCTTCATGCACCTCCTATTTGTCAGACCGTTTCATGCTCATCTCATTTTTGACACCTTTTGAATCTTTTCATATTTTTCCCACCTTCTCAGGCTCTTCATGTTTTTGAACACCGCTTCATGCTAATCCTATTTTTCAAACCATATCATGCTCCTCATATTTTTCACACCTTTTAAGCTCTTCATATTTTTCACACTTTTTCAGGCTCTTCATGTTTTTCACACCGCTTCATGCTCCTCCTATTTTTCAGACCGTTTCATGCTCATCAAATTTTTGACACCTTTTGAAGCTCTTCATATTTTTCACATCTTTTTAAGCTCTTCATATTTTTCACACTTTTTCAGGGTCTTCATGTTTTTGAACACCGCTTCATGCTCCTCCTATATTTCAGAACGTTTCATGCTCATCTCATTTTTGACACCTTTTGAAGCTCTTCATATTTTTCACACCTTTTGAAGCTCTTCATATTTTTCACACCATTTCAGGCTCTTCATGTTTTTCAACACCTTTTCATGCTGCTTCTATTTTTCAGACCGTTTCATGCTCCTCATATTTTTCACACCTTTTGAAGCTCTTCATATTTTTCACACCTTTTCAGGCTCTTTTTTTTTCTACACCACTTAATGCTTCTCCTATTTTTCAGACCGTTTCATGCTCCTCATGTATTTCACACCTTTTGAAGCTCTTCATATTTTTCACACCTTTTCAGGCTCTTCATGTTTTTCAACACCATTTCATGCTGCTTCTATTTTTCAGAACGTTTCATGCTCCTCATATTTTTCACACCTTTTGAAGCTCTTCACATTTTTCACAACTTTTCAGGATCTTCATGTTTTTGAACACCGCTTCATGCTCCTCCTATTTTTCAGACCATTTAATGCTCCTCCTATTTTTCACACCTTTTGATGCTCTTTATATTTTTCACACCTTTGAAGCTCTTCATATTTTTCACACGTTTTCAAACTCTTCATGTTTTTCAACACCGCTTCTTGCTCCTCCTGTTTTTCATTCGGTTTCAGCACCTCATGTTTTTGACACCTTTTGAGGCTCTTCATATTTTTCACACCTTTTCAGGCTGTTCATGGTTTTCAACACAACTTCATACTCCTCCTATTTTTCAGACCATTTCATTCTCCTCATATTTTTGACACGTTTCGAGTCTCTTCATATTTTTCACTCCTTTTCAGGCTCTTCACATTTTTGAACACCGTTTCATGCTCTTCCTATTTTTCAGACCGTTTCATGCTCCACATTTTTTTGACACCTTTTGAAGCTCTTCATATTTCACACTTTTTACGGCTCTTCATGTTTTTGACACCGCTTCATGCTCCTCATATTTTTGACACCTTTTGAAACTCTTCATATATTTCACACCTTTTCAGGCTCTTCATTTCTTTGAACACCACTTCATGCTCCTACTATTTTTCAGACCTTTTCACGCTCATCTCATTTTTGACACCTTTTGAAGCTCTTCATATTGTGCCACCTTTTGAAGCTCTTCATATTTTTCACACGTTTTCAGGTTCTTCATGTTTTTCAACACCGCTTCATGCTCCTCCTATTTTTCAAACAGTTTCATGCTGCTCATGTATTTCACACCTTTTGAAGCTCTTCATATTTATCACACCTTTTCAGGCTCTTCATGTTTTTGAACACCGCTTCATGCTCCTCCTATTTTTCAGACCGTTTTATGCTCCTCATATTTTTCACACCTTTTGAAGCTCTTCACATTTTTCACGACTTTTCAGGATCTTCATGTTTTTGAACACCGCTTCATGTTCCTCCTATTTTTCAGACCATTTCATACTCCTCATGTATTTCACACCTTTTGAAGCTCTTCATATTTTTCACATCTTTTCAGGCTCTTCATGTTTTTGAACAAGGTTTCATGCTACTCTTAATTTTCTGATCGTTTCATGCTCCTCATATTTTTGACATCTTTTGAAGGTTTTCATATTTTTCACACCTTTTTCTGGCTGTTCATGTTTCTTAACAACTCTTCATGCTCCTCCTATTTTTCTGACCGTTTCATGCTCCTCATGTATTTCACACCTTTTGAAGCTCTTCATATTTTTCACACCTTTTCAGGCTCTTCATGTTTTTCAACTTCGCTTCATGTTTCTCCTATTTTTCAAAGCATTTCATGCTCCTCATATTTTTGACACCTTTTGAAGTTCTTCATATTTTTCACACCTTTTCAGGCTCTTCATGTTTTTGAAGACCGCTTCATGTGCCTCCTATTTTTCAGACCGTTTCATGCTCCTCATATTTTTACACCTTTTGAAGCTCTTTATATTTTTCACACCTATTCAGGCTCTTCAGGTTTTTGAACACCCCTTCATGCTCCTCCTATATTTCACAGCTTTTGAAGCTCTTCATATTTTTCAAACCTTTTCAGGCTCTTCATGTTTTTGAACACCGCTTCATGCTCCTCCTATTTTTCAGACCGTTTAATGCTCCTCCTGTATTTCATACCTTTTGAAACTCTTCATCTTTTTCACACCTTTTCAGGCTCTTCATGTTTTTCAACACTGCTTCATGCTCCTCCTATTTTTCAGACCGTTTAATGCTCCTCATGTATTTCACACCTTTCGAAGCTCTTCATATTTTCACACCTTTTCAGGCTCTTCATGTTATTCAACAACACTTTATGCTCCTCTTATATTTCAGACCGCTTCATCCTGTTCTCATTTTTGACACTTTTTGAAGCTGTTCATATTTTTCACACCTTTTGAAGCTCTTCATAATTTTCACAAGATTTCATGCTCTTTATGTTTTTCAACACCGCTTCATGCTCCTCCTATTTTTCACACCTTTTGAAGCTCTTCTTATTTTTCACACCTTTTGAGGCTCTTCATGTTTTTGAACACCGCTTCTTGATCCTTCTATTTTTCAGATCGTTTCTTGCTCCTCATGTATTTCACACCTTTTGAAGCTCTTCATATTTTTCACACCTTTTCAGGCTCTTGATGTTTTTCCACACCACTTAATGCTTCTCCTATTTTTCAGACCGTTTCATGCTCCTCATGTATTTCACACCTTTTGAAGCTCTTCATATTTTTCACACCTTTTCAGGCTCTTCATGTTTTTCAACACCGCTTCATGCTCCTCCTATTTTTCAGACCGTTACATGCACTTCATATTTTTCTCACCTTTTGAAGCTCTTCATATTTTTCACACCTTTTCAGGCTCCTCATGTTTTGCAACACCGCTTCATGCTCCTCCTATTTTTCAGACCGTTTCATACTCCTCATATTTTTGACACCTTTTGTTGCTCTTCATATTTTTCACACCTTTTAAGGCTCTTCATTTTTTCAACACCGCTTCATGCTCCTCCTATTTTTCAGACCGTTTCATGCTCATCTCATTTTTTACAACTTTGCAAGCTTTTCATATTTTTCACAACTTTTCAGGCTCTTCATGTTTTGAACACCGCTTCATGCTCCTCCAATTTTTCAGACCGTATCATGCTCTTCATATTTTTCACACATTTTGAAGCTCTTCATATTTTTCACACCTTTTCAGGGTCTTCATGTTTTTGAACACCGCTTCATGATCCTCCTATTTTTCAGACCGTTTCATGCTCCTCATATTTTGACACCTTTTGAAGCTCTTCATATATTTCACACCTTTTCAGTCTCTTCTTTTTTTTCAACACCACCTCATGCACCTCCTATTTTTCAGACCGTTTCATGATCATCTCATTTTTTACACCTTTTGAAGCTCTTCATATTTTTCACACCTTTTCAGGCTCCTCATTTTTTTCAACACCACTTCATTCTCCTCCTATTTTTCAGACGGTTTCATGCTCATCTCTTTTTTGACACCTTTTGAAGCTCTTCATATTTTTCACACATTTTGAAGCTCTTAATATTTTTCACACCTTTTCAGGCTCTTCATGTTTTTCAACACCGGTTCATGGTACTCCTATTTTTTAGACCGTTTCATGCTCCTCATATTTTTGACACCTTTTGAAGCTGTTCATATTTTTCACACCTTTTCAGGCTCTTCATGTTTTTCAACACTGCTTCATGCTCCTCCTATTTTTCAGAACGTTTCATGCTCCTCATATTTTTGACACCTCTTGAAGATCTTCATATTTTTCACATCTTTTCAGGCTCTTCGTGTTTTTCAACACCGCTTCATGCTCCTCCTATTTTTCAGACCGTTTCTTGCACCTCATATATTTCACACCTTTTGAAGCTCTTCATATTTTTCACATCTTTTCAGGCTCTTCATATTTTTCAACACCACTTAATGCTCCTCTTATTTTTAAAACCGTTCCATGCTCCTCATATTTTTGACACCTTTTGAAGCTCTTCATATTTTTCACACCTTTTCAGGCTCTTCATGTTTTTGAACAGCGTTTCATAGTCCTCCTATTTTTCAGACCGTTTCATGCTCCTCATATTTTTGAAACCTTTTGAAGCTCTTCATATTTTTCACTACTTTTCAGGGTCTTCCTGTTTTTGAACACCGCTTCATGCTCCTCCTATTTTTCAGAACTTTTCATGCTCCTCATATTTTTGACACCTTTTGAAGCTCTTCATATTTTTCACACCTCTTCAGGCTCTTCATGTTTTTGAACACCATTTCATGCTCCTCCTATTTTACAGACCGTTTCATTCTCCTCATATTTTTGACACCTTTTGAAGCTCTTCATATATTTCACACCTTTTCAGGCTTTTTATTATTTTCAACACCACTTCATGCTCCTCTTATTTTTCAGACCTTTTCATGCTCATCTCATTTTGACACCTTTTGAAGCTCTTCATATTTTTCACACCTTTTGAAGCTCTTCATATTTTTCATATTTTTGAAGTTCTTCATAATTTCACACGTTTTCAGACTCTTCATGTTTTTCAACACCGCTTCATGCTCCTCCTATTTTTCAAACCGTATCATCTTCCTCATATTTTTCACACCTTTTGAAGCTCTTCATATTTTTCACACTTTTTCAGGCTCTTCATGTTTTTGAACACCACATCATGCTCCTTCTATTTTTCAGAGAGTTTCATGCTCCTCATGTATTTCACACCTTTTGAAGCTCTTCATATTTTTCACACCTTTTCAGGCTCTTCATGTTTTTGAACACTTCTTCATGCTCCTCCTATTTTTCAGACCGTTTAATGCTCCTCATGTATTTCACACCTTTTGAAGCTCTTCATATATTTCACACCTTTTCAGTCTCTTCTTTGTTTTCAACACCACATCATACTCCTTCTATTTTTCAGACCGTTTCATGCTCATTTCATTTTTGAAACCTTTTGAAATCTTCATATTTTTCACACCTTTTTTAGGCTCTTCATGTTTTTGAACACCACTTCATGCTCCTCCTATTTTTCAGACCATTTAATGCTCCTCATGTATTTCACACGTATTGAAGCTCTTCATATTTTTCACACGTTTTCAGGCTCTTCATGTTTTTCAACACCGCTTCATGCTCCTCCAATTTTTCAGACCGTTTCATGCTCCTCATATTTTTGACAACTTTTGAAGCTTTTCATATTTTTCACACATTGTCAGGCTCTTCAAGTTTTTCAAAACCACTTCATGCTCCTCCTTTTTTGCAGACCGTTTCATGCTCCTCATATTTTTGACACCTTTTGAAGCTCTTCATATTTTTCACACCTTTTCAGGCTCTTCATGTTTTTGAACACCGCTTCATGATCCTCCTATTTTTCAGAACGTTTCATGATCCTCGTATTTTTGACACCTTTTGAAGTTCTTCATATTTTGCACACATTTTCAGGCTCTTCATGTTTTTGAACACCGCTTCATGCTCCTCCTATTTTTCTAACCGTTTAATGCACCTCATGTATTTCACACCTTTTGAAGCTCCTCATATTTTTCACACGTTTTCAGGCTCTTCATGTTTTTGAACACCGCTTCATGCTCCTCCTATTTTTCAGACCGTTTCATGCTCCTCATATTTTTGACACCTTTTGAAGCTCTTCATATTTTTGACACCTTTTGAAGCTCTTCATATTTCTCACACGTTTTCAGGCTCTTCATGATTTTCAACACCGATTCATGCTCCTCCTCTTTTTCAGACCGTTTCATGCTCCTCATATTTTTGACACCTTTTGAATCTCCTCATATTTTTTTTTTATTTTTTTTTAATTTTTATTATTATTATTTTTTTTCCCCAGTGGGTTTTGTCATACATTGATATGAATCAGCCATGGATTTACATGTATTCCCAATCCCGATCCCCCCTCCCACCTCCCTCTCCACCCGATTCCTCTGGGTCTTCCCAGTGCACCAGGCCCGAGCACTTGTCTCGTGCATCCCACTTGGGCTGGTGATCTGTTTCACCATAGATAGTATACATGCTGTTCTTTTCTAATATCCCACCCTCACATTCTCCCACAAAGTTCAAAAGTCTGTTCTGTGTTTCTGTGTCTCTTTTTCTGTTCTGCATTTAGGGTTATCGTTATCACCTTTCTAAATTCCATATACATGTGTCAGTATGCTGTAATGTTCTTTATCTTTCTGGCTTACTTCACTCTGTATAATGGGCTCCAGCTTCATCCATCTCATTAGGACTGGTTCAAATGAATTCTTTTTAATGGCTGAGTAATATTCCATGGTGTATATGTACCACAGCTTCCTTATCCATTCATCTGCTGATGGGCATCTAGGTTGCTTCCATGTCCTGGCTGTTATAAACAGTGCTGCGATGAACATTGGGGTGCACGTGTCTCTTTCAGATCTGGTTTCCTCAGTGTGTATGCCCAGAAGTGGGATTGCTGGGTCATATGGCAGTTCTATTTCCAGTTTTTTAAGAAATCTCCACACTGTTTTCCATAGCGGCTGTACTAGTTTGCATTCCCACCAACAGTGTAAGAGGGTTCCCTTTTCTCCACACCCTCTCCAGCATTTATTGCTTGTAGACTTTTGGATAGCAGCCATCCTGACTGGCGTGTAATGGTACCTCATTGTGGTTTTGATTTGCATTTCTCTAATAATGAGTGATGTTGAGCATCTTTTCATGTGTTTGTTAGCCATCTGTATGTCTTCTTTGGAGAAATGTCTGTTTAGTTCTTTGGCCCATTTTTTGATTGGGTCATTTATTTTTCTGGAATTGAGCTGCAGGAGTTGCTTGTATATTTTTGAGATTAATCCTTTGTCTGTTTCTTCATTTGCTATTATTTTCTCCCAATCTGAGGGCTGTCTTTTCACCTTACTTATAGTTTCCTTTGTAGTGCAAAAGCTTTTAAGTTTCATTAGGTCCCATTTGTTTAGTTTTGCTTTTGTTTCCAATATTCTGGGAGGTGGGTCATAGAGGATCTTGCTTTGATTTATGTCGGAGAGTGTTTTGCCTATGTTCTCCTCTAGGAGTTTTATAGTTTCTGGTCTTACATTTAGATCTTTAATCCATTTTGAGTTTATTTTTGTGTATGGTGTTAGAAAGTGTTCTTGTTTCATTCTTTTACAAGTGGTTGACCAGTTTTCCCAGCACCACTTGTTAAAGAGGTTGTCTTTTTTCCATTGTATATCCTTGCCTCCTTTGTCAAAAATAAGGTGTCCATAGGTTCATGGATTTATCTCTGGGCTTTCTATTCTGTTCCATTGATCTATATTTCTGTCTTTGTGCCAGTACCATACTGTCTTGATGACTGTGGCTTTGTAGTAGAGTCTGAAGTCAGGCAGGTTGATTCCTCCAGTTCCATTCTTCTTTCTCAAGATTACTTTGGCTATTCGAGGTTTTTTGTATTTCCATACAAATTGTGAAATTCTTTGGTCTAGTTCTGTGAAAAATACCGTTGGTAGCTTGATAGGGATTGCATTGAATCTATAGACTGCTTTGGGTAGAATAGCCATTTTGACAATATTAATTCTTCCAATCCATGAACACGGTATGTTTCTCCATCTGTTTGTGTCCTCTTTGATTTCTTTCATCAGTGTTTTATAGTTTTCTATGTATAGGTCCTTTGTTTCTTTAGGTAGATATACTCCTAAGTATTTTATTCTTTTTGTTGCAATGGTGAATGGTATTGTTTCCTTAATTTCTCTGTCAGTTTTTTCATTGTTAGTATATAGGAATGCAAGGGATTAATGTGTGTTAATTTTATATCCTGCAACTTTACTATATTCATTGATTAGCTCTAGTAATTTTCTGGTAGAATCTTTAGGGTTTTCTATGTAGAGGATCATGTCATCTGCAAACAGTGAGAGTTTTACTTCTTCTTTTCCTATCTGGATTCCTTTTACTTCTTTTTCTGCTCTGATTGCTGTGGCCAGCACTTCCAACACTATGTTGAATAGTAGTGGTGAGAGTGGGCACCCTTGTCTTGTTCCTGATTTCAGGGGAAATGCCTTCAATTTTTCACCATTGAGGGTGATGCTTGCTGTGGGTTTGTCATATATAGCTTTTATTATGTTGAGTTATGTTCCTTCTATTCCTGCTTTTTGGAGAGTTTTAATCATAAATGAGTGTTGAATTTTGTCAAAGGCTTTCTCTGCATCTATTGAGATAATCATATGGTTTTTATCTTTCAATTTGTTAATGTGGTGTATTACATTGATTGATTTGCGGATATTAAAGAATCCTTGCATTCCTGGGATAAAGCCCACTTGGTCATGGTGTATGATGTTTTTAATATGTTGTTGGATTCTGTTTGCTAGAATTTTGTTAAGGATTTTTGCATCTATGTTCATCAGTGATATTGGCCTGTAGTTTTCTTTTTTTGTGGCATCTTTGTCTGGTTTTGGAATTAGGGTGATGGTGGCCTCATAGAATGAGTTTGGAAGCTTACCTTCTTCTGCAATTTTCTGGAAGAGTTTGAGTAAGATAGGTGTTAGCTCTTCTCTAAATTTTTGGTAGAATTCAGCTGTGAAGCCATCTGGTCCTGGGCTTTTGTTTGCTGGAAGATTTTTGATGACAGTTTCGATTTCCTTGCTTGTGATGGGTCTGTTAAGATCTTCTATTTCTTCCTGGTTCAGTTTTGGAAAGTTATACTTTTCTAAGAATTTGTCCATTTCATCCAAGTTGTCCATTTTATTGGCATAGAGCTGCTGGTAGTAGTCTCTTATGATCCTTTGTATTTCAGTGTTGTCTGTTGTGATCTCTCCATTTTCATTTCTAATTTTGTTAATTTGGTTCTTCTCTCTTTGTTTCTTAATGAGTCTTGCTAATGGTTTGTCAATTTTGTTTATTTTTTCAAAAAACCAGCTTTTAGCTTTGTTGATTTTTGCTATGGTCTCTTTAGTTTCTTTTGCATTTATTTCTGCCCTGATTTTTAAGATTTCTTTCCTTCTGCTAACTCTGGGGTTCTTCATTTCTTCCTTCTCTAATTGCTTTAGGTGTAGAGTTAGGTTATTTAATTGGTTTTTTTCCTGTTTCTTGATGTAAGCCTGTAATGCTATGAACCTTCCCCTTAGCACTGCTTTTACAGTGTCCCATAGGTTTTGGGTTGTTGTGTTTTCATTTTCATTCATTTCTATACATATTTTGATTTCTTTTTTGATTTCTTCTATGATTTGTTGGTTATTCAGAAGCGTGTTATTTAGCCTCCATATGTTTGAAGTTTTAACAATTTTTTCCCTGTAATTGAGATCTAATCTTACTGCACTGTGGTCAGAAAAGATGACTGGAATGATTTCAATTTTTTTGAATTTTCCAAGACCAGATTTATGGCCCAGGATGTGATCTATTCTGGAGAATGTTCCGTGTGCACTTGAGAAAAAGGTGAAGTTGATTGTTTTGGGGTGAAATGTCCTATAGATATCAATTAGGTCTAGCTGGTCCATTGTGTCATTTAAGGTTTGTGTTTCCTTGTTAATTTTCTGTTTAGTTGATCTATCCATAGTTGTGAGTGGGGTATTAAAGTCTCCCACTATTATTGTGTTACTATTAATTTCCTCTTTCATACTTGTTAGCGTTTGCCGTACATATTGCGGTGCTCCTATGTTGGGTGCATATATATTTATAATTGTTATATCTTCTTTTTTGATTGATCCTTTGATCATTATGTAGTGTCCTTCTTTGTCTCTTTTCACTTCCTTTATTTGAAAGTCTATTTTATCTGATATGAGTATTGCGACTCCTGCTTTCTTTTGGTCTCCGTTTGCATGAAATACTTTTTTCCAGCCCTTCACTTTTAGTCTGTATGTGTCTCTTGTTTTGAGGTGGGTCTCTTGTAGACAGCATATATAGGGGTCTTGTTTTTGTATCCATTCAGCCAATCTTTGTCTTTTGGTTGGGGCATTCAACCCATTTACATTTAGGGTAATTATTGATAGGTGTGGTCCCGTTGCCATTTACTTTGTTGTTTTGGGTTCACGTTTATACAACCTTTCTGCATTTCCTGTCTAGAGAAGATCCTTTAGCATTTGTTGAAGAGCTGGTTTGGTGGTGCTGAATTCTCTCATCTTTTGCTTATCTGTAAAGCTTTTAAATTCTCCTTCATATCTGAATGAGATCCTTGCTGGATACAGTAATCTAGGTTGTAGGTTATTCTCTTTCATTACTTTCAGTACGTCCTGCCATTCCCTTCTGGCCTGGAGGGTTTCTATTGATAGATCAGCTGTTATCCTTATGGGAATCCCTTTGTGTGTTATTTGTTGTTTTTCCCTTGCTGCTTTTAATATTTGTTCTTTGTGTTTGATCTTTGTTAATTTGATTAATATGTGTCTTGGGGTGTTTCGCCTTGGGTTTATCCTGTTTGGGCTCTCTGGGTTTCTTGGACTTGGGTGGCTATTTCCTTCCCCATTTTAGGGAAGTTTTCAGCTATTATCTCCTCGAGTATTTTCTCATGGCCTTTCTTTTTGTCTTCTTCTTCTGGAACTCCTATGATTCGAATGTTGGGGCGTTTCACAGTGTCCCAGAGGTCCCTGAGGTTGTCCTCATTTCTTTTGATCCTTTTTTCTTTTTTCCTCTCTGCTTCATTTATTTCCACCATTTTATCTTCTACCTCACTTACCCTATCTTCTGCCTCCGTTATTCTACTCTTGGTTCCCTCCAAAGTGTTTTTGATCTCATTCATTGCATTATTCATTTGTAATTGACTCTTTTTTATTTCTTCTAGGTCTTTATTAAACAGTTCTTGAATCTTTTCAATCTTTGTTTCCAGGCTATTTATCTGTAACTCCATTTTGTTCTCAAGATTTTGGATCATTTTTATTATCATTATTCTAAATTCTTTTTCAGGTAGATTCCCTATCTCCTCCTCTTTTGTTTGACTTGGTGGGCATTTTTCATGTTCCTTTACCTGTTGGGTATTTCTTTGCCTTTTCATCTTGTTTAGATTGCTGTATCTGGAGTGGGCTTTCTGTATTCTGGAGGTCTGTGGTTCCTTTTTGTTGTGGAGGATTAACCCAGTGGGTAGGGTTAGACGATTGGCTTGTCGAGATTTCCTGGTTAGGGAAGCTTGCGTCAGTGTTCTGGTGCGTGGAACTTGATTTCTACTCTTTGGAGAGCAATGGAGTGCCCAGTAATGAGTTTTGAGATGGGTCTATGTGTTAGGTGTGACCTTGGGCAGCCTGTATGTTGATGTTCAGGGCTATGTTCCTGCGTTGCTGGAGAATTTGCGTGGTATGTCTTGCTCTAAAACTTATTGGCTCTTGTGTGGTGGTTGGTTTCAGTGTAGGTATGGAGGCTTTTGGACAGTCACTTATTACTTAAAGTTCCTTGTAGTCAGGAGTTTTCTGGTGTTCTCAGGTTTTGGGCTTAAGTCTCCTGCCTCTGGATTTCAGTTTTATTCTTCCTGTAGTTTCAGGACTTCTCCAACTATGCAGCCCTCCTTTCGAAGACAATGGGCTGCTTTTCTGGGCGCCTGATGACCTCAGCGAGCGATGAGAAGTTGTTTTGCGAAGTTTGCTCTGCGTTCAGTTATTCTTTTGATGAATTTGTAGGAGAGAAAGTGGTCTCCCCGTCCTACTCCTCCGCCATCTTGGCTCCTCCCCTCCTCATATTTTTTACACCTTTTGAAGCTCTTCATGTATTTCACACTTTTTCAGGCTCTTCATGTTTTTCAACACGGCTTCATGCTCCTCCTATTTTTCAGACCGTTTCATGCTCCTCATATTTTTGACACCTTTTGAAGTTCTTGATATATTTCACACCTTCTCAGGCTCTTCATTTTTTTGAACACCACTTCTTGCTCCTCCTATTTTTCAGACCGTTTCATGCTCATCTCATTTTTGACACCTTTTGAAGCTCTTCATATATTTGACACCATTTGAAGCTCTTCATATTTTTCAAAACTTTTCAGGCTCTGCATATTTTTGAACGCCGTTTCATGCTACTCCTATATTTCAGACCGATTCTTGCTGCTCATATATTTGACACCTTTTGAAGCTCTTCATATTTTTAACACCTTTTCAGGCTCTTCATGTTTTTCAACACCGCTTCATGCTCCTCCTATTTTTCAGACCGTTTCATGCTCCTCATATTTTTGACACCTTTAGAAGCTCTTCATATTTTTCACACATTTTGAGGCTCTTCATGTTTCTCAACACCGCTTCCTGCTCCTCCTCTTTTTCAGACCGTTTCATGCTCCTCATATTTTTGACACATTTTGAAGCTCTTCATATTTCTCACAGCTTTTCAGGCTCTTCATGTTGTTCAACACTCTTTCTTGCTCCTCCTATTTTTCCGACCGTTTCATGCTCCTCATATTTTTGACACCTTTTGAAGCTCTTGATATTTTTCACTACTTTTCAGGGTCTTCCTGTTTTTGAACACCGCTTCATGCTCCTCCTATTTTTCAGAACTTTTCATGCTCCTCATATTTTTGACACCTTTTGAAGCTCTTCATATTTTTCACACCTCTTCAGGCTCTTCATGTTTTTGAACACCATTTCATGCTCCTCCTATTTTACAGACCATTTCATTCTCCTCATATATTTGACACCTTTTGAAGCTGTTCATATATTTCACACCTTTTCAGGCTTTTCATTATTTTCAACACCACATCATGCTCCTCTTATTTTTCAGACCGTTTCATGCTCATCTCATTTTGACACCTTTTGAAGCTCTTCATGTTTTTCACATCTTCTGAAGCTCTTAATATTTTTCACAAATTTTCAGGCTCTTTATGATTTTCAACACCGTTTCATGCTCCTCCTATTTTTCAGATCGTTTCATGTTCATCTCATTTTGACACCTTTTGAAGCTCTTCATAGTTTTCACACCTTTTGAAGCTCTTCATATTTTTCATATTTTTGAAGTTCTTCATAATTTCACACGTTTTCAGACTCTTCATGTTTTTCAACACCGCTTCATGCTCCTCCTATTTTTCAAACCGTATCATGCTCCTCATATTTTTCACACGTTTTGAAGCTCTTCGTATTTTTCACACGTTTTCAGGCTCTTCATGTTTTTGAACACCACATTATGCTCCTTCTATTTTTCAGAGAGTTTCATGCTCCTCATGTATTTCACACCTTTTGAAGCTCTTCATATTTTTCACACCTTTTCAGGCTCTTCATGTTTTTGAACACTTCTTCATGCTCCTCCTATTTTTCAGACCGTTTCATGATCTTCATATTTTTGACAACTTTTGAAGCTCTTCATATTTTTCACAACTTTTCAGGCTCTTCCTGTTTTTGAACCCCTCTTCATGCTTCTCCTATTTTTCAGACCGTTTAATGCTCCTCATGTATTTCACACCTTTTGAAGCTCTTCATATTTTTCACACGTTTTCAGGCTCTTCATGTTTTTGAACACCGCTTCATGCTTCTCCTATTTTTCAGACCGTTTAATGCTCCTCATGTATTTCACACTTTTTGAAGCTCTTCATATATTTCACACCTTTTCAGTCTCTTCATGTTTTTGAACACCGCTTCATGCTCCTCCTATTTTTCAGACCTTTTCATGCTCCTCATATTTTTGACAACATTTGAAGCTTTTCATATTTTTCACACCTTGTCAGGATCTTCAAGTTTTTCAACACCACTTCATGCTCCTCCTTTTTTGCAGACCGTTTCATGCTCCTTATATTTTTGACACATTTTGAAGCTCTTCATATTTTTCACACCTTTTCAGGCTCTTCATGTTTTTGAACACCGCTTCATGATCCTCCTATTTTTCAGACCTTTTGATGATCCTCGTATTTTTGACACCTTTTGAAGTTCTTCATATTTTGAACACATTTTCAGGCTCTTCATGTTTTTGAACACCGCTTCATGATCCTCCTATTTTTCTGACCTTTTCATGCTCCTCATATTTTTGACAACTTTTGAAGCTCTTCATAATTTTCACAACTTTTCAGTCTTTTCCTGTTTTATAACACCGCTTCATGCTCCTCCTATTTTTCAAACCGTTTAATGCACCTCATGTATTTCACACCTTTTCAAGCTCCTCAAATTTTTCACACGTTTTCAGGCTCTTCATGTTTTTGAACACCGCTTCATGCTCCTCCTATTTTTCAGACCGTTTCATGCTCCTCATATTTTGACACCTTTTGAAGCTCTTCATATTTTTCATACCTTTTCAGGCTCTTCATGTTTTTGAACACCGCTTCATGCTCCTCCTATTTTTCAGACCGCATCATTCTCCTCATATTTTTGACACCTTTTGAAGCCCTTCATATATTTCACACCTTTTCCGTCTCTTCTTTTCTTTCAACACCACTTCATGCTCCTCCTTTTTTTCAGACGGTTTCGTGCTCATCTCATTTTTGACACCTTTTGAAGCTCTTCATATTTTTCACACCTTTTTAGGCTCTTCATGTTTTTGAACCCCGCTTCATGCTCCTCCTATTTTTCAGACCGCTTCATACTCCTCTCATTTTTGACACCTTTTGAAGCTCTTCATATTTTTGACACCTTTTGAAGCTCTTCATATTTCTCACACGTTTTCAGGCTCTTCATGATTTTCAACACAGATTCATGCTCCCCCTTTTTTCAGACCGTTTCATGCTCCTCATATTTTTGACACCTTTTGAATCTCCTCATATTTTTTACACCTTTTGAAGCTCTTCATGTATTTCACAATTTTTCAGGCTCTTCATGTTTTTCAACACGGCTTCATGCTCCTCCTATTTTTCAGACCGTTTCATGCTCCTCATATTTTTCACACCTTTTGAAGCTCTTCATATTTTTCACACCTTTTAAGCCTCTTCATGTTTTTTAACACCGCTTCATGCTCCTCCTATTTTCAAGACAGTTTCATACTCCTCATGTATTTCATACCTTTTGAAGCTCTTAATATTTTTCACACCTTTTCAGGCTCTTCATATTTTTGAACACCGCTACATGCTCCTCCTATTTTTAAGACCGTTTCATGCTCCTCATATATTTCACACCTTTTGAAGTTCTTCATATTTTTCACACCTTTTCAGGCTCTGCATGTTTTTCAACACCGTTTCATGCTCCTCCTATTTTTCAGACTGTTTCATGCTCCTCATATTTTTGACACCTTTTGAAGCTCTTCATATATTTGACACCATTTGAAGCTCTTCATATTTTTCACAACTTTTCAGGCTCCGCATATTTTTGAACACCGTTTCATGCTACTCCTATATTTCAGACCGATACTTGCTGCTCATATATTTGACACCTTTTGAAACTCTTCATATTTTTAACACCTTTTCAGGATCTTCATGTTTTTCAACACCGCTTCATGCTTCTCCTATTTTTCAGACCGTTTCATGCTCCTCATATTTTTGACACCTTTTGATGCTCTTCATATTTTTCACACATTTTCAGGCTTTTCATGTTTTTGAACACCGCTTCATGCTCCTCCTATTTTTCACACCTTTTAAAGCTCCTCATATTTTTCAAACCTTTTCAGGCTCTTTATGTTTTTGAACACTGCTTCATGCTCCTCGTATTTTTCAGACGGTTTCATGCTCCTAATGATTTTGACACCTTTTGAAACTCTTCATATTTTTCAAACCTTTTCAGGCTCTTCATGTTTTTGAACACCGCTTCATGCTCCTCCTATTTTTCAAACCATTTCATGATCCTCATGTATTTCACACCTTTGAACCTCTTCATATTTTTCACACCTTTTCAGGCTATTAATGTGTTTCAACACCACTTCATGCTTCTCATCTTTTTCAGACCGTTTCATGCTCATCTCATTTTTGAAACATTTTGAAGCTCTTCAAATTTTTCACACCTTTTGAATCTCTTCATATTTTTGACACCTTTTCAGGCTCTTCATGTTTTTGTACACCGCTGCATGCTCCTCCTATTTTTCAGACCGTTTAATGCTCCTCATGTATTTCACACCTTTTGAAGCTCTTCATATTTTTCTCACCTTTTCAGGCTCTTCATGTTTTTGAACACCGCTTCATGCTCCTCATATTTTTCAGACCGTTTCATGCTCCTCATATATTTCAAACCTTTTGCACCTCTTCATATTTTTCACACCTTTTCAATGTCTTCATGTTTTTGAACACCGTTTCATGCTGCTCCTATTTTTCACAACGTTTCATGCTCCTCATATTTTTGACACCTTTTGAAGCTCTTCATATTTTTCACGCCTTTTCAAGCTCTTCATGATTTTCAACACCGCTTCATGCTCCTTGTATTTTTCAGACCCTTTCATGCTCATCTCATTTTTGACACCTTTTGAAGCTCTTCATATTTTTCACACCTTTTGAAGATCTTCATATTTTTCATATTTTTGAAGCTCTTCATATTTTCACACGTTTTCATACTCTTCATGTTTTTCAACACCGATTCATGATCCTGCTATTTTTCAGACCGTTTCATGCTCCTCACATTTTTGACAGGTTTTGAGGCTTTTCATATTTTTCACACCTTTTCAGGCTCTTCATGTTTTTGAACACCGCTTCATGCTCCTCCTATTTTTCAGACCGTTTCATGCTCCTCATATTTTTGACACGTTTTGAAGCTCTTCATATTTTTCAAACCTTTTCAGGCTCTTCATGTTTTTGAACACCGCTTCATGCTCTTCCTATTTTTCAGACCGTTTCATGCTCCCCATATTTTTGACACCTTTTGAAGCTCTTCATATTTTTTACACCTTTTCAGGCTCTTCATGTTTTTCAACATCACTTCATGCTCCTCCTATTTTTCAGACCGTTTCATGCTCCTCATATTTTTGACACCTTTTGAAACTTTTCATATTTTTCACACATTTTCAGGCTCTTCATGTTTTTCAACACCACTTCATGCTCCTTTTTTGCAGACCTTTTCATGCTATTCATATTTTTGACACCTTTTGAAACTCTTCTTATTTTTCACACCTTTTCAGGCTCTTCATGTTTTTCAACACCGCTTCATGCTCCTCCGATTTTTCAGTCCGTTTCATGCTCCTCATATTTTTGACACCTTTGGAGCTCTTCATATTTTTCACACCTTTTCGGGCTCTTCATGTTTTGAACACCGCTTCATACTCCTCCTATTTTTCAGACAGTTTCATGCTCCTCATATTTTTGACACCTTTTGAAGCTTTTCATATTTTTCACAACTTTTCAGGCTCTTCATGTTTTTGAACACCTCTTCATGCTAATCCTATTTTTCAAACCATAACATGCTCCTCATATTTTTCACACCTTTTGAAGCTCTTCATATTTTTTACACCTTTTCAGGCTCTTCATATTTTTCAACACCATTTCATGCCACTTCTATTTTTCAGACGGTTTCATGCTCCTCATATTTTTCACAACTTTTGAAGCTCTTCATATTTTTCACACCTTTTCAGGCTCTTCATGTTTTTCCACACCACTTAATGCTTCTCCTAAATTTCAGACCGTTTCATGTTCCTCATGTATTTCACACCTTTTGAAGCTCTTCATATTTTTCACAGCTTTTCATGCTCTTCATGTTTTTGATCACCGTTTCATGCTCCTCCTTTTTTTTCAGACCGTTTCATGCTCCTCATATTTTTCACACCTTTTTAAGCTCTTCATATTTTCCACACCTTTTCAGGTTCTTCATGTTTTTGAACACAGCTTCATGCTCCTCCTATTTTCCAGACCGTTTCATGCTCCTCATACTTTTGACATCTTTTGAAGCTCTTCATATTTTTCACACCTTTTCAGGCTCTTCATGTTTTTCAAAACCGTTTCATGATCCTCTTATTTTTCAGACCGTTTCATGCTCATCTCATTTTTTACACCTTTTGAAGCTTTTCATATATTTCAAAACTTTTAGGCTCTTCATGTTTTTGAACACCGCTTCATGCTCCTCCTATTTTTCAGAGAGTTTCATGCTCCTCATGTATTTCACACCTTTTGAAGTTGTTCAAATATTTCACACCTTTTCAGGATCTTCTTTTTTTTGAACACTGCTTCATGATTCTCCTATTTTTCAGACCGTTTCATTCTCTTCATATTTTTGATACCTTTTGAAGTTCTTTATATTTTTCACACCTTTTCAGACCCTTCATGTTTTTGAAGACCGCTTCACGCTCCTGTTTATCAGACCTTTTCATGCTCCTCATATTTTAAACACATTTTGAAGCTCTTCATTTTTTTCACACCATTTCATGCTCTTCATGTTTTTCAACACTGTTTCATGCTCCTCCTATTTTTCAGACTGTTTCATGCTCCTCATATTTTTGTCACTTTTTGAAGCTCTTCTATTTTTCAAACCTTTAGAGGCTCTTCATATATTTCAACACCGCTTCATGCTCTCCAATTTTTCAGACCATTTCATGCTCGTCATATTTTTCAAACCTTTTAAAGCTCTTCATAATTTTCACACCTATTCATGCTCTTCATTTTTTCCACACTGTTTCATGCTCCTCCTATTTTTCAGACCGTTTCATGCTCCTCATATTTTTCACACCTTTTGAAGCTCTTCATATTTTTCACACTTTTTGAAGCTCTTCATATTTTTCACAGTTTTCAGGCTCTTCATGTTTCTGAACACCGCTTCATGATCCTCCTATTTTTCAGACCGTTTCATGCTCCTCATATTTTTCACACCTTTTGAAGCTCTTCATATTTTTCACACCTTTTAAGGCTCTTCATGTTTTTCAACACCGCTTCAGGCTCCTCCTATTTTTCACACCGTTTCATTCTCTTCATATTTTTGACACCTTTTGAAGCTCTTCATATATTTCACACCTTTTCAGGCTCTTCTTTTTTTTCAACACCACTTCATGCTCGTCCTATTTGTCAGACCGTTTCATGCTCATCTCATTTTTGACCCCTTTTGAAGCTCTTCATATTTTCCACACGTTTTCAGGCTCTTCATGTTTTTGAACACCGCTTCATGCTCCTCATATTTTTCAGACCGTTTCGTGCTCCTCATATTCTTGACACCTTATGAAGCTCTTCATATTTTTCACACCATTTCAGGCTCTTCATTTTTGAACACCGCTTCATGCTCCTCCTATATTTCAGACAGTTTCATTCTCCACATAGTTTTCACACCTTTTGAAGCTCTTCATATTTTTCACACCTTTTCAGGCTCTTCATGTTTTTCAACACCGCTTCATGCTTCTCCTATTTTTCAGATCGTTTCATGCTCATCTCATTTTTGACACCTATTGAAGCTTTTCATATTTTTGACAACTTTTCAGGCTCTTCATGATTTTGAACACCGATTCATGCTCCTCCTATTTTTCAGACCGTTTCAAGCTCCTCATATATTTCACATCTTTTGAAGCTCTTCATATTTTTCACACCTTTTGAAGCTCTTCATATTTTTCACACCTTTTGAAGCTCTTCATATTTTTCACACCTTTTCAGGCTCTTCATGTTTTTGAACACCGTTTCATGCTCCTCCTGTTTTTCAAAACGTTTCATGCTCCTCATATTTTTGACACTTTTTGAAGCTCTTCATATTTTTCACTCCTTTTCAGGCTCTTCATGTTTGCAACACCGCTTCATGCTCCTCCTATTTTTCAAAACGTTTCATGCTCCTCATATTTTTGACACATTTTCAAGCTCTTCATATTTTTCACACCTTTTCAGGCTCTTCATTTTTTTCAACACTACTTGTTGCTCCTCCAATTTTTTAAAAAGTTTCATGCTCATCTAATTTCTGACACCTTTTGAAGCTCTTCATATTTTTTACACCTTTTGAAGCTCTTCATATTTTTAACATTTTTGAAGCTCTTCATAATTTTCAAACGATTTCAGACTCTTCATGTTTTTCAACACCGCTTCATGCTCCTGCTATTTATCATACCGTTTCATACTCCTCATATTTTTGACACATTTTAAGGCTCTTCATATTTTTCACACCTTTTCAGGCTCTTCATATTTTTGAACTCCGATTCATGCTCCTCCTATTTTTTCGACCGTATCATGCTCCTCATATTTTTCACACCTTTTGAATCTCTTTTTATTTTTCTCACCTTTTCAGGCTGTCATGTTTTAGAACAGCGCTTCATGCTCTTCCTATTTTTTAGAAAGTTTCATGCTCCTCATGTATTTCACACCTTTTGAAACTCTTCATATTTTTCTCACCTTTTCAGGCTCTTCATGTTTTTGAACACCGCTTCATGTTCCTCCTATTTTTCAGACCGTTTCATGCTCCTCATCTTTTTGACACCTTTTGAAGCTCTTCATATATTTCACATCTTTTGAAGTCGTTCATATTTTTCACGCCTTTTCAGGCTCTTCATGATTTTCAACACCGCTTCATGCTCCTCGTATTTTTCAGACCGTTTCATGCTCATCTCACTTTTTACACCTTTTGAAGCTCTTCATATTTTTCACACATTTTGAAGCTCTTCATATTTTTCATATGTTTGAAGCTCTTCATTTTTTAACACGTTTTCAGACTCTTCATGTTTTTCAACACCGCTTCATGCTCCTGCTATTTTTCAGACGGTTTCATGCTCCTCATATTTTTGACAGGTTTTGAGGCTTTCATATTTTTCACACCCTTTCAGGCTCTTCATGTTTTTGAACACCATTTCATAATCCTCCTATTTTTCAGACCGTTTCATGCTCCTCATATTTTTGACACCTTTTTAAGCTCTTAATATTTTTCACACCTTTTCAGGCTCTTCATGTTTTTGAACACCGCTTCATGCTTCTTATATTTTTTCAGACCGTTTCATGCTCCTCATATTTTTGACACCTTTTGAAGCTCTTCATATTTTTCACACCATTTGAAGCTCTTCATATTTTCACACGTTTTCAGGCTCTTCATGTTTTTCAACACCGCTTAATGCTCCTCCTATTTTTCAGAACGTTTCATGCTCCTCATATTTTTGACACCTTTTGAAGCTCTTCATATTTTTCACACCTTTTCTGGCTATTCATGTTTTTCAACAACGCTTAATGCTCCTCCTATTTTTCAGACCGTTTCTTGCACCTCATATATTTCACACCTTTTGAAGCTCTTCATATTTTTCACACATTTTCAGGCTTTTCATGTTTTTCAACACCACTTCATGCTCCTCCTCTTTTTCAGACGTTTCATGCTCATCTCATTTTGATACCTTTTGAAGCTCTTCATATTTTTCACACCTTTTCTTTATCTTCATGATTTTCAACACCGCTTCATGCTCCTCCTATTTTTCGGACCGTTTCATGCTCATCTCATTTTTGACACCTTTTGAAGCTCTTCATATTTTTCACACCTTTTGAAGCTCTTCATATTTGTCACATTTTTGAAGCTCTTCATATTTTTCACACGATTTCGACTTTTCATGTTTTTCAACACCGCTTCATGCTCCTGCTATTTATCATATCTTTTCATACTCCTCATATTTTTGACACGTTTTGAGGCTCTTCATATTATTCACACCTTTTCAGGCTCTTCATTTTTTTCAACACCACTTCATGCTCCTCCTATTTTTCAGACCGTTTCATGCTCATCTAATTTTTGACACCTTTTGAAGCTCTTCATATTTTTCACACCTTTTGAAGCTCTTCATATTTTTCACACCTTTTCAGGCTCTTCATGTTTTTCAACACCGCTTCATGTTCCTCCTATTTTTCATACCGTTTCATGCTCCTTATATTTTTGACACCTTTTGAAGCTCTTCATATTTTTCACAACTTTTCAGCCTCTTCATGTTTTTCAACACCGCTTCATGCTCCTCCTATTTTTCAGACCGTTTCATGCTCCTCATATTTTTGACACATTTTGAAGCTCTTCATATATTTCACACCTTTTGAAGCTCTTCATATTTTTCACACCTTTTAAAGCTCTTCATATTTTTCACACCTTTTCAGGCTCTTCATGTTTTTCAACACCACCTCATGCTCCTCCTATTTTTCAGACGGTTTCATGTTCTTCATATTTTTTACCCCTTTTGAAGCTCTTCATATTTTTCACAAGTTTTCAGGCTCTTCATGTTGTTGAACACTGCTTCTTGCTCCTCCTAATTTTCGGAGAGTTTCATGCGCCTCATGTATTTTACACCTTTTGAAGGTTCATATTTTTCACACGTTTTCAGGCTCTTCATGTTTTTCAACACTGCTTCCTGCTCCTCCTAATTTTCAGAGAGTTTCATGTGCCTCATCTATTTCACACCTTTTGAAGCTCTTCATATTTTTCACAGGTTTTCAGGCTCGTCATGTTTTTGAACACCGCTTCATGCACCTCCATTTTTCAGACTGTTTCATGTTCCTCATATTTTTGACAGATTTTGAAGCTTTTCATATTTTTCACACCTTTTCAGGCTCTTCAAGTTTTTCAACACTAATTCATGCTCCTCCTTTTTGCAGACCTTTTCATGCTCCTCATATTTTTGACACCTTTTGAAGCTCTTCATATTTTTCACACCTTTTCAGGCTCTTCAGGTTTTTGAACACAGCTTCATGCTCCTTCCTATTTTTCAGACCGTTTCATGCTCCTCATAGTTTTGACACCTTTAGAAGCTCTTCATATTTTTCACACCTTTTCACGCTCTTCATGTTTTTCAACACCGCTTCATGCTCCTCCTATATATCAGACCGTTTCATGCTCCTCATATTTTTGACACCTTTTGAAACTCTTCATATTTTTCACATCTTTTGAAGCTCTTCATATTTTTCACACCTTTTCACGCTCTTCATGTTTTTCAACACCCCTTCATGCTCGTCCTATTTTTCAGACCTTTTCATGCTCCTCATATTATTGACACCTTTTGAAGCTCTTCATATTTTTCACAGCATTTCAGGCTCTTCATGTATTTGAACTCTGCTTCAGGCTCCTCCTATTTTTTCAGACAGTTTTATGCTCTTCATATTTTTGACACCTTTTGAAGCTCTTCATATTTTTCACAACTTTTCAGGCTCTTCATGTTTTTGAGCACCGCTTCATGCTCCTCCTATTTTTCAGAGAGTTTTATGCTCCTCATGTATTTCACACCTTTTGAAGCGCTTCATATTTTTCACACCTTTTCAGGCTCTTCAAGTTTTTACACACCACTTCATGCTTCTCCTATTTTTCAACCCGTTTCATGCTCAACATGTATTTCACACCTTTTGAAGCTCTTCATATTTTTCACACCTTTTCAGGCTCTTCATGTTTTTGATCAATGTTTCATGCACCTCCTATTTTTCAGATCGTTTCATGCTCCTCATAATTTTCACATCTTTTGAAGCTCTTCATAATTTTCACACCTTTTCAGGCTCTTCAGGTTTTTGAACACCGCTTCATGCTCCTCCTATTTTTCAGATCGTTTCAAGCTCCTCATATTTTTGACACCTTTAGAAGCTCTTCATATGTTTCACACCTTTTCAGGCTCTTCATGTTTTTCAACAGCGCTTCATGCTCCTCCTATTATTCAGACCGTTTCATGCTCCTCATATTTTTGACACCTTTTGAAGCTCTTCATATTTTTTACACCTTTTCACGCTCTTCATGTTTTTCAACACCGCTTCATGCTCCTCCTATATTTCAGACCGTTTCATGCTCCTCATATTTTTGACACCTTTTGAAGCTCTTCATATATTTCACACATTTTCAGGCTCTTCTTTTTTTTTCAACACCACTTCATGCTCCTCCTTTTTTTCAGACCGTTTCATGCTCATCTCATATTTGACACCTTTTGAAGCTCTTCATATTCTTCACACCTTTTGAAGCTCTTCATATTTTTTCACACGTTTTCAGGCTCTTCATATTTTTCAACACCGCTTCATGCTCCTCCTATTATTCAGACCGTTTCATGCTCTTCATATTTTTGACACCTTTTGAAGCTCTTCATATTTTTCACAACTTTTCAGGCTCTTCATGTTTTTGAGCACCGCTTCATGCTCCTCCTATTTTTCAGAGAGTTTCATGCTCCTCATGTATTTCACACCTTTTGAAACTCTTCATATTTTTCACACCTTTTCAGGCTCTTCATGTTTTTCCACACCACTTCATGCTTCTCCTATTTTTCAACCCGTTTCATGCTCATCATGTATTTCACACCTTTTGTTGATGTTCATATTTTTCACACCTTTTCAGGCTCTTCATGTTTTTGATCAATGTTTCATGCTCCTCCTATTTTTCAGACCGTTTCATGCTCCTCATATATTTGACACATTTTGAAGCTCTGAATATTTTTCACACCTTTCCAGGCTTTTCAATTTTTTTCAACACCACATCATGCTCCTCCTATTTTTCACACCGTTTCATGCTCATCTCATTTTTACACCTTTTGAAGCTCTTCAAATTTTTCACATCTTTTGAAGCTCTTCATATTTTTCACAACTTTTCAGGCTCTTTATGATTTTCAACACCGCTTCATGCTCCTCCTATTTTTCAGACCGTTTCATGCTCATTTAATTTTGACACATTTTGAAGCTCTTCAAATTTTTCACACCTTTTGAAGCTCTTCATATTTTTCATATTTTTGAAGCTCTTCATATTTTTCACACCTTTTCAGGCTCTTCGTCTTTTTCAACACCACTTCATGCTTCTGCTATTTTTCAGAACGTTTCAGGCTCCTCATATTTTTGACAGCTTTTGAATCTCTTCCTATTTTTCACACCTTTTCATGCTCTTCATATTTTTCAACACCGTGTCATGCTCCTCCTATTTTTCTGATGGTTTCATGCTCCTCATATTTTTCACACCTTTAAATCTCTTCATATTTTTCTCACATTTTAAGGCTCTTCATGTTTTTCAACACCGTGTCATGCTCCTCATATTTTTCAGACGGTTTCATGCTCCTCATAATTTTCACACCTTTAAAGCTCTTCATATTTTTCACACCTTTTAAGGCTCTTCATGTTTTTGAACACCACTACATGCTCCTCCTATTTTTCAGACCGTTTCATGCTCCTCATATTTTTGACACCTTTTGAAGCTCTTCATATTTTTCACACCTTTTCAGGCTCTTCATGTTTTTGACGAGCACTTCTTGCTCCTCCTACTTTTCAGACCGTTTCATGCTCCTCATATTTTTGAAACCTTTTGAAGCTCTTCATATTTTTCACACCTTTTCAGGCTCTTCATGTTTTTGAACACCGCTTCATGCTCCTCCTATTTTTCAGACCGTTTCCTGCGCATCTCATTTTTGACACCTTTGAAAGCTCTTCATATTTTTCACACGTTTTCAGGCTCTTCATGTTTTTCAACGCCGCTTCATGCTCCTACTATTTTTTAGACCGTTTTATGCTCCTCGTATTTTTCACACCTTTTAAAGCTCTTCATTTTTTTGATACCTTTTCAAGCTCTCATGTTTTTGAACACAGCTTCATGCTCCTCCTATTTTTCAGACCGTTTTATGCTCCTCATGTATTTCACACCTTTTGAAGCTCTTCATATTTTTCAACCTTTTTAGGCTCTTCATGTTTTTGAACACGGTTTCATGCTCCTCCTATTTTTCAAACTGTGTCATGCTCATCTCATTTTTAACAACTTTTGAAGCTCTTCATATTTTTCACACCTTTTGAAGCTCTTCATATTTCTCAAACGTTTTCAGGCTCTTCATGTTTTTCAACACCCCTTCTTGCTCATCCTATTTTTCAGACCGTTTCATGCTTCTCTCATTTCTGACACATTTTGAAGCTCTTCATATATTTCACACATTTTCAGGCTCTTCATGTTTTTCAACACCATTTCATGTTCCTCCTATTTTTCAGACCGTTTCATACTCATCTCGCTTTTGACACATTTTGAAGCTCTTCATATTTTCCACACCTTTTGAAGCTCTTCATATTTTTCAAACGTTTTCAGGCTCTTAATGTTTTTCAACACCGCTTCTTGCTCCTCCTATTTATCAGAACGTTTCATGCTCCTCATATTTTTGACACGTTTTGAAGCTCTTCATTTTTTTGACAACTTTTGAAGCTCTTCATATTTTTCACACCTTTTCAGGCTCTTCATGTTTATTACACCGCTTCATGCTGCTCCTATTTTTCAGACCGTTTCATGCTCCTCATATTTTTGACACCTTTTGAAGGTCTTCATATCTTTCACACGTTTTCAGGCTCTTCATGTTTTTTACACCGCTTCATGCTGCTCCTATTTTTCAGACCGTTTCATGCTCCTCCTATTTTTGACACCTTTTGAAGCTCTTCATATTTTTCACACCTTTTCAGGCTCTTCATGTTTTTGAACACCGTTTCATTCTCCTCCTATTTTTCAGACCGTTTCATGCTCCTCATATTTTTGACACATTTTGAAGCTCTTCATATTTTTCACACCTTTTCAGGGTCTTCATGTTTTTCAACACTGCTTCATGCTCCTCCAATTTTCAGACCGTTTCATGCTCCTCATATTTTTGACACGATTTGAAGGTCTTCATATTTTTCACACCTTTTTAGGGTCTTCATGTTTTTCTACACCGCTTCATGCTCCTCCTATTTTTGACACCTTTTGAAGCTGTTCATATATTGCACACCTTTTCAAGCGTTTCATGATTTTGAACACCGTTTTATGCTCCTCATATTTTGACAGGTTTTGATGCTCTTCATATTTTTCACAGCTTTTCAGGCTCTTCATGTTTTTCAACACCACTTCATGCTCCTACTATTTTTCAGACCGTTTCCTGCTCTTCATGTTTTTGACACATTTTCCAACACTTCATATTTTTCACACCTTTTTAAGCTCTTCATGTTTTTCAACACCGCTTCATTTTCCTCCTATTTTTCAGACCGTTTCATGCTCCTCATATTTTTGACACCTTTTGAAGCTCTTCATATTTTTCACACATTTTCTTGCTTTCCATGTTTTTGAAGACCGTTTCATGCTCCTCATATTTTTGACACCTTTGAAGCTCTTCATATTTTTCACACCTTTTCAGGCTCTTCATGTTTTTCAACACCGGTTCATGCTCCTCCCATTTTTAATACATTTTCATGCTCCTCATATTTTTGACAACTTTTGAAGCTCTTCATGTACTTCACACCTTTTCAGGCTCTTCATGTTTTTCAACACCGCTTCATGCTCCTCCTATTTTTCAGACCGTTTAATCCTCCTCATCTTTTTGACAACTTTTGAAGCTCTTCATATTTTTCACACCTTTTCATTCTCTTCAGGTTTTTGAACACCGTTTCATGCTCCTCCTATTTTTCAGACCGTTTCATGCTCCTCATGTATTTCACACCTTTTGAAGCTCTTCATATTTGTCACACCTTTTCAGGCTCTCCATGTTTCTCAACACCGCTTCATTCTCCTGCAATTTTTCAGACCGTTTCACGCTCCTCATGTATTTCACACCTTTTGAAGCTCTTCATATTTGTCACACCTTTTCAGGCTCTCCATGTTTCTCAACACCGCTTCATTCTCCTGCAATTTTTCAGACCGTTTCACGCTCCTCATATTTTTCACACCTTTTGAAACTCTTCATATTTTTCACACCTTTACAGGCTCTTCATGTTTTTCAACAGCACTTCATGCTCCTCCTATTTTTCAGACCGTTTTATGCTCCTTATGTACTTCACACCTTTTGAAGCTCTTCATATTTTTCACACCTTTTCAAGCTCTTCATGTTTTTGAACACGGTTTCATGCTCTTCCTGTTTTTCAGAGAGTTTCATGCTCCTCATATTTTTGACACCGTTTGAAACACTTCATATTTTTCACACCTTTTCAGGCTTTTCATGTTTTTCAACACCGCCTCATGATCCTCCTATTTTTCTTAGCGTTTCATGCTCCTCATATTTTTGACAACTTTTGAATCTCTTCATATATTTCACACCTTTTCAGGCTCTTCATGTTTTGGAACACCGCTTCATGCTCCTCCTATTTTTCAGACCGTTTCATGCTCCTCATCTATTTCACAGCTTTTGAAGCTCTTCATATTTTTTAAACCTTTTGAAGCTCTTCATATTTTTCACACCTTTTCAGGCTCTTCATGTTTTTGAACACTGTTTCATGCTCCTCCTATTTTTCAGAACGTTTCATGCTCCTCATATTTTTGACAACTTTTGAAGCTCTTCATATATTTCACACCTTTTCTGGCTCTTCATGTTTTTCAACACCACTTCATGCTCCTCCTATTTTTCAGACCGTTTCATGCTCCTCATATTTTTGACACCTTTTGAAGCTCTTCATATATTTCCCACCTTTTCAGGCTCTTCATGTTTTTCAACAAAGCATCATGCTCCTCCTATTTTTCAGACCGTTTTATGCACCTCATATTTTTTCACACCTTTTGAAGCTCTTCATATTTTTCACACCTTTTCAGGCTGTTCATGTTTTTCAACACCGCTTCATGCTTCTCCTATTTTTCAGACCGTTTCATGCTCCTCATATTTTTCACCCCTTGAAGCTCTTCATAATTTTCACACCTTTTGAAGCTCTTCATATTTTTCACACCTTTTCAGGCTTTTCATGTTTTTCAACACCGCTTCATGCTCCTCCTATTTTTCAGACCGTTTCATTCTCCTCATGTATTTCACACCTTTTGAGCTCTTCATATTTTTCACACCTTTTCAGGCTCTTCATGTTTTTGAACACTGTTTCCTGCTCCTCCTATTTTTCAGACCCTTTCATGCTCCTCATATTTTTGACAACTTTTGAAGCTCTTCATATATTTCACACATTTTCTGGCTCTTCATGTTTTTCAACACCCCTTCTTGCTCATCCTATTTTTCAGACCGTTTCATGCTTCTCTCATTTCTGACACATTTTGAAGCTCTTCATATATTTCACACATTTTCAGGCTCTTCATGTTTTTCAACACCATTTCATGTTCCTCCTATTTTTCAGACCGTTTCATACTCATCTCGCTTTTGACACATTTTGAAGCTCTTCATATTTTCCACACCTTTTGAAGCTCTTCATATTTTTCAAACGTTTTCAGGCTCTTAATGTTTTTCAACACCGCTTCTTGCTCCTCCTATTTATCAGAACGTTTCATGCTCCTCATATTTTTGACACGTTTTGAAGCTCTTCATTTTTTTGACAACTTTTGAAGCTCTTCATATTTTTCACACCTTTTCAGGCTCTTCATGTTTATTACACCGCTTCATGCTGCTCCTATTTTTCAGACCGTTTCATGCTCCTCATATTTTTGACACCTTTTGAAGGTCTTCATATCTTTCACACGTTTTCAGGCTCTTCATGTTTTTTACACCGCTTCATGCTGCTCCTATTTTTCAGACCGTTTCATGCTCCTCCTATTTTTGACACCTTTTGAAGCTCTTCATATTTTTCACACCTTTTCAGGCTCTTCATGTTTTTGAACACCGTTTCATTCTCCTCCTATTTTTCAGACCGTTTCATGCTCCTCATATTTTTGACACATTTTGAAGCTCTTCATATTTTTCACACCTTTTCAGGGTCTTCATGTTTTTCAACACTGCTTCATGCTCCTCCAATTTTCAGACCGTTTCATGCTCCTCATATTTTTGACACGATTTGAAGGTCTTCATATTTTTCACACCTTTTTAGGGTCTTCATGTTTTTCTACACCGCTTCATGCTCCTCCTATTTTTGACACCTTTTGAAGCTGTTCATATATTGCACACCTTTTCAAGCGTTTCATGATTTTGAACACCGTTTTATGCTCCTCATATTTTGACAGGTTTTGATGCTCTTCATATTTTTCACAGCTTTTCAGGCTCTTCATGTTTTTCAACACCACTTCATGCTCCTACTATTTTTCAGACCGTTTCCTGCTCTTCATGTTTTTGACACATTTTCCAACACTTCATATTTTTCACACCTTTTTAAGCTCTTCATGTTTTTCAACACCGCTTCATTTTCCTCCTATTTTTCAGACCGTTTCATGCTCCTCATATTTTTGACACCTTTTGAAGCTCTTCATATTTTTCACACATTTTCTTGCTTTCCATGTTTTTGAAGACCGTTTCATGCTCCTCATATTTTTGACACCTTTGAAGCTCTTCATATTTTTCACACCTTTTCAGGCTCTTCATGTTTTTCAACACCGCTTCATGCTCCTCCTATTTTTCAGACCGTTTAATCCTCCTCATCTTTTTGACAACTTTTGAAGCTCTTCATATTTTTCACACCTTTTCATTCTCTTCAGGTTTTTGAACACCGTTTCATGCTCCTCCTATTTTTCAGACCGTTTCATGCTCCTCATGTATTTCACACCTTTTGAAGCTCTTCATATTTGTCACACCTTTTCAGGCTCTCCATGTTTCTCAACACCGCTTCATTCTCCTGCAATTTTTCAGACCGTTTCACGCTCCTCATGTATTTCACACCTTTTGAAGCTCTTCATATTTGTCACACCTTTTCAGGCTCTCCATGTTTCTCAACACCGCTTCATTCTCCTGCAATTTTTCAGACCGTTTCACGCTCCTCATATTTTTCACACCTTTTGAAACTCTTCATATTTTTCACACCTTTACAGGCTCTTCATGTTTTTCAACAGCACTTCATGCTCCTCCTATTTTTCAGACCGTTTTATGCTCCTTATGTACTTCACACCTTTTGAAGCTCTTCATATTTTTCACACCTTTTCAAGCTCTTCATGTTTTTGAACACGGTTTCATGCTCTTCCTGTTTTTCAGAGAGTTTCATGCTCCTCATATTTTTGACACCGTTTGAAACACTTCATATTTTTCACACCTTTTCAGGCTTTTCATGTTTTTCAACACCGCCTCATGATCCTCCTATTTTTCTTAGCGTTTCATGCTCCTCATATTTTTGACAACTTTTGAATCTCTTCATATATTTCACACCTTTTCAGGCTCTTCATGTTTTGGAACACCGCTTCATGCTTCTCCTATTTTTCAGACCGTTTCATGCTCCTCATCTATTTCACAGCTTTTGAAGCTCTTCATATTTTTTAAACCTTTTGAAGCTCTTCATATTTTTCACACCTTTTCAGGCTCTTCATGTTTTTGAACACTGTTTCATGCTCCTCCTATTTTTCAGACCGTTTCATGCTCCTCATATTTTTGACAACTTTTGAAGCTCTTCATATATTTCACACCTTTTCTGGCTCTTCATGTTTTTCAACACCACTTCATGCTCCTCCTATTTTTCAGACCGTTTCATGCTCCTCATATTTTTGACACCTTTTGAAGCTCTTCATATATTTCCCACCTTTTCAGGCTCTTCATGTTTTTCAACAAAGCATCATGCTCCTCCTATTTTTCAGACCGTTTTATGCACCTCATATTTTTTCACACCTTTTGAAGCTCTTCATATTTTTCACACCTTTTCAGGCTGTTCATGTTTTTCAACACCGCTTCATGCTTCTCCTATTTTTCAGACCGTTTCATGCTCCTCATATTTTTCACCCCTTGAAGCTCTTCATAATTTTCACACCTTTTGAAGCTCTTCATATTTTTCACACCTTTTCAGGCTTTTCATGTTTTTCAACACCGCTTCATGCTCCTCCTATTTTTCAGACCGTTTCATTCTCCTCATGTATTTCACACCTTTTGAGCTCTTCATATTTTTCACACCTTTTCAGGCTCTTCATGTTTTTGAACACTGTTTCCTGCTCCTCCTATTTTTCAGACCGTTTCATGCTCCTCATATTTTTGACAACTTTTGAAGCTCTTCATATATTTCACACATTTTCTGGCTCTTCATGTTTTTCAACACCACTTCATGCTCCTCCTATTTTTCAGACCGTTTCATGCTCCTCATATTTTTCACCATTTTGAAGCTCTTCATAATTTTCACACCTTTTGTAGCTCTTCATATTTTTCACACCTTTTCAGGCTTTCATGTTTTTCAACACCGCTTCATGCTCCTCCTATTTTTCTGACCTTTTCATACTCCTCATATTTTTGACACCTTTTGAAGCTCTTCATATTTTTCACACCTTTTCAGGCTCTTCATGCTTTTCAACACCGCTTCATGCGTCTCCTATATTTCAGACCGTTTCATGCTCCTCATATTTTTGACACCTTTTGAAGCTCTTCATATTTTTCACACCTTTTCATGCTCTTCATGTTTTTCAACACCGTTTCAGGCTCCTCCTATTTTTGACATCTTTTGAATCTCTTCGTATTTTTCACATCTTTTCAGGCTCTTCACGTTTTTGAACACCGTTTCTCTCTCCTGATATTTTTGACACCTTTTGAAGCTCTTCATATATTTCACACATTTTCAGGCTCTTCATGTTTTTCAACACTGCTTCATGCTCCTCCTACTTTTCAGACCATTTCATGCTCCTCATACTTTGGACAGGTTTTGAAGCTCTTCATATTTTTCACACCTTTTCAAGCTCTTCATGTTTTGAATACCGTTTCATGCTCCTCCTTTTTTTCAGAACGTTTCATGCTCCTCATATTTTTGACACCTGTTGAAGCTCTTCATATTTTTCACACCTTTTCAGGCTCTTCATGTTTTTCAACACCAGTTAATGTTCCTCCTATTTTTCAGACCGTTTCATGCTCCTCATATTTTTGACAACTTGTGAAGCTCCTCATATTTTTCACACCTTTTGAAGCTCTTCATATTTTTCACACCTTTTCAAGCTCTTCATGTTTTGAATACCGTTTCATGCTGCTCCTATTTTTCAGACCGTTGCATGTTCCTCATGTATTTCACACCTTTTGAAGCTCCTCATATTTTTCACACCTTTTCAAGCTCTTCATGTTTTGAATACCGTTTCATGCTCCTCCTATTTTTCAGACCGTTTCATGCTCCTCATATTTTTGACACGTTTTGAGGATCTTCATATATTTCACACCTTTTCAGGCCCTTCATGTTTTTGAACACCGTTTTATGTTCCTCCTATTTTTCAGACCGTTTCATGCTTCTCATGTATTTCACATCTTTTGAAGCTGTCATATTTTTCACACCTTTTCAGGCTCTTCATGTTTTTGAACCCCGTCATGCTCCTCCTATTTTTCAGACCGTTTCATGCTCATCTCATTTTTGACACCTTCTGAAGCTCTTCATATTTTTCACACCTTTTGAATCTCTTCATATTTTTCAAACCTTTTGAAGCTCTTCATATTATTCACACGTTTTCAGTCTCTTCATGTTTTTCAACACAACTTCATGCTCCTCCTATTTTTCAGACAGTTTCATGCTCCTCATATTTTTGACACGTTTTGAGGCTCTTCATCTAATTCACACCTTTTCAGGCCCTTCATATTTTGAACACCGCTTCAAGCTCCTCCTATTTTTCAGACCGTTTCATGCTCTTCATATTTTTGACACATTTTGAAGCTCTTCATATTTTTCACACCTTTTCAGGCTCTTCATGTTTTTCAACACCGTTTCATGCTCCTCCTATTTTTCAGACCGTTTCATGCTCCTCATATTTTTTGCCCATTTTGAAGCTCTTCATATTCTTCACACATTTTCAGGCTCTTCATGTTTTTCAACACCACTTTATGCTCCTCCTCTTTTTCAGACCGTTTCATGCTCTTCATATTTTTGACACCTTTTGAAGCTCTTCATATATTTCACACCTTTTCAGGCTCTTCATGTTTTTCAAACCACTTCCTGCTCCTCCTATTTTTCAGACCGTTTCATGGTCATCTCATTTTGGACACCTTTTGAAGCTCTTTATATTTTTCACACCTTTTGAAGCTCTTCATATTCTTCATACATTTTCATGCTCTTTATGTTTTTCAACACCGCTTCTTACTCCTCCTATTTTTCAGACCGTTTAATGCTTCTCATATTTTGATACGTTTTGAAGCTCTTCATATTTTTCACACCTTTTCAAGCTCTTCATATTTTTGAACACCCTTTCATGCTCCTCCTATTTTTCAGACGGTTTCATGCTCCTCATATTTTTGACACCTTTTGAAGCTCTTCATATTTTTCACACCTTTTCAGGCTCTTCAGGTTTTTGAACACCGCTTCATGCTCCTATTTTTCAGACCGTTTCATGCTCCTCATGTATTTCACACCTTTTGAAACTCTTCATTTTTTTGACACAATTTCAGCCTCTTCATGTTTCTGAACACTGTTTCATGCTCCTCCTATTTTTCAGACCGTTTCATGCTCATCTCTTTTTTGACACCTTTTGAAGCTCTTCATATTTTTCACACCTTCTCAGGCTTTTCATGTTTTTGAACACCGCTTCATGCTCCTCATATTTTTCACACCTTTTGAAGCTCTTCATATTTTTCACACCTTCTCAGGCTTTTCATGTTTATGAACACCGCTTCAAGCTCCTCCTATTTTTCACACCTTTTGAAGCTCTTCATATTTTTGACACAATTTCAGGCTCTTTATGTTTTTTAACACCGTTTCATGCTCCTCCTATTTTTCAGACCGTTTCATGCTCCTCATAATTTTGGCACCTTTTGAAGCTCTGCATATTTTTCACACCTTTTCAGGCTCTTCATATTTTTCAAAAACGCCTCATGCTCCTTCTATTTTTCAGAACTTTACATGCTCCTCATGTATTTCACAGCTTTTGAAGATTTTCATAATTTTCACACCTTTTCAGGCTCTTCATGTTTTTGAACACCGCTTCATGCTCCTCCTATTTTTCAGACCGTTTCATGCTCCTAATATTTTTGACACCTTTTGAAGCTCTTCATAATTTTCACACCTTTTCAGGCTCTTCATGTTTTTCAACACCAATTTATGCTCCTCCTATTTTTCAGACCATTTCATACTCCTCATATTTTTCACACATTTTGAAGCTCTTCAGATTTTTCACGCATTTTCACGCTTTTCATCTTCCTGAACAATGCTTCATGCTCCTCCTATTTTTCACAACTATTGAAGCTCTTCATATTTTTCACACCTTTTAAGTCTCTTCATGTTTTTCAACACCACTTCATGCTCCTCCTATTTTTCAGACCGTTTCATGCTCATCTAATTTTTGACATCTTTTGAAGCTCTTCATATATTTCACAACTTTTGAAGCTCTTCATATTTTTAATATTTTTGAAGCTCTTCATATTTTTCACAACTTTTGAGTCTCTTCATGTTTTTGAACACCGCTTCATGCTCCTCCTATGTTTCAGATCGTTTCAAACTCTTCATATTTTTGAGACCTTCTGAAGCTCTTCATGTATTTCACACCTTTTCAGGCTCTTCAGGTTTTAGGACAACGCTTCATGCTCCTACTATTTTTCCGACCATATCATGCTCCTCATATTTTTCACACCTTTTGAAGCTCTTCATATTTTTCACACCTTTTCAGGCTCTTCATGTTTTTCAACACCACTTCATGCTCCTCCTATTTTTCAGACCGTTTCATGCTCATCTCATTTTTGACAACTTTTGAAGCTCTTCATATTTTTCACACCTTTTGAAACTCTTCATATTTTTCACACTTTTTCAGACTTTTCATGTTTTTCAACACCGCTTCATGCTCCTCCTATTTTTCAGACCGTTTCATGCTCTTCATATTTTTGACACCTTTTGAAGTTCTTCATATTTTTCACAACTTTTGAACCTCTTCATATATTTCACACCTTTACAGGCTCTTCATGTTTTTCAACACCACTTCATTCTCCTCCTATTTTTCAGACCGTTTCATGCTCATCTAATTTTTGGCATCTTTTGAAGCTCTTCATATATTTCACACCTTTTGAAGCTCTTCATATTTTTAATATTTTTGAAGCTCTTCATATTTTTCACAACTTTTCAGTCTCTTCATTTTTTTGAACACCGCTTCATGCTCCTCCTATTTTTCAGATCGTTTCATACTCCTCATATTTTTGAGACATTTTGAAGCTCTTCATGTATTTCACACCTTTTCAGGCTCTTCAGGTTTTAGAACAACGCTTCATGCTCCTACTATTTTCTGACCATATCATGCTCCTCATATTTTTCACACCTTTTGAAGCTCTTCATATTTTTCACACCTTTTCAGGCTGTTCATATTTTTTAACACCACTTCATGCTCCTACTATTTTTCAGAGAGTTTCATGCTCCTCATGTATTTCACACCTTTTGAAGCTCTTCATATTTCTCTCACATTTTCAGGCTCTTCCTGTTTTTCAACACAATTTCATGCTCCTCTTATTTTTCAGACCGTTTCATGTTGCTCCTATTTTTCAGACCGTTTCATGATCCTCATATTTTTGAAACCTTTTGAAGCTCTTCATATTTTTTACACCTTTTCAAGCTCTTCAAGATTTTCAACAACGCTTCATGCTCCTCCAATTTTTCAGACCGTTAAATGCTCGTCATATTTTTCACACCTATTAAAGCTCTTCATATTTTTCTCACCTTTTCAGGCTCTTCATGTTTTTCAGCACCAGTTCATGCTCCTCCTATTTTTCAGACCGTTTCATGCTCATCTCATTTTTTACACCTTTTGAAGCTCTTCATATTTTGCACACCTTTTCAGGCACTTCATGTTTTTCAGCTCCACTTCATTCTCCTCCTATTTTTCAGACCGTTTCATGCTGCTCTCATTTTTTACACCTTTTGAAGCTCTTCATATTTTTCACACCTTTTCAGGCTCTTCATGGTTTTCAACACAGCTTCATGCTCCTCCTATTTTTGAGATCGTTTCATGCTACTCCTCTTTTTCAGACCGTTTCTTGCTCCTCATATTTTTGACACTTTTTGAAGCTCTTCATATTTTTCACACTTTGTCTGGCTCTTCATGTTTTTCAACACAGCTTCATGCTCCTCCTATTTTTCAGACCGTTTCATTCTCCTCAAGTTTTTGACACCTGTTGAAGCTCTTCACATTTTTCACACCATTTCAGGCTCTTCACGATTTTCAACACCGCTTCATGATCCTCCTATTTTTCAGTCCGTTTCATGCTCTTCCTATTTTTCAGACCGTTTCATGCTCCTCCTATTTTTCAGACCGTTTCATGCTGCTCTCATTTTTTACACCTTTTGAAGCTATTCATATTTTTCACACCTTTTCAAGCTCTTCATGATTTTCAACACCGCTTAATGCTCCTCCTATTTTTCAGACCGTTTCATGCTCATCTCATTTTTGACTCCTTTTGAAGCTCTTCATAATTTTCACACCTTTTCAGGCTCTTCATATTTTTTGCACCTTTTCAGGCTCTTCAGGTTGTTGAACACAGCTTCATGCTCCTCCTATTTTTCAGACCGTTTAATGCTCCTCATAATTTTGACACCTTTTTAAGCTCTTCACATTTTTCACCCCTTTTCAGGCTCTTCATGTTTTTGAACACCGCTTCATGCTCCTGCTATTTTTCAGACCGTTTCATGCTCATCTCATTTGACAGCTTTTGAAGCTCTTTATATTTTTCACACATTTTGAAGCTCTTCATATTTTTCACACCTTTTCAGGCTCTTCATATTTTTTGCACCTTTTCAGGCTCTTCATGTTGTTGAACACAGCTTCATGCTCCTCCTATTTTTCAGACCGTTTAATGCTCCTCATAATTTTGACACCTTTTGAAGCTCTTCATATTTTTCATACCTTTTCAGGCTCTCCATATTTTTGAACACCGCTTCATGCTCCTCCTATTTTTGAGACCGTTTCATGCTCCTCATATTTTTGACACCTTTTGAAGCTCTTAATATTTGTCACACCTTTTCAGGCTCTTCATGTTTTTGAACATCGCTTTATCCTCCTCCTATTTTTCAAACCGTTCCCTGCTCTTCATATTTTTCACACCTTTTGAAGCTCTTCACATTTTTCACACCTTTTCAGGCTCTTCAAGTTTTTGAACACCACTTCATGCTCCTCCTATTTTTCAGACCGTTTCTTTCTCCTCATATATTTGACACTTTTTGAAGCTCTTCATATTTTTCACACCTTTTCAGGCTCTTCATATTTTTAAACACCACTTCATGCTCCTCCTATTTTTCAGACCGTTTCATGCTCCTCATATTTTTCACACCTTTTGAAGCTCTTCATATTTTTCACACCTTTTCAGGCTCTTCATGTTTTTCAGCACCAGTTCATGGTCCTCCTATTTTTCAGACCGTTTCATGCTCATCTCATTTTTACACCTTTTGAAACTCTTCATATTTTGGACACCTTTTCAGGCACTTCATGTTTTACAGTTCCACTTCATGCTCCTCCTATTTTTCAGACCGTTTCATGCTGCTCAAGTTTTTTACACCTTTTGAAGCTCTTCATATTTTTCACACCTTTTCAGGCTCTTCATGTTTTTGAACACAGCTTCCTGCTCCTCCTATTTTTCAGATCATTTCATGCTCCTCCTATTTTCCGACCGTTTCTTGCTCCTCATATTTTTGACACTTTTTGAAGCTCTTCATATTTTTCACACCTTTTCTGGCTCTTCATGTTTTTGAACACAGCTTCATGCTCCTCCTATTTGTCAGACCGTTTCATGCTCGTCATATTTATCACACCTTTTAAAGCTCTTCATATTTTTCACACCTTTTCAGGCTCTTCATGTTTTCAGCAACAGTTCATGCTCCTCCTATTTTTCACACCGTTTCATGCTCATCTCATTTTTTACACCTTTTGAAGCTCTTCATATTTTACACATCTTTTCAGGCTCTTCATGTTTTTCAACACAGCTTCATGCTCCTCCTATTTTTCAGACCGTTTCATTCTCCTCAAGTTTTTGACACCTGTTGAAGCTCTTCACATTTTTCACACCATTTCAGGCTCTTCACGATTTTCAACACCGCTTCATGATCCTCCTATTTTTCAGACCGTTTCATGCTCTTCTTATTTTTCAGACCGTTTCATGCTCCTCCTATTTTTCAGACCGTTTCATGCTCCTCATATTTTTGACACATTTTGAAGATCTTCATATTTCTCACACCTTTTCAGGCTCTTCATGTTTTTCGACACCGCTTCATGCCCCTCCTATCTTTCAGACCATTTCATGCTCATCTCATTTTTGACACCTTTTGAAGCTCTTCATATATTTCACACCTTTTGAAGCTCTTCATAATTTTCACACGTTTTCAGGCTCTTCATGTTTTTCAACAAGATTTCATGCTCCTCCTATTTTTCAGACCGTTTCAAGCTCCTCATGTATTTCACACCATTTGAAGCTCTTCATATTTTCCACACCTTTTCAGGCTTTTCATGTTTTTCAACACCGCTTCATGCTCCTCCTATCATTCAGACCATTTCATGCTCATCTCATTTTTGACACCTTTTGAAGCTCTTCATATATTTCACACCTTTTGAAGCTCTTCAGAATTTTCACACGTTTTCAGGCTCTTCATGTTTTTCAACCCGGCTTCATGCTCCTCCTATTTTTCTGATCGTTTCCCGCTTCTCATATGTTTCACACCTTTTGAAGCTCTTCATGTTTTTTAACACCTTTCCATCCTCCTCCTATATTTCAGACAGTTTCATGCTCCTCATATTTTGACACCTTTTGAAGCTCTTCATATTTTTCACACCTTTTCACGGTCTTCATGTTTTTCTACACCACTTCATGCTCCTCCTATTTTTCAGACCGTTTCCTGCTCCTCATATTTTTGACACCTTTTGAAGCTCTTTATATGTTTCACACCTTTTGTAACTCTTCATGTTTTTAACACCGTTTCATGCTCATCCTATTTTTCAGACCGTTTCATGCCCCTCATATTTTTGACACCTTTTGAAGCTCTTCATATACTTCACACCTTTTCAGGCTCTTCATGTTCTTTAACACCGCTTCATGCTCCTACTATTTTTCAGACCGTTTCCTGCTCCTCATATTTTTCACACCTTTTGAAGCTTGACATAATTTCACAGCTTTTCAGGCTCTTCATGTTTTTGAATACCGCTTCATGTTCCTCCTATTTTTCAGACCGTTTCATGCTCCTCATATATATGACACATTTTGAGGCTCTTCATATTTTTCACACCTTTTCAGGCTCTTCATGTTTTTGAACTCCTTTTCTTGCTCCTCCGATATTTCAGACCGTTTCATTCTCCTCATATTTTTGACACCTTTTGAAGCTCTATATTTTTCACACATTTTCAGGCTCTTCATGTTTTTCTACACCGCTTCATGCTCCTCCTATTTTTCAGACCGTTTCATGCTCCTCATATTTTTGACACCTTTTGAAGCTCTTCCTATTTTTCACACCTTTTCAGGTTTTTCATGTTTTTCAACACAACTTCATGCTCCTCGTAATTTTCAGACCGTTACATGCTCCTCATATTTTTGAAACCTTTTGAAGCTCTTCATATATTTCACACCTGTTCAGGCTCTTCATGTATTTCAACACCGTTTCATGCTACTCCTATTTTTCAGACCGTTTCATGCTCCTCATATTTTTCACACCTTTTGAAGCTCTTCATATTTTTCACACCTTTTCAGGCTCTTCTTGTTTTTCAACACCGCTTCATGCTCCTCCTATTTTTCATACCGTTTCATGGTCCTCATATTTTTGACACCTTTTGAAGCTCTTCATATGTTTCACACCTTTTGAAGCTCTTCATGTTTTTTAACACCGTTTCATGCTCCTCCTATTTTTCTGATCGTTTCCCGCTCCTCATATGTTTCACACGTTTTGAAGCTCTTCATGTTTTTTAACACCTTTTCATGCTCCTCCTATATTTCAGACAGTTTCATGCTCCTCATATTTTGACACCATTTGAAGATCTTCATATTTTTCACACCTTTTCAGGGTCTTCATGTTTTTCTACACCACTTAATGCTCCTCCTATTTTTCAGACAGTTTCCTGCTCCTCATATTTTTGACACCATTTAAAGCTCTTTATATGTTTCACACCTTTTGAAGCTCTTCATGTTTTTTAACACCATTTCATGCTCCTCCTATTTTTCAGACCGTTTCATGCTCCTCATATTGTTGACACCTTTTGAAGCTCTTCATATACTTCACACCTTTTCAGGCTCTTCATGTTCTTTATCACCATTTCATGCTCCTCCTATTTTTCAGACCGTTTCCTGCTCCTTATTTTTTTGACACCTTTTGATGCTCTTCATATTTTTCACACCTTTTCTGGCTCTTCATGTTTTTGAATACCGCTTCATGCTCCTCCTATTTTTCAGACCGTTTCATGCTCCTCATATATATGACACCTTTTGAAGCTCTTCATATTTTTCACACCTTTTCAGGCTCTTCATGTTTTTGAACACCGCTTCATGCTCCTCCTATTTTTCAGACCATTCATGCTCCTCATATTTTTGACACCTGTTGAAGCTCTTCATATTTTACACACCTTTTCAGGCTCTTCATGTTTTTCAACACAGCTTCATGCTCCTCCTATTTTTCAGACCGTTTCATTCTCCTCAAGTTTTTGACACCTGTTGAAGCTCTTCACATTTTTCACACCATTTCAGGCTTTTCACGATTTTCAACACCGCTTCATGATCCTCCTATTTTTCAGACCGTTTCATGCTCTTCTTATTTTTCAGACCGTTTCATGCTCCTCCTATTTTTCAGACCATTCATGCTCCTCATATTTTTGACACCTTTTAAACCTCTTCATATTTTTCACACCTTTTCAGGCTCTTCATGTTTTTCAACACCGGTTCATGCTCCTCCTCTTTTTCAGAAAGTTTCATGCTCCTCATATTTTTGAAACCTTTTGAAGCTCTTCATATTTTTCTCGCATTTTCAGGCTCTTCCTGTTTTTCAACACCATTTCATGCTCCTCTTATTTTTCAGACCGTTTCATGTTCCTCATATTTTGACACGTTTTGAAGCTCTTCATATTTTTCACACCTTTTGAAGCTCTTCATATTTTTCGCACCTTCTCAGGCGCTTCATGTATTTGAGCACAGATTCATGCTCCTCCTATATTTCAGACCGTTTCATCCTCCTCCGATTTTTCAGACTGTTTCATGCACGTCTTATTATTGACACCTTTTGAAGCTCTTCATATATTTCACCCCTTTTCAGGCTCTTCATATTTTTGAACACCGCTTCATGCTCCTGCTATTTTTCAGACCGTTTCATGCTCATCTCATTTGACAGCTTTTGAAGCTCTTCATATTTTTCACACCTTTTGAAGCTCTTCATATTCTTCACACATTTTCAGGCTCTTCATGTTTTTCAACACCGCTTCTTGCTCCTCCTATTTTTCAGACCGTTTCATGTTCCTCATATTTTGACACGTTGTGAAGCTCTTCATATTTTTCACACCTTTTGAAGCTCTTCATATTTTTCACACCTTTTCAGGCTCTTCATGATTTTCAACACTGCTTCATAATCCTCCTATTTTTAAGACCGTTTCATGTTGCTCCTATTTTTCAGACCGTTTCATGCTCCTCATATTTTTGACACATTTTGAAGATCTTCATATTTCTCACACCTTTTCAGGCTCTTCATGTTTTTCGACACCGCTTCATGCCCCTCCTATCTTTCAGACCATTTCATGCTCATCTCATTTTTGACACCTTTTGAAGCTCTTCATATATTTCACACCTTTTGAAGCTCTTCATAATTTTCACACGTTTTCAGGCTCTTCATGTTTTTCAACAAGATTTCATGCTCCTCCTATTTTTCAGATCGTTTCAAGCTCCTCATGTATTTCACACCATTTGAAGCTCTTCATATTTTCCACACCTTTTCAGGCTTTTCATGTTTTTCAACACCGCTTCATGCTCCTCCTATCTTTCAGACCATTTCATGCTCATCTCATTTTTGACACCTTTTGAAGCTCTTCATATATTTCACACCTTTTGAAGCTCTTCAGAATTTTCACACGTTTTCAGGCTCTTCATGTTTTTCAACCCGGCTTCATGCTCCTCCTATTTTTCTGATCGTTTCCCGCTTCTCATATGTTTCACACCTTTTGAAGCTCTTCATGTTTTTTAACACCTTTCCATCCTCCTCCTATATTTCAGACAGTTTCATGCTCCTCATATTTTGACACCTTTTGAAGCTCTTCATATTTTTCACACCTTTTCACGGTCTTCATGTTTTTCTACACCACTTCATGCTCCTCCTATTTTTCAGACCGTTTCCTGCTCCTCATATTTTTGACACCTTTTGAAGCTCTTTATATGTTTCACACCTTTTGTAACTCTTCATGTTTTTAACACCGTTTCATGCTCCTCCTATTTTTCAGACCGTTTCATGCCCCTCATATTTTTGACACCTTTTGAAGCTCTTCATATACTTCACACCTTTTCAGGCTCTTCATGTTCTTTAACACCGCTTCATGCTCCTACTATTTTTCAGACCGTTTCCTGCTCCTCATATTTTTCACACCTTTTGAAGCTTGACATAATTTCACAGCTTTTCAGGCTCTTCATGTTTTTGAATACCGCTTCATGTTCCTCCTATTTTTCAGACCGTTTCATGCTCCTCATATATATGACACATTTTGAGGCTCTTCATATTTTTCACACCTTTTCAGGCTCTTCATGTTTTTGAACTCCTTTTCTTGCTCCTCCGATATTTCAGACCGTTTCATTCTCCTCATATTTTTGACACCTTTTGAAGCTCTATATTTTTCACACATTTTCAGGCTCTTCATGTTTTTCTACACCGCTTCATGCTCCTCCTATTTTTCAGACCGTTTCATGCTCCTCATATTTTTGACACCTTTTGAAGCTCTTCCTATTTTTCACACCTTTTCAGGTTTTTCATGTTTTTCAACACAACTTCATGCTCCTCGTAATTTTCAGACCGTTACATGCTCCTCATATTTTTGAAACCTTTTGAAGCTCTTCATATATTTCACACCTGTTCAGGCTCTTCATGTATTTCAACACCGTTTCATGCTACTCCTATTTTTCAGACCGTTTCATGCTCCTCATATTTTTCACACCTTTTGAAGCTCTTCATATTTTTCACACCTTTTCAGGCTCTTCTTGTTTTTCAACACCGCTTCATGCTCCTCCTATTTTTCATACCGTTTCATGGTCCTCATATTTTTGACACCTTTTGAAGCTCTTCATATGTTTCACACCTTTTGAAGCTCTTCATGTTTTTTAACACCGTTTCATGCTCCTCCTATTTTTCTGATCGTTTCCCGCTCCTCATATGTTTCACACGTTTTGAAGCTCTTCATGTTTTTTAACACCTTTTCATGCTCCTCCTATATTTCAGACAGTTTCATGCTCCTCATATTTTGACACCTTTTGAAGATCTTCATATTTTTCACACCTTTTCAGGGTCTTCATGTTTTTCTACACCACTTAATGCTCCTCCTATTTTTCAGACAGTTTCCTGCTCCTCATATTTTTGACACCATTTAAAGCTCTTTATATGTTTCACACCTTTTGAAGCTCTTCATGTTTTTTAACACCATTTCATGCTCCTCCTATTTTTCAGACCGTTTCATGCTCCTCATATTGTTGACACCTTTTGAAGCTCTTCATATACTTCACACCTTTTCAGGCTCTTCATGTTCTTTATCACCATTTCATGCTCCTCCTATTTTTCAGACCGTTTCCTGCTCCTTATATTTTTGACACCTTTTGATGCTCTTCATATTTTTCACACCTTTTCTGGCTCTTCATGTTTTTGAATACCGCTTCATGCTCCTCCTATTTTTCAGACCGTTTCATGCTCCTCATATATATGACACCTTTTGAAGCTCTTCATATTTTTCACACCTTTTCAGGCTCTTCATGTTTTTGAACACCGCTTCATGCTCCTCCTATTTTTCAGACCATTCATGCTCCTCATATTTTTGACACCTGTTGAAGCTCTTCATATTTTACACACCTTTTCAGGCTCTTCATGTTTTTCAACACAGCTTCATGCTCCTCCTATTTTTCAGACCGTTTCATTCTCCTCAAGTTTTTGACACCTGTTGAAGCTCTTCACATTTTTCACACCATTTCAGGCTCTTCACGATTTTCAACACCGCTTCATGATCCTCCTATTTTTCAGACCGTTTCATGCTCTTCTTATTTTTCAGACCGTTTCATGCTCCTCCTATTTTTCAGACCATTCATGCTCCTCATATTTTTGACACCTTTTAAACCTCTTCATATTTTTCACACCTTTTCAGGCTCTTCATGTTTTTCAACACCGGTTCATGCTCCTCCTCTTTTTCAGAAAGTTTCATGCTCCTCATATTTTTGAAACCTTTTGAAGCTCTTCATATTTTTCTCGCATTTTCAGGCTCTTCCTGTTTTTCAACACCATTTCATGCTCCTCTTATTTTTCAGACCGTTTCATGTTCCTCATATTTTGACACGTTTTGAAGCTCTTCATATTTTTCACACCTTTTGAAGCTCTTGATATTTTTCGCACCTTCTCAGGCGCTTCATGTATTTGAGCACAGATTCATGCTCCTCCTATATTTCAGACCGTTTCATCCTCCTCCGATTTTTCAGACTGTTTCATGCACGTTTTATTATTGACACCTTTTGAAGCTCTTCATATATTTCACCCCTTTTCAGGCTCTTCATATTTTTGAACACCGCTTCATGCTCCTGCTATTTTTCAGACCGTTTCATGCTCATCTCATTTGACAGCTTTTGAAGCTCTTCATATTTTTCACACTTTTTGAAGCTCTTCATATTCTTCACACATTTTCAGGCTCTTCATGTTTTTCAACACCGCTTCTTGCTCCTCCTATTTTTCAGACCGTTTCATGTTCCTCATATTTTGACACGTTGTGAAGCTCTTCATATTTTTCACACCTTTTGAAGCTCTTCATATTTTTCACACCTTTTCAGGCTCTTCATGTTTTTCAACACTGCTTCATAATCCTCCTATTTTTAAGACCGTTTCATGTTGCTCCTATTTTTCAGACCGTTTCATGATCCTGATATTTTTGAAAACTTTTGAAGCTCTTCATATTTTTCACACCTTTTCAAGCTCTTCAAGATTTTCAACAACGCTTCATGCTCCTGCTTTTTTTCAGACCGTTTCATGCTCATCTCATTATTGACAGCTTTTGAAGCTCTTCATATTTTTCACACCTTTTGAAGCTCTTCATGTTTTTTAACACCGTTTCATGCTCCTCCTATTTTTCAGACAGTTTCATGCACCTCATATTTTTGACACCTTTTGAAGCTCTTCATATATTTCACACCTTTTCAGGCTCTTCATGTTCTTTATCACCGCTTCATGCTCCTACTATTTTTCAGACCGTTTCCTGCTCCTCATATTTTTCACACCTTTTGAAGCTTGACATAATTTCTCAGCTTTTCAGGCTCTTCATGTTTTTGAATACCGCTTCATGCTCCTCCTATTTTTCAGACCGTTTCATGCTCCTTATATTTTTGACACCTTTTGAAACTCTTCGTATTTTTCACACCTTTTCTGGCTCTTCATGTTTTTGAATACCACTTCATGCTCCTCCTATTTTTCAGACCGTTTCATGCTCCTCATATATACGACACCTTTTGAAGCTCTTCATATTTTTCACACCTTTTCAGGCTCTTCATGTTTTTGAACTCCGTTTCTTGCTCCTCCGATATTTCAGACCGTTTCATGCTCCTGATATTTTTGACACCTTTTGAAGCTCTTCATGTTTTTTAACACCGTTTCATGCTCTTCCTATTTTTCAAACCGTTTCATGCTCCTCATATTTTTGAAACTTATTGAAGCTCTTCATATTTTTCACTCATTTTCCGGGTCTTCATGTTTTTCTACACCACTTCATTCTCCTCCTATTTTTCAGACCGTTTCATGCTCGTCATATTTTTGACATCTTTTGAAGCTCTTCATATTTTTCAAATCTTTTCAGGCTCTTCATGTTTTTGAATACCGATTCATGCTCCTCCTATTTTTCAGACCGTTTCATGCTCGTCATATTTTTGACAACTTTTGAAGCTCTGCCTATTTTTCACACCTTTTCAGGCTCTTCATGATTTTCAACACCGCTTCATGCTCCTCCTATTTTTCAGACCGTTTCATGCTCATCTCATTTTTGACATCTTTTGAAGCTCTTCATATTTTTCACACCTTTTGAATCTTTTCATATTTTTCATATTTTTGAAGCTCTTCATATTTTTCACACGATTTCAGGCTCTTCATGTTTTCAACATCACTTCATGCTCCCCCTGTTTTTCAGACCGTTACATGCTCCTCGTATTTTTGACAACTTTTCAAGCTCTTCATATTTTTCACCCCTTTTCAGGCTCTTCCTGTTTTTGAACACCACTTCATGCTCTTCCTAATTTTCAGACTGTTTCAGGCTCGTCATATTTTTGACACCTTTGGAGCTCTTCATATTTTTCACTCCTTTTCAGGCTCTTCATGTTTTTGAACACCACTTCATGCTCTTCCTAATTTTCAGACTGTTTCATGCTACTCATATTTTTGACACCTTTTGAAACTCTTCATATCTTTCACTCCTTTTCAGGCTCTTCATGTTTTTTAACAGCGCTTCATGCTCCTCCTATTTTTCAGATCATTTCATGCTCCTCAAATTTCTGACACCTTTTGAAGCTCTTCATATTTTTCACTCCTTTTCAGGCTCTTCATGTTTTTCAACACCACTTCATGCTCCTCCTTTTTTTCAGACCGTTTCATGCTCCTCATGCATTTCACACCTTTTGAAGCTCTTCATATTTTTCACACCTTTTCTGGCTCTTCATGTTTTTGAACAGCGCTTCATGCTCCTCGTATTTTTCAGACCGTTTAATGCTCCTCATGTATTTCACATCTTTTGAAGCTCTTCATATTTTTCACACCTTTTCAGGCTCTTCATGTTTTTGAACACCGTTTAATGCTCCTCATGTATTTCCCATCTTTTGAAGCTCTTCATATTTTTCACACCTTTTCTGGCTCTTCATGTTTTTGAACTCCGTTTCTTGCTCCTCCAATATTTCAGACCGTTTCATTCTCCTCATATTTTTGACACCTTTTGAAGCTGTTCATATTTTTCACACCTTTAGTTTCTACATGTTCTTCAACACAACTTCATGCTCCTCCTATTGTTCAGACCGTTTCATGATCCTCATATTTTTGACACCTTTTGAAGCTCTTCATATGTTTCACACCTTTTGAAGCTCTTCATGTTTTTTAACACCGTTTCATGCTCTTCCTATTTTTCAAACCGTTTCATGCTCCTCATATTTTTGAAACCTATTGAAGCTCTTCATATTTTTCACTCATTTTCCGGGTCTTCATGTTTTTCTACACCACTTCATTCTCCTCCTATTTTTCAGACCGTTTCATGCTCGTCATATTTTTGACACCTTTTGAAGCTCTTCATATTTTTCAAATCTTTTCAGGCTCTTCATGTTTTTGAATACCGATTCATGCTCCTCCTATTTTTCAGACCGTTTCATGCTCCTCATATTTTTGACACGTTTTGAAGCTCTTCATATTTTTCACACCTTTTCAGGCTCTTCATGTTTTTCAACACCGCTTCATGCTCCTCCTATTTTTCAGACGGTTCATGCTCCTCATATTTTTGACAACTTTTGTAGCTCTTCATATTTTTCACATCTCTTCTGGCTCTTCATGTTTTTGAACTCCGTTTGTTGCTCTTCCAATTTTTCAGACCGTTTCATGCCCCTCATATTTTTGACACCTTTTGAAGCTCTTCATATTTGTCACATATTTTCAGGCTCTTCATGTTTTTCAACACTGCTTCATGCTCCTCCAATTTTTCAGACCGTTCATGCTCCTCATATTTTTGACACCTTTTGAAGCTCTTCATATTTTTCACACCTTTTCAGGCTCTTCATGATTTTCAACACCACTTCATTCTTCTCCTATTTTTCAGACCGTTTCATGCTCCTCATATTTTTGACACCTTTTGAAGCTCTTCATATTTTTCACACCTTTTAGGCTCTTCATGTTTTTCAACACCACTTCATGCTCCTCGTATTTTTCAGACCGTTTCATTCTCGTCATATTTTTGACACCTTTTGAAGCTCTGCCTATTTTTCACACCTTTTCAGGCTCTTCATGATTTTCAACACCGCTTCATGCTCCTCCTATTTTTCAGACCGTTTCATGCTCATCTCATTTTTGACATCTTTTGAAGCTCTTCATATTTTTCACACCTTTTGAATCTTTTCATATTTTTCATATTTTTGAAGCTCTTCATGTTTTTCACACCTTTTCAGGCTCTTCATGATTTTCAACACCGCTTCATGCTCCTCCTATTTTTCAGACCGTTTCATGCTCATCTCATTTTTGACATCTTTTGAAGCTCTTCATATTTTTCACACCTTTTGAATCTTTTCATATTTTTCATATTTTTGAAGCTCTTCATATTTTTCACACGATTTCAGGCTCTTCATGTTTTCAACATCACTTCATGCTCCCCCTGTTTTTCAGACCGTTACATGCTCCTCGTATTTTTGACAACTTTTCAAGCTCTTCATATTTTTCACCCCTTTTCAGGCTCTTCCTGTTTTTGAACACCACTTCATGCTCTTCCTAATTTTCAGACTGTTTCAGGCTCGTCATATTTTTGACACCTTTGGAGCTCTTCATATTTTTCACTCCTTTTCAGGCTCTTCATGTTTTTGAACACCACTTCATGCTCTTCCTAATTTTCAGACAGTTTCATGCTACTCATATTTTTGACACCTTTTGAAACTCTTCATATCTTTCACACCTTTTCAGGCTCTTCATGTTTTTTAACAGCGCTTCATGCTCCTCCTATTTTTCAGAACATTTCATGCTCCTTATATTTTTCACACCTTTTGAAGCTCTTCATACTTTTCAGAACTTTTCAGGCTCTTCATGATTTTGAACACCGTTTCATGCTCCTCCTATTTTTCAGACCGTTTCATGATCCCCATATATTTGACACCTTTTGACGCTCTTCATATTTTTCACATCTTTTAAGGCTCTTCATGTTTTGAACACCGCTTCATGCTCCTCCTATTTTTCAGATCATTTCATGCTCCTCAAATTTCTGACACCTTTTGAAGCTCTTCATATTTTTCACACCTTTTCATGCTCTTCATGTTTTTCAACACCACTTCATGCTCCTCCTTTTTTTCAGACCGTTTCATGCTCCTCATGCATTTCACACCTTTTGAAGCTCTTCATATTTTTCACACCTTTTCTGGCTCTTCATGTTTTTGAACAGCGCTTCATGCTCCTCGTATTTTTCAGACCGTTTAATGCTCCTCATGTATTTCACATCTTTTGAAGCTCTTCATATTTTTCACACCTTTTCAGGCTCTTCATGTTTTTGAACACCGTTTAATGCTCCTCATGTATTTCCCATCTTTTGAAGCTCTTCATATTTTTCACACGTTTTCTGGCTCTTCATGTTTTTGAACTCCGTTTCTTGCTCCTCCAATATTTCAGACCGTTTCATGCTCCTCATATTTTTGACACCTTTTCAAGCTGTTCATATTTTTCACACCTTTTCAGTTTCTACATGTTCTTCAACACAACTTCATGCTCCTCCTATTGTTCAGACCGTTTCATGATCCTCATATTTTTGACACCTTTTGAAGCTCTTCATATGTTTCACACCTTTTGAAGCTCTTCATGTTTTTTAACACCGTTTCATGCTCTTCCTATTTTTCAAACCGTTTCATGCTCCTCATATTTTTGAAACCTATTGAAGCTCTTCATATTTTTCACTCATTTTCCGGGTCTTCATGTTTTTCTACACCACTTCATTCTCCTCCTATTTTTCAGACCGTTTCATGCTCGTCATATTTTTGACACCTTTTGAAGCTCTTCATATTTTTCAAATCTTTTCAGGCTCTTCATGTTTTTGAATACCGATTCATGCTCCTCCTATTTTTCAGACCGTTTCATGCTCCTCATATTTTTGACACGTTTTGAAGCTCTTCATATTTTTCACACCTTTTCAGGCTCTTCATGTTTTTCAACACCGCTTCATGCTCCTCCTATTTTTCAGACGGTTCATGCTCCTCATATTTTTGACAACTTTTGTAGCTCTTCATATTTTTCACATCTCTTCTGGCTCTTCATGTTTTTGAACTCCGTTTGTTGCTCTTCCAATTTTTCAGACCGTTTCATGCCCCTCATATTTTTGACACCTTTTGAAGCTCTTCATATTTGTCACATATTTTCAGGCTCTTCATGTTTTTCAACACTGCTTCATGCTCCTCCAATTTTTCAGACCGTTCATGCTCCTCATATTTTTGACACCTTTTGAAGCTCTTCATATTTTTCACACCTTTTCAGGTTCTTCATGTTTTTCAAAACCGCTTCATGCTCCTCCTATTTTTTGGACCGTTTCATGCTCCTCATATTTTTGACACCTTTTGAAGCTCTTCATGTTTTTCACACCTTTTCAGGCTCTTCATGATTTTCAACACCACTTCATTCTTCTCCTATTTTTCAGACCGTTTCATGCTCCTCATATTTTTGACACCTTTTGAAGCTCTTCATATTTTTCACACCTTTTAGGCTCCTCATGTTTTTCAACACCACTTCATGCTCCTCGTATTTTTCAGACCGTTTCATTCTCGTCATATTTTTGACACCTTTTGAAGCTCTGCCTATTTTTCACACCTTTTCAGGCTCTTCATGATTTTCAACACCGCTTCATGCTCCTCCTATTTTTCAGACCGTTTCATGCTCATCTCATTTTTGACATCTTTTGAAGCTCTTCATATTTTTCACACCTTTTGAATCTTTTCATATTTTTCATATTTTTGAAGCTCTTCATGTTTTTCACACCTTTTCAGGCTCTTCATGATTTTCAACACCGCTTCATGCTCCTCCTATTTTTCAGACCGTTTCATGCTCATCTCATTTTTGACATCTTTTGAAGCTCTTCATATTTTTCACACCTTTTGAATCTTTTCATATTTTTCATATTTTTGAAGCTCTTCATATTTTTCACACGATTTCAGGCTCTTCATGTTTTCAACATCACTTCATGCTCCCCCTGTTTTTCAGACCGTTACATGCTCCTCGTATTTTTGACAACTTTTCAAGCTCTTCATATTTTTCACCCCTTTTCAGGCTCTTCCTGTTTTTGAACACCACTTCATGCTCTTCCTAATTTTCAGACTGTTTCAGGCTCGTCATATTTTTGACACCTTTGGAGCTCTTCATATTTTTCACTCCTTTTCAGGCTCTTCATGTTTTTGAACACCACTTCATGCTCTTCCTAATTTTCAGACAGTTTCATGCTACTCATATTTTTGACACCTTTTGAAACTCTTCATATCTTTCACACCTTTTCAGGTTCTTCATGTTTTTTAACAGCGCTTCATGCTCCTCCTATTTTTCAGAACATTTCATGCTCCTTATATTTTTCACACCTTTTGAAGCTCTTCATACTTTTCAGAACTTTTCAGGCTCTTCATGATTTTGAACACCGTTTCATGCTCCTCCTATTTTTCAGACCGTTTCATGATCCCCATATATTTGACACCTTTTGACGCTCTTCATATTTTTCACATCTTTTAAGGCTCTTCATGTTTTGAACACCGCTTCATGCTCCTCCTATTTTTCAGATCATTTCATGCTCCTCAAATTTCTGACACCTTTTGAAGCTCTTCATATTTTTCACACCTTTTCATGCTCTTCATGTTTTTCAACACCACTTCATGCTCCTCCTTTTTTTCAGACCGTTTCATGCTCCTCATGCATTTCACACCTTTTGAAGCTCTTCATATTTTTCACACCTTTTCTGGCTCTTCATGTTTTTGAACAGCGCTTCATGCTCCTCGTATTTTTCAGACCGTTTAATGCTCCTCATGTATTTCACATCTTTTGAAGCTCTTCATATTTTTCACACCTTTTCAGGCTCTTCATGTTTTTGAACACCGTTTAATGCTCCTCATGTATTTCCCATCTTTTGAAGCTCTTCATATTTTTCACACCTTTTCTGGCTCTTCATGTTTTTGAACTCCGTTTCTTGCTCCTCCAATATTTCAGACCGTTTCATGCTCCTCATATTTTTGACACCTTTTCAAGCTGTTCATATTTTTCACACCTTTTCAGTTTCTACATGTTCTTCAACACAACTTCATGCTCCTCCTATTGTTCAGACCGTTCATGCTCCTCATATTTTTGACACCTTTTCAAGCTGTTCATATTTTTCACACCTTTTCAGTTTCTACATGTTCTTCAACACAACTTCATGCTCCTCCTATTGTTCAGACCGTTTCATGATCCTCATATTTTTGACACCTTTTGAAGCTCTTCATATGTTTCACACCTTTTGAAGCTCTTCATGTTTTTTAACACCGTTTCATGCTCTTCCTATTTTTCAAACCGTTTCATGCTCCTCATATTTTTGAAACCTATTGAAGCTCTTCATATTTTTCACTCATTTTCCGGGTCTTCATGTTTTTCTACACCACTTCATTCTCCTCCTATTTTTCAGACCGTTTCATGCTCGTCATATTTTTGACACCTTTTGAAGCTCTTCATATTTTTCAAATCTTTTCAGGCTCTTCATGTTTTTGAATACCGATTCATGCTCCTCCTATTTTTCAGACCATTTCATGCTCCTCATATTTTTGACACCTTTTGAAGCTCTTCATATTTTTCACACCTTTTCTGGCTCTTTTTGTTTTTGAACACCATTTCTTGCTCCTACTATTTTTCAGACCGTTTCATGCTCCTCATATTTTTGACACGTTTTGAAGCTCTTCATATTTTTCACACCTTTTCAGGCTCTTCATGTTTTTCAACACCGCTTCATGCTCCTCCTGTTTTTCAGACGGTTCATGCTCCTCATATTTTTGACAACTTTTGTAGCTCTTCATATTTTTCACATCTCTTCTGGCTGTTCATGTTTTTGAACTCCGTTTCCTGCTCTTCCAATTTTTCAGACCGTTTCATGCCCCTCATATTTTTGACACCTTTTGAAGCTCTTCATATTTGTCACACATTTTCAGGCTCTTCATGTTTTTCAACACTGCTTCATGCTCCTCCAATTTTTCAGACCGTTCATGCTCCTCATATTTTTGACACCTTTTGAAGCTCTTCATATTTTTCACACCTTTTCAGGTTCTTCATGTTTTTCAAAACCGCTTCATGCTCCTCCTATTTTTCAGACCGTTTCATGCTCCTCATATTTTTGACACCTTTTGAAGCTCTTCATGTTTTTCACACCTTTTCAGGCTCTTCATGTTTTTCAACACCACTTCATTCTTCTCCTATTTTTCAGACCGTTTCATGCTCCTCATATTTTTGACACCTTTTGAAGCTCTTCATATTTTTCACACCTTTTGTAATCTTTTCATATTTTTCATATTTTTGAAGCTCTTCATATTTTTCACACGTTTTTAGGCTCTTCATGTTTTCAACATCACTTCATGCTCCCCCTGTTTTTCAGACCGTTACATGCTCCTCGTATTTTTGACAACTTTTCAAGCTCTTCATATTTTTCACCCCTTTTCAGGCTCTTCCTGTTTTTGAACACCACTTCATTCTCTTCCTAATTTTCAGACTGTTTCAGGCTCGTCATATTTTTGACACCTTTGGAGCTCTTCATATTTTTCACTCCTTTTCAGGCTCTTCATGTTTTTGAACACCACTTCATGCTCTTCCTAATTTTCAGACTGTTTCATGCAACTCATATTTTTGACACCTTTTGAAACTCTTCATATCTTTCACACCTTTTCAGGCTCTTCATGTTTTTCAACAGCGCTTCATGCTCCTCCTATTTTTCACAACGTTTCATGCTCCTTATATTTTTCACACCTTTAGAAGCTCTTCATACTTTTCAGAACTTTTCAGGCTCTTCATGATTTTGAACACCGTTTCATGCTCCTCCTATTTTTCAGACCGTTTCATGATCCCCATATATTTGACACCTTTTGACGCTCTTCATATTTTTCACGTCTTTTAAGGCTCTTCATGTTTTGAACACCGCTACATGCTCCTCCTATTTTTCAGACCGTTTCATGCTCCTCAAATTTCTGACACCTTTTGAAGCTCTTCATATTTTTCACACCTTTTCAGGCTCTTCATGTTTTTCAACACCACTTCATGCTCCTCCTTTTTTTCAGACCGTTTCATGCTCCTCATGCATTTCACACCTTTTGAAGCTCTTCATATTTTTCACACCTTTTCTGGCTCTTCATGTTTTTGAACAGCGCTTCATGCTCCTCCTATTTTTCAGACCGTTTCATGCTCCTCATATTTTTGACACCTTTTGAAGCTCTTCATATTTTTCACACCTTTTCTGGCTCTTTATGTTTTTGAACACCATTTCTTGCTCCTACTATTTTTCAGACCGTTTCATGCTCCTCATATTTTTGACACGTTTTGAAGCTCTTCATATTTTTCACACCTTTTCAGGCTCTTCATGTTTTTCAACACCGCTTCATGCTCCTCCTATTTTTCAGACGGTTCATGCTCCTCATATTTTTGACAACTTTTGTAGCTCTTCATATTTTTCACATCTCTTCTGGCTCTTCATGTTTTTGAACTCGGTTTCTTGCTCTTCCAGTTTTTCAGACCGTTCATGCCCCTCATATTTTTGTCACCTTTTGAAGCTCTTCATATTTGTCACACATTTTCAGGCTCTTCATGTTTTTCAACACTGCTTCATGCTCCTCCTATTTTTCAGACCGTTTCATGCTCCTCATATTTTTGACACCTTCTGAAGCTCTTCATGTTTTTCACACCTTTTCAGGCTCTTCATGTTTTTCAACACCACTTCATTCTTCTCCTATTTTTCAGACCGTTTCATGCTCATCTCATTTTTGACATTTTTTGAAGCTCTTCATATTTTTCACACCTTTTGAATCTTTTCATATTTTTCATATTTTTGAAGCTCTTCATATTTTTCACACGTTTTCAGGCTCTTCATGTTTTCAACATTACTTCATGCTCCCCCTGTTTTTCAGACCGTTACATGCTCCTCGTATTTTTGACAACTTTTCAAGCTCTTCATATTTTTCACCCCTTTTCAAGCTCTTCCTGTTTTTGAACACCACTTCATGCTCTTCCTAATTTTCAGACTGTTTCAGGCTCGTCATATTTTTGACACCTTTGGAGCTCTTCATATTTTTCACTCCTTTTCAGGCTCTTCATGTTTTTGAACACCACTTCATGCTCTTCCTAATTTTCTGACTGTTTCATGCTACTCATATTTTTGACACCTTTTGAAACTCTCCATATCTTTCACACCTTTTCAGGCTCTTCATGTTTTTTAACAGCGCTTCATGCTCCTCCTATTTTTCACAACGTTTCATGCTCCTTATATTTTTCACACCTTTAGAAGCTCTTCATACTTTTCAGAACTTTTCAGGCTCTTCATGATTTTGAACACCGTTTCATGCTCCTCCTATTTTTCAGACCGTTTCATGATCCCCATATATTTGACACCTTTTGACGCTCTTCATATTTTTCACGTCTTTTAAGGCTCTTCATGTTTTGAACACCGCTACATGCTCCTTCTATTTTTCAGACGGTTTCATGCTCCTCAAATTTCTGACACCTTTTGAAGCTCTTCATATTTTTCCCACCTTTTCAGGCTCTTCATGTTTTTCAACACCACTTCATGCTCCTCCTTTTTTTCAGACCGTTTCATGCTCCTCATGCATTTCACACCTTTTGAAGCTCTTCATATTTTTCACACCTTTTCTGGCTCTTCATGTTTTTGAACAGCGCTTCATGCTCCTCATATTTTTCAGACCGTTTAATGCTCCTCATGTATTTCACATCTTTTGAAGCTCTTCATATTTTTCACACCTTTTCAGGCTCTTCATGTTTTTGAACACCGTTTAATACTCCTCATGTATTTCCCATCTTTTGAAGCTCTTCATATTTTTCACACCTTTTCTGGCTCTTCATGTTTTTGAACTCCGTTTCTTGCTCCTCCAATATTTCAGACCGTTTCATTCTCCTCATATTTTTCACACCTTTTGAAGCTCTTCATATTTTTCACACATTTTCAGGCTCTTCATGTTTTTCAACACCGATTCATGCTCCTCCTATTTTTCAGACCGTTCATGCTCCTCATATTTTTGACACCTTTTCAAGCTGTTCATATTTTTCACACCTTTTCAGTTTCTACATGTTCTCAACACAACTTCATGCTCCTCCTATTGTTCAGACCGTTTCATGATCCTCATATTTTTGACACCTTTTGAAGCTCTTCATATGTTTCACACCTTTTGAAGCTCTTCATGTTTTTTAACACCGTTTCATGCTCTTCCTATTTTTCAAACCGTTTCATGCTCCTCATATTTTTGAAACCTATTGAAGCTCTTCATATTTTTCACTCATTTTCCGGGTCTTCATGTTTTTCTACACCACTTCATTCTCCTCCTATTTTTCAGACCGTTTCATGCTCGTCATATTTTTGACACCTTTTGAAGCTCTTCATATTTTTCAAATCTTTTCAGGCTCTTCATGTTTTTGAATACCGATTCATTCTCCTCCTATTTTTCAGACCGTTTCATGCTCCTCATATTTTTGACACCTTTTGAAGCTCTTCATATTTTTCACACCTTTTCTGGCTCTTTATGTTTTTGAACACCATTTCTTGCTCCTACTATTTTTCAGACCGTTTCATGCTCCTCATATTTTTGACACGTTTTGAAGCTCTTCATATTTTTCACACCTTTTCAGGCTCTTCATGTTTTTCAACACTGCTTCATGCTCCTCCTATTTTTCAGACGGTTCATGCTCCTCATATTTTTGACAACTTTTGTAGCTCTTAATATTTTTCACATCTCTTCTGGCTCTTCATGTTTTTGAACTCTATTTCTTGCTCTTCCAATTTTTCAGACCGTTTCATGCCCCTCATATTTTTGACACCTTTTGAAGCTCTTCATATTTGTCACACATTTTCAGGCTCTTCATGATTTTCAACACTGCTTCATGCTCCTCCAATTTTTCAGACCGTTCATGCTCCTCATATTTTTGACACATTTTGAAGCTCTTCATATTTTTCACACCTTTTCAGGTTCTTCATGTTTTTCAAAACCGCTTCATGCTCCTCCTATTTTTCAGACCGTTTCATGCTCCTCATATTTTTGACACCTTTTGAAGCTCTTCATATTTTTCACACCTTTTCAGGCTCTTCATGTTTTTGAACACCATTTCATGCCGCTTCTATTTTTCAGACCGTTTCATGCTCCTCATATTTTCACACCTTTTGTAGCTCTTCATATTTTTCATACCTTTTCAGGCTCTTCACGTTTTGAACACCGCTTCATGACCCTCCTATTTTTCAGACCATTTCATGCTCTTCATATTTTTGACACCTTTTGAAGCTCTTCATATGTTTCACACATTTTCAGGCTCTTCATTTTTTTCAACACCACTTCATGCTCCTCCTATTTTTCAGACCGTTTCATGCTCATCTCATTTTTTACACCTTTTGAAGCTCTTCATATTTTTCACACCTTTTGATGCTCTTCAAATTTTTCACACGTTTTCAGGCTCTTCAAGTTTTTCAACACCGCTTCATGCTCCTCCTATTTTTCAGACCGTTTCATGCTCCTCATATTTTTGACACCTTTTGAAGCTCTTCATATATTTCACACCTTTTCAGGCTTTTCATTTTTTTCAACACCACTTCATGCTCCTCCTATTTTTCAGACCGTTTCATGCTCATCTCATTTTGACACCTTTTGAAGCTCTTCAAATTTTTCACTCCTTTTGAAGCTCTTCATATTTTTCATATTTTTGAAGCTCTTCATATTTTCACACGTTTTCAGGCTCTTCATGTTTTTCAACACCGCTTCATGCTATTTCTATTTTTCAGAGTGTTTCATGCTCCTCATGTATTTCACACCTTTTGAAGCTCTTCATATTTTTCAAACCTTTTCAGGCTCTTCATGTTTTTCAACACCCCTTCATGCCTCTCCTATTTTTCAGCACTTTTCATGCTCCTCATGTATTTCACATCTTTTGAAGCTCTTCATATTTTTCACACCTTTTCAGGCTCTTCATGTTTTTGAACACCGTTTAATACTCCTCATGTATTTCCCATCTTTTGAAGCTCTTCATATTTTTCACACCTTTTCTGGCTCTTCATGTTTTTGAACTCCGTTTCTTGCTCCTCCAATATTTCAGACCGTTTCATTCTCCTCATATTTTTCACACCTTTTGAAGCTCTTCATATTTTTCACACATTTTCAGGCTCTTCATGTTTTTCAACACCGATTCATGCTCCTCCTATTTTTCAGACCGTTCATGCTCCTCATATTTTTGACACCTTTTCAAGCTGTTCATATTTTTCACACCTTTTCAGTTTCTACATGTTCTCAACACAACTTCATGCTCCTCCTATTGTTCAGACCGTTTCATGATCCTCATATTTTTGACACCTTTTGAAGCTCTTCATATGTTTCACACCTTTTGAAGCTCTTCATGTTTTTTAACACCGTTTCATGCTCTTCCTATTTTTCAAACCTTTTCATGCTCCTCATATTTTTGAAACCTATTGAAGCTCTTCATATTTTTCACTCATTTTCCGGGTCTTCATGTTTTTCTACACCACTTCATTCTCCTCCTATTTTTCAGACCGTTTCATGCTCGTCATATTTTTGACACCTTTTGAAGCTCTTCATATTTTTCAAATCTTTTCAGGCTCTTCATGTTTTTGAATACCGATTCATTCTCCTCCTATTTTTCAGACCGTTTCATGCTCCTCATATTTTTGACACCTTTTGAAGCTCTTCATATTTTTCACACCTTTTCTGGCTCTTTATGTTTTTGAACACCATTTCTTGCTCCTACTATTTTTCAGACCGTTTCATGCTCCTCATATTTTTGACACGTTTTGAAGCTCTTCATATTTTTCACACCTTTTCAGGCTCTTCATGTTTTTCAACACTGCTTCATGCTCCTCCTATTTTTCAGACGGTTCATGCTCCTCATATTTTTGACAACTTTTGTAGCTCTTAATATTTTTCACATCTCTTCTGGCTCTTCATGTTTTTGAACTCTATTTCTTGCTCTTCCAATTTTTCAGACCGTTTCATGCCCCTCATATTTTTGACACCTTTTGAAGCTCTTCATATTTGTCACACATTTTCAGGCTCTTCATGATTTTCAACACTGCTTCATGCTCCTCCAATTTTTCAGACCGTTCATGCTCCTCATATTTTTGACACATTTTGAAGCTCTTCATATTTTTCACACCTTTTCAGATTCTTCATGTTTTTCAAAACCGCTTCATGCTCCTCCTATTTTTCAGACCGTTTCATGCTCCTCATATTTTTGACACCTTTTGAAGCTCTTCATATTTTTCACACCTTTTCAGGCTCTTCATGTTTTTGAACACCATTTCATGCCGCTTCTATTTTTCAGACCGTTTCATGCTCCTCATATTTTTCACACCTTTTGTAGCTCTTCATATTTTTCATACCTTTTCAGGCTCTTCACGTTTTGAACACCGCTTCATGACCCTCCTATTTTTCAGACCATTTCATGCTCTTCATATTTTTGACACCTTTTGAAGCTCTGCCTATTTTTCACACCTTTTCAGGCTCTTCATGATTTTCAACACCACTTCATGCTCCTCCTATTTTTCAGACCGTTTCATGCTCATCTCATTTTTTACACCTTTTGAAGCTCTTCATATTTTTCACACCTTTTGATGCTCTTCAAATTTTTCACACGTTTTCAGGCTCTTCAAGTTTTTCAACACCGCTTCATGCTCCTCCTATTTTTCAGACCGTTTCATGCTCCTCATATTTTTGACACCTTTTGAAGCTCTTCATATATTTCACACCTTTTCAGGCTTTTCATTTTTTTCAACACCACTTCATGCTCCTCCTATTTTTCAGACCGTTTCATGCTCATCTCATTTTGACACCTTTTGAAGCTCTTCAAATTTTTCACTCCTTTTGAAGCTCTTCATATTTTTCATATTTTTGAAGCTCTTCATATTTTCACACGTTTTCAGGCTCTTCATGTTTTTCAACACCGCTTCATGCTATTTCTATTTTTCAGAGTGTTTCATGCTCCTCATGTATTTCACACCTTTTGAAGCTCTTCATATTTTTCAAACCTTTTCAGGCTCTTCATGTTTTTCAACACCCCTTCATGCCTCTCCTATTTTTCAGCACTTTTCATGCTCCTCATGTATTTCACACCTTTTGAAGCTCTTCATATTTTTCACACCTTTTCAGGCTCTTCATGTTTTTGATCGCCGTTTCATGCTCCTCCTATTTTTCAGACAGTTTCATGCTCATCTCATTTTTGACACATTTTGAAGCTCTTCATATATTTCACACCTTTTGAAGCTCTTCATATTTTGCACACCATTCCAGGCTCTTCATATTTTTCAACACCGCTTCATGCTCCACCTATTTTTCAGACCGTTTCATGCTCCTCATATTTTTGACACCTTTTGAAGCTTTTCATATTTTTCACACCTTTTCAGGCTCTTCATTTTTTCAACACTACTTCTTGCTCCTCCAATTATTCAGACCGTTTCATGCTCATCTTTTTTTTGACACCTGTTGAAGCTCTTCATATTTTTCACACCTTCTGAAGCTCTTCATATTTTTCACACTTTTTCAGGTTCTTCATGTTTTTGAACACCACTTCATGCTTCTCCTATTTTTCAACCCGTTTCATGCTCCTCATGTTTTTCACACGTTTTGAAGCTCGTCATATTTTTCACACCTTTTCAGGCTCTTCAGGTTTTTGATCACCGTTTCTTGCTCCTCCTATTTTTCAGACCGTTTCATGCTCCTCATATTTTTGACACCTTTTGAAGATCTTAATAATTTTCACACCCTTTCAGGCTCTTCATGTTTTTCAAAACCACTTCATGCTCCTCCTATTTTTCAGACCGTTTCATGCTCCTCATATTTTTGACACCTTTTGAAGATCTTAATAATTTTCACACCCTTTCAGGCTCTTCATGTTTTTCAAAACCACTTCATGCTCCTCCTATTTTTCAGACCGTTTCATGCTCCTCATATTTTTGACATCTTTAGAAACTCTTCATATCTTTCACACCTTTTCAGACTCTTCATGTTTTTCAACACCGCTTCATGATCCTCCTATTTTTCAGACCGTTTCATTCTCCTCATATATTTGACACCTTTTGAAGCTCTTCATATATTTCACACCTTTTCAGGCTCTTCATGTACTTCAACACCACTTCATGCTCCTCCTATTTTTCAGACCATTTCATGCTCATCTCATTTTTTACACCTTTTGAAGCTCTTCATATTTTTCACAAGTTCTCAGGCTCCTCATATTTTTCAACACCGCTTCATGCTCCTCCTATTTTTCAGACCGTTTCATGCTTCTCATATTTTTGACACCTTTTGAAGCTCTTCATATTTTTCACCCCTTTTAAGGCTCTTCATGTTTTTGAACACCACTTCATGCTCCTCCTCTTTTTCAGACCGTTTCATGCACCTCTTTTTTTTGACACTTTTTGAAGCTCTTCATATTTTTCACACCTTTTAAGGCTCTTCATATTTTTGAACACCGCTTCATTCTCCTCCTATTTTTCAGACCGTTACATGCTCCTCATATTTTTGACACCTTTTGAAGCTCTTCATATTTTTCACACCTTTTCAGGCTCTTCAGGTTTTTCAACACCGCTTCATGCTCTCCTATTTTTCAGACCGTTTCTTGCTCCTCATATTTTTGACACCTTTTGAAGCTTTTCATATTTTTCACACCTTTTCAGGCTCTTCATTTTTTTCAACACTACTTCTTGCTACTCCTATTTTTCAGACCGTTTCATGCTCATCTCATTTTTGACACCTTTTGAAGCTCTTCATATTTTTCACAAGATTTCAGGCTCTTCATGTTTTTCAATACCGCTTCATGCTCCTCCTATTTTTCAGGCTGTTTCATGCACCTCATATTTTTCACACCTTTTGAAGCTCTTCATGTTTTTCAAACATTTTCAGGCTCTTCATGTTTTTGAACACAGCTTCATGCTCTTCCTATTTTTCAGACCGATTCATGCTCCTCATATTTTTGACACCTTTTGAAGCTCTTCATATTTTTCACTCCTTTTCAGGCTCTTCATGTTTTTGAACACCACTTCATGCTCTTCCTAATTTTCAGACTGTTTCAGGATCGTCATATTTTTGACACCTTTGGAGCTCTTCATATTTTTCACTCCTTTTCAGGCTCTTCCTGTTTTTGAACACCACTTCATGCTCTTCCTAATTTTCAGACTGTTTCAGGCTCGTCATATTTTTGACACCTTTGGAGCTCTTCATATTTTTCACTCCTTTTCAGGCTCTTCATGTTTTTGAACACCACTTCATGCTCTTCCTAATTTTCAGACTGTTTCATGCTACTCATATTTTTGACACCTTTTGAAACTCTTCATATCTTTCACACATTTTCAGGCTATTCATGTTTTTCAACATCACTTCATTCTCCTAATATTTTTGACACTTTTTGAAGCTCTTCATATTTTTCAAACATTTTCAGGCTCTTCATGTTTTTGAACACCACTTCATGCTCTTCCTAATTTTCAGACTGTTTCAGGCTCGTCATATTTTTGACACCTTTGGAGCTCTTCATATTTTTCACTCCTTTTCAGGCTCTTCATGTTTTTGAATACCACTTCATGCTCTTCCTAATTTTCAGACTGTTTCATGCTACTCATATTTTTGACACCTTTTGAAACTCTTCATATCTTTCACACCTTTTCAGGCTCTTCATGTTTTTTAACAGCGCTTCATGCTCCTCCTATTTTTCAGAACGTTTCATGCTCCTTATATTTTTCACACCTTTTGAAGCTCTTCATACTTTTCAGAACTTTTCAGGCTCTTCATGATTTTGAACACCGTTTCATGCTCCTCCTATTTTTCAGACCGTTTCATGATCCCCATATATTTGACACCTTTTGACGCTCTTCATATTTTTCACGTCTTTTAAGGCTCTTCATGTTTTGAACACCACTTCATGCTCCTCCTATTTTTCAGACCGTTTCATGCTCCTCAAATTTCTGACACCTTTTGAAGCTCTTCATATTTTTCACACCTTTTCAGGCTCTTCATGTTTTTCAACACCACTTCATGCTCCTCCTTTTTTTCAGACCGTTTCATGCTCCTCATGCATTTCACACCTTTTGAAGCTCTTCATATTTTTCACACCTTTTCTGGCTCTTCATGTTTTTGAACAGCGCTTCATGCTCCTCATATTTTTCAGACCGTTTAATGCTCCTCATGTATTTCACATCTTTTGAAGCTCTTCATATTTTTCACACCTTTTCAGGCTCTTCATGTTTTTGAACACCGTTTAATGCTCCTCATGTATTTCCCATCTTTTGAAGCTCTTCATATTTTTCACACCTTTTCTGGCTCTTCATGTTTTTGAACTCCGTTTCATGCTCCTCCTATTTTTCAGACCGTTTCATGATCCTCATATTTTTGACACCTTTTGACGCTCTTCATATGTTTCACACCTTTTGAAGCTCTTCATGTTTTTTAACACCGTTTCATGCTCTTCCTATTTTTCAAACCGTTTCATGCTCCTCATATTTTTGAAACCTATTGAAGCTCTTCATATTTTTCACTCATTTTCCGGGTCTTCATGTTTTTCTACACCACTTCATTCTCCTCCTATTTTTCAGACCGTTTCATGCTCGTCATATTTTTGACACCTTTTGAAGCTCTTCATATTTTTCAAATCTTTTCAGGCTCTTCATGTTTTTGAATACCGATTCATGCTCCTCCTATTTTTCAGACCGTTTCATGCTCCTCATATTTTTGACACCTTTTGAAGCTTTTCATATTTTTCACACCTTTTCTGGCTCTTTATGTTTTTGAACACCATTTCTTGCTCCTACTATTTTTCAGACCGTTTCATGCTCCTCATATTTTTGACACGTTTTGAAGCTCTTCATATTTTTCACACCTTTTCAGGCTCTTCATGTTTTTCAACACCGCTTCATGCTCCTCCTATTTTTCAGACGGTTCATGCTCCTCATATTTTTGACAACTTTTGTAGCTCTTCATATTTTTCACACCTTTTCAGGCTCTTCATGTTTTTCCACACCACTTCATTCTTGTCCTATTTTTCAGACCATTTCATGCTCCTCATGAATTTCACACCTTTTGAAGCTCTTCATATTTTTCACACTTTTTCAGGCTCTTCATGTTTTTTATCACCGTTTCATGCTCCTATTTTTCAGACCGTTTCATGCTCATCTCATTTTTGACCCCTTGTGAAGCTCTTCATATTTCTCACAACTTTTTAGGCTCTTCATGTTTCTCAACACCGCTTCATGTTCCTCCTATTTTTCAGACCGTTTCATGCTCATCTCATTTTTGACACCTTTTAAAGCTCTTCATATTTCTCACAACTTTTTAGGCTCTTCATGTTTTTGACACTGCTTCATGCTCCTCTTATTTTTCAGAGAGTTTCATGCTCCTCATGTATTTCACATCTTTTGAAGCTCTTCATAATTTTCACAACTTTTCAGGCTCTTCATGTTTTTGAACACCATTTCATGCTGCTTCTATTTTTCAGACCGTTTCATGCTCCTCATATTTTTCACACCTTTTGTAGCTCTTCATATTTTTCATACCTTTTCAGGCTCTTCACGTTTTGAACACCGCTTCATGACCCTCCTATTTTTCAGAATATTTCATGCTCTTCATATTTTTGACACCTTTTGAAGCTCTTCATATGTTTCACAAATTTTCAGGCTCTTCATTTTTTTCAACACCACTTCATGCTCCTCCTATTTTTCAGACCGTTTCATGCTCATCTCATTTTTTACACCTTTTGAAGCTCTTCATATTTTTCACACCTTTTGATGCTCTTCAAATTTTTCACACGTTTTCAGGCTCTTCATGTTTTTGATCGCCGTTTCATGCTCCCCCTATTTTTCAGACCGTTTCATGCTCATCTCATTTTTGACACATTTTGAAGCTCTTCATATATTTCACACCTTTTGAAGCTCTTCATATTTTGCACACCATTCCAGGCTCTTCATATTTTTCAACACCGCTTCATGCTCCACCTATTTTTCAGACCGTTTCTTGCTCCTCATATTTTTGACACCTTTTGAAGCTTTTCATATTTTTCACACCTTTTCAGGCTCTTCATTTTTTTCAACACTACTTCTTGCTCCTCCAATTATTCAGACCGTTTCATGCTCATCTTATTTTTGACACCTGTTGAAGCTCTTCATATTTTTCACACCTTCTGAAGCTCTTCATATTTTTCACACTTTTTCAGGTTCTTCATGTTTTTGAACACCACTTCATGCTTCTCCTATTTTTCAGCCCGTTTCATGCTCCTCATGTTTTTCACACGTTTTGAAGCTCGTCATATTTTTCACACCTTTTCAGGCTCTTCATTTTTTTCAACACTACTTCTTGCTACTCCTATTTTTCAGACCGTTTCATGCTCATCTCATTTTTGACACCTTTTGAAGCTCTTCATATTTTTCACAAGATTTCAGGCTCTTCATGTTTTTCAATACCGCTTCATGCTCCTCCTATTTTTCAGGCTGTTTCATGCACCTCATATTTTTCACACCTTTTGAAGCTCTTCATGTTTTTCAAACATTTTCAGGCTCTTCATGTTTTTGAACACAGCTTCATGCTCTTCCTATTTTTCAGACCGATTCATGCTCCTCATATTTTTGACACCTTTTGAAGCTCTTCATATTTTTCACTCCTTTTCAGGCTCTTCATGTTTTTGAACACCACTTCATGCTCTTCCTAATTTTCAGACTGTTTCAGGATCGTCATATTTTTGACACCTTTGGAGCTCTTCATATTTTTCACTCCTTTTCAGGCTCTTCATGTTTTTGAACACCACTTCATGCTCTTCCTAATTTTCAGACTGTTTCAGGCTCGTCATATTTTTGACACCTTTGGAGCTCTTCATATTTTTCACTCCTTTTCAGGCTCTTCATGTTTTTGAACACCACTTCATGCTCTTCCTAATTTTCAGACTGTTTCATGCTACTCATATTTTTGACACCTTTTGAAACTCTTCATATCTTTCACACATTTTCAGGCTATTCATGTTTTTCAAGATCACTTCATTCTCCTAATATTTTTGACACTTTTTGAAGCTCTTCATATTTTTCAAACATTTTCAGGCTCTTCATGTTTTTGAACACCACTTCATGCTCTTCCTAATTTTCAGACTGTTTCAGGCTCGTCATATTTTTGACACCTTTGGAGCTCTTCATATTTTTCACTCCTTTTCAGGCTCTTCATGTTTTTGAACACCACTTCATGCTCTTCCTAATTTTCAGACTGTTTCATGCTACTCATATTTTTGACACCTTTTGAAACTCTTCATATCTTTCACACCTTTTCAGGCTCTTCATGTTTTTTAACAGCGCTTCATGCTCCTCCTATTTTTCAGAACGTTTCATGCTCCTTATATTTTTCACACCTTTTGAAGCTCTTCATACTTTTCAGAACTTTTCAGGCTCTTCATGATTTTGAACACCGTTTCATGCTCCTCCTATTTTTCAGACCGTTTCATGATCCCCATATATTTGACACCTTTTGACGCTCTTCATATTTTTCACGTCTTTTAAGGCTCTTCATGTTTTGAACACCACTTCATGCTCTCCTATTTTTCAGACCGTTTCATGCTCCTCAAATTTCTGACACCTTTTGAAGCTCTTCATATTTTTCACACCTTTTCAGGCTCTTCATGTTTTTCAACACCACTTCATGCTCCTCCTTTTTTTCAGACCGTTTCATGCTCCTCATGCATTTCACACCTTTTGAAGCTCTTCATATTTTTCACACCTTTTCTGGCTCTTCATGTTTTTGAACAGCGCTTCATGCTCCTCATATTTTTCAGACCGTTTAATGCTCCTCATGTATTTCACATCTTTTGAAGCTCTTCATATTTTTCACTCCTTTTCAGGCTCTTCATGTTTTTGAACACCACTTCATGCTCTTCCTAATTTTCAGACTGTTTCATGCTACTCATATTTTTGACACCTTTTGAAACTCTTCATATCTTTCACACCTTTTCAGGCTCTTCATGTTTTTTAACAGCGCTTCATGCTCCTCCTATTTTTCAGAACGTTTCATGCTCCTTATATTTTTCACACCTTTTGAAGCTCTTCATACTTTTCAGAACTTTTCAGGCTCTTCATGATTTTGAACACCGTTTCATGCTCCTCCTATTTTTCAGACCGTTTCATGATCCCCATATATTTGACACCTTTTGACGCTCTTCATATTTTTCACGTCTTTTAAGGCTCTTCATGTTTTGAACACCACTTCATGCTCTCCTATTTTTCAGACCGTTTCATGCTCCTCAAATTTCTGACACCTTTTGAAGCTCTTCATATTTTTCACACCTTTTCAGGCTCTTCATGTTTTTCAACACCACTTCATGCTCCTCCTTTTTTTCAGACCGTTTCATGCTCCTCATGCATTTCACACCTTTTGAAGCTCTTCATATTTTTCACACCTTTTCTGGCTCTTCATGTTTTTGAACAGCGCTTCATGCTCCTCATATTTTTCAGACCGTTTAATGCTCCTCATGTATTTCACATCTTTTGAAGCTCTTCATATTTTTCACACCTTTTCAGGCTCTTCATGTTTTTGAACACCGTTTAATGCTCCTCATGTATTTCCCATCTTTTGAAGCTCTTCATATTTTTCACACCTTTTCTGGCTCTTCATGTTTTTGAACTCCGTTTCTTGCTCCTCCAATATTTCAGACCGTTTCATTCTCCTCATATTTTTCACACCTTTTGAAGCTCTTCATATTTTTCACACATTTTCAGGCTCTTCATGTTTTTCAACACCGATTCATGCTCCTCCTATTTTTCAGACCGTTCATGCTCCTCATATTTTTGACACCTTTTCAAGCTGTTCATATTTTTCACACCTTTTCAGTTTCTACATGTTCTTCAACACAACTTCATGCTCCTCCTATTGTTCAGACCGTTTCATGATCCTCATATTTTTGACACCTTTTGAAGCTCTTCATATGTTTCACACCTTTTGAAGCTCTTCATGTTTTTTAACACCGTTTCATGCTCTTCCTATTTTTCAAACCGTTTCATGCTCCTCATATTTTTGAAACCTATTGAAGCTCTTCATATTTTTCACTCATTTTCCGGGTCTTCATGTTTTTCTACACCACTTCAATCTCCTCCTATTTTTCAGACCGTTTCATGCTCGTCATATTTTTGACACCTTTTGAAGCTCTTCATATTTTTCAAATCTTTTCAGGCTCTTCATGTTTTTGAATACCGATTCATGCTCCTCCTATTTTTCAGACCGTTTCATGCTCCTCATATTTTTGACACCTTTTGAAGCTTTTCATATTTTTCACACCTTTTCTGGCTCTTTTTGTTTTTGAACACCATTTCTTGCTCCTACTATTTTTCAGACCGTTTCATGCTCCTCATATTTTTGACACGTTTTGAAGCTCTTCATATTTTTCACACCTTTTCAGGCTCTTCATGTTTTTCAACACCGCTTCATGCTCCTCCTATTTTTCAGACGGTTCATGCTCCTCATATTTTTGACAACTTTTGTAGCTCTTCATATTTTTCACACCTTTTCAGGCTCTTCATGTTTTTCCACACCACTTCATTCTTGTCCTATTTTTCAGACCATTTCATGCTCCTCATGAATTTCACACCTTTTGAAGCTCTTCATATTTTTCACACTTTTTCAGGCTCTTCATGTTTTTTATCACCGTTTCATGCTCCTATTTTTCAGACCGTTTCATGCTCATCTCATTTTTGACCCCTTGTGAAGCTCTTCATATTTCTCACAACTTTTTAGGCTCTTCATGTTTCTCAACACCGCTTCATGTTCCTCCTATTTTTCAGACCGTTTCATGCTCATCTCATTTTTGACACCTTTTAAAGCTCTTCATATTTCTCACAACTTTTTAGGCTCTTCATGTTTTTGACACTGCTTCATGCTCCTCTTATTTTTCAGAGAGTTTCATGCTCCTCATGTATTTCACATCTTTTGAAGCTCTTCATAATTTTCACAACTTTTCAGGCTCTTCATGTTTTTGAACACCATTTCATGCTGCTTCTATTTTTCAGACCGTTTCATGCTCCTCATATTTTTCACACCTTTTGTAGCTCTTCATATTTTTCATACCTTTTCAGGCTCTTCACGTTTTGAACACCGCTTCATGACCCTCCTATTTTTCAGAACATTTCATGCTCTTCATATTTTTGACACCTTTTGAAGCTCTTCATATGTTTCACAAATTTTCAGGCTCTTCATTTTTTTCAACACCACTTCATGCTCCTCCTATTTTTCAGACCGTTTCATGCTCATCTCATTTTTTACACCTTTTGAAGCTCTTCATATTTTTCACACCTTTTGATGCTCTTCAAATTTTTCACACGTTTTCAGGCTCTTCATGTTTTTGATCGCCGTTTCATGCTCCTCCTATTTTTCAGACCGTTTCATGCTCATCTCATTTTTGACACATTTTGAAGCTCTTCATATATTTCATACCTTTTGAAGCTCTTCATATTTTGCACACCATTCCAGGCTCTTCATATTTTTCAACACCGCTTCATGCTCCACCTCTTTTTCAGACCGTTTCTTGCTCCTCATATTTTTGACACCTTTTGAAGCTTTTCATATTTTTCACACCTTTTCAGGCTCTTCATTTTTTTCAACACTACTTCTTGCTCCTCCAATTATTCAGACCGTTTCATGCTCATCTTATTTTTGACACCTGTTGAAGCTCTTCATATTTTTCACACCTTCTGAAGCTCTTCATATTTTTCACACTTTTTCAGGTTCTTCATGTTTTTGAACACCACTTCATGCTTCTCCTATTTTTCAGCCCGTTTCATGCTCCTCATGTTTTTCACACGTTTTGAAGCTCGTCATATTTTTCACACCTTTTCAGGCTCTTCAGGTTTTTGATCACCGTTTCTTGCTCCTCCTATTTTTCACACCGTTTCATGCTGCTCTCATTATTGACACATTTCGAAGATATTCATATTTTTCAGACCTTTTGAAGCTCTTCATATATTTCACACCTTTTCAGGCTCTTCATGTTTTTGAACACCGTTTCATGCTCCTCCTATTTTTCAGACCGTTTCATGCTCCTCATATTTTTGACACCTTTTGAACCTCCTCATTTTTTAACAACTTTTGAAGCTCTTCATATATTTCACACCTTTTCAGGCACTTCATGATTTTCACGACCACTTCATGCTCCTCCTGTTTTTCAGACCTTTTCATGCTCATCTCATTTTTGACACCTTTGGAAGCTCTTCATATATTTCACACGTTTTGAAGCTCTTCATATTTTTCACACGTTTTCAGGCTCTTCATGTTTTTCAACACCGCTTCATGCTCCTCCTATTTTTCAGACGGTTTCATGCTCTTCATATTTTTGACACGTTTTGAGGCTCTTCATGTTTTTCACACCTTTTCAGGCTCTTCATGTTTTTGAACACCACTTCATGCTCCTCCTATTTTTCAGATCGTTTCATGGTCCTCATATTTTTGACCCCTTTTGAAGATATTCATGTTTTTCACACCTTTTCACGCTCTTCATATTTTTGAACACCGTATCATGCTCCTCCTATTTTTCAGACCGTTTCAGGCTCCTCATATTTTTGACACCTTTTGAAGCTCCTCATATTTTTCACACCTTTTGAAACTCTTCATATATTTCACAACTTTTCAGGCACTTCATGTTTTTCAACACCACTTCATGTTCCTCCTATTTTTCAGACCGGTTCATTCTCCTCATATTTTTGACACCTTTTGAAGCTCTTCATATTTTTCACACCTTTTCAGGCTCTTCATGTTTTTCAACACTTCTTCATGCTCCTCATATATTTCAGACCGGTTTATGCTCCTCATATTTTTGACACCTTTTGTAGCTCTTCATATATTTCACACCTTTTGAAGCTCTTCATATTTTTCACACGTTTTCAGGCTCTTCATGTTTTTCAACGCCGCTTCATGCTCCTACTATTTTCAGACCGTTTCGACCTCCTCATGTATTTCACACCTTTTGAAGCTCTTCATATATGTCACACCTTTTAGGCTCTTCGTCTTTTTAAAACCGTTTAATGCTCATCCTATTTTTCACACTGTTTCATGCTGCTCATATATTTGAGACCTTTTGAAGCTCTTCATATTTTTCACACCTTTTCAGGCTCTTCATGTTTATCAACACAGTTTCATGCTCTTCCTAATTTTCAGACCGTTTCATGCTCCTCATATTGTTGACACTTTTTGAAGCTCTTCATATTTTTCCACCTTTTCAGGCTTTTCATGTTTTTCAACACCGCTTCATGCTTCTCCTATTTTTCAGACCGTTTAATGCTCCTCATATTTTTGACAAATTTTGAAGCTCTTCATACATTTCACACCTTTTCAGGCTCTTCATGTTTTTCAACACCGCTTCATGCTCCTCCAATTTTTCAGAAAGTTTCATGCTCCTCATATTTTTAACATCTTTTGAAACTCTTCATATTTTTCACACCTTTTCATGCTCTTCATCTTTTTCAAAAAAGTTTCATGCTCATCCTATGTTTCATACTGTTTCATGCATCTAATATTTTTGACACCTTCTGAAGCTCTTTATATTTTTCACACCTTTTCAGGCCATTCATGTTTTTGACCACTGCATCATGCTCCTCCTATTTTTCAGTCGTTTCATGCCTCTCATAATTTTTACACCTTTTGAAGCTCTTCATGTTTCTCACACCTTTTCATGCTCTTCATCTTTTTCAAAACCATCTCATTCTCATCCTATTTTAAAGACTGTTTCATGCTCCTCATATTTTTGACACCTTTAGAACCTCTACATATTTTTCACAACTTTTCAGGGTCTTCATGTTTTTCAACACTGCTTCATGCTCCTCCTATATCTCAGACAGTTTCATGCTCCTCATATATTTGACACCTTTTGAAGCTCTTCAGATTTTTCACAACTTTTCAGGCTCTTCATGTTTTTGAACACAGTTTCATGCTCCTCCTATTTTTCAGACCGTTTCATGCTCCTCATATTTTTCACACCTTTTGAAGCTCTTCATATTTTTCACACCTTTTCAGGCTCTTCATGTTTTTCAACACCACTTCATGCTCCTCCTATTTTTCAGACCGTTTCATGTTCCTCCTATTTTTTAGATCATTTCATGCTCCTCATATTTTTGACACCTTTTGAAGCTCTGCATATATTTCACACCTTTTCAGGCTCTTCATTTTTTTCAACACCACTTCATGCTCCTCCTACTTTTCAGACCGTTTCATGCTCACATCATTTTTGACAACTTTTGAAGCTCTTCTTATTTTTCACATCTTTTGAAACTCTTCGTATTTTTCACACGTTTTCAGGCTCTTCATGTTTTTCACACCTTTTGAAACTCTTCATATATTTCACAACTTTTCAGGCACTTCATGTTTTTCAACACCACTTCATGCTCCTCCTATTTTTCAGACCGGTTCATTCTCCTCATATTTTTGACACCTTTTGAAGCTCTTCATATTTTTCACACCTTTTCAGGCTCTTCATGTTTTTCAACACCTCTTCATGCTCCTCATATATTTCAGACCGGTTCATGCTCCTCATATTTTTGACACCTTTTGTAGCTCTTCATATCTTTCACTCCTTTTGAAGCTCTTCATATTTTTCACACGTTTTCAGGCTCTTCATGTTTTTCAACGCCGCTTCATGCTCCTACTATTTTCAGACCGTTTCGACCTCCTCATGTATTTCACACCTTTTGAAGCTCTTCATATATGTCACACTTTTTAGGCTCTTCGTCTTTTTAAAACCGTTTAATGCTCATCCTATTTTTCACACTGTTTCATGCTCCTCATATATTTGAGACCTTTTGAAGCTCTTCATATTTTTCACACCTTTTCAGGCTCTTCATGTTTATCAACACAGTTTCATGCTCTTCCTAATTTTCAGACCGTTTCATGCTCCTCATATTGTTGACACTTTTTGAAGCTCTTCATATTTTTCCACCTTTTCAGGCTTTTCATGTTTTTCAACACCGCTTCATGCTTCTCCTATTTTTCAGACCGTTTCATGCTCCTCATATTTTTGACAAATTTTGAAGCTCTTCATACATTTCACACCTTTTCAGGCTCTTCATGTTTTTCAACACCGCTTCATGCTCCTCCAATTTTTCAGAAAGTTTCATGCTCCTCATATTTTTAACATCTTTTGAAACTCTTCATATTTTTCACACCTTTTCATGCTCTTCATCTTTTTCAAAAAAGTTTCATGATCATCCTATGTTTCATACTGTTTCATGCATCTAATATTTTTGACACCTTCTGAAGCTCTTTATATTTTTCACACCTTTTCAGGCTCTTCATGTTTTTGACCACTGCATCATGCTCCTCCTATTTTTCAGTCGTTTCATGCCTCTCATAATTTTTACACCTTTTGAAGCTCTGCATGTTTTTCACACCTTTTCATGCTCTTCATCTTTTTCAAAACCATCTCATTCTCATCCTATTTTAAAGACTGTTTCATGCTCCTCATATTTTTGACACCTTTAGAACCTCTACATATTTTTCACAACTTTTCAGGGTCTTCATGTTTTTCAACATTGCTTCATGCTCCTCCTATATCTCAGACAGTTTCATGCTCATCTCATTTTTGACTCCTTTTGAAGCTCTTCATATTTTTCACACTTTTTGAGGCTCTTCATGTTTTTCAACACCACTTCATGCTGCTTCTATTTTTCAGACCGTTTCATGCTCCTCATATTTTTGACACGTTTTGAAGCTCTTCATATTTCTCACAACTTTTCAGGCTTTTCATGTATTTGAACACGCTTCATGCTTCTCCTTTTTTTCAGACCGTTTTTTGCTCCTCATATTTTTGACACCTTTTGAAGCTCTTCATATTTTTCACACGTTTTCAGCTCTTCATGTTTTTGAACACCGCTTCATGCTCCTCCTATTTTTCAGAGAGTTTCATGCTCCTCATGTATTTCACACCTTTTGAAGCTCTTCATATTTTTCACACCTTTTCAGGCTCTTCATGTTTTTCCTCACCACTTCATGCTTCTCCTATTTTTCAGCCCGTTTCATGCTCCTCATGTATTTCACACCTTTTGAAGCTCTTCATATTTTTCACACCTTTTCAGGCTCTTCATGTTTTTGATCACTGTTCCATGCTCCTCCTTTTTTTCAGACCGTTTCATGCTCCTCATATTTGACACCTTTTGAAGCTCTTCATATTTTTCACACCTTCTCAGGCTCTTCATGTTTTTCCTCACCACTTCATGCTTCTCCTATTTTTCAGACCGTTTCATGATCCTCATGAATTTCATGCCTTTGAAGCTCTTCATATTTTTCACACCTTTTCAAGCTCTTCTTGTTTCTGATCACCTTTTCATGCTCCTCCTATTTTTCAGACCGTTTCATGCTCATTTCATTTTTGACACCTTTTGAAGCTCTTCATATATTTCACACCTTTTGAAGCTCTTCATATTTTTCACAGGTTTGCAGGCTCTTCATGTTTTTCAACACCGTTTCATGCTGCTTCTGTTTTTCAGACGGTTTCATGCTCCTCATATTTTTCACAGCTTTTAAAGCTCTTCATATTTTTCACACCTTTTCAGGCTCTTCATGTTTTTAACACAGCTTCATGCTCCTCCTATTTTTCAGAAAGTTTCATGCTCCTCATGTATTTCACACCTTTTGAAGCTTTTCATATTTTTCACACCTTTTCAGTCTCTTCATATTTTTCCACACCACTTCATGCTCCTCCTTTTTTTCAGACCGTTTCATGCTCCTCATATTTTTGACACTTTTTGAAGCTCTTCATATTTTCACACCTTTTCAGGCTTTTCATGTTTTTGAACACCGCTTCATGATTCTCCTATTTTTCAGACCGTTTCATGCTCCTCTTATTTTTGACAGATTTTGAAGCTTTTCATATTTTTCACACCTTTTCAGGCTCTTCTTTTTTTTAAACTCCACTTCATGCTCCTCTTATTTTTCAGACCGTTTCATGCTCATCTCATTTTTGACACATTTGAAGCTCTTCATATTTTTCACACCTTTTGAAGCTCTTCATATTTTTCACACGTTTTCAGGCTCTTCATGTTTTTCAACACCGCTTCATGCTCCTCCTATTTTTCATACCGTTTCATGCTCTTCTCATTTTTGAAACCTTATAACCTCTCCATATTTTTCACACCTTTTCAGGCTCTTCATGTTTTTCAACACCGCTTCATGCTCCTCCTATTATTCAGACCGTTTCATTCTCCTCATATTTTTGACACCTTTTGAAGGTCTTCATATATTCACATCTTTTCAGGCTCCTCTTTTTTTTTCAACTCCACTTCATGCTCCTCTTATTTTTCAGACCGTTTAATGCTCATCTCATTTTTGACACATTTGAAGCTTTTCATAATTTTCACACCTTTTGAAGCTCTTCATATTTTTCACACTTTTTCAGGCTCTTCATGTCTTTCCACACCGCTTCATGCTCCTCCTATTATTTAGAGCGTTTCATTCTCCTCATATTTTTCACACCTTGTGAAGCTCTTCATATTTTTCAGACCTTTTCAGTCTCTTCTTTTTTTTCAACACCACTTCATGCTCCTCCTATTTTTCAGACCGTTTCATGCTCATCTCAATTTTGACACATTTGAAGCTCTTCATATTTTTCACACCTTTTAAGCTCTTCATATTTTTCACGACTTTTCAGGCTCTTCATGTTTTTCAACACCACTTCATGCTCCTCCAATTTTTCAGACCGTTTCATGCTCCTCATATTTTTGACACTTTTTGTAGCTGTTCATATTTTTCAAACCTTTTCAGGCTCTTCATGTTTTTCAACACCGTTTCATGCTCCTCATATTTTTGACACCTTTTGAATCTCTTCATATTTTTCACACCTTTTCAGGCTCTTCATGTGTTTGAACACCTCTTCATGCTCCTCCTATTTTTCGGATCGTTTCATACTCCTCATATTTTTGACACCTTTTGAAGGTCTTCATATATTTCACACATTTTCAGGCTCTTCTTTTTTTTAAACTCCACTTCTTGCTCCTCTTATTTTTCAGACCGTTTCATGCTCATCTCATTTTTGACACTTTTGAAGCTCTTCATATTTTTCACACATTTTGAAGCTCTTCATATTTTTCACACGTTTTCAGGCTCTTCATGTTTTTCAACACCGCTTCATGCTCCTCCTATTTTTCAGACCGTTTCATGCTCCTCATATTTTGATACATTTTTAAGCTCTTCATATTTTTCACACCTTTTCAGGCTCTTCATGTTTTTGAACACCGCTTCATGCTCCTCCTATTTTTCAGACCGTTTCATGCTCCGCATATTTTTACCACCTTTTGAAGCTTTTCATATTTTTCACACATTTTCTGGCTGTTCAAGTTTTTCAACACCACTTCATGCTCCTCCTATTTTTCAGACCATTTCCTGCTCATCGATTTTTGACACCTTTTGAAGCTCTTCATATTTTTCACACCTTTTGAAGCTTTTTATATTTTTCACACATTTTCAGGCTCTTCATGTTTTTGAACACTGCTCATGATCCTCCGAATTTTCAGACCGTTTCATGCTCTTCATATTTTTGACACCTTTTGAAACTCTTCATATTTTTCACACCTTTTCAGGTTCTTCATGTTTTTCCACACCACTTCATGCTTCTCGTATTTTTCAAACCTTTTCATGCTTCTCATGAATTTCACACCTTTTGAAGCTCTTCATATTTTCACAACTTTTCAGGCTCTTCATGTTTCTGATCACCATTTCATGCTCCTCCTAGCTTTCACACCGTTTCATGCTTCTCATATTTTGACACCATTTGAAGCTCTTCATATTTTTCACACCTTTTCAGGCTCTTCATGTTTTTGAACACCGATCATGATCCTCCAAAATTTCAGACCGTTTCATGCTCTTCATATTTTTGACCCCTTTTGAAGCTCTTCATATTTTTCACACCTTTTCAGGCTCTTCATATTTTTCAACACCGTTTCATCCTGCTTCTCTTTTTCAGGCCGTTTCATGCTCCTCATATTTTTCACACCTTTTGAAGCTCTTCATATTTTTCACACCTTTTCAGGCTCGTCATGTTTTTGAACACCGCTTCATGCTCCTCCTATTTTTCAGACCGTTTCATGCTCCTCACATTTTTGACACCTTTTGAAGCTCTTCATATTTTTCACACCTTTTCAGGCTCTTCACGTTTTTGAACAACGCTTCATGCTCCTCCTATTTTTCAGACCGTTTCATGCTCATCTAATTTTTGACACTTTTTGAAGCTCTTCATATTTTTCACACCTTTTGAAGCTCTTCATATTTTTCACACCTTTTCAGGCTCTTCATGTTTTTGAACACCACTTCATGCTGCTTCTATTTTTCAGACCGTTTCATGCTTCTCATATTTTTGACACGTTTTGAAGCTCTTCATATTTTCCACACCTTTTCAGGCTCTTCACGTTTTTGAACAACGCTTCATGCTCCTCCTATTTTTCAGACCGTTTCATGCTCCTCGTATTTTTGACACCTTTTGAAGCTCTTCATATTTTTCACAACTTTTCAGGTTCTTCATGTTTTTGAACACCACTTCATGCTCCTCCTATTTTTCAGACAATTTCATGCTCCTCATATTTTTCACACCTTTTCAGGCTCTTCATGTTTTTGAACACAGCTTCATGCTCCTCCCATTTTTCAGACCGTTTCATGCTCCTCATATTATTGACACCTTTTGAATCTCTTCATATTTTTCACACCATTTCAGGCTCTTCATGTTTTTCAACACCGCCTTATGCTCCTCCTTTTCATCAGACTTTTTCATGTTCCTCATGTAATTCACACCTTTTGAAGCTCTTTATATTTTTCACACCTTTTCAGGCTCTTCATGTTTTTGAACACAGCTTCATGCTCCTCCCATTTTTCAGACCGTTTCATGCTCCTCATATTTTTCACACCTTTTGAAGCTCTTCATATTTTTCACACCTTTTCAGGCTCTTCATGTTTTTCAACACCGCTAATGATCCTCCAAATTTTCAGACCGTTTCATGCTCTTCATATTTTTAACACCTTTTGAAGCTCTTCATATTTTTCACACCTTTTCAGGCGCTTCATGTTTTTCCACAGAACTTCATGCTTCTCCTATTTTTCAGAAAGGTTTCATGCTCCTCCTGAATTTCACACCTTTAGAAGCTCTTCATATTTTTCACACCTTTTCAGGCTCTTCATGTTTTTCAACACCGCCTTATGCTCCTCCTTTTTTCAGACTTTTTCATGCTCCTCATGTAATTCACACCTTTTGAAGCTCTTTATATTTTTCACAGCTTTTCAGGCTCTTCATGTTTTTCAACACCATTTCATGCTGCTTCTATTTTTCAGACCTTTACATGCTCCTCATATTTTTCACACCTTTTGAAGCTCTTCACATTTTTCACACCTTTTCAGGCTCTTCATGTTTTTGAACACAGCTTCACGCTTCTCCTATTTTTCAGACCGTTTCATGCTCCTCATATTTTTGACACCTTTTGAAGCTCTTCATATTTTTCACACGTTTTCAGTCTCTTCATGTTTTTGAACACCGCTTCATGCTCCTCCTATTTTCCAGACCGTTTCATGCTCCTCATATTTTTGACACATTTTGAAGCTCTTCATATTTTTCACACCTCTTCAGGCTCTTCAGGTTTTTCAACAACACTTCATGCTCCTCCTATTTTTCAGACCGTTTCATCCTCCTCATATTTTTGACACCTTTAGAAGCTCTTCATTATTTCACAACTTTTCAGGCTCTTCTTGTGTTTCAGCACCACTTCATGCTCGTCGTATTTTTCAGTCCTTTCATGCTCCTCATATTTTTGACACCTTTTGAAGCTCTTCATATTTTTCACACCTTTTCAGACTCTTCATGTTTTTGATCACCGTTTCATGCTCCTCCTATTTTTCAGACCGTTTCATGCTCCTCATATTTTTGACACTTATTGAAACTCTTCATATTTTTCACTCCTTTTCAGGCTCTTCATGTTTTTCAACACCACTTCATGGTCCTCCTATTTTTCAAACAGTTTCATGCTCATCTCGTTTTTGACACCTTTTGAAGCTTTTCAAATTTTTCACAACATTTCAGGCTCTTCATGTTTTTGAACACCGCTTCATGCTCCTCCTTTTTTTCAGAGAGTTTCATGCACCTCATGTATTTCACACCTTTTGAACCTCTTCACATTTTTCATGCATTTTCAGGCTCTTCATGTTTTGCAACACCACTTCATGCTCCTCCTATTTTTCAGACCGTTTCATGCTCATCTCATTTTTGAAACCTTTACAATCTCTTCATATTTTTCACACCTTTTCAGGCTCTTCATGTTTTTCAACACCACTTCATGCTCCTCCTATTTTTCAGACCGTTTCATGCTCATCTCATTTTTGACACCTTTTCAAACTTTTCATATTTTTCACACCTTATCAGGCTCTTCATCTTTTTGAACACCGCTTCATGCTTCTCCTATTTTTCACACCGTATACTGCTCCTCATATTTTTCACACCTATTGAAGCTCTTCATATTTTTCACACCTTTTCAGACTCTTCATGTTTTTGAACACCACTTCATGCTACTCCTATTTTTCAGAACGTTTCATGCTCTCATGAATTTCACACCTTTTGAAGTTCTTCATATTTCTCACACCTTTTCCGGCTCCTCTTGTTTTTGATCACCGTTTCATGCTCCTCCTATTTTTCAGAACGTTTCATGCTCTCATGAATTTCACACCTTTTGAAGTTCTTCATATTTCTCACACCTTTTCAGGCTCCTCTTGTTTTTGATCACCGTTTCATGCTCCTCCTATTTTTCGAACTGTGTCATGCTCATCTCATTTTTAACAACTTTTGAAGCTCTTCATATTTTTGACACATTTTGAAGCTCTTCATATTTTTCACACCTTTTCAGGCTCCCCATGTTTTTCAACACGGCTTCATGATCCTACTCTTTTTCAGACCGTTTCATGCTCCTCATATTTTTGACACGTTTTGAAGCTCTTCATATTTTTCACACCTTTTTAGGCTTTTCATGTTTTTCAACATCACTTCATGCTCCTCCTATTTTTCAGACCGTTTCATGCTCCTCATATTTTTTACACGTTTTGAAGCTCTTCATATTTTTCACACCTTTTTAGGCTTTTCATGTTTTTCAACATCACTTCATGCTCCTCCTATTTTTCAGACCGTTTCATGCTCCTCATATTTTTGACACCTTTTAAAGCTCTTCATATTTTTCACACCTTTTCAGGCTCTTCATCTTTTTGAACACTGCTTCATGCTAATCTTATTTTTCAGACGGTTTCATGATCCTCATGTATTTAACACCTTTTGAAGCTACACATATTTTCCACACCTTTTCAGGCTGTTCATGTTATTGAACACCACTTCATGCTCCTCCTATTTTTCACACGTTTTGAAGCTCTTCATATTTTTCACACCTTTTCAGGCTCTTCATATTTTTGAACACGATTTCATGCCCCTCTTATTTTTCAGACTGTTTCATGCTCATCTCATTTTTGACATCTTTTGAAGCTTTGCATATTATTCACATCTTTTGAATCTCTTCATATTTTTCCCATTTTTGAAGCTCTTAATATTTTTCACACGATTTCAGACTCTTCATGTTTTTCAACACCGGTTCATGCTCCTGCTATTTATCATACCGTTTCATACTCCTCATATTTTTGACACGTTTCGAGGCTCTTCATATTTTTCACACCTTTTAAGGCTCTTCATGTTTTTGAACACCGCTTCATCCTCCTCCTATTTTTAAGACCGTTTCATGCTCCTCATATTTTTGACACCTTTTGAAGCTGTTCATATTTTTCACACCTTTTCATCCTATTCAAGTTTTTTAACACCGCTTCATCCTCCTCCTATTTTTAAGACCGTTTCATGCTCCTCATATTTTTGACACCTTTTGAAGCTCTTCATAATTTTCACACCTTTTCAGGCTCTTCATATTTTTCAACACCGCTTCATGCTCCTCCTATTTTTCAGACCGTTTCATGCTCCTCATGTATTTTATACCTTTTGAAGCTCTTCATATTTTTCACACCTATTCAGGCTCTTCATGTTTTTCAGCACCGCTTCATGCTCCGCCTATTTTTCAGGCTGTTTCATGCTCCTCATATTTTTGACACCTTTAGAAGCTCTTCATATTATTCACACCTTTTCAGGCTCTTCATGTTTTTGATCACCGCTTCATGCTCCGCCTATTTTTCAGACCGTTTCATACTCCTCATATATTTGACACCTTTTGAAGCTCTTCAGATATTTCACACCTTTTCAGGCTCTTCATTTTTTTCAACACCGATTCATGATCCTCCTATTTTTCAAATCGTTTCATGCTCATCTCATTTTGACACCTTTTGAAGCTCTTCATATTTTTCAGACCTTTTCAGGCTCTTCATGTTTTTGAACACCGCTTCATGCTCCTCCTATTTTTCAGACCGTTTCATGCTCATCTATTTTTTGACACCTTTTGAAGCACTTCATATTTTTCACACCTTTTGAAGCTCTTCACATTTTTCACACCTTTTCAGGCTCTTCATGTTTTTGAACACCGTTTCATTCTCCTCCTATTTTTCAGACCCTTTCATGCTCCTCATATTTTTGACACCTTTTGAAGCTCTTCATATTTTTCACAATTTTGAACCTCTTCATATATTTCACACCTTTTCAGGCTCTTCATGTTTTTCATCACCACTTCATGCTTCTCCTATTTTTCAGACCGTTTCATGGTCATCTAATATTTGACACTTTTGAAGCTCTTCATATTTTTGACACCTTTTGAAGCTCTTCACATTTTTCACACCTTTTCAGGCTCTTCATGTTTTTGAACACCGTTTTATTCTCCTCCTATTTTTCAGACAGTTTCTTACTCCTCATATTTTTGACACTTTTTGAGGCTCTTAATATTTTTCACTCCTTTTCAGGCTCTTCATGATTTTGAACAACGTTTCATGATCCTCCTATTTTTCACAACGTTTCATGTTCCTCATAATTTTGACACCTTTTAAAGCTTTTCATATTTTTCACACCTTTTCAGGCTCTTCATGTTTTTGAACACCACTTCATGCTCTTCCTATTTTTCAGACCGTTTCATGCTCCTCGTATTTTTGACACCTTTTGAAGCTCTTCATATTTTTCACACCTTTTCAGGCTCTTCATGTTTTGAACACCACTTCATGCTCTTCCTATTTTTCAGACCGTTTCATGCTCCTCGTATTTTTGACACCTTTTGAACCTCTTCATATATTTCACACCTTTTCAGGCTCCTCATGTTTTTCATCACCACTTCATGCTTCTTGTATTTTTCAGACCGTTTCCTGCTCATCTAATATTTGACACTTTTGAAGCTCTTCATAATTTTGACACCTTTTGAAGCTCTTCACATTTTTCACACCTTTTCAGGCTCTTCATGATTTTGAATACCGTTTCATTCTCCTCCTATTTTTCAGACCGTTTCATGCTCCTCATATTTTTGACACGTTTTGAAGCTCTTCATATTTTCCACACCTTTTCAGGCTCTTCACGTTTTTGAACAACGCTTCATGCTCCTTCTATTTTTCAGACCATTTCTTGCTCCTCATATTTTTGACACCTTTTGAAGCTCTTCATATTTTTCACACCTTTTCAGGCTCTTTATGTTTTTGAACACCGCGTCATGCTGCTCCTATTTTTCAGACCTATTCATGCTCCTCATATTTTTGACAACTTTTGAAGCTCTTCATATTTTTCACACCTTTTCAGGCTCTTCACGTTTTTGAACAACGCTTCATGCTCCTCCTATTTTTCAGACCGTTTCATGCTCATCTAATTTTTGACACTTTTTGAAGCTCTTCATATTTTTCACACCTTTTGAAGCTCTTCATATTTTTCACACCTTTTCAGGCTCTTCATGTTTTTGAACACCGCTTCATGCTGCTTCTATTTTTCAGACCGTTTCATGCTCCTCATATTTTTGACACGTTTTGAAGCTCTTCATATTTTCCACACCTTTTCAGGCTCTTCACGTTTTTGAACAACGCTTCATGCTCCTACTATTTTTCAGACCGTTTCATGCTCCTCGTATTTTTGACACCTTTTGAAGCTCTTCATATTTTTCACAACTTTTCAGGTTCTTCATGTTTTTGAACACCACTTCATGCTCCTCCTATTTTTCAGACAATTTCATGCTCCTCATATTTTTCACACCTTTTCAGGCTCTTCATGTTTTTGAACACAGCTTCATGCTCCTCCCATTTTTCAGACCATTTCATTCTCCTCATATTTTTCACACCTTTTGAAGCTCTTCATATTTCTCACAGCTTTTCATGCTCTTCGTGTTTTTGAACATCATTTCATGCTCCTCCTATTTTGCAGACCGTTTCTTTCTCCTCATATTTTTAACACCTTTTGAAGCTCTTCATATATTTCACACCATATCAGGCTTTTCATTTTTTTCAACACCACTTCATGCTCCTCCTATTTTTCAGACCGTTTCATGCTCATCTCATTTTGACATCTTTTGATGCTCTTCATATTTTTCACATCTTTTGATGCTCTTCATACTTTTCATGCCTTTTCAGGCTTTTCAAGATTTTCAACACACCTTCATGCTCCTCGTATTTTTCAGACCATTTCATACTCATCTCATTTTTGACACCTTTTGAAGCTCTTCATATTTTTCACATCTTTGGAAGCTCTTCATATTTTTCATACGTTTTCAGTCTCTTCATGTTTTTCAACACCCTTTCTTGCTCTTCCTTTTTTCAGACCGTTTCATACTCCTCATATTTTTGACACCTTTTGAAGCTCTTCATATTTTTCACACCTTTTCAGGCTCTTCATGTTTTTGAACACCGCTTCATGCTCCTCCTATTTTTCAGACCTATTCATGCTCCTCATATTTTTGACAACTTTTGAAGCTCTTCATATTTTTCACACCTTTTCAGGCTCTTCACGTTTTTGAACAACGCTTCATGCTCCTCCTATTTTTCAGACCGTTTCATGCTCATCTAATTTTTGACACTTTTTGAAGCTCTTCATATTTTTCACACCTTTTGAACCTCTTCATATTTTTCACACGTTTTCAGGCTCTTCATTTTTTTGAACACCGCTTCATGCTGCTTCTATTTTTCAGGCCGTTTCATGCTCCTCATATTTTTGACACGTTTTGAAGTTCTTCATATTTTTCACACCTTTTCAGGCTCTTCACGTTTTTGAACACAGCTTCATGCTCCTCCCATTTTTCAGACAGTTTCATGCTCCTCATATTATTGACACCTTTTGAATCTCTTCATATTTTTCACACCTTTTCAGGCTCTTCATGTTTTTCAACACCGCCTTATGCTCCTCCTTTTTTCAGACTTTTTCATGCTCCTCATGTAATTCACACCTTTTGAAGCTCTTTATATTTTTCACACCTTTTCAGGCTCTTCATGTTTTTCAACACCACTTCACGCTCCTCCTATTTTTGAGACCGTTTCATGCTCTTCTAATTTTTAACACCTTTTGAAACTCTTCATATATTTCACACCTTTTGAAGCTCTTCATATTTTTCACATTTTTGAAGCTCTTCATATTTTTCACACCTTTTCAGGCTCTTCATGTTTTTCAACACCATTTCATGCTGCTTCTATTTTTCAGACCTTTACATGCTCCTCATATTTTTCACACGTTTTGAAGCTCTTCACATTTTTCACACCTTTTCAGGCTCTTCATGTTTTTGAACACAGCTTCACACTTCTCCTATTTTTCAGACCGTTTCATGCTCCTCATATTTTTGACACCTTTTGAAGCTCTTCATATTTTTCACACGTTTTCAGACTCTTCATGTTTTTGAACACCGCTTCATGCTCCTCCTATTTTCCAGACCGTTTCATGCTCCTCATATTTTTGACACATTTTGAAGCTCTTCATATTTTTCACACCTTTTCAGGCTCTTCAGGTTTTTCAACAACACTTCATGCTCCTCCTATTTTTCAGACCGTTTCATCCTCCTCATATTTTTGACACCTTTAGAAGCTCTTCATTATTTCACAACTTTTCAGGCTCTTCTTGTGTTTCAGCACCACTTCATGCCCTTCGTATTTTTCAGTCCTTTCATGCTCCTCATATTTTTGACACCTTTTGAAGCTCTTCATTTTTTTCACACCTTTTCAGACTCTTCATGTTTTTGATCACCGTTTCATGCTCCTCCTATTTTTCAGACCGTTTCATGCTCCTCATATTTTTGACAGTTATTGAAACTCTTCATATTTTTCACTCCTTTTCAGGCTCTTCATGTTTTTCAACACCACTTCATGGTCCTCCTATTTTTCAAACAGTTTCATGCTCATCTCGTTTTTGACACCTTTTGAAGCTTTTCAAATTTTTCACAACATTTCAGGCTCTTCATGTTTTTGAACATCACTTCATGCTCCTCCTATTTTTCAGAGAGTTTCATGCACCTCATGTATTTCACACCTTTTGAACCTCTTCATATTTTTCATGCATTTTCAGGCTCTTCATGTTTTGCAACACCACTTCATGCTCCTCCTATTTTTCAGACCGTTTCATGCTCATCTCATTTTTGAAACCTTTACAATCTCTTCATATTTTTCACACCTTTTCAGGCTCTTCATGTTTTTCAACACCACTTCATGCTCCTCCTATTTTTCAGACCGTTTCATGCTCATCTCATTTTTGACACCTTTTCAAACTTTTCATATTTTTCACACCTTATCAGGCTCTTCATGTTTTTGATCACCGCTTCATGCTTCTCCTATTTTTCACACCGTATACTGCTCCTCATATTTATCACACCTATTGAAGCTCTTCATATTTTTCACACCTTTTCAGACTCTTCATGTTTTTGAACACCACTTCATGCTCCTCCTATTTTTCAGAACGTTTCATGCTCTCATGAATTTCACACCTTTTGAAGTTCTTCATATTTCTCACACCTTTTCCGGCTCCTCTTGTTTTTGATCACCGTTTCATGCTCCTCCTATTTTTCAGAACGTTTCATGCTCTCATGAATTTCACACCTTTTGAAGTTCTTCATATTTCTCACACCTTTTCAGGCTCCTCTTGTTTTTGATCACCGTTTCATGCTCCTCCTATTTTTCGAACTGTGTCATGCTCATCTCATTTTTAACAACTTTTGAAGCTCTTCATATTTTTGACACCTTTTGAAGCTCTTCATATTTTTCACACCTTTTCAGGCTCCCCATGTTTTTCAACACGGCTTCATGATCCTACTCTTTTTCAGACGGTTTCATGCTCCTCATATTTTTGACACGTTTTGAAGCTCTTCATATTTTTCACACCTTTTTAGGCTTTTCATGTTTTTCAACATCACTTCATGCTCCTCCTATTTTTCAGACCGTTTCATGCTCTTCATATTTTTGACACTTTTTGAAGCTCTTCATATTTTTCACACCTTTTCTGGCTCTTCATGTTTTCAACACCGCTTCATGCTCGTCCTGTTTTCCAGACCGTTTCATGCTCGTCTCATTTTGACACCTTTTGAAGCTCTTCATATTTCTCACAACTTTTAAGCTCTTCATGTTTTTCACACGTTTTCAGGCTCTTCATGTTTTTCAACACCGCTTCATGCTCCTCTCATTTTTCAGACCGTTTCATGCTCCTCCTATTTTTCAGACCATTTCATGCTCCTCATATTTTTGACACCTTTTGAAGCTCTTCATATTTTTCACACCTTTTCAGGCTTTTCATGTTTTTCAACACCGCTTCATTCTCTTCCTATTTTTCAGACCGTTTCATGCTCCTCATATTTTTGACACCTTTTGAATCTCTTCATATTTTTCACACCTTTTCATGCTCTTCATGTTTTTGAACACCGCTTCATGCTCCTCCTATTTTTCATACCGGTTCATGCTCCTCATATTTTTGACAACTTTTGAAGCTTTTCATATTTTCCACAACTTTTCAGGATCTTCATGTTTTTGAACAGAGCTTCATGGTCCTCCTATTTTTCAGACCGTATCATACTCGTCATATGTTTCACACCTTTTGAACTTCTTCATATTTTTCACACCTTTTCAGTCTCTTCATGTTTTTCAACACAACTTCATGCTCATCCTATTTTCCAGACCGTTTCATGTTCCTCATGTATTTTACACCTTTTGAAGCTCTTCATATTTTTCACACCTTTTCAGGCTCTTCATGCATTTGAACACCGTTTCATGCTCTTCCTATTTTTCAGACCGTTTCATGCTCCTCATAGTTTTGACACCTTTTGACGCTCTTGATATTTTTCACACCTTTTCAGGTTCTTCATGTTTTTCAACACCGCTTCATGCTCCTCCTATTTTTCAGACCGTTTCATGCTCCTCATATTTTTGACACCTTTTGAAGCTCTTAATATATTTCACACCTTTTCAGACTCTTCATGATTTCCAACACCGCTTCATGCTCCTCATATTTTTCAGACCGTTTCATGCTCATCTCATTTTTATCACCTTTTGAAGCTCTTCATATTTTTCACAACTTTTGAAGCTCTTCATATTTTTCACAGGTTTTCAGGCTCTTCATGTTTTTCAACACTACTTCATGCTTCTCCTATTTTTCAGACCGTTTCATGCTCCTCATATTTTTGACACCTTTTGAAGCTCTTCATATTTTATCCACCTTTTCAGGCTCTTCATGTTTTTCAACACCGCTTCATGCTCTTCCTATTTTCCAGACCGTTTCATGCTCCTCATGTATGTCCAACCTTTTGAAGCTCTTCATATTTTTCACACCTTTGCAGGCTCCCCATGTTTTTCAACACGGCTTCATGATCCTCCTGTTTTTCAGACCGTTTCATGCTCCTCATATTTTGACACGTTTTGAAGATCTTCATATTTTTCACACATTTTCAGGCTCTTCATGTTTTTCAAAACCGATTCATGCTCCTCCTATGTTTCAGACCGTTTCATGCTCCTCATATTTTGACACCTTTTGAAGCTCTTCATATTTTTCACACCTCTTCAGTACTTCATGTTTTTAAACACCACTTCATGTTGCTCCTATTTTTCAGACCGATTCATGCTCTTCATGTATTTCACACATTTTGAAGCTCTTCATATTTTTCCCACCTTTTGAATCTCTTCATATTTCTCAAACGTTTTCACGCTCTTCATGTTTTTCAACACCCCTTCTTGCTCATCCTATTTTTCAGACGTTTCATGTTTCTATCATTTCTGACAACTTTTGAAGCTCTTCATATATTTCACACATTTTCAGGCTCTTCATGTTTTTCAACACCACTTCATACTCCTCCTATTTTTCAGACCTTTTCATGCTCATCTCACTTTTGATACATTTTGAAGCTCTTCATATTTTCCACACCTTTTGAAGCTCTTCATATTTTTCAAACGTTTTCAGGCTCTTCATTTTTTTCAACACCGCTTCTTGCTCCTCCTATTTTTCAGATTGTTTCATGCTCCCCATATTTTTGACACGTTTTGAAGTTCTTCATATTTTTCACACCTTTTCAGGCTCTTCATGTCTTTGAACACCGTTTCATGCTGCTCCTATTTTTCAGATCTTTTCATGCTCCTCATATTTTTGACACATTTTGAAGCTCTTCATTTTTTTCACACCTTTTGAAGCTCTTCATATTTTTCACACCTTTTCAGGCTCTTCATGTTTATTACACCGCTTCATGCTGCTCCTATTTTTCAGACCGTTTCATGCTCCTCATATTTTTGACACCTTTTGAAGGTCTTCATTTCTTTCACACCTTTTCAGGCTCTTCATGTTTTTTACACTGCTTCATGCTGCTCCTATTTTTCACACCGTTTCATGCTCCTCCTATTTTTCAAACTGTGTCATGCTCATCTCATTTTTAACAACTTTTGAAGCTCTTCATATCTTTCACAGCTTTTGAAGCTCTTCATATTTCTCAAACGTTTTCAGGCTCTTCATGTTTTTCAACACCCCTTCTTGCTCATCCTATTTTTCAGACCGTTTCATGCTTCTCTCATTTCTGACACATTTTGAAGCTCTTCATATTTTTCACACCTTTTCAGGATCTTCATGTTTTTGAACAGAGCTTCATGTTCCTCCTATTTTTCAGACCGTATCATACTCGTCATATTTTTCACACCTTTTGAACCTCTTCACATTTTTCACACCTTTTCAGTCTCTTCATGTTTTTCAACACAACTTCATGCTCATCCTATTTTCCAGACCGTTTCATGTTCCTCATGTATTTTACACCTTTTGAAGCTCTTCATATTTTTCACACCTTTTCAGGCTCTTCATGCATTTGAACACCCTTTCATGCTCCTCCTATTTTTCAGACCGTTTCATGCTCCTCATAGTTTTGACACCTTTTGAAGCTCTTCATATTTTTCACACCTTTTCAGGTTCTTCATGTTTTTCAACACCGCTTCATGCTCCTCCTATTTTTTCAGACCGTTTCATGCTCCTCATAGTTTTGACACCTTTTGAAGCTCTTCATATATTTCACACCTTTTCATACTCTTCATGATTTCCAACACCGCTTCATCCTCCTCATATTTTTCAGACCGTTTCATGCTCATCTCATTTTTATCACCTTTTGAAGCTCTTCATATTTTTCACACCTTTTGAAGCTCTTCATATTTTTCACACGTTTTCAGGCTCTTCATGTTTTTCCACACCACTTCATGCTTCTCCTATTTTTCAGACCGTTTCATGCTCCTCATATTTTTGACACCTTTTGAAGCTCTTCATATTTTATCCACCTTTTCAGGCTCTTCAGGTTTTTCCACACCGCTTCATGCTTCTCCTATTTTTCAGACCGTTTCATGCTCCTCATATTTTCGACACCTTTTGAAGCTCTTCATATTTTTCACACATTTTCAGGCTCTTCATGTTTTTCAACACCGATTCATGCTGCTCATATTTTTGACACCTTTTGAATCTCTTCATATTTTTCACACCTTTTCATGCTCTTCATGTTTTTGAACACCAATTGTGTTCCTCATATTTTTCAGATCGTTTCATGCTCCTCATATTTTTGACACCATGTGAAGCTCTTCATATATTTCACACGTTTTCAGACTCTTCATGTTTTTCAACACCACTTCATGCTTCTCCTATTTTTCAGACCGTTTTATGCTCCTCATATTTTTCACACCTTTTGAAGCTCTTCATATTTTTCAACCTTTTTAGTCTCTTCATGTTTTTGAACACGCTTTCATGCTCCTCCTATTTTTCAAACTGTGTCATGCTCATCTCATTTTTAACAACTTTTGAAGCTCTTCATATTTTTCACACCTTTTGAAGCTCTTCATATTTCTCAAAGGTTTTCAGGCTCTTCATGTTTTTCAACACCCCTTCTTGCTCATCCTATTTTTCAGACCGTTTCATGCTTCTCTCATTTCTGACACCTTTTGAAGCTCTTCATATTTTTCACACCTTTTCAGGCTCTTCATGTTTTTCAAAACCGCTTCATGCTCCTCCAATTTTTCAGAGAGTTTCATGCTCCTCATGTATTTCACACCTTTTGAAGCTCTTCATATTTTTCACACCTTTTCAGGCTCTTCATGTTTTTGAACACCGTTTCATGCTGCTCCTATTTTTCAGACCGTTTCATGCTCATCTCAATTTTGACATTTTTTTAAGCTCTTCATATTTTTCACACCTTTTCAGGCTCTTCATGTTTTTGAACACCGCTTGATGCTCCTCATATTTTTCAGACTTTTTCATTCTCCTCATATATTTCACACGTTTTGAAGCTCTTCATATTTTTCACACCTTTTCAGCCTCTTCATGATTTTGAACACCACATCATGATCCTCCTATTTTTCAGAATGTTTCATGCTCCTCATATTTTTGACAACTTTTGAAGCTTTTCATATTTTTCACAACTTTTCAGGATCTTCATGTTTTTGAACAGATCTTCATGCTCCTCCTATTTTTCAGACCGTATCATACTCGTCATATTTTTCACACCTTTTGAACCTCTTCATATTTTTCACACCTTTTCAGTCTCTTCATGTTTTTCAACACAACTTCATGCTCATCCTATTTTCCAGAACGCTTCATCCTCCTCATATTTTTCAGACCGTTTCATGCTCATCTCATTTTTATCACCTTTTGAAGCTCTTCATATTTTTCACACCTTTTGAAGCTCTTCATATTTTTCACACTTTTTCAGGCTCTTCATGTTTTTCAACACCACTTCATGCTTCTCCTATTTTTCAGACCGTTTCATGCTCCTCATATTTTTGAGACCTTTTGAAGCTCTTCATATTTTTCACATATTTTCAGGCTCTTCATGTTTTTCAACACCGCTTCATGCTCTTCCTATTTTCCAGAACGTTTCATGCTCCTCATGTATTTCCAACCTTTTGAAGCTCTTCATCTTTTTCACACCTTTGCAGCCTCCCCATGTTTTTCAACACGGCTTCATGATCCTCCTGTTTTTCAGACCGTTTCATGCTCCTCATATTTTGACACGTTTTGAAGATCTTCATATTTTTCACACATTTTCAGGCTCTTCATGTTTTTCAAAACCGATTCATGCTCCTCCTATGTTTCAGACCGATTCATGCTCCTCATATTTTGACACCTTTTGAAGCTCTTCATATTTTTCACACCTATTCAGTCTCTTCATGTTTTTAAACACTACTTCATGCTCCTCCTATTTTTCAGACCGATTCATGCTCCTCATGCATTTCACACCTTTTGAAGCTCTTCATATTTTACCCACCTTTTCAGGCTCGTCATGTTTTTCAAGACGGTTTCATGCTCCTCATGTATTTCCAACCGTTTGAAGCTCTTCATATTTTTCACAACTTTTCAGGCTCTTCATGTTTTTGAACACGGTTTCATGCTCCTCCTATTTTTCAGACCGTTTCATGCTCCTCATGTATTTCACACATTTTTAAGCTCTTCATGTTTTTCACACCTTTTCAGGCTCTTCATGTTTTTGAACACGGTTTCATGCTCCTCCTATTTTCAGACCATTTCATGCTCCTCATATTTTTGACACCTTTTGAAGCTCTTCATATTTTTCACACCTTTTCAGGCTCCCCATGTTTTTCAACACGGCTTCATGATCCTACTCTTTTTCAGACCGTTTCATGCTCCTCATATTTTTGACACCTTTCGAAGCTCTTCTTATTTTTCACACCTTTTTAGGCTCTTCATGTTTTTCAACATCACTTCATGCTCCTCTTATTTTTCACACCGTTTCATGCTCTTCATATTTTTGACACTTTTTGAAGCTCTTCATATTTTTCACACCTTCTCTGGCTCTTCATGTTTTCAACACCGCTTCATGCTAGTCCTATTTTCCAGACCGTTTCATGCTCGTCTCATTTTTGACACCTTTTGAAGCTCTTCATATTTCTCACAACTTTTAAGCTCTTCATGTTTTTCACACGTTTTCAGGCTCTTCATGTTTTTCAACACCGCTTCATGCTCCTCCCATTTTTCAGACGGTTTCATGCTCCTCCTATTTTTCAGACCGTTTCATGCTCTTCATATTTTTGACACGTTTTGAAGCTCTTCATATTTTTCACACCTTTTCAGGCTCTTCATGTTTTTCAAACATTTTCTGGCTCTTAATCTTTTTCAACACCGCTTCTTGCTCCTCCTATTTTTCAGACCGTTTCATGCTCCTCATATTTTTGACACGTTTTGAAGCTCTTCATATTTTTCACACCTTTTCAGGCTCTTCATGTTTTTGAACACCGTTTCATGCTCCTCCTATTTTTCAGACCGTTTCATGCTCCTCATATTTTTGACACCTTTTGAAGCTCTTCATATTTTTCACACCTTTTCAGGCTCTTCATGTTTTTCAAAGCCACTTCATGCTTCTCCTATTTTTCAGACCGTTTCATGCTCCTCTCATTTCTGACACCTTTTGAAGCTCTTCATATATTTCACACATTTTCAGGCTCTTCATGTTTTTCAACACCACTTCATGCTCCTCCTAATTTTCAGACCGTTTAATGCTCCTCCTGCATTTCACACCTTTTGAAGCTCTTTATATTTTTCACACCTTTTTAGGCTCTTCATGTTTTTGAACACGATTTCATTCTCCTCCTATTTTTCGGACTGTTTCATGCTCATCTCATTTTTGACACCTTTTGAAGCTCTTCATAATTTTCACACCTTTTGAATCTCTTCATATTTCTCAAACGTTTTCACGCTCTTCATGTTTTTCAACACCCCTTCTTGCTCATCCTATTTTTCAGACGTTTCATGTTTCTATCATTTCTGACAACTTTTGAAGCTCTTCATATATTTCACACATTTTCAGGCTCTTCATGTTTTTCAATACCACTTCATGCTCCTCCTATTTTTCAGACCTTTTCATGCTCATCTCACTTTTGATACATTTTGAAGCTCTTCATATTTTCCACACCTTTTGAAGCTCTTCATATTTTTCAAACGTTTTCAGGCTCTTCATGTTTTACACCGTCTCATGCTTCTCCTATATTTAAGACCGTTTCATGTTCCTCATATTTTTGACACCTTTGAAGCTCTTCTTATTTTTCCAACGTTTTCAGGTTCTTCATGTTTTACACCGTCTCATGCTTCTCCTATATTTAAGACCGTTTCATGCTCCTCATATTTTTGACACCTTTTGAAGCTCTTCATATTTTTCACACCTTTTCATTCTCTTCATGTTTTTCAACACCGTTTCATGCTCCTCCCCTTTTCAGGACCGTTTCTTGCTCCTCATATTTTTGACAGCTTTGAAAGCTGTTTATATTTTTCACACTTTTAATGCTCCTCATGTTTTTCAACACCGTTTCATGCTCCTCATATATTTGACACCTTTTGAAGCTCTTCATATTTTTCACCTTTTCAGGCTTTTCATGATTTTGAACACCGTTTCATGCTCCTCATATTTTTGACACCTTTTGAACTCTTGATATATTTCACACCTTTTCAGGCTCTTCATGTTTAAACACTGTTTAATGCTCCTCCTATTTTTCAGACAGTTGCATGCTCCTCATATTTTTGACACCTTTTGAAGCTCTTCATATTTTTCACACCTTTTCATGCTCTTCATGTTTTTCACCACCGTTTCATGCTGTTCCTATTTTTCAGACAGTTTCATGCTCCTCTTTTTTTTGACACCTTTTGAAGCTTTTCATATTTTTCACACCTTTTCATGCTGTTCATATTTTTCAACACGTTTTCATGCTCCTCGTGTTTTTCAGACCGTTTCATGCTCCTCATATTTTTGACACCTTTTGAAGCTCTTCATATTTTTCACACCTTTTCATTCTCTTCATGTTTTTCAACACCGTTTCATTCTCCTTCTATTTTTCAGACCGTTTCTTGCTCCTCATAATTTTGACAGCTTTTGAAGCTCTTTATATTTTTCACACTTTTAATTGTTTTTATGTTTTTTAACACCGTTTCATGTTCCGCGTATATTTGACTCCTTTTGAAGCTCTTAATATTTTGCACACCTTTTCATGCTCTTCATGTATTTGAATACCGCTTCATGCTCCTCCTATATTTCAGACCGTTTCATGCTCCTAATATTTTGACACATTTTGAAGCTATTCATATTTCTCACACATTTTTAGGCTCTTCATGTTTTTCAACATGGTTTCATGCTCCTCCTATTTTTCAGAACGTTTCATGCTCCTCCTATTTTTCAGAACGTTTCATGCTCCTCAAATTTTGGCACCTTTTGAAGCTCTTTATATTTTTAACACTTATCATGCTCTTCATGTTTTTCAACACCGTTTCATGCTCCTCCTATTTTTCAGACCGTTTCATGCTCCTCATATTTTTGACACCTTGAAAGCTCTTCATATATTTCCAGCCTTTTCAGGTTCTTCATGTTTTTCAACACCATCTCATGCTCCTACTATTTTTGAGACCGTTTCTTGCTCCTCTAATTTTTGACACCTTTTGAAGCTCTTCATATTTTTCTCACCTTTTGAAGCTCTTCATATTTTTCACACCTTTTCAGGCTCTTCATGTTTTTGAACACCGTTTCATGCTCCTCCTATTTGTGACAACTTTTGAAGCTCTTCATATTTTTCACACCTTTTCAGGCTCTTCATGTTTTTGAACACCATTTCATGCTCCTCCTATTTGTGACAACTTTTGAAGCTCTTCATATTTTTCACACCTTTTCAGGCTCTTCATGTTTTTCAACACCGCTTCATTCTCCTCGTATTTTTCAGACCGTTTAATGCTCCTCATATTTTTCACACCTTTTGAAGCTCTTCATATATTTCACACCTTTTCAGGCTCTTCATGTTTTTCAACACCGCTTCATGCTCCTCCTATATTTTAGAACTTTTCATGCTCCTCATATTTTTGATACCTTTTGAAGCTCTTCATATATTTCACACAGTTTCAGGCTCTTCATGTTTTTCAACACCGCTTCATGCTCCTCCTATATTTTAGAACTTTTCATGCTCCTCATATTTTTTGATACCTTTTGAAGCTCTTCATATATTTCACACAGTTTCAGGCTCTTCATGTTTTTCATCACCGCTTCATGCTCCTCCTATATTTTAGAACTTTTCATGCTCCTCATATTTTTGATACCTTTTGAAGCTCTTCATATATTTCACACAGTTTCAGGCTCTTCATGTTTTTCAACACCGCTTCATGCTCCTCCTCTATTTTAGAACTTTTCATGCTCCTCATATTTTTGATACCTTTTGAAGCTCTTCATATATTTCACACAGTTTCAGGCTCTTCATGTTTTTCAACACCGCTTCATGCTCCTCTTATTTTTCTGACCATTTCATGCTCCTCGTACTTTTGACACCTTTTGAAGCTCTTCATATTTTTCACCCCTTTTCAGGCTCTTCATGTTTTTTAACACCTTTTCATGCTCCTCTCATTTTTGACACCTTTTGAAGCTCTTCATGTTTTTCACATCTTTTGAAGCTCTTCATATTTTTCAACCTATTGAAGCTCTTCATATTTTACACACCTTTTGAAGCTCTTCATATTTTTCACACGTTTTCAGGCTCTTGATGTTTTTTAACACCGTTTCATGCTCCATTTATTTTTTAGACCGTTTCATGCTCCTCATATTTTTGACACCTTTTCAAGCTCTTCATATTTTTTACACATTTTCAGGCACTTCATGATTTTCAACACCACTTCATGCTCCTCCTTTTTTTCAGACCGTTTCATGCTCCTCTCATTTTTGACACCTTTTGAAGCTCTTCATATGTTTCACATCTTTTTAAGCTCTTCATATTTTTCAACCTATTGAAGCTCTTCATATTTTACACACCTTTTGAAACTCTTCATATATTTCACACCTTTTCAGGCTATTAATGTTTTTCAACACCAGTTCATGCTCCTCCTATATTTCAGTCGTTTCATGCTCCTCGCATTTTTGACACCTTTTGAACCTCTTCATATATTTCACACCTTTTCAGGCTCTTCATGTTTTTCAACACCGCTTCATGCTCCTCCTATTTTTCAGACCGTTTCATGCTCATCTTATTTTTGTCACATTTGGAAGCTATTCATATTTTTCACACCTTTACTGGCTCTTCATGTTTTTGAACACCGTTTCATGCTCCTCCTATTTGTGACACTTTTGAAGCTCTTCATATTTTTCACACCTATTCAGGCTCTTCATATTTTTCAACACCGTTTGATGCTCGTCCTATTTTTCAGACCTTTTCATGCCCCTCATAATTTTGACACCTTTTGAAAGTCTTCATATTTTTTCACATCATTTCAAGCCCTTCATGTTTTTGAACAACATTTCATGCTCCTCCTATTTTTCAGACCGTTTCTTGCTCCTCATATTTTTGACAGCTTTTGAAGCTGTTTATATTTTTCACACTTTTAATGCTCCTCATTTTTTTCAACACCGTTTCATGCTCCTCATATATTTGACACCTTTTGAAGCTCTTCATATTTTTCACCTTTTCAGGCTTTTCATGATTTTGAACACCGTTTCATGCTCCTCATATTTTTGACACCTTTTGAACTCTTGATATATTTCACACCTTTTCAGGCTCTTCATGTTTAAACACTGTTTAATGCTCCTCCTATTTTTCAGACAGTTGCATGCTCCTCATATTTTTGACACCTTTTGAAGCTCTTCATATTTTTCACACCTTTTCATGCTCTTCATGTTTTTCACCACCATTTCATGCTGTTCCTATTTTTCAGACAGTTTCATGCTCCTTTTTTTTTTGACACCTTTTGAAGCTTTTCATATTTTTCACACCTTTTCATGCTGTTCATATTTTTCAACACGTTTTCATGCTCCTCGTGTTTTTCAGACCGTTTCATGCTCCTCATATTTTTGACACCTTTTGAAGCTCTTCATATTTTTCACACCTTTTCATTCTCTTCATGTTTTTCAACACCGTTTCATGCTCCTTCTATTTTTCAGACCGTTTCTTGCTCCTCATAATTTTGACAGCTTTTGAAGCTCTTTATATTTTTCACACTTTTAATTGTTTTTATGTTTTTTAACACCGTTTCATGTTCCGCGTATATTTGACTCCTTTTGAAGCTCTTAATATTTTGCACACCTTTTCATTCTCTTCATGTATTTGAATACCGCTTCATACTCCTCCTATATTTCAGACCGTTTCATGCTCCTAATATTTTTGACACTTTTTGAAGCTATTCATATTTCTCACACATTTTTAGGCTCTTCATGTTTTTCAACATGGTTTCATGCTCCTCCTATTTTTCAGACCGTTTCATGCTCCTCCTATTTTTCGGAACGTTTCATGCTCCTCAAATTTTGGCACCTTTTGAAGCTCTTTATATTTTTAACACTTATCATGCTCTTCATGTTTTTCAACACCGTTTCATGCTCCTCCTATTTTTCAGACCGTTTCATGCTCCTCATATTTTTGACACCTTGAAAGCTCTTCATATATTTCCAGCCTTTTCAGGTTCTTCATGTTTTTCAACACCATCTCATGCTCCTACTATTTTTGAGACCATTCCATGCTCCTCATATTTTTGACACCTTTTGAAACTCTTCATATTTTTCACACTTTTAATCCTCTTCATGTTTTTCAACACCGTTACATGCTCCTCATATTTTTGACACCTTTTGCAGCTCTTCAAATTGATCACACCTTTTCATGCTCTTCATGTATACATACAAAGTTTCATGCTCCTCCTATTTTCAGTCCCTTTCATGCTCCTCATATTTTTGATAACTTTTGAACCTCTTCATATTTTTCACACCTTTTCATGCTCTTCATGTTTTTCAACAGCGTCTCATGCTCCTCCTTTTTTTGAAAACTTTTTAAGCTCTTCATATATTTCACACCTTTTCAGGATCTTCATGTTTTTCAACACCGTCTCATGCTCCTCCTATTTTTTTTACCCGTTTCATGCGACTAATAATTTTGAAACCTTTTGAAGCTCTTCATATTTTTCACACCTTTTCATGCTCTTTATGTTTTTCAACACCGTTTCATACTCCACCTATATTTCAGACCGTTTCATAATCCTCATATTTTTGACACCTTTTGAAGCTCTTCATATTTTCACACCTTTTCAGGCTCTTCATTTTTTTCAACATCGTTTCATGCTCCTCCTATTTTTCAGACCGTTTCATGCTCCTCATATTTTTGACACCTTTTGGAGATTTTCATATATTTCACACTTTTTCAGGCTCTTCATGTTTTTCAACACCACTTCATGATCCTCCTATTTTTCAGACCGTTTCTTGCTCCTCTAATTTTTGACACCTTTTGAAGCTCTTCATATTTTTCTCACCTTTTGAAACTCTTCATATTTTTCACACCCTTTGAAGCTCTTCATATTTTTCACACCTTTTCAGGCTCTTCATGTTTTTGAACACCGTTTCATGCTCCTCCTATTTGTGACAACTTTTGAAGCTCTTCATATTTTTCACACCTTTTCAGGCTCTTCATGTTTTTCAACACCGCTTCATTCTCCTCGTATTTTTCAGACCGTTTAATGCTCCTCATATTTTTCACACCTTTTGAAGCTCTTCATATATTTCACACCTTTTCAGGCTCTTCATGTTTTTCAACACCGCTTCATGCTCCTCCTATATTTTAGAACTTTTCATGCTCCTCATATTTTTGATACCTTTTGAAGCTCTTCATATATATCACACAGTTTCAGGCTCTTCATGTTTTTCAACACCGCTTCATGCTCCTCCTATATTTTAGAACTTTTCATGCTCCTCATATTTTTGATACCTTTTGAAGCTCTTCATATATTTCACACAGTTTCAGGCTCTTCATGTTTTTCAACACCGCTTCGTGCTCCTCCTATATTTTAGAACTTTTCATGCTTCTCATATTTTTGATACCTTTTGAAGCTCTTCATATATTTCACACAGTTTCAGGCTCTTCATGTTTTTCAACACCGCTTCATGCTCCTCCTATATTTTAGAACTTTTCATGCTCCTCATATTTTTAATACCTTTTGAAGCTCTTCATATATTTCACACAGTTTCAGGCTCTTCATGTTTTTCAACACCGCTTCATGCTCCTCTTATTTTTCTGACCATTTCATGCTCCTCGTACTTTTGACACCTTTTGAAGCTCTTCATATTTTTCACCCCTTTTCAGGCTCTTCATGTTTTTTAACACCTTTTCATGCTCCTCTCATTTTTGACACCTTTTGAAGCTCTTCATGTTTTTCACATCTTTTGAAGCTCTTCATATTTTTCAACCTATTGAAGCTCTTCATATTTTACACACCTTTTGAAGCTCTTCATATTTTTCACACGTTTTCAGGCTCTTGATGTTTTTTAACACCGTTTCATGCTCCATTTATATTTTAGACCGTTTCATGCTCCTCATATTTTTGACACCTTTTCAAGCTCTTCATATTTTTTACACATTTTCAGGCACTTCATGATTTTCAACACCACTTCATGCTCCTCCTTTTTTTCAGACCGTTTCATGCTCCTCTCATTTTTGACACCTTTTGAAGCTCTTCATGTGTTTCACATCTTTTTAAGCTCTTCATATTTTTCAACCTATTGAAGCTCTTCATTTTTTACACACCTTTTGAAACTCTTCATATATTTCACACCTTTTCAGGCTATTAATGTTTTTCAACACCAGTTCATGCTCCTCCTATATTTCAGTCGTTTCATGCTCCTCGCATTTTTGACACCTTTTGAACCTCTTCATATATTTCACACCTTTTCAGGCTCTTCATTTTTTTCAACACCGCTTCATGCTCCTCCTATTTTTCAGACCGTTTCATGCTCATCTTATTTTTGTCACATTTGGAAGCTATTCATATTTTTAACACCTTTACTGGCTCTTCATGTTTTTGAACACCGTTTCATGCTCCTCCTATTTGTGACACTTTTGAAGCTCTTCATATTTTTCACACCTATTCAGGCTCTTCATATTTTTCAACACCGTTTGATGCTCGTCCTATTTTTCAGACCTTTTCATGCCCCTCATAATTTTGACACCTTTTGAAAGTCTTCATATTTTTCACATCATTTCAAGCCCTTCATGTTTTTGAACAACATTTCATGCTCCTCCTATTTTTCAGACCGTTTCATGCTCCTCATATTTTTGACACCCTTTGAAGCTCTTCATATATTTCACACCTTTTCAGGCGCTTCATGTTTTTCAAAACCGCTTCATGCTCCTCCTATTTTTCAGATCGTTTCATGATCTTCATATTTTTCACAGCTTTTGAAAGTCTTCATATTTTTCACACATTTTCAGGCTCTTCATGTTTTTGAACTACGTTTCATGCTCCTCCTATTTTTCAGACCGTTTCATGCCCCTCATATTTTTGACACATTTTGAAGCTCTTCATATTTTTCACACCTTTTCAGGCTTTTTTTTTTTTTCAACACCGCTTCATGCTCTTCCTATTTTTTAGACCGTTTCATGCTCCTCATATTTTTGAACACATTTTGAAGCTCTTCATATTTTTCACACCTTTTCAGGCTCTTAATATTTTTCAACACTGCTTCATGCTCCTCCTATTTTTCAGACCGTTTCATGCTCCTCATATTTTTGACAACTTTTGAAGTCTTCATATTTTTCACACCTTTTCAGGCTCTACCGTTTTTCAACACCGGTTCATGCTCCTCCTATTTTTCTGACCGTTTCATGCTCCTCATATTTTTGACACTTTTTCAAGCTCCTCATACTTTTCACACCTTTTCAGGGTCTTCATGTTTTTCAACACCGTTTCATGTTCCTCATCTTTTTGAAACCTTTTGAAGCTCTTCATATTTTTCACCGCTTTTCAGGCTCTTCATGTTTTTGAACACTGCTTCATGCTCCTCCTATTTTTCAGACCGTTTCATGCTCCACATATTTTTGGGACCTTTTGAAGCTCTTCATATTTTTCACACCTTTTCAGGCTCTTCATGATTTGAACACTGTTTCATGTTCCTCCTATATTTGACACCGTTTTAAGCTCTTCATATTTTTCACTGCTTTTCAGGCTCTTCATGTTTTTGAACACTGTTTCATGCTCCTCTTATATTTGACACATTTTGAAGCTCTTCATATTTTTCACACCATTTCAAAATCTCTCACTGTTTGCAGATGACATGATCCTCTACATAGAAAACCCTAAAGACTCTACCAGAAAATTACTAGAACTAATCAATGAATATAGTAAAGTTGCAGGATATAAAATTAACACACAGAAATCCCTTGCATTCCTATATACTAACAATGAAAAAACAGACAGAGAAATTAAGGAAACAATACCATTCACCATTGCAACAAAGGAATAAAATACTTAGGAGTATATCTACCTAAAGAAACAAAGGACCTATACATAGAAAACTACAAAACACTGATGAAAGAAATCAAAGAGGACACAAACAGATGGAGAAACATACCGTGTTCATGGATTGGAAGAATTAATATTGTCAAAATGGCTATTCTACCCAAAGCAGTCTATAGATTCAATGCAATCCCTATCAAGCTACCAATGGTATTTTTCACAGAACTAGACCAAAGAATTTCACAATTTGTATGGAAATACAAAAAACCTCGAATAGCCAAAGTAATCTTGAGAAAGAAGAATGGAGCTGGAGGAATCAACCTGCCTGACTTCAGACTCTACTACAAAGCCACAGTCATCAAGACAGTATGGTACTGGCACAAAGACAGAAATATAGATCAATGGAACAGAATAGAAAGCCCAGAGATAAATCCACGAACCTATGGACACCTTATCTTTGACAAAGGAGGCAAGGATATACAATGGAAAAAAGACAACCTCTTTAACAAGTGGTGCTGGGAAAACTGATCAACCACTTGTAAAAGAATGAAACTAGAACACTTTCTTACACCATACACAAAAATAAACTCAAAATGGATTAAAGATCTAAATGTAAGACCAGAAACTATAAAACTCCTAGAGTAGAACATAGGCAAAACACTCTCCGACATAAATCAAAGCAAGATCCTCTATGACCCACCTCCCAGAATATTGGAAATATAAGCAAAACTAAACAAATGGGACCTAATGAAACTTAAAAGCTTTTGCACTACAAAGGAAACTATAAGTAAGGTGAAAAGACAGCCCTCAGATTGGGAGAAAATAATAGCAAATGAAGAAACAGACAAAGGATTAATCTCAAAAATATACAAGCAACTCCTGCAGCTCAATTCCAGAAAAATAAATGACCCAATCAAAAAATGGGCCAAAGAACTAAACAGACATTTCTCCAAAGAAGACATACAGATGGCTAACAAACACATGAAAAGATGCTCAACATCACTCATTATTAGAGAAATGCAAATCAAAACGCTCTTCATTTTTTATCACCGTTTCATGCTCCTCCTATTTTTCAGACCGTTTAATGCTCCACATGTATTTCACACCTTTTGAAGCTCCTCATATTTTTCACACCTTTTCAGGCTCTTCTTGTTTTTGAACACCGCTTCATGCTCCTCCTATTTTTCAGACCGTTTAATGCTCCACATGTATTTCACACCTTTTGAAACTCCTCATATTTTTCACACCTTTTCAGGCTCTTCTTGTTTTTGCACACCGCTTCATGCTCCTCCTGTTTTTCAGACCGTTTAATGCTCCACGTGTATTTCACACCTTTTGAAGCTCCTCATATTTTTCACACCTTTTCAGGCTCTTCATGTTTTTCAACACCGCTTCATGCTCCTCCTATTTTTCAGACCGTTTAATGCTCCACATGTATTTCACACCTTTTGAAGCTCTTCATATTTTTCACACCTTTTGAAGCTCTTCATATTTTTCACATGTTTTCAGGCCTTCATGTTTTTCAACACCGCTTAATGCTCCTCCTATCTTTCAGACCGTTTAATCCTCCTCATGTATTTCACACTTTTTGAAGCTCTTCATATTTTTCACACCTTTTCAGGCTCTTCATGTTTTTGAACACGGCTTCATGCTCCTCCTATTTTTCAGACCGTTTCATACTCCTCATATTTTTGACACCTTTTGAAGCTCTTCATATTTTTCACAACTTTTCAGGCTCTTCAGTTTTTTTCAACACCACTTCATGCTCCTCCTATTTTTCAGATCGTTTAATCCTCCTCATGTATTTCACACTTTTTGAAGCTCTTCATATTTTTCACACCTTTTGAAGCTCTTCATATTTTTCACACGTTTTCAGGCTCTTCATGTTTTTCAACACCGCTTCATGCTCCTCCCATTTTTCAGACCATATCATGCTCCTCATATTTTTCACACCTTTTGAAGATCTTCATATTTTTCACACCTTTTCAGGCTATTCATATTTTTGAACACCACTTCATGCTCCTTCTATTTTTCAGAGAGTTTCATGCTCCTCATCTATTTCACACCTTTTGAAGCTCTTCATATTTTTCACACCTTTTCAGGCTCTTCATGTTTTTGATCACCGTTTCATGCTCCTCCTATTTTTCAGACTGTTTCATGCTCCTCATATTTTTTTTTCCAGTGGGTTTTGTCATACATTGATATGAATCAGCCATGGATTTACATGTATTCCCAATCCCGATCCCCCCTCCCACCTCCCTCTCCCCCCGATTCCTCTGGGTCTTCCCAGTGCACCAGGCCGGAGCACTTGTCTCGTTCATCCCACCTGGGCTGGTGATCTGTTTCACCATAGATAGGATACATGCTGTTCTTTTGAAATATCCCACCCTCACATTCTCCCACAAAGTTCAAAAGTCTGTTCTGTATTTCTGTGTCTCTTTTTCTGTTCTGCATATAGGGTTATCGTTATCACCTTTCTAAATTCCATATACATGTGTCAGTATGCTGTAATGTTCTTTATCTTTCTGGCTTACTTCACTCTGTATAATGGGCTTCAGCTTCATCCATCTCATTAGGACTGGTTCAAATGAATTCTTTTTAATGGCTGAGTAATAGTCCATGGTGTATATGTACCACAGCTTCCTTATCCATTCATCTGCTGATGGGCATCTAGGTTGCTTCCATGTCCTGGCTATTATAAACAGTGCTGCGATGAACACTGGGGTGCACGTGTCTCTTTCAGTTCTGGTTTCCTCAGTGTGTATGCCCAGAAGTGGGATTGCTGGGTCATATGGCAGTTCTATTTCCAGTTTTTTAAGAAATCTCCACACTGTTTTCCATAGCGGCTGTACTAGTTTGCATTCCCACCAACAGTGTAAGAGGGTTCCCTTTTCTCCACACCCTCTCCAGCATTTATTGCTTGTAGACTTTTGGATAGCAGCCATCCTGACTGGCGTGTAATGGTACCTCATTGTGGTTTTGATTTGTATTTCTCTAATAATGAGTGATGTTGAGCATCTTTTCATGTGTTTGTTAGCCATCTGTATGTCTTCTTTGGAGAAATGTCTGTTTAGTTCTTTGGCCCATTTTTTGATTGGGTCATTTATTTTTCTGAAATTGAGCTGCAGGAGTTGCTTGTATATTTTTGAGATTAATCCTTTGTCTGTTTCTTCATTTGCTATTATTTTCTCCCAATCTGAGGGCTGTCTTTTCACCTTACTTATAGTTTCCTTTGTAGTGCAAAAGCTTTTAAGTTTCATTAGGTCCCATTTGTTTAGTTTTGCTTATATTTCCAATATTCTGGGAGGTGGGTCATAGAGGATCTTGCTTTGATTTATGTCAGAGAGTGTTTTGCCTATGTTCTCCTCTAGGAGTTTTATAGTTTCTGGTCTTACATTTAGATCTTTAATCCATTTTGAGTTTATTTTTGTGTATGGTGTTAGAAAGTGTTCTAGTTTCATTCTTTTACAAGTGGTTGACCAGTTTTCCCAGCACCACTTGTTAAAGAGGTTGTCTTTTTTCCATTGTATATCCTTGCCTCCTTTGTCAAAGATAAGGTGTCCATAGGTTCGTGGATTTATCTCTGGGCTTTCTATTCTGTTCCATTGATCTATATTTCTGTCTTTGTGCCAGTACCATACTGTCTTGATGACTGTGGCTTTGTAGTAGAGTCTGAAGTCAGGCAGGTTGATTCCTCCAGCTCCATTCTTCTTTCTCAAGATTACTTTGGCTATTCGAGGTTTTTTGTATTTCCATACAAATTGTGAAATTCTTTGGTCTAGTTCTGTGAAAAATACCATTGGTAGTTTTTCGCAACGGGTTTGCCGCCAGGACACAGGTGTCGTGAAAACCACCGTTAAACCTAAGCCAAAATGGGAAAAGAGAAGACCCACATCAACATCGTTGTCATTGGGCACGTAGATTCAGGGAAGTCTACCACGACTGGCCATCTGATCTACAAATGTGGCGGGATCGACAAGAGAACAATTGAGAAGTTCGAGAAGGAGGCTGCCGAGATGGGAAAGGGCTCCTTCAAATATGCCTGGGTCTTGGACAAACTGAAAGCTGAACGTGAGCGTGGTATCACCATTGATATCTCCCTGTGGAAATTTGAGACCAGCAAGTACTATGTTACCATCATTGATGCCCCAGGACACAGAGACTTCATCAAAAACATGATTACAGGCACATCCCAGGCTGACTGTGCTGTCCTGATTGTTGCTGCTGGTGTTGGTGAATTTGAAGCCGGTATCTCCAAGAACGGGCAGACCCGTGAGCATGCCCTTCTGGCTTACACTCTGGGTGTGAAACAACTAATTGTTGGAGTTAACAAAATGGATTCCACTGAGCCACCCTACAGCCAGAAGAGATACGAGGAAATTGTTAAGGAAGTCAGCACCTACATTAAGAAAATTGGCTACAACCCCGACACAGTAGCATTTGTGCCAATTTCTGGCTGGAATGGTGACAACATGCTGGAGCCAAGTGCTAACATGCCATGGTTCAAGGGATGGAAAGTCACCCGTAAGGACGGCAACGCCAGTGGAACCACCCTGCTTGAAGCTCTGGATTGCATCCTGCCACCAACTCGCCCAACTGACAAACCCTTGCGTTTGCCTCTCCAGGATGTCTACAAAATTGGTGGTATTGGTACTGTCCCTGTGGGTCGTGTGGAGACTGGTGTTCTCAAACCTGGCATGGTGGTCACCTTTGCTCCAGTCAATGTAACAACTGAAGTGAAGTCTGTAGAAATGCACCATGAAGCATTGAGTGAAGCCCTTCCTGGGGACAATGTGGGCTTCAATGTCAAGAACGTGTCTGTCAAAGATGTCCGTCGTGGCAATGTGGCTGGTGACAGCAAAAATGATCCACCCATGGAAGCTGCTGGCTTCACAGCTCAGGTGATTATTTTGAACCATCCAGGCCAAATCAGTGCTGGATATGCACCTGTGCTGGATTGTCACACAGCTCACATCGCTTGCAAGTTTGCTGAGCTGAAGGAGAAGATTGATCGTCGTTCTGGGAAAAAGCTGGAAGATGGCCCTAAATTCTTGAAATCTGGTGACGCTGCCATTGTTGATATGGTTCCTGGCAAGCCCATGTGTGTCGAGAGCTTCTCTGATTATCCTCCCCTGGGCCGTTTTGCTGTGCGTGACATGAGACAGACAGTTGCTGTGGGTGTCATCAAGGCAGTGGACAAGAAGGCAGCTGGAGCTGGCAAGGTCACCAAGTCTGCCCAGAAAGCTCAGAAGGCTAAATGAATATTATCCCCAACACCTGCCACCCCAGTCTTAATCAGTGGTGGAAGAACGGTCTCAGAACTGTTTGTCTCAATTGGCCATTTAAGTTTGATAGTAAAAGACTGGTTAATGATAACAATGCATCGTAAAACCTTCAGAAGGAAAGGAGAATGTTTTTGTGGACCATATGTTTTGTGTGTGGCAGTTTAAGTTATTAGTTTTTAAAATCAGTACTTTTTAATGAAAACACCTTGACCAAAAATCTGTCACAGAATTTGAGACCCATTAAAAAAAGTTTAATGAGAAAAAAAAAAAAATACCATTGGTAGCTTGATAGGGATTGCATTGAATCTATAGACTGCTTTGGGTAGAATAGCCATTTTGACAATATTAATTCTTCCAATCCATGAACACGGTATGTTTCTCCATCTGTTTGTGTCCTCTTTGATTTCTTTCATCAGTGTTTTATAGTTTTCTATGTATAGGTCCTTTGTTTCTTTAGGTAGATATACTCCTAAGTATTTTATTCTTTTTGTTGCAATGGTGAATGGTATTGTTTCCTTAATTTCTCTGTCTGTTTTTTTCATTGTTAGTATATAGGAATGCAAGGGATTTCTGTGTGTTAATTTTATATCCTGCAACTTTACTATATTCATTGATTAGTTCTAGTAATTTTCTGGTAGAGTCTTTAGGGTTTTCTATGTAGAGGATCATGTCATCTGCAAACAGTGAGAGTTTTACTTCTTCTTTTCCTATCTGGATTCCTTTTACTTCTTTTTCTGCTCTGATTGCTGTGGCCAGAACTTCCAACACTATGTTGAATAGTAGTGGTGAGAGTGGGCACCCTTGTCTTGTTCCTGATTTCAGGGGAAATGCCTTCAATTTTAACACCTTCTGAAGATCTTCATATTTTTCACACCTTTTCAGGCTCTTCATGTTTTGAACACAGTTTCATGCTCCTCATATTTTTCACATATTTTTATGCTCTTCATATTTTTCACATATTTTCAGGCTATTCATGTTTCTCAAAACCGTTTCATGCTCCTCATATTTTTGACACCTTTTGAAGCTCTTCATATTTTTCACACCTTTTCAGGCTCTTCTTGTTTTTGAACACCGCTTCATGCTCCTCCTATTTTTGAGACAGTTTCATGCTCCTCATATTTTTGACACCTTTTGAAGCTTTTCATATTTTTCAAACCTTTTCAGGCTCTTCATTTTTTTCAATACCACTTCATGCTCCTCCTATTTTTCAGACCGTTTCATGCTCATCAAATTTTTGACACCTTTTGAAGCTCTTCATATTTTTCACAACTTTTGAAGCTCTTCATATTTTTCACAACTTTCGAAGCTTTCATATTTTTCACACGTTTTCAGGCCTTCATGTTTTTCAACACCGCTTCATGCTCCTCCTATTTTTCAGACAGTTTAATTCTCCTCATGTATTTCACACTTTTTGAAACTGTTCATATTTTTCACACCTTTTCATGCTCTTCATGTTTTTGAACACCATTTCATGCTCCTCCTATTTTTCAGACCATTTAATTCTCCTCATGTATTTCACACTTTTTGAAACTGTTCATATTTTTCACACCTTTTCAGGCTCTTCATGTTGTTGAACACCATTTCATGCTCCTCCTATTTTGCAGACCGTTTCATTCTCCTCATATTTTTGACACCTTTTGAAGCTCTTCATATATTTCACACATTTTAAGGCTTTTCATTTTTTTCAACACCACTTCATGCTCCTCCTATTTTTCAGACCGTTTCATGCTCATCTCATTGTGACACCTTTTGAAGCTCTTCATATTTTTCACATCTTTTGAAGCTTTTCATATTTTTCACACCTTTTCAGGCTCTTCATGATTTTCAACACTGCTTCATGCTCCTCCTATTTTTCAGACCGTTTCATGCTCATCTCATTTTTGACACCTTTTGAAGCTCTTCATATTTTTCACACGTTTTCAGACTCTTCATGTTTTTCAACACCGCTTCATCCTCCTCCTTTTTTTAAGACCGTTCATGCTCCTCATATTTTTGACACCTTTTAAAGCTCTTCGTATTTTTACACCTTTTCAGGCTCTTTATATTTTTGAACACCGCTTCATGCTCTCCTATTTTTCAGACCGTTTCATGCTCCTCATAATTTTGACACCTTTTGAAACACTTCATATTTTTCACACCTTTTCAGGCTCTTCATATTTTTGAACACCGCTTCATGCTCCTCCTATTTTTCATACGGTTTCCTGCTCCTCATGTTTTTGAGACGTTTTGAAGCTCTTCATATTTTTCATACCTTTTCAGGCTCCTCAGGTTTTTGAAAACCGCTTCATGCTCCTCCTATTTTTCAGAACTTTTCATGCTCCTCATATTTTTGACACGTTTTGAAACACTTCATATTTTTCACACCTTTTCAGGCTCTTCATATTTTTGAACACCGCTTCATGCTCCTCCTATTTTTCATATCGTTTCATGCTCCTCATATTTTTGACACCTTTTGAAGCTCTTCATATTTTTCACACCTTTTCAGGCTCTTCATGTTTTTCAGGACTGCTTCATGCTCCTCCTATTTTTCAGACCGTTTCATACTCCTCTTATATTTGACACCTTTTGAAGCTCTTCATATTTTTCACACCTTTACAGGCTCTTCAGGTTTTTGAACACGGCTTCATGCTCCTCCTACATTTCAGACCGTTCCCTGCTCCTCATGTTTTTGACACCTTTTGAAGCTCTTCATATTTTTTACGCCTTTTCAGACTCTTCATGTTTTTCAACACTGTTTCTTGCTCCTCCTGTTTTTCAGACCGTTTCGTGCTCCTCCTATTTTTCAGACCGTTACATGCTCCTCATATTTTTGACAACTTTTGAAGCTCTTCATATTTTTCACTATTTTTCAGGCTCTTCATGTTTTTGAACACCTATTCATGCTCCTCCTATTTTTCAGACCGTTTAAGGCTCCTCATATTTTTGACCCCTTTTGAAGTTCTTCATATTTTTCACAACTTTTCAGGCTCTTCATGTTTTTCAACACCGCTTCATGCTCCTCCTATTTTTCAGACCGTTTCATGCTCATCTAATTTTTGACACCTTTTGAAGCTCTTCATATTTTTCACACCTTTTGAAACTCTTCATATTTTTCACACGTTTTAAGTCTCTTCATGTTTTTCAACACCGCTTCATGCTCCTCCTATTTTTCAGACAGTATCATGCTCCTCATATTTTTCACACCTTTTGAAGCTCTTCATATTTTTCAAACCTTTTCAGGCTCTCCATGTTTTTCAACACCAGTTCATGCTCCTCCTATATTTCAGACCGTTTCATGCTCCTCATATTTTTGACACCTTTAGAAACTCTTCATATTTTTCACACCTTTTCAAGCTCTTCATGTTTTTCAACACCGCTTCATGCTCCTCCTATTTTTCAGACCGTTTAATGCTCCACATGTATTTCACACCTTTTGAAGCTCCTCATATTTTTCACACCTTTTCAGGCTCTTCTTGTTTTTGAACACCGCTTCATGCTCCTCCTATTTTTGAGACAGTTTCATGCTCCCCATATTTTGACACCTTTTGAAGCTTTTCATATTTTTCAAACCTTTTCAGGCTCTTCATTTTTTTCAACACCACTTCATGCTCCTCCTATTTTTCAGACCGTTTCATGCTCATCTAATTTTTGACAACTTTTGAAGCTCTTCATATTTTTCACACCTTCTGAAGCTCTTCATATTTTTCACATGTTTTCAGGCCTTCATGTTCTTCAACACCGCTTAATGCTCCTCCTATTTTTCAGACCGTTTAATCCTCCTCATGTATTTCACACTTTTTGAAGCTCTTCATATTTTTCACATCTTTTGAAGCTTTTCATATTTTTCACACCTTTTCAGACTCTTCATGATTTTCAACACCGCTTCATGCTCCTGCAATTTTTCAGACCGTTTCATGCTCCTCATATTTTTGACACGTTTTGAGGCTTTTCCTATTTTTCACACCTTTTCAGGCTCTTCATGTTTTTGAACACCACTTCATCCTCCTCCTAATTTTAAGACCATTTCATGCTCCTCATATATTTGACACCTTTTGAAGCTCTTCATATTTTTCAAACCTCTTCAGGCTCTTTATGTTTTTGAACACCGCTTCATGCTCCTCCTTTTTTTCAGACCGTTTCATGCTCCTCATATTTTTGACACCTTTTGAAGCTCTTCATATATTTCAAAACTTTTCAGGCTCTTCATGTTTTTGAACACCGCTTCATGCTCCTCCTATTTTTTGAGACCGTTTCATGCTCCTCATATTTTTGACACCTTTTGAAGCTTTCCATATTTTTCACACTTTTTTAAGGCTCTTCATTTTTTTCCACACCACTTCATGCTCCTCCTATTTTTCAGACCGTTTCGTGGTCATCTACTTTTTGACACCTTTTGAAGCTCTTCATATTTTTCACACATTTTGAAAGTCTTCATATTTTTCACACGTTTTCAGGCTCTTCATGTTTTTCAACACCTCTATATGCTGCTGCTATTTTTCAGACCGTTTCATGCTCATCTACTTTTTGACACCTTTTGAAGCTCTTCATATTTTTCACACCTTTTGAAACACTTCATATTTTTCACACGTTTTCAGGCTCTTCATGTTTTTGATCACCGTTTCATGCTCCTCCTATTTTTCAGAGAGTTTCATGCTCCTCATGTATTTCACACCTTTTGAAGCTCTTCATATTTTTCACACCTTTTCAGGCTCTTCATGTTTTTGAACACGGCTTCATGCTCCTCCTATTTTTCAGACCGTTTCATACTCCTCATATTTTTGACACCTTTTGAAGCTCTTCATATTTTTCACAACTTTTCAGGCTCTTCAGTTTTTTTCAACACCACTTCATGCTCCTCCTATTTTTCAGATCGTTTAATCCTCCTCATGTATTTCACACTTTTTGAAGCTCTTCATATTTTTCACACCTTTTGAAGCTCTTCATATTTTTCACACGTTTTCAGGCTCTTCATGTTTTTCAACACCGCTTCATGCTCCTCCCATTTTTCAGACCATATCATGCTCCTCATATTTTTCACACCTTTTGAAGATCTTCATATTTTTCACACCTTTTCAGGCTATTCATATTTTTGAACACCACTTCATGCTCCTTCTATTTTTCAGAGAGTTTCATGCTCCTCATCTATTTCACACCTTTTGAAGCTCTTCATATTTTTCACACCTTTTCAGGCTCTTCATGTTTTTGATCACCGTTTCATGCTCCTCCTATTTTTCAGACTGTTTCATGCTCCTCATATTTTTTTTTCCAGTGGGTTTTGTCATACATTGATATGAATCAGCCATGGATTTACATGTATTCCCAATCCCGATCCCCCCTCCCACCTCCCTCTCCCCCCGATTCCTCTGGGTCTTCCCAGTGCACCAGGCCGGAGCACTTGTCTCGTTCATCCCACCTGGGCTGGTGATCTGTTTCACCATAGATAGGATACATGCTGTTCTTTTGAAATATCCCACCCTCACATTCTCCCACAAAGTTCAAAAGTCTGTTCTGTATTTCTGTGTCTCTTTTTCTGTTCTGCATATAGGGTTATCGTTATCACCTTTCTAAATTCCATATACATGTGTCAGTATGCTGTAATGTTCTTTATCTTTCTGGCTTACTTCACTCTGTATAATGGGCTTCAGCTTCATCCATCTCATTAGGACTGGTTCAAATGAATTCTTTTTAATGGCTGAGTAATAGTCCATGGTGTATATGTACCACAGCTTCCTTATCCATTCATCTGCTGATGGGCATCTAGGTTGCTTCCATGTCCTGGCTATTATAAACAGTGCTGCGATGAACACTGGGGTGCACGTGTCTCTTTCAGTTCTGGTTTCCTCAGTGTGTATGCCCAGAAGTGGGATTGCTGGGTCATATGGCAGTTCTATTTCCAGTTTTTTAAGAAATCTCCACACTGTTTTCCATAGCGGCTGTACTAGTTTGCATTCCCACCAACAGTGTAAGAGGGTTCCCTTTTCTCCACACCCTCTCCAGCATTTATTGCTTGTAGACTTTTGGATAGCAGCCATCCTGACTGGCGTGTAATGGTACCTCATTGTGGTTTTGATTTGTATTTCTCTAATAATGAGTGATGTTGAGCATCTTTTCATGTGTTTGTTAGCCATCTGTATGTCTTCTTTGGAGAAATGTCTGTTTAGTTCTTTGGCCCATTTTTTGATTGGGTCATTTATTTTTCTGAAATTGAGCTGCAGGAGTTGCTTGTATATTTTTGAGATTAATCCTTTGTCTGTTTCTTCATTTGCTATTATTTTCTCCCAATCTGAGGGCTGTCTTTTCACCTTACTTATAGTTTCCTTTGTAGTGCAAAAGCTTTTAAGTTTCATTAGGTCCCATTTGTTTAGTTTTGCTTATATTTCCAATATTCTGGGAGGTGGGTCATAGAGGATCTTGCTTTGATTTATGTCAGAGAGTGTTTTGCCTATGTTCTCCTCTAGGAGTTTTATAGTTTCTGGTCTTACATTTAGATCTTTAATCCATTTTGAGTTTATTTTTGTGTATGGTGTTAGAAAGTGTTCTAGTTTCATTCTTTTACAAGTGGTTGACCAGTTTTCCCAGCACCACTTGTTAAAGAGGTTGTCTTTTTTCCATTGTATATCCTTGCCTCCTTTGTCAAAGATAAGGTGTCCATAGGTTCGTGGATTTATCTCTGGGCTTTCTATTCTGTTCCATTGATCTATATTTCTGTCTTTGTGCCAGTACCATACTGTCTTGATGACTGTGGCTTTGTAGTAGAGTCTGAAGTCAGGCAGGTTGATTCCTCCAGCTCCATTCTTCTTTCTCAAGATTACTTTGGCTATTCGAGGTTTTTTGTATTTCCATACAAATTGTGAAATTCTTTGGTCTAGTTCTGTGAAAAATACCATTGGTAGTTTTTCGCAACGGGTTTGCCGCCAGGACACAGGTGTCGTGAAAACCACCGTTAAACCTAAGCCAAAATGGGAAAAGAGAAGACCCACATCAACATCGTTGTCATTGGGCACGTAGATTCAGGGAAGTCTACCACGACTGGCCATCTGATCTACAAATGTGGCGGGATCGACAAGAGAACAATTGAGAAGTTCGAGAAGGAGGCTGCCGAGATGGGAAAGGGCTCCTTCAAATATGCCTGGGTCTTGGACAAACTGAAAGCTGAACGTGAGCGTGGTATCACCATTGATATCTCCCTGTGGAAATTTGAGACCAGCAAGTACTATGTTACCATCATTGATGCCCCAGGACACAGAGACTTCATCAAAAACATGATTACAGGCACATCCCAGGCTGACTGTGCTGTCCTGATTGTTGCTGCTGGTGTTGGTGAATTTGAAGCCGGTATCTCCAAGAACGGGCAGACCCGTGAGCATGCCCTTCTGGCTTACACTCTGGGTGTGAAACAACTAATTGTTGGAGTTAACAAAATGGATTCCACTGAGCCACCCTACAGCCAGAAGAGATACGAGGAAATTGTTAAGGAAGTCAGCACCTACATTAAGAAAATTGGCTACAACCCCGACACAGTAGCATTTGTGCCAATTTCTGGCTGGAATGGTGACAACATGCTGGAGCCAAGTGCTAACATGCCATGGTTCAAGGGATGGAAAGTCACCCGTAAGGACGGCAACGCCAGTGGAACCACCCTGCTTGAAGCTCTGGATTGCATCCTGCCACCAACTCGCCCAACTGACAAACCCTTGCGTTTGCCTCTCCAGGATGTCTACAAAATTGGTGGTATTGGTACTGTCCCTGTGGGTCGTGTGGAGACTGGTGTTCTCAAACCTGGCATGGTGGTCACCTTTGCTCCAGTCAATGTAACAACTGAAGTGAAGTCTGTAGAAATGCACCATGAAGCATTGAGTGAAGCCCTTCCTGGGGACAATGTGGGCTTCAATGTCAAGAACGTGTCTGTCAAAGATGTCCGTCGTGGCAATGTGGCTGGTGACAGCAAAAATGATCCACCCATGGAAGCTGCTGGCTTCACAGCTCAGGTGATTATTTTGAACCATCCAGGCCAAATCAGTGCTGGATATGCACCTGTGCTGGATTGTCACACAGCTCACATCGCTTGCAAGTTTGCTGAGCTGAAGGAGAAGATTGATCGTCGTTCTGGGAAAAAGCTGGAAGATGGCCCTAAATTCTTGAAATCTGGTGACGCTGCCATTGTTGATATGGTTCCTGGCAAGCCCATGTGTGTCGAGAGCTTCTCTGATTATCCTCCCCTGGGCCGTTTTGCTGTGCGTGACATGAGACAGACAGTTGCTGTGGGTGTCATCAAGGCAGTGGACAAGAAGGCAGCTGGAGCTGGCAAGGTCACCAAGTCTGCCCAGAAAGCTCAGAAGGCTAAATGAATATTATCCCCAACACCTGCCACCCCAGTCTTAATCAGTGGTGGAAGAACGGTCTCAGAACTGTTTGTCTCAATTGGCCATTTAAGTTTGATAGTAAAAGACTGGTTAATGATAACAATGCATCGTAAAACCTTCAGAAGGAAAGGAAAATGTTTTTGTGGACCATATGTTTTGTGTGTGGCAGTTTAAGTTATTAGTTTTTAAAATCAGTACTTTTTAATGAAAACACCTTGACCAAAAATCTGTCACAGAATTTGAGACCCATTAAAAAAAGTTTAATGAGAAAAAAAAAAAAAATACCATTGGTAGCTTGATAGGGATTGCATTGAATCTATAGACTGCTTTGGGTAGAATAGCCATTTTGACAATATTAATTCTTCCAATCCATGAACACGGTATGTTTCTCCATCTGTTTGTGTCCTCTTTGATTTCTTTCATCAGTGTTTTATAGTTTTCTATGTATAGGTCCTTTGTTTCTTTAGGTAGATATACTCCTAAGTATTTTATTCTTTTTGTTGCAATGGTGAATGGTATTGTTTCCTTAATTTCTCTGTCTGTTTTTTCATTGTTAGTATATAGGAATGCAAGGGATTTCTGTGTGTTAATTTTATATCCTGCAACTTTACTATATTCATTGATTAGTTCTAGTAATTTTCTGGTAGAGTCTTTAGGGTTTTCTATGTAGAGGATCATGTCATCTGCAAACAGTGAGAGTTTTACTTCTTCTTTTCCTATCTGGATTCCTTTTACTTCTTTTTCTGCTCTGATTGCTGTGGCCAGAACTTCCAACACTATGTTGAATAGTAGTGGTGAGAGTGGGCACCCTTGTCTTGTTCCTGATTTCAGGGGAAATGCCTTCAATTTTAACACCTTCTGAAGATCTTCATATTTTTCACACCTTTTCAGGCTCTTCATGTTTTGAACACAGTTTCATGCTCCTCATATTTTTCACATATTTTTATGCTCTTCATATTTTTCACATATTTTCAGGCTATTCATGTTTCTCAAAACCGTTTCATGCTCCTCATATTTTTGACACCTTTTGAAGCTCTTCATATTTTTCACACCTTTTCAGGCTCTTCTTGTTTTTGAACACCGCTTCATGCTCCTCCTATTTTTGAGACAGTTTCATGCTCCTCATATTTTTGACACCTTTTGAAGCTTTTCATATTTTTCAAACCTTTTCAGGCTCTTCATTTTTTTCAACACCACTTCATGCTCCTCCTATTTTTCAGACCGTTTCATGCTCATCAAATTTTTGACACCTTTTGAAGCTCTTCATATTTTTCACAACTTTTGAAGCTCTTCATATTTTTCACAACTTTCGAAGCTTTCATATTTTTCACACGTTTTCAGGCCTTCATGTTTTTCAACACCGCTTCATGCTCCTCCTATTTTTCAGACAGTTTAATTCTCCTCATGTATTTCACACTTTTTGAAACTGTTCATATTTTTCACACCTTTTCATGCTCTTCATGTTTTTGAACACCATTTCATGCTCCTCCTATTTTTCAGACCGTTTAATTCTCCTCATGTATTTCACACTTTTTGAAACTGTTCATATTTTTCACACCTTTTCAGGCTCTTCATGTTGTTGAACACCATTTCATGCTCCTCCTATTTTGCAGACCGTTTCATTCTCCTCATATTTTTGACACCTTTTGAAGCTCTTCATATATTTCACACATTTTAAGGCTTTTCATTTTTTTCAACACCACTTCATGCTCCTCCTATTTTTCAAACCGTTTCATGCTCATCTCATTGTGACACCTTTTGAAGCTCTTCATATTTTTCACATCTTTTGAAGCTTTTCATATTTTTCACACCTTTTCAGGCTCTTCATGATTTTCAACACTGCTTCATGCTCCTCCTATTTTTCAGACCGTTTCATGCTCATCTCATTTTTGACACCTTTTGAAGCTCTTCATATTTTTCACACGTTTTCAGACTCTTCATGTTTTTCAACACCGCTTCATCCTCCTCCTTTTTTTAAGACCGTTCATGCTCCTCATATTTTTGACACCTTTTAAAGCTCTTCGTATTTTTACACCTTTTCAGGCTCTTTATATTTTTGAACACCGCTTCATGCTCTCCTATTTTTCAGACCGTTTCATGCTCCTCATAATTTTGACACCTTTTGAAACACTTCATATTTTTCACACCTTTTCAGGCTCTTCATATTTTTGAACACCGCTTCATGCTCCTCCTATTTTTCATACGGTTTCCTGCTCCTCATGTTTTTGAGACGTTTTGAAGCTCTTCATATTTTTCATACCTTTTCAGGCTCCTCAGGTTTTTGAAAACCGCTTCATGCTCCTCCTATTTTTCAGAACTTTTCATGCTCCTCATATTTTTGACACGTTTTGAAACACTTCATATTTTTCACACCTTTTCAGGCTCTTCATATTTTTAAACACCGCTTCATGCTCCTCCTATTTTTCATATCGTTTCATGCTCCTCATATTTTTGACACCTTTTGAAGCTCTTCATATTTTTCACACCTTTTCAGGCTCTTCATGTTTTTCAGGACTGCTTCATGCTCCTCCTATTTTTCAGACCGTTTCATACTCCTCTTATATTTGACACCTTTTGAAGCTCTTCATATTTTTCACACCTTTACAGGCTCTTCAGGTTTTTGAACACGGCTTCATGCTCCTCCTACATTTCAGACCGTTCCCTGCTCCTCATGTTTTTGACACCTTTTGAAGCTCTTCATATTTTTTACGCCTTTTCAGACTCTTCATGTTTTTCAACACTGTTTCTTGCTCCTCCTGTTTTTCAGACCGTTTCGTGCTCCTCCTATTTTTCAGACCGTTACATGCTCCTCATATTTTTGACAACTTTTGAAGCTCTTCATATTTTTCACTATTTTTCAGGCTCTTCATGTTTTTGAACACCTATTCATGCTCCTCCTATTTTTCAGACCGTTTAAGGCTCCTCATATTTTTGACCCCTTTTGAAGTTCTTCATATTTTTCACAACTTTTCAGGCTCTTCATGTTTTTCAACACCGCTTCATGCTCCTCCTATTTTTCAGACCGTTTCATGCTCATCTAATTTTTGACACCTTTTGAAGCTCTTCATATTTTTCACACCTTTTGAAACTCTTCATATTTTTCACACGTTTTAAGTCTCTTCATGTTTTTCAACACCGCTTCATGCTCCTCCTATTTTTCAGACAGTATCATGCTCCTCATATTTTTCACACCTTTTGAAGCTCTTCATATTTTTCAAACCTTTTCAGGCTCTCCATGTTTTTAAACACCAGTTCATGCTCCTCCTATATTTCAGACCGTTTCATGCTCCTCATATTTTTGACACCTTTAGAAACTCTTCATATTTTTCACACCTTTTCAAGCTCTTCATGTTTTTCAACACCGCTTCATGCTCCTCCTATTTTTCAGACCGTTTAATGCTCCACATGTATTTCACACCTTTTGAAGCTCCTCATACTTTTCACACCTTTTCAGGCTCTTCTTGTTTTTGAATACTGCTTCATGCTCCTCCTATTTTTGAGACAGTTTCATGCTCCCCATATTTTGACACCTTTTGAAGCTTTTCATATTTTTCAAACCTTTTCAGGCTCTTCATTTTTTTCAACACCACTTCATGCTCCTCCTATTTTTCAGACCGTTTCATGCTCATCTAATTTTTGACAACTTTTGAAGCTCTTCATATTTTTCACACCTTCTGAAGCTCTTCATATTTTTCACATGTTTTCAGGCCTTCATGTTCTTCAACACCGCTTAATGCTCCTCCTATTTTTCAGACCGTTTAATCCTCCTCATGTATTTCACACTTTTTGAAGCTCTTCATATTTTTCACATCTTTTGAAGCTTTTCATATTTTTCACACCTTTTCAGACTCTTCATGATTTTCAACACCGCTTCATGCTCCTGCAATTTTTCAGACCGTTTCATGCTCCTCATATTTTTGACACGTTTTGAGGCTTTTCCTATTTTTCACACCTTTTCAGGCTCTTCATGTTTTTGAACACCACTTCATCCTCCTCCTAATTTTAAGACCATTTCATGCTCCTCATATATTTGACACCTTTTGAAGCTCTTCATATTTTTCAAACCTCTTCAGGCTCTTTATGTTTTTGAACACCGCTTCATGCTCCTCCTTTTTTTCAGACCGTTTCATGCTCCTCATATTTTTGACACCTTTTGAAGCTCTTCATATATTTCAAAACTTTTCAGGCTCTTCATGTTTTTGAACACCGCTTCATGCTCCTCCTATTTTTTGAGACCGTTTCATGCTCCTCATATTTTTGACACCTTTTGAAGCTTTCCATATTTTTCACACTTTTTTAAGGCTCTTCATTTTTTTCCACACCACTTCATGCTCCTCCTATTTTTCAGACCGTTTCGTGGTCATCTACTTTTTGACACCTTTTGAAGCTCTTCATATTTTTCACACATTTTGAAAGTCTTCATATTTTTCACACGTTTTCAGGCTCTTCATGTTTTTCAACACCTCTATATGCTGCTGCTATTTTTCAGACCGTTTCATGCTCATCTACTTTTTGACACCTTTTGAAGCTCTTCATATTTTTCACACCTTTTGAAACACTTCATATTTTTCACACGTTTTCAGGCTCTTCATGTTTTTGATCACCGTTTCATGCTCCTCCTATTTTTCAGAGAGTTTCATGCTCCTCATCTATTTCACACCTTTTGAAGCTCTTCATATTTTTCACACCTTTGCAGGATCTTCATGTTTTTCCACACCACTTCATGCTTCTCCTATTTTTCAGCCCGTTTCATGCTCCTCATGTATTTCACACCTTTTGAAGCTCTTCATATTTTTCACACCTTTTCAGGCTCTTCATATTTTTGATCACTGTTTCATGCTCCTCCTATTTTACAGGCCGTTTCATGCTCCTCATATATTTGAAATCATTTGAAGCTCTTCATATTTTTCAAACCTTTTCAGGCTCTTCATGTTTTTGAACACCGCTTCATGCTCCTCCTATTTTTCAGACCGTTTCATGCTCCTCATATTTTTGACAGGTTTTGAAGCTCTTCATATTTTTCACACATTTTCAGGCTCTTCATGTTTTGAACACCACTTCATGCTCGTCCTATTTTTCAAACCGTTTCAGACTCATGTCATTTTTGACTCCTTTTGAAGCTCTTCATATTTTTCACACCTTTTGAAGCTCTTCATATTTTTCACACGTTTTCAGGCTCTTCATGTTTTGAATACCGTTTCATGCTCCTCCTGTTTTTCAGAACGTTTCATGCTCCTCATATTTTTGACACCTGTTGAAGCTCTTCATATTTTTCACACCATTTCAGGCTCTTCATGTTTCTCAACACCACTTAATGTTCCTCCTATTTTTCAGACCGTTTCATGCTCCTCATATTTTTGACAACTTGTGAAGCTCCTCATATTTTTCACACCTTTTGAAGCTCTTCATATTTTTCACACCTTTTCAAGTTCTTCATGATTTTCAACACCGCTTCATGATCCTCCTATGTTTCAGACCGTTTCATGCTCCTCATATTTTTGACACCTTTTGAAGCTCCACATATTTTTCACACCTTTTTAGGCACTTCATGTTTTTCTAAACCACTTCATGCTCCTCCTATTTTTCAGACCGTTTCATGCTCCTCATATTTTTGAAACCTTTTGAAGCTCTTCATATTTTTCATAACTTTTCAGGCTCTTCATGGTTTTGAACACCATTTCATGCTACTCCTATTTTCCCAGACCATTTCATGCTCCTCATATTTTTGACACCATTTGAATCTCTTCATATATCACACCTTTTCAGGCTCTTCATGTTTTTGAACAGCATTTCATGCTCCTCCTATTTTCCAGACCATTTCATGCTCCTCATATTTTGACACCTTTTGAAGCTCTTCATATTTTTCTCACCTTTTCAGGCTCTTCATGTTTTTCAACACCGCTTCATGCTCCTCCTATATTTCAGACCGTTTCATGCTCCTCGTATTTTTGACACTTTTTGAAGCTCTTCATATTTTTCACACCTTTTCATGCTCTTCATGTTTTTCAACACCGTTTCAGGTTCCTCCTATTTTTGACATCTTTTGAATCTCTTCGTATTTTTCACATCTTTTCAGGCTCTTCACGTTTTTGAACACCGTTTCTCTCTCCTGATATTTTTGACACCTTTTGAAGCTCTTCATATATTTCACAACTTTTCAGGCTCTTCATGTTTTTCAACACTGCTTCATGCTCCTCCTACTTTTCAGACCATTTCATGCTCCTCATACTTTTGACAGGTTTTGAAGCTCTTCATATTTTTCACACCTTTTCAAGCTCTTCATGTTTTGAATACCGTTTCATGCTCCTCCTGTTTTTCAGAACGTTTCATGCTCCTCTTATTTTTGACACCTTTTGAAGCTCTTCATATTTTTCACTCCTTTTGAAGCTCTTCAAAATTTTCACACGTTTTCAGGCTCTTCATGTTATCCAACACCGCATCATGCTCCTCATATATTTCAGACCGTTTCTTGCTCCTCATGTTTTTGAAACCTTTAGAATCTCTTCATATTTTTCACACCTTTTCAGGCTCTTTATGTTTTTCAACACCGCTTGATGCTCCTCCTATTTTTCAGACCGTTTCATGCTCATCTCATTTTTGACACCTTTTCAAACTTTTCATATTTTTCACACCTTTTCAGGCTCTTCATGTTTTTGAACACCGCTTCATGCTTCTCCTATTTTTCACACCGTATACTGCTCCTCATATTTTTCACACCTATTGAAGCTCTTCATACTTTTCACACCTTTTCAGACTCTTCATGTTTTTGAACACCACTTCATGCTCCTCCTATTTTTCAGAGAGTTTCATGCTCCTCATGTATTTCACACCTTTTCAAGCTCTTCATATTTTTCACACCTTTTCAGGCTCTTCATGTTTTTCCATACCACTTCATGCTTCTATTTTTCAGACCGTTTCATGCTCCTCCTGAATTTCACACCTTTTGAAGCTCTTCAGATTTTTCACAACTTTTCAGGCTCTTCATGTTTCTGATAACCGTTTCATGCTCCTCCTATCTTTCAGACCGTTTCAGGCTTCTCATATTTTTGACACCATTTGAAGCTCTTCATATTTTTCACACCTTTTCATGCTCTTCATGTTTTTGAACACTGCTCATGATCCTCCGAATTTTCAGACCGTTTCATGCTCTTCATATTTTTGACACCTTTTGAAACTCTTCATATTTTTCACACCTTTTCAGGTTCTTCATGTTTTTCCACACCACTTCATGCTTCTCGTATTTTTCAAACCTTTTCATGCTTCTCATGAATTTCACACCTTTTGAAGCTCTTCATATTTTCACAACTTTTCAGGCTCTTCATGTTTCTGATCACCATTTCATGCTCCTCCTAGCTTTCACACCGTTTCATGCTTCTCATATTTTTGACACCATTTGAAGCTCTTCATATTTTTCACACCTTTTCAGGCTCTTCATGTTTTTGAACACCGATCATGATCCTCCAAAATTTCAGACCGTTTCTTGCTCTTCATATTTTTGACACCTTTTGAAGCTATTCATATTTTTCACACCTTTTCAGGCTCTTCATGTTTTTCCACACCACTTCATGCTTCTCATATTTTTCAGACCGTTTCATGCTCCTCATGAATTTCACACCTTTTGAAGCTCTTCATATTTTCACACCTTTTCAGGCTCCTCATGTTTTTGGTCACCGTTTCATGCTCCTCCTATTTTTCAGAAAGTTTCATGCTCCTCATATTTTTGACACTTTTTGAAGTTCTTCATATTTTTCACACGTTTTCAGGCTCTTCATGATTTTGAACAACGCTTCATGAACCTCCTATTTTACAGACCGTTTCATGCTCTTTATATTTTTGACCCCTTTTGAAGCTCTTCATATTTTTCACACCTTTTCAGGCTCTTCATATTTTTCAACACCGTTTCATCCTGCTTCTATTTTTCAGGCCGTTTCATGCTCCTCATATTTTTCACACCTTTTGAAACTCTTCATATTTTTCACACCTTTTCAGGCTCGTCATGTTTTTGAACACCGCTTCATGCTCCTCCTATTTTTCAGACCTTTTCATGCTCCTCACATTTTTGACACCTTTTGAAGCTCTTCATATTTTTCACACCTTGTCAGGCTCTTCATGTTTTTGAAGACCGTTTCATGCTCCTTCTATTTTTCAGACCATTTCTTGCTCCTCATATTTTTGACACCTTTTGAAGCTCTTCATATTTTTCACACCTTTTCAGGCTCTTCATGTTTTTGAACACGGCGTCATGCTCCTCCTATTTTTCAGAGCTATTCATGCTCCTCATATTTTTGACAAATTTTGAAGCTCTTCATATTTTTCACACCTTTTCAGGCTCTTCACGTTTTTGAACACTGCTTCATGCTCCTCCTATTTTTCAGACTGTTTCATGCTCATCTAATTTTTGACACTTTTTGAAGCTTATCATATTTTTCACACCTTTTGAAGCTCTTCATATTTTTCACATCTTTTCAGGCTCTTCATGTTTTTGAACACCGCTTCATGCTGCTTCTATTTTTCAGACCGTTTCATGCTCCTCATATTTTTGACACGTTTTGAAGCTCTTCATATTTTCCACACCTTTTCAGGCTCTTCACGTTTTTGAACAACGCTTCATGCTCCTCCTATTTTTCAGACCGTTTCATGCTCCTCGTATTTTTGACACCTTTTGAAGCTCTTCATATTTTTCACAACTTTTCAGGTTCTTCATGTTTTTGAACACCACTTCATGCTCCTCCTATTTTTCAGACAATTTCATGCTCCTCATATTTTTCACACCTTTTCAGGCTCTTCATGTTTTTGAACACAGCTTCATGCTCCTCCCATTTTTCAGACCGTTTCATGCTCCTCATATTTTTCACACCTTTTGAAGCTCTTCATATTTTTCACACGTTTTCAGGCTCTTCATGTTTTTGAACACAGCTTCATGCTCCTCCCATTTTTCAGACCGTTTCATGCTCCTCATATTATTGACACCTTTTGAATCTCTTCATATTTTTTAAAACCTTTTCAGGCTCTTCATGTTTTTCAACACCGCCTTATGTTCCTCCTTTTCATCAGACTTTTTCATGTTCCTCATGTAATTCACACCTTTTGAAGCTCTTTATATTTTTCACACCTTTTCAGGCACTTCAGGTTTTTGAACACAGCTTCATGCTCCTCCCATTTTTCAGACCGTTTCATGCTCCTCATATTTTTCACACCTTTTGAAGCTCTTCATATTTTTCACACCTTCTCAGGCTCTTCATGTTTTTCAACACCGTTTCATGCTGCTTCTATTCTTCAGACCGTTTCATGCTCCTCATATTTTTCACACCTTTTGAAGCTCTTCATATTTTTCACACCTTTTCAGGCTCTTCATGTTTTTCAACACCATTTCATGCCGCATCTATCTTTCAGACCGTTTCATTCTTCTCATATTTTTGAAACCATTTGAAATTCTTCATATTTTTCGCACATATTCAGGCTCTTCATGTTTTTGAACACCGCTCATGATCCTCCAAATTTTCAGACCGTTTCATGCTCTTCATATTTTTAACACCTTTTGAAGCTCTTCATATTTTTCACACCTTTTCAGGCGCTTCATGTTTTTCCACACCACTTCATGCTTCTCCTATTTTTCAGAAAGGTTTCATGCTCCTCCTGAATTTCACACCTTTTGAAGCTCTTCATATTTTTCACACCTTTTCAGGCTCTTGATGTGATTCAACACCATTTCATGCTACTCTTGTTTTTCAGACCGTTTCATGCTCCTCATATTTTTGACACCTTTAGAAGCTCTTCATATTTTTTACACCTTTTCAGGCTCTTCATGTTTTTGAACACCGCTTCATGCTTCTCCTATCTTTCACACCGTATACTGCTCCTCATATTTTTCACACCTATTGAAGCTCTTCATATTTTTCACACCTTTTCAGACTCTTCATGTTTTTGAACACCACTTCATGCTCCTCCTATTTTTCAGAAAGTTTCATGCTCTCATGAATTTCACACCTTTTGAAGTTCTTCATATTTCTCACACCTTTTCCGGCTCCTCTTGTTTTTGATCACCGTTTCATGCTCCTCCTATTTTTCAGACCGTTTCATGCTCATCTCATTTTTGACACCTTTTGAAGCTCTTCATATTTTCACATCTTTGGAAGCTCTTCATATTTTTCACACTTTTTCAGTCTCTTCATGTTTTTCAACACCCTTTCTTGCTCTTCCTTTTTTCAGACAGTTTCATGCTCCTCATATTTTTGACACCTTTTGAAGCTCTTCATATTTTTCACACCTTTTCAGGCTCTTCATGTTTGTCAACACCATTTCATGCCGCATCTATTTTTCAGACCGTTTCATGCTCCTCATATTTTTCACACCTTTTGAAGCTCTTCATATTTTTCACAACTTTTCAGGCTCTTCATGTTTTTGAACACCACTTCATGCTCCTCCTATATTTCAGAGAGTTTCATGCTCCTCATGTATTTCACACCTTTTGAAGCTCTTCATATTTTTCACACCTTTTCAGGCTCTTCATGTTTTTCCACACCACTTCATGCTTCCCCTATTTTTCAGACCGTTTCATGCTCCTCATATTTTTGACACCTTTTGAAGCTCTTCATATTTTTCACAACTTTTCAGGCTCTTCATGTTTCTGATCACCGTTTCATGCTCCTAATATCTTTCAGACCGTTTCATGCTTCTCATATTTTTGACACCATTTGAAGCTCTTCATATTTTTCACACCTTTTCAGGCTCTTCATATTTTTGAACACCGCTCATGATCTTCCAAATTTTCAGACCGTTTCATGCTCTTCATATTTTTGACACCTTTTGAAGCTCTTCATATTTTTCACACCTTTTCAGGCTCTTCATGTTTTTCCACTTCACTTCATGCTTCTCCTATTTTTCAGACCGTTTCATGCTCCTCATGAATTTCAAACCTTTTGAAGCTCTTCATATTTTTCACAAAATTTCAGGCTCTTCATGTTTCTGATCACCGTTTCATGCTCCTCCTATCTTTCAGACCGTTTCATACTTCTTCTATTTTTGACTCGATTTGAAGCTCTTCATATTTATCACACCTTTTCAGGCTCCTCATGTTTTTGATCACCGTTTCATGCTCCTTCTATTTTTCAGAACGTTACATGCTCCTCATATTTTTGACACCATTTGAAGCTCTTCATATATTTCAAAACTTTTCAGGCTCTTCATGTTTTTGAACACCGCTTCATGCTCCTCCTATTTTTTGAGACCGTTTCATGCTCCTCATATTTTTGACACCTTTTGAAGCTTTCCATATTTTTCACACTTTTTTAAGGCTCTTCATTTTTTTCCACACCACTTCATGCTCCTCCTATTTTTCAGACCGTTTCGTGGTCATCTACTTTTTGACACCTTTTGAAGCTCTTCATATTTTTCACACATTTTGAAAGTCTTCATATTTTTCACACGTTTTCAGGCTCTTCATGTTTTTCAACACCTCTATATGCTGCTGCTATTTTTCAGACCGTTTCATGCTCATCTACTTTTTGACACCTTTTGAAGCTCTTCATATTTTTCACACCTTTTGAAACACTTCATATTTTTCACACGTTTTCAGGCTCTTCATGTTTTTGATCACCGTTTCATGCTCCTCCTATTTTTCAGAGAGTTTCATGCTCCTCATGCATTTCACACCTTTTGAAGCTCTTCATATTTTTCACACCTTTTCAGGCTCTTCATGTTTTTCCACACCACTTCATGCTTCTCCTATTTTTCAGCCCGTTTCATGCTCCTCATGTATTTCACACCTTTTGAAGCTCTTCATATTTTTCACACCTTTTCAGGCTCTTCATATTTTTGATCACTGTTTCATGCTCCTCCTATTTTACAGGCCGTTTCATGCTCCTCATATATTTGAAATCATTTGAAGCTCTTCATATTTTTCAAACCTTTTCAGGCTCTTCATGTTTTTGAACACCGCTTCATGCTCCTCCTATTTTTCAGACCGTTTCATGCTCCTCATATTTTTGACAGGTTTTGAAGCTCTTCATATTTTTCACACCTTTTCAGGCTCTTCATGTTTTTCAACACCATTTCATGCCGCATCTATCTTTCAGACCGTTTCATTCTTCTCATATTTTTGAAACCATTTGAAATTCTTCATATTTTTCGCACATTTTCAGGCTCTTCATGTTTTTGAACACCGCTCATGATCCTCCAAATTTTCAGACCGTTTCATGCTCTTCATATTTTTAACACCTTTTGAAGCTCTTCATATTTTTCACACCTTTTCAGGCGCTTCATGTTTTTCCACACCACTTCATGCTTCTCCTATTTTTCAGAAAGGTTTCATGCTCCTCCTGAATTTCACACCTTTTGAAGCTCTTCATATTTTTCACACCTTTTCAGGCTCTTGATGTGATTCAACACCATTTCATGCTACTCTTGTTTTTCAGACCGTTTCATGCTCCTCATATTTTTGACACCGTTAGAAGCTCTTCATATTTTTTACACCTTTTCAGGCTCTTCATGTTTTTGAACACCGCTTCATGCTTCTCCTATCTTTCACATCGTATACTGCTCCTCATATTTTTCACACCTATTGAAGCTCTTCATATTTTTCACACCTTTTCAGACTCTTCATGTTTTTGAACACCACTTCATGCTCCTCCTATTTTTCAGAAAGTTTCATGCTCTCATGAATTTCACACCTTTTGAAGTTCTTCATATTTCTCACACCTTTTCCGGCTCCTCTTGTTTTTGATCACCGTTTCATGCTCCTCCTATTTTTCAGACCGTTTCATGCTCATCTCATTTTTGACACCTTTTGAAGCTCTTCATATTTTCACATCTTTGGAAGCTGTTCATATTTTTCACACTTTTTCAGTCTCTTCATGTTTTTCAACACCCTTTCTTGCTCTTCCTTTTTTCAGACAGTTTCATGCTCCTCATATTTTTGACACCTTTTGAAGCTCTTCATATTTTTCACACCTTTTCAGGCTCTTCATGTTTTTCAACACCATTTCATGCCGCATCTATCTTTCAGACCGTTTCATTCTTCTCATATTTTTGAAACCATTTGAAATTCTTCATATTTTTCGCACATTTTCAGGCTCTTCATGTTTTTGAACACCGCTCATGATCCTCCAAATTTTCAGACCGTTTCATGCTCTTCATATTTTTAACACCTTTTGAAGCTCTTCATATTTTTCACACCTTTTCAGGCGCTTCATGTTTTTCCACACCACTTCATGCTTCTCCTATTTTTCAGAAAGGTTTCATGCTCCTCCTGAATTTCACACCTTTTGAAGCTCTTCATATTTTTCACACCTTTTCAGGCTCTTGATGTGATTCAACACCATTTCATGCTACTCTTGTTTTTCAGACCGTTTCATGCTCCTCATATTTTTGACACCGTTAGAAGCTCTTCATATTTTTTACACCTTTTCAGGCTCTTCATGTTTTTGAACACCGCTTCATGCTTCTCCTATCTTTCACACCGTATACTGCTCCTCATATTTTTCACACCTATTGAAGCTCTTCATATTTTTCACACCTTTTCAGACTCTTCATGTTTTTGAACACCACTTCATGCTCCTCCTATTTTTCAGAAAGTTTCATGCTCTCATGAATTTCACACCTTTTGAAGTTCTTCATATTTCTCACACCTTTTCCGGCTCCTCTTGTTTTTGATCACCGTTTCATGCTCCTCCTATTTTTCAGACCGTTTCATGCTCATCTCATTTTTGACACCTTTTGAAGCTCTTCATATTTTCACATCTTTGAAAGCTGTTCATATTTTTCACACTTTTTCAGTCTCTTCATGTTTTTCAACACCCTTTCTTGCTCTTCCTTTTTTCAGACAGTTTCATGCTCCTCATATTTTTGACACCTTTTGAAGCTCTTCATATTTTTCACACCTTTTCAGGCTCTTCATGTTTGTCAACACCATTTCATGCCGCATCTATTTTCAGACCGTTTCATGCTCCTCATATATTTCACACCTTTTGAAGCTCTTCATATTTTTCACAACTTTTCAGGCTCTTCATGTTTTTGAACACCACTTCATGCTCCTCCTATATTTCAGAGAGTTTCATGCTCCTCATGTATTTCACACCTTTTGAAGCTCTTCATATTTTTCACACCTTTTCAGGCTCTTCATGTTTTTCCACACCACTTCATGCTTCCCCTATTTTTCAGACCGTTTCATGCTCCTCATATTTTTGACACCTTTTGAAGCTCTTCATATTTTTCACAACTTTTCAGGCTCTTCATGTGTCTGATCACCGTTTCATGCTCCTAATATCTTTCAGACAGTTTCATGCTTCTCATATTTTTGACACCATTTGAAGCTCTTCATATTTTTCACACCTTTTCAGGCTCTTCATATTTTTGAACACCGCTCATGATCTTCCAAATTTTCAGACCGTTTCATGCTCTTCATATTTTTGACACCTTTTGAAGCTCTTCATATTTTTCACACCTTTTCAGGCTCTTCATGTTTTTCCACTTCACTTCATGCTTCTCCTATTTTTCAGACCGTTTCATGCTCCTCATGAATTTCAAACCTTTTGAAGCTCTTCATATTTTTCACAAATTTTCAGGCTCTTCATGTTTCTGATCACCGTTTCATGCTCCTCCTATCTTTCAGACCGTTTCATACTTCTTCTATTTTTGACTCGATTTGAAGCTCTTCATATTTATCACACATTTTCAGGCTCCTCATGTTTTTGATCACCGTTTCATGCTCCTTCTATTTTTCAGAACGTTACATGCTCCTCATATTTTTGACACCATTTGAAGCTCTTCATATTTTTCACAAATTTTCAGGCTCTTCATGTTTTTCAACACCGTTTCATGCTCCACTTATTGTTCAGACCGTTTCATGCTCCTCATATTTTTTCCCCTTTGAAGCTCTTCATATTTTTCACACCTATTCAGGCTCTTCATGCTTTTCTACACCGTTTCATGCTCCTCGTATTTTCAGACTGTTTCATGCTGCTATATTTTTGACACCTTTTGAAGCTCTCCATATTTTTCACACATTTTCAGGCTCTTCATGCTTTTCAACACCGTTCCATGCTCCTCCTATTTTTCAGACTGTTTCATGCTCCTCTTATTTTTGACACCTTTAGAAGCTCTTCATATATTTCACAACTTTTAAGGCTCTTCATGTTTTTGATCACCGCTTCATGCTCCTCCTATTTTTCACAACTTTTGAAGCTCTTCATATATTTCACACCTTTTCAAGCTCTTCATGTTTTTGAACACCGCTTCATGCTCCTCCTATATTTTTCAGACCGTTTCATGCTTCTCAAATTTTTGACACCTTTTGAAGCTCTTCATATTTTTCACACCTTTTCATGCTCTTCATGTTTTTGAAAACCGTTTCATTCTGCTCCTATTTTTCAGACCGTTTCATGCTCCGCATATTTTTCACACCTTTGAAGATCGTCAAATTTTTCACACCTTTTTAGACGCTTCATGTTTTTCAACACCGCTTCATGCTCCTCCTGTTTTTCAGACCGTTTCATGCTCCTCATATTTTTGACACCTTTTGAAGCTCTTCGTATTTTTCACAGCTTTTCATGCTCTTCATGATTTCAACACAGTTTCATGCTCCTCCTATTTTTCAGACCGTTTCATGCTCCTCATATTATTGACACCTTTTGAAAGTCTTTATATTTGTCACACCTTTTCAGGCTCTTCATGTTTTTCAACACCGCTTCATGCTCCTCCTGTTTTTCACACCTTTTCATGCCTCTCCTTTTTTTCAGACCGTTTAATGCACCTCTTATAATTGACACTTTTTGAAGCTCTTCATATTTTTCACAACTTTTCAGGCTCTTCATGTTTTTCCACAGAACTTCATGCTTCTCCTATTTTTCAGAGCGTTTCATGCTCCTCATATTTTTGACACCTTTTGAAGCTGTTCATATTTTTCACACATTTTCATGCTCTTCATGTTTTTGAACACCTTTTCAAGCTCCTCATATTTTTGACACGTTTTGAAGCTGTTCATATTTTTCACACCTTTTCATGCTCTTCATGTTTTTCAACACCGTTTCATGCTCCTTCTATTTTCAGACTGTTTCATGCTCCTCATATTTTTGACACCTTTTGAAGCTCTTCATATATTTCACACCTTTTCATGTTCTTCATGTTTTTGAACAAAGCTTCATGCTCCTCCTATTTTTCACACCTTTTGAAGCTCTTCATATATTTCACACCTTTTCAAGCTGTTCATGTTTTTGAACACTTTTTCATGCTCCTCCTATGTTTCAGGCCGTTTCATGCTCCTCATACTTTTGACACCTTTTGAAGCTCTTCATATTTTTCACACCTTTTCCGGCTCTTCATGTTTTTCAAAACCGCTTCATGCTGCTCCTATTTTTCAAATCGTTTCATGCACCTCATATTTTGACAACTTTTGAAGCACTTCACATTTTTCACACCTTTTGAAGCTCTTCATATTGTTCCCACCTTTTCAGGCTCTTCATGTTTTTCAACACCGCTTCATGCTCCTCCTATTTTTCAGACCGTTTCATGCTCCTCATATTTTTGACACCTTTTGAAGCTCTTCGTATATTTCACTCATTTCAGGCTCTTCATGTTTTTCAACACCATTTCATGCTCCTCCTATTTTTCAGACGGTTTCATGCTCCTCATGTTTTTGACACCTTTTGAAGCTCTTCATATATTTCAAACCTTTTCAGGCTCTTCATGTTTTTCAACACCTCTTCATTCTCCTCCTATTTTTCAGGCCGTTTCAAGCTCCTCATATTTTTGACACCTTTTGAACCTCTTCCTATATTTCACACATTTTCAGGCTCTTCATATTTTTCAACACTGTTTCTTGCTCCTCCTAGTTTTCAGACCATTTCATGCTCCTCGTATTTTGACACCTTTTGAAGCTCTTCATATTTTTCACACCTATTCAGTCTCTTCATGTTTTTAAACACTACTTCATGCTCCTCCTATTTTTCAGACCGATTCATGTTCCTCATGCATTTCACACCTTTTGAAGCTCTTCATATTTTTCATACCTTTTCAGGCTCTTCATGTTTTTGAACACGGTTTCATGCTCCTCCTATTTTCAGACCGTTTCATGCTCCTCATATTTTTGACACGTTTTGAAGCTCTTCATATTTTTCACACCTTTTCAGGCTCTTCATGTTTTTGAACACCGTTTCATGCTCCTCCTATTTTTCAGACCATTTCATGCTCCTCTCATTTCTGACACCTTTTGAAGCTCTTCATATTTTACCCACCTTTTCAGGCTCTTCATGTTTTTCAACACCGTTTCATGCTCCTCATGTATTTCCAACCGTTTGAAGCTCTTCATATTTTTCACAACTTTTCAGGCTCTTCATGTTTTTGAACACGGTTTCATGCTCCTCCTATTTTTCAGACCGTTTCATGCTCCTCATGTATTTCCAACCGTTTGAAGCTCTTCATAATTTTCACACCTTTTCAGGCTCCCCATGTTTTTCAACACCGCTTCATGCTCGTCCTATTTTCCAGACCATTTCATGCTCGTCTCATTTTTGACACCTTTTGAAGCTCTTCATATTTCTCACAACTTTTAAGCTTTTCATGTTTTTCACACGTTTTCAGGCTCTTCATGTTTTTCAACACCGCTTCATGCTCCTCCCATTTTTCAGACAGTTTCATGCTCCTCATATTTTTGACACCTTTTGAAGCTCTTCATATTTTTCACACCTTTTCAGGCTCTTCATGTTTTTCAACACCGCTTCATGCTCTTCCTATAGTTCAGACCGTTTCATGCTCCTCATATTTTTGTCACCTTTTGAAGCTCTTCATATTTTTCACACCTTTTCATGCTCTTCATGTTTTTGAACACCGCTTCATGCTCCTCCTATTTTTCAGACCAGTTCATGCTCCTCATATTTTGACACCTTTTGAAGCTCTTCATATTTTTCACACCTTTTCATGTTCTTCATGTTTTTCAACACCGCTTCATGCTTCTCCTATTTTTCAGACCGTTTCATGCTCCTCATATTTTTGACACCTTTTGAAGCTCTTCATATTTTTCACACGTTTTCAGGCTCTTCATGTTTTTCAACACCGATTCATGCTCCTCATATTTTTGACACCTTTTGAAACTCTTCATATTTTTCACACCTTTTCAGGCTCTTCATGTTTTTCAACACCACTTGTGTTCCTCCTATTTTTCAGACCGTTTCATGCTCCTCATATATTTGACACCTTTTGAAGCTCTTCATATATTTCACACGTTTTCAGGCTCTTCATGTTTTTCAACACCACTTCATGCTTCTCCTATTTTTCAGACCTTTTAAGCTCCCCTTTTTTTCACACCTTTTGAAGCTCTTCATATTTTTCAACCTATTTAGGCTCTTCATGTTTTTGAACACGGTTTCATGCTCCTCCTATTTTTCAAACTGTGTCATGCTCATCTCATTTTTAACAACTTTTGAAGCTCTTCATATTTTTCACACCTTATGAAGCTCTTCATATTTCTCAAACGTTTTCAGGCTCCTCATGTTTTTCAACACCACTTCATGCTCCTCCTATTTTTCAGAACGTTTCATACTCATCTCGCTTTTGACACATTTTGAAGCTCTTCATATTTTTCACACCTTTTCAGGGTTTCATGTTTTTGAACACCGTTTCATGCTCCTCTTTTTTTTCAAACCTTATCATGCTCCTCATATTTTTGACACCTTTTGAAGCTCTTCATATTTTTCACAGCTTTTCAGGCTCTCCATGTTTTGAACACCACTTCATGCTCCTCCTATTTTTCAGACCGTTTCATGTTCCTCATATTTTTGACACCTTTTGAAGCTCTTCATATTTTTCACACCTTTTCAGGCTCTTCATGTTTTTCCACACCACTCCATGCTTCTCCTATTTTCAGCCCGTTTCATGCTCCTCATGTATTTCACACCATTTGAAGCTCTCCATATTTTTCACACCTTTTCAGGCTCTTCATGTTTTTCATCACTGTTTCATGCTACTCCTAATTTTCAGACCTTTTCATGCTCCACATATTTTTGAAACCTTTTGAAGCTCTTCATATTTTTCACACCTTTTCAGGCTCTTCATGTTTTTGAACACCGCTTCATGCTCCTCCTATTTTTTAGACCGTTTCATGCTCCTCATATTTTTGACACCTTTTGAAGCTCTTCATATTTTTCACACCTTTTCAGGCTCTTCATGTTTTTCGACAGCACTCCATGCTTCTCCTATTTTCAGCCCGTTTCATGCTCCTCATGTATTTCACACCACTTGAAGCTCTACATATTTTTCACACCTTTTCAGGCTCTTCATGTTTTTCATCACTGTTTCATGCTCCTCCTATTTTTCAGACCTTTTCATGCCCTCATATTTTTGACACCTTTTGAAGCTCTTCATATTTTTCACACCTTTTCAGGCTCTTCATGTTTTTGAACACAGCTTCATGCTCCTCATATTTTTCTGACCGTATCATGCTCCTCATATTTTTGACACCTTTTGAAGCTCTTCATATTTCTCACACCTTTTCAGGCTCTTCATGTTTTTCAACACCGCTTCATGCTCCTCCTATTTTTCAGACGGTTTCATGCTCCTCATATTTTTGACACGTTTTGAAGCTCTTCATATTTTTCACACCTTTTCAGGCTCTTCATATTTTTGAACACCGCTTCATGCTCCTCCTATTTTTTAGACCGTTTCATGCTCCTCATATTTTTCACACCTTTTCAAGCTCTTCATATTTTTCACACGATTTCAGGCTCTTCATGTTTTTGAACACCATTTCATGCTCCTCCTATTTTGCAGACCTTTTCATTCTCCTCATATTTTTGACACCTTTTGAAGCTCTTCATATTTTTCCCACTTTTTGAAGCTCTTCATATTTTTCATATTTTTGAAGCTCTTCATATTTTGACACGTTTTCAGATTCTTCATGTTTTTCAACACCGCTTCATGATCCTGCTATTTTTCAGACCGTTTCATGCTCCTCATATTACTGACACCTTTTGAAGCTCTTCATATATTTCACACCTTTTCATGCTCTTCTTGTTTTTCACCACCACTTCATGCTCCTTCTTTTTTTCAGACCGTTTCATGCTCATCTCATTTTTGACACATTTTGAAGCTCTTCATAATTTTCACACCTTTTGAAGCTCTTCATATTTTTCACACATTTTCAGGCTCTTCATGTTTTTCAACACCGCTTCATGCTCCTCTTATTTTTAAGACCGTTTCATACTCCTCATATTTTTCACACCTTTTGAAGATCTTCCTATTTTTCACACCGTTTCAGGCTCTTTATGTTTTTACACACCGTTTCATGCTCCTCCTTTTTTCCAGTCCGTTTCATGTTTCTCATATTTTTGACACCTTTTGAAGCTCTTCATATTATTCACACCTTTTCAGTCTCTTCATGTTTTTGAACACCGTTTCATGTCGCTCCTATTTTTTAGACCGTTTCATGCTCCTCATATTTTTGACAACTTTTGAAGCTCTTCATATTTTTCACACCTTTTCAGGCTCTTCAAGTTTTTCAACACCACTTCATGCTCCTCCTATTTTTCAGACTGTTTCATGCTCCTCATATTTTTGACACCTTTTGAAGCTCTTCATATTTTTCACATGTTTTCACGCTCTTCACGTTTTTCAACACAACTTCTAGCTTCTCCTATTTTTCAGACCGATTCATGTTCCTCATATTTTTGACACGTTTTGAGGCTGTTCATATTTTTCACACCTTTTCAGGCTCTTCATGTTTTTGAACACCTTTTCATTCTCCTCCTATTTTGCAGACCGTTTCATGCTCCTCATTTTTTGGACACCATTGAAGCTCTTCATATTTTTCACACCTTCTCAGGCTCTTCACGTTTTTGAACACCGCTTCATGCTACTCATATTTTTCAAAACGTTTCATGCTCTTCATATATTTGACACCTTTTGAAGCTCTTCATATTATTCACAAATTTTCAGGCTCTTCATGTTTTCCAACACCGTTTCATGCTCCACTTATTGTTCAGACCGTTTCATGCTCCTCATATTTTTTCCCCTTTGAAGCTCTTCATATTTTTCACACCTATTCAGGCTCTTCATGCTTTTCAACACCGTTTCATGCTCCTCGTATTTTCAGACTGTTTCATGCTGCTATATTTTTGACACCTTTTGAAGCTCTCCATATTTTTCACACATTTTCAGGCTCTTTATGCTTTTCAACACCGTTCCATGCTCCTCCTATTTTCAGACTGTTTCATGCTCCTCTTATTTTTGATACCTTTAGAAGCTATTCATATTTTTCACATCTTTTCATGCTCTTCATGTTTTTCAACACCATTTCATGCTCCTCCTATTTTTCAGACTATTTCATGCTCCTCATATTTTTGACACCTTTTGAAGCTCTTCATATATTTCACAACTTTTAAGGCTCTTCATGTTTTTGATCACCGCTTCATGCTCCTCCTATTTTTCACAACTTTTGAAGCTCTTCATATATTTCACACCTTTTCAAGCTCTTCATGTTTTTGAACACCGCTTCATGCTCCTCCTATATTTTTCAGACCGTTTCATGCTTCTCAAATTTTTGACACCTTTTGAAGCTCTTCATATTTTTCACACCTTTTCGTGCTCTTCATGTTTTTGAAAACCATTTCATTCTGCTCCTATTTTTCAGACCGTTTCATGCTCCGCATATTTTTCACACCTTTGAAGATCTTCAAATTTTTCACACCTTTTTAGACGCTTCATGTTTTTCAACACCGCTTCATGCTCCTCCTGTTTTTCAGACCGTTTCATGCTCCTCATATTTTTGACACCTTTTGAAGCTCTTCGTATTTTTCACACCTTTTCATGCTCTTCATGATTTCAACACAGTTTCATGCTCCTCCTATTTTTCAGACCGTTTCATGCTCCTCATATTATTGACACCTTTTGAAGCTCTTCATATTTTTCACACCTTTTGAGGATCTTCATGTTTTTGAACATTATTTCATGCTGCTCCTATTTTTCAGACCGTTTCATGCTCCTCATATTTTTGACAAGTTTTGAGGCACTTCTTATTTTTCATACCTTTTCAGGCTCTTCAAATTTTTGTCACCGCTTCATGCTCCTTCTATTTATCAGACCGTTTCATGCTCCTCATATTTTTGACACCTTTTGAAGCTCTTCCTATTTTTCACACCTTTTCATGCTCTTCATTTTTCTCAACACCGTTTCATGCTCCTCCTATTATTCAGACCTTTTCATGCTCCTCATATTATTGACACCTTTTGAAAGTCTTTATATTTGTCACACCTTTTCAGGCTCTTCATGTTTTTCAACACCGCTTCATGCTCCTCCTGTTTTTCACACCTTTTCATGCCTCTCCTTTTTTTCAGACCGTTTAATGCACCTCTTATAATTGACACTATTTGAAGCTCTTCATATTTTTCACAACTTTTCAGGCTCTTCATGTTTTTCCACAGAACTTCATGCTCCTCCTATGTTTCAGGACGTTTCATGCTCCTCATACTTTTGACACCTTTTGAAGCTCTTCATATTTTTCACACCTTTTCCAGCTCTTCATGTTTTTCAAAACCGCTTCATGCTGCTCCTATTTTTCAAATCGTTTCATGCACCTCATATTTTGACAACTTTTGAAGCACTTCACATTTTTCACACCTTTTGAAGCTCTTCATATTGTTCCCACCTTTTCAGGCTCTTCATGTTTTTCAACACCGCTTCATGCTCCTCCTATTTTTTAGACCGTTTCATGCTCCTCATATTTTTGACACCTTTTGAAGCTCTTCATATATTTCAAACCTTTTCAGGCTCTTCATGTTTTTCAACACCTCTTCATTCTCCTCCTATTTTTCAGGCCGTTTCAAGCTCCTCATATTTTTGACATCTTTTGAACGTCTTCCTATATTTCACACATTTTCAGGCTCTTCATATTTTTCAACACTGTTTCTTGCTCCTCCTATTTTTCAGACCGTTTCTTGCTCCTCATATTTTGACACCTTTTGAAGCTCTTCATATTTTTTACACCTTTTCTGGCTCTTCATGTTTTTAAACACCGATTCGTGCTCCTCCTATTTTTCAGACCGTTTCATGCTCCTCATATTTTTGACACCTTTTGAAGCTCTTCATATTTTTCACACCTTTTCTTGCTCTTCATCTTTGTCAACACCCTTTCATCCTCCTCCTATTTTCAGACCGTTTCATGCTCCTCATACTTTTGACACCTTTTGAAGCTCTTCATATATTTCACACCTTATCAGGCTTTTCATGTTTTTGAACACCGCTTTTTGTGCCTCCTATTTTTCACACCTTTTGAAGCTCTTAGTATATTTCATACCTTTTCAAGCTCTTCATGTTTTTGAACACCACTTCATTCTCCTCATATTTTTCACACCTTTTGAAGCTCTTCATATTTTTCACACATTTTCAGGCGCTTCATGTTTTTGAACACCTTTTCATGCTCCTCCTATTTTTCAGACCGTTTCATGCTCCTCATATTTTTGATAACTTTTGACGGTCTTCATATTTTTCACACCTTTTCAGGCTCTTCATGTTTTTCAACACCGCTTCAATCTTCTCCTATTGTTCAGACCGTTTCATGCTCCTCATATTTTTGACACGTTCTGAACCTATACATACATTTCACACCTTTTCAGGCTCTTCATGTTTTTCAACAAAGTTTCATTCTCCTCCTATTTTTCAGACCGTTTCATGCTCCTCATATTTTTCACACCTTTTGAAGCTCTTCATATTTTTCACACCTTTTGAAGCTCTTAATAATTTTCACATTTTTTCAGTCTCTTCATGTTTTTGAACACCATTTCATGCTCCTCCTATTTTTCAGACAGTTTCATGCTCCTCATATTTTTGACACCATTTGAAACTCTTCTTATTTTTCACACATTTTCATGCTCTTCATGATTTTGAACACCTTTTCAAGCTCCTCATATTTTTGACACCTTTTGAAGCTCTTCATATTTTTCACACCTTTTCAGGCTCTTCATGTTTTTGAACACCGATTCGTGCTCCTCCTATTTTTCAGACCGTTTCATGCTCCTCAGATTTTTGACACGTTTTGAAGCTCTTCATATTTTTCACACCTTTTCAGGCTCTTCATGCTTTTCAACACCGCTTCATGCTCCTAGTATGTTTCAGAGCGTTTCATGCTCCTAAATTTTTTGACACCTTTTGAAGCTCTTCATATATTTCACACCTTTTCAGGCTCTTCATGTTTTTCAACAGTGCTTCATGCTCCACCTCTTTTTCAGACCGTTTAATGCTCCTAATATTTTTCACACTTTTTCAGGCTTTTCATGTTTTTCAATACCGCTTCATATTCCTCCGATTTTTCAGACCGTTTCATGCTCCTCATATTTTTGACACCTTTTGAAGCTCTTCATATATTTCACACCTTTATTGGCTCTTCATGCTTTTCAACACCGCTTCATGCTCCTCCTATTTTTCAGACCGTTTCATGCTCCTCAAATATTTGATACCTTTTGAATCTCTTCATAATTTTCACACATTTTCAGGCTCTTCATGATTTGAACACCACTTCATGCCCTTCTTATTGTTCAGACCGTTTCATGCTCCTCATATTTTTGACAACTTTTGAAGCTCTTCATATTTTTCACACCTTTTCAGCGTCTGCATATTTTTCAACACCGCTTAATGCTCCTCCTATTTTTCAGAACGTTTCATGCTCCACATATTTTTCACCCCTTTTGAAGCTCTTCATATATTTCACACCTTTTCAGGCTCTTCATGTTTTTCAACACAGCTTCATGCTCCTCCTATTTTTCAGACCGTTTCATGCTCCTCATATTTTTGACACCTTTTGAAGCTCTTCATATTTTTCACACCTTTTCAGGCTCTTCATGTTTTTCAACACAGCTTCATGCTCCTCCTACTTTTGAGACCTTTTCATTCTCCTCATATTTTTGACACCTTTTGAAACTCTTCATGATTTTCACACCTTTTCATGCTCTTCATCTTTGCAACACCGCTTCATGCTCCTCCTATTTTTCAGACCGTTTCATGCTCCTCATATTTTTGACACCTTTTGAAGCTCTTCATATTTTTCACACCTTTTCAGGCTCTTCATGTTTTTCAACACAGCTTCATGCTCCTCCTACTTTTGAGACCTTTTCATTCTCCTCATATTTTTGACACCTTTTGAAACTCTTCATGATTTTCACACCTTTTCATGCTCTTCATCTTTGCAACACCGCTTCATGCGCCTCCTATTTTTCAGACTGTTTCAGGCTCCTAATATTGTCAACACCTTTTCAGGCTCTTCATATTTTTCAATACCGCTTCATTCTCCTCCTGTTTCTCAGAGCGTTTCAGGTTCCTCATATATTTCACGCCTTTTTAAGCTCTTCATATATTTCACACCTTTTCAGGCTCTTCATATTTTTCAACACCGCTTCATGCTCCTCCAATTTTTCAGACCGTTTCATGCTCCTGAAATTTTTGACACCTTTTGAAGCTCTTCATATATTTCACAACTTTTCAGGCTCTTCATGTTTTTCAACACCGCTTCATGCACCTCCTATTTTTCAGACCGTTTCATGCTCCACAAATTTTAGACAACTTTTGAATCTCTTCATATTTTTTACACCTTTTCAGGCAATTCTTGTTTTTGAACACCGCTTCATGCACCTCCTATTTGTCAGACTGTTTCATGCTCTTCATATTTTTGAAACATTTTGAAACTCTTTATATTTTTCACACCTTTTCAGACTCTTCATGTTTTTCAACACCGCTTCTTGCTCCTCCTATTTTTCAGACCGTTTCATGCTCCTCATATTTTTGACACCTTTTGAAGCTCTTCATATTTTTCACACCTTTTCAGGCTCTACATATTTTTGAACACCGTTTCATGCTCCTTCTATGTTTAAGACCGTTTCATACACCTCATATTTTTGACACTTTTTGAAGCTCTTCATGTTTTTCACACTTTTTCAGGCTCTTCATGTTTTTGAACACCGCTTCATGCTTCTCCTTTTTTTCAGACCGTTTCATGCTCCTCATATTTTTCACACTCTTTGAAGCTCTTCATATTTTTCACACCTGTCAGGCTCTTCATGTTTTTGAACACCGCTTCATGCTCCACGTATTTTTCAGACCGTATCATGCTCCTCATATTTTCCCCACCTTTTCAGGCTCTTCATATTTTCGAACACCGCTTCATGCTCCTCCTATTTTTCAGGCCGTTTCATGCTCCTCATATTTTTGACACCTTTTGAAGCTCTTCATGTTTTTCACACCTTTTCAGGCTGTTCATGTTTTTCAACACCGCTTCATGCTCCTCCATTTTTTCAGCCCGTATCATTCTCCTCATATTTTTCACATCTTTTGTAGCTCTTCATATATTACACAACTTTTCAGGCTCTTCATGTTTTTCAACCCCGCTTCATTCTCCTCCTATTTTTCAGAACGTTTCATGTTCCTCATATTTTTGGCACCTTTTGAAGCTCTTCATATATTTCACTCTTTTCAGGCTCTTCATGTTTTTCAACACCGTTTCATGCTCCTCCTATTTTTCAGACCGTTTCATGCTCCTCATATTTTTGACACTTTTTGAAGCTCTTCATGTTTTTCACACCTTTTCAGGCTTTTCAAGTTTTTCAACACCGCTTCATGCGCCTCCTATTTTTCAGACCGTTTCAGGCTCCTAATATTGTTAACACCTTTCCAGGCTCTTCATATTCTGCAACACCGCTTCATTTTCCTCCTGTTTCTCAGAGAGTTTCAGGTTCCTCATATATTTAACGCCTTTTTAAGCTCGTCATATATTTCACACATTTTCAGGCTCTTCATATGTTTCAACAACAATTCATTCTCCTCCTGTTTCTCAGAGCGTTTCAGGTTCCTCATATATTTCCCGCCTGTTTAAGCTCTTCATATATTTCACACTTTTCAGGCTCTTCATATTTTTCAACACCGCTTCATGCTCCTCCAATTTTTCAGAACATTTCATGCTCCTAAAATTTTTGACACCTTTTGAAGCTCTTCATATATTTCACAACCTTTCAGTCTCTTCAGGTTTTTCAACACCGCTTCTTGCTCCTCCTATTTTTCAGACCGTTTCATGCTCCTCAAATATTAGACACTTTTTGAATCTCTTCATATTTTTCACACCTTTTCAGGCAATTCTTGTTTTTGAACACCGCTTCATGCTCCTCCTATTTTTCAGATCGTTTCATGCTCCTCATATTTTTGACACCTTTTGAAGCTCTTTATATATTTCACACCGTTTCAGTCTCTTCAGGTTTTTCAACACCGCTTCTTACTCCTCCTATTTTTCAGACCGTTTCATGCTCCTCATAATTTTGACACCTTTTTAAGCTCTTCATATTTTTCACAACTTTTCAGGATCTTCATGTTCTTCAACACCAATTGATGTTCCTCCTATTTTTCAGACCGTTTCATGCTCCTCATATTTTTCACACCTTTTGAAGCTCTTAATATATTTCACACCTTTTCAGGCTCTTCATGTTTTTGAACACCGTTTCATGCTAGTCCTATTTTTCAGACTATTTCTTGCTCCTCATCTTTTGACACCTTTTGAAGCTATTCATATTTTTCACGTCTTTTCAGGCTCTTCATGTTTTTGAATTCTGTTTCATGCTCCTCATATTTTTGACACGTTTTGAAGCTCTTCATATATTTCATACCTTTTCAGGCTCTTCATGTTTTTCACAACCGCTTCATGCTCCACCTATTTTTAAGACCGTTTCATGCTCCTAATATTTTTAACACCTTTTCAGGCTCTTCATGTTTTTCAACACCGCTTCATGCTGCTCCTATTTATCAGACTGTTTCATTCTCTTCAAATTTTTGACACCTTTTGAAGCTCTTCATAATTTTCACACCTTTTCAGGCTCTTCACGTTTTTCAACACCGCTTCATGCTCCTCCTATTTTTCAGAGTGTCATGCTCCTCATTTTTTGACACCTTTTGAAGCTCTTCATATTTTTCACACCTTTTCAGGCTCTTCATGTTTTTCAACACCGTTTCATTCTCCTCCTTTTTTTCAGACCGTTTCATGCTCCTCATATTTTTGATATCTTTTGAAGCTCTTCATATTTTTGACACCATTTCAGGGTATTCATGTCTTTCAAGACCGCTTCATGCTCCTCCAAATTTTCAGACCGTTTCATGCTCCTCATATTTTTGACACCTTTTGAAGCTCTTCATATATTTCACAACTTTTCAGGCTCTTCATGCTTTTCAACAGCGCTTCATGCTCCTCCTATTTTTCAGAACGTTCCATACTCCTAACTTGTTTGACACCTTTTGAAGCTCTTCATATATTTCACACCTTTTCAGGCTCTTCATATTTTTCAACACCGCTTCATGCTCCTCCAATTTTTCAGACCATATCATGCTCCTCAAATTTTAACACCTTTTGAAGCTCTTCATATATTTCACACTTTTTCAGGCTCGTCATGTTTTTCAACACCGCTTCTTGCTCTGCCTATTTTTCAGACCGTTTCATGCTCCTCCTATTTTTGACACCTTTTGAAGCTCTTCATATATTTCACTCTTTTCAGGCTCTTCATGTTTTTCAACACTGCTTCATGCTCCTCCAATTTTTCAGACCGTTTCATGCTCCTCCTATTTTTGACACCTTTTGAAGCTCTTCATATATTTCACTCTTTTCAGGCTCTTCATGTTTTTCAACACTGCTTCATGCTCCTCCAATTTTTCAGACCGTTTCATGCTCCTCATATTTTTGACACCTTTTGAAGCTCTTCATATATTTCACTCTTTTCAGGCTCTTCATGTTTTTCAACACCGTTTCATGCTCCTCCTATTTTTCAGACCGTTTCATGCTCCTCATATTTTTGACACTTTTTGAAGCTCTTCATGTTTTTCACACCTTTTCAGGCTTTTCAAGTTTTTCAACACCGCTTCATGCGCCTCCTATTTTTCAGACCGTTTCAGGCTCCTAATATTGTTAACACCTTTCCAGGCTCTTCATATTCTGCAACACCGCTTCATTTTCCTCCTGTTTCTCAGAGAGTTTCAGGTTCCTCATATATTTAACGCCTTTTTAAGCTCGTCATATATTTCACACATTTTCAGGCTCTTCATATGTTTCAACAACAATTCATTCTCCTCCTGTTTCTCAGAGCGTTTCAGGTTCCTCATATATTTCCCGCCTTTTTAAGCTCTTCATATATTTCACACTTTTCAGGCTCTTCATATTTTTCAACACCGCTTCATGCTCCTCCAATTTTTCAGAACATTTCATGCTCCTAAAATTTTTGACACCTTTTGAAGCTCTTCATATATTTCACAACCTTTCAGTCTCTTCAGGTTTTTCAACACCGCTTCTTGCTCCTCCTATTTTTCAGACCGTTTCATGCTCCTCAAATATTAGACACTTTTTGAATCTCTTCATATTTTTCACACCTTTTCAGGCAATTCTTGTTTTTGAACACCGCTTCATGCTCCTCCTATTTTTCAGATCGTTTCATGCTCCTCATATTTTTGACACCTTTTGAAGCTCTTTATATATTTCACACCGTTTCAGTCTCTTCAGGTTTTTCAACACCGCTTCTTACTCCTCCTATTTTTCAGACCGTTTCATGCTCCTCATAATTTTGACACCTTTTTAAGCTCTTCATATTTTTCACAACTTTTCAGGATCTTCATGTTCTTCAACACCAATTGATGTTCCTCCTATTTTTCAGACCGTTTCATGCTCCTCATATTTTTCACACCTTTTGAAGCTCTTAATATATTTCACACCTTTTCAGGCTCTTCATGTTTTTGAACACCGTTTCATGCTAGTCCTATTTTTCAGACTATTTCTTGCTCCTCATCTTTTGACACCTTTTGAAGCTATTCATATTTTTCACGTCTTTTCAGGCTCTTCATGTTTTTGAATTCTGTTTCATGCTCCTCATATTTTTGACACGTTTTGAAGCTCTTCATATATTTCATACCTTTTCAGGCTCTTCATGTTTTTCACAACCGCTTCATGCTCCACCTATTTTTAAGACCGTTTCATGCTCCTAATATTTTTAACACCTTTTCAGGCTCTTCATGTTTTTCAACACCGCTTCATGCTGCTCCTATTTATCAGACTGTTTCATTCTCTTCAAATTTTTGACACCTTTTGAAGCTCTTCATAATTTTCACACCTTTTCAGGCTCTTCACGTTTTTCAACACCGCTTCATGCTCCTCCTATTTTTCAGAGTGTCATGCTCCTCATTTTTTGACACCTTTTGAAGCTCTTCATATTTTTCACACCTTTTCAGGCTCTTCATGTTTTTCAACACCGTTTCATTCTCCTCCTTTTTTTCAGACCGTTTCATGCTCCTCATATTTTTGATATCTTTTGAAGCTCTTCATATTTTTGACACCATTTCAGGGTATTCATGTCTTTCAAGACCGCTTCATGCTCCTCCAAATTTTCAGACCGTTTCATGCTCCTCATATTTTTGACACCTTTTGAAGCTCTTCATATATTTCACAACTTTTCAGGCTCTTCATGCTTTTCAACAGCGCTTCATGCTCCTCCTATTTTTCAGAACGTTCCATACTCCTAACTTGTTTGACACCTTTTGAAGCTCTTCATATATTTCACACCTTTTCAGGCTCTTCATATTTTTCAACACCGCTTCATGCTCCTCCAATTTTTCAGACCATATCATGCTCCTCAAATTTTAACACCTTTTGAAGCTCTTCATATATTTCACACTTTTTCAGGCTCGTCATGTTTTTCAACACCGCTTCTTGCTCTGCCTATTTTTCAGACCGTTTCATGCTCCTCCTATTTTTGACACCTTTTGAAGCTCTTCATATATTTCACTCTTTTCAGGCTCTTCATGTTTTTCAACACTGCTTCATGCTCCTCCAATTTTTCAGACCGTTTCATGCTCCTCATATTTTTGACACCTTTTGAAGCTCTTCATATTTTTCACACCTTTTCAGGCTCTTCTTGTTTTTGAACACTGTTTCATGCTCCTCCTATATTTGACACCTTTTGAAGCTCTTCATATTTTTCACACTTTTTCAGGCTCTTCATATTTTTAAACAGCGCTTCATGTTCCTCATATTTTTGATACGTTTTGAAGCTCTTCATATTTTTCACACCTTTTCAGGCTCTTCATGTTTTTCAACACAGCTTCATGCTCCTCCTACTTTTGAGACCTTTTCATTCTCCTCATATTTTTGACACCTTTTGAAACTCTTCATGATTTTCACACCTTTTCATGCTCTTCATCTTTGCAACACCGCTTCATGCTCCTCCTATTTTTCAGACCGTTTCATGCTCCTCATATTTTTGACACTTTTTGAAGCTCTTCATGTTTTTCACACCTTTTCAGACTTTTCAAGTTTTTCAACACCGCTTCATGCTCCTCCTATTTTTCTGGCCGTTTCATGCTCCTCATATTTTTGACACCTTTTGAAGCTCTTCTTGTTTTTCACACCTTTTCAGGCTGTTCATGTTTTTCAACACCGCTTCATGCTCCTCCTTCTTTTCAGCCCGTATCATTCTCCTCATATTTTTCACATCTTTTGAAGCTCTTCATATATTACACAACTTTTCAGGCTCTTCATGTTTTTCTACCCCGCTACATGCTCCTCCTATTTTTCAGACCGTTTCATGTTCCTCATATTTTTGACACCTTTTGAAGCTCTTCATATATTTCACTCTTTTCAGGCTCTTCATGTTTTTCAACACCGTTTCATGCTCCTCCTAGTTTTCAGACCGTTTCATGCTCCTCATATTTTTGACACTTTTTGAAGCTCTTCATGTTTTTCACACCTTTTCAGGCTTTTCAAGTTTTTCAACACCGCTTCATGCGCCTCCTATTTTTCAGACTGTTTCAGGCTCCTAATATTGTTAACACCTTTTCAGGCTCTTCAAGTTTTTCAACACCACTTCATGCTCCACCTATTTTTCAGAACGTTTCATGCTCCTAATATTTTTAACACCTTTTCAGGCTCTTCATATTTTTCAACACCGCTTGATGTTCCTCCTATCTTTCAGACCGTATCATGCTCCTCAAATTTTAACACCTTTTGAAGCTCTTCATATATTTCACACTTTTTAAGTCTCGTCATGTTTTTCAGCAGCGCTTCATGCTCCTCCTATTTTTCAGACCGTTTCATGCTCCTAATATTTTTAACACCTTTTCAGGCTCTTCAAGTTTTTCAACACCGCTTCATGACCCACCTATTTTTCAGATCGTTTCATGCTCCTCATATTTTTGACACCTTTTGAAGCTCTTCATATATTTCACTCTTTCAAGGCTCTTCATATTTTTCACACCTTTTCAGGCTCTTCAAGTATTTCAACACCGCTTCATGTTCCCTCTATTTTTCATACCGTTTCATGCTCCTCATATTTTTGACAAATTTTGAAACTCTTCATATGATTCACACCTTTTCAGGCTCTTCAAGTTTTTGAACACCTCTTCATGCTCCTCCTATTTTTCAGACCGTTTCATGCTCCTCATATTTTTGACACTTTTTGAAGCTCTTCATATTTTTCACACCTTTTCAGAATCTTCAAGTATTTCAACACCGCTTCATGTTCCCTCCATTTTTCATACCGTTTCATGCTCCTCATATTTTTGACAAATTTTGAAACTCTTCATATGATTCACACCTTTTCAGGCTCTTCATGTTTTTGAACACCTCTTCATGCTCCTCCTATTTTTCAGACCGTTTCATGCTCCTCATATTTTTGACACTTTTTGAAGCTCTTCATATTTTTCACACCTTTTCAGAATCTTCATGTTTTTCAACACCGCTTCATGTTCCTCCTATTTTTCAGACCGTATCATGCTCCTCAAATTTTAACACCTTTGAAGCTCTTCATGTATTTCACACTTTTTCAGGCTCTTCATGTTTTTCATCACCCTTCATGCTCCACCTATTTTTAAGACCGTTTCATGCTCCTCATATTTTCGACACCTTTTGAAGCTCTTCATTTATTTCACTCTTTTCAGGCTCTTCATGTTTTTCAACACCGTTTAATGCTCCTCATATTTTTGACACTTTTTTAAGCTCTTCATATTTTTCACACCTTTTCAGGCTCTTCATGTGAACACCGCTTCATGCTCCACCTATTTTTCACACCGTATCATGCTCCTCATATTTTTCCCACCTTTTCAGGCCCTTCATATTTCTGAACACCGCTTCATGCTCCTCCTATTTTTCTGGCTGTTTCATGCTCCTCATATTTTTGACACCTTTTGAAGCTCTTCATGTTTTTCACACCGTTTCAGGCTGTTCATGTTTTTCAACACCGCTTCATGCTCCTCCTTCTTTTCAGCCCGTATCATTCTCCTCATATATTTCACATCTTTTGAAGCTCTTCATATATTACACAACTTTTCAGGCTCTTCATGTTTTCAACCCCGCTTCATGCTCCTCCTATTTTTCAGACCGTTTCATGTTCCTCATATTTTTGACACCTTTTGAAGCTCTTCATATATTTCACTCTTTTCAGGCTCTTCATGTTTTTCAACACCGTTTCATGCTCCTCCTATTTTTCAGACCGTTTCATGCTCCTCATAATTTTGACACTTCTTGAAGCTCTTCATGTTTTTCACACCTTTTCAGGCTTTTCAAGTTTTTCAACACCCCTTTATGCGCCTCCTATTTTTCAGACCGTTTCAGGCTCCTAATATTGTTAACACCTTTTCAGGCTCTTCAAGTTTTTCAACACCACTTCATGCTCCACCTATTTTTCAAACCGTTTCATGCTCCTCATATATTTCCCACGTTTTCAGGCGCTTCATATTTCTGAACACCGCTTCAAGCTCCTCCTATTTTTCTGGCCGTTTCATGCTCCTCATATTTTTGACACCTTTTGAAGCTCTTCATGTTTTTCACACCGTTTCAGGCTGTTCATGTTTTTCAACACCGCTTCATGCTCCTCCTTCTTTTCAGCCCGTATCATTCTCCTCATATTTTTCACATCTTTTGAAGCTCTTCATATATTACACAACTTTTCAGGCTCTTCATGTTTTTCAACCCCGCTTCATGCTCCTCCTATTTTTCAGACCGTTTCATGTTCCTCATATTTTTGACACCTTTTGAAGCTCTTCATATATTTCACTCTTTTCAGGCTCTTCATGTTTTTCAACACCGTTTCATGCTCCTCCTATTTTTCAGACCGTTTCATGCTCCTCATATTTTTGACACCTTTTGAAGCTCTTCATGTTTTTCACACCTTTTCAGGCTTTTCAAGCTTTTCAACACTGCTTTATGCGCCTCCTATTTTTCAGACCGTTTCAGGCTCCTAATATTGTTAACACCTTTTCAGGCTCTTCATATTCTTCAACACCGCTTCATTCTCCTACTGTTTCTCAGAGCGTTTCAGGTTCCTCATATATTTCACGCCTTTTTAAGCTCGTCATATATTTCACACCTTTTCAGGCTCTTCATATTTTTCAACACCGATTCATTCTCCTCCTGTTTCTCAGAGCGTTTCAGGGTCCTCATATATTTCCCGCCTTCTTAAGCTCTTCATATATTTCACACCTTTTCAGGCTCTTCATATTTTTCAACACCGCTTCATGCTCCTCCAATTTTTCTGACAGTTTCATGCTCCTAAAATTTTTGACACCTTTTGAAGCTCTTCATATATTTCACAACTTTTCAGGCTCTTCATATTTTTCAACACCGCTTCATTCTCCTCCTGTTTTTCAGAGCGTTTCAGGTTCCTTATACATTTCATGCCTTTTTAAGCTCTTCATATATTTCACACCTTTTCAGGCTCTTCAGGTTTTTCAACACCGCTTCTTGCTCCTCCTATTTTTCAGACCGTTTCATGCTCCTCATATTTTTGACACTTTTTGAAGCTCTTCATATTTTTCACACCTTTTCAGGCTCTTCATATTTTTCAACACCGCTTCATGCTCCTCCTATTTTTCAGACCGTATCATGCTCCTCAAATTTTAACACCTTTGAAGCTCTTCATGTATTTCACACTTTTTCAGGCTCTTCATGTTTTTCCTCACCCTTCATGCTCCACCTACTTTTCAGACCGTTTCATGCTCCTCATATTTTTGACACCTTTTGAAGCTCTTCATTTATTTCACTCTTTTCAGGCTCTTCATGTTTTTAAACACCGTTTAATGCTCCTCATATTTTTGACACTTTTTTAAGCTCTTCATATTTTTCACACCTTTTCAGGCTCTTCAAGTATTTCAACACCGCTTCATGTTCCCTCTATTTTTCATACCGTTTCATGCTCCTCATATTTTTGACAAATTTTGAAACTCTTCATATGATTCACACCTTTTCAGGCTCTTCATGTTTTTGAACACCTCTTCATGCTCCTCCTATTTTTCAGACCGTTTCATGCTCCTCATATTTTTGACACTTTTTGAAGCTCTTCATATTTTTCACACCTTTTCAGAATCTTCATGTTTTTCAACACCGCTTCATGTTCCTCCTATTTTTCAGACCGTATCATGCTCCTCAAATTTTAACACCTTTGAAGCTCTTCATGTTTTTCACACCTTTTCAGGCTGTTCATGTTTTTCAACACCGCTTCATGCTCCTCCTTCTTTTCAGCCCGTATCATTCTCCTCATATTTTTCACATCTTTTGAAGCTCTTCATATATTACACAACTTTTCAGGCTCTTCATGTTTTTCAACCCCGCTTCATGCTCCTCCTATTTTTCAGACCGTTTCATGTTCCTCATATTTTTGACACCTTTTGAAGCTCTTCATATATTTCACTCTTTTCAGGCTCTTCATGTTTTTCAACACCGTTTCATGCTCCTCCTATTTTTCAGACCGTTTCATGCTCCTCATATTTTTGACACCTTTTGAAGCTCTTCATGTTTTTCACACCTTTTCAGGCTTTTCAAGCTTTTCAACACTGCTTTATGCGCCTCCTATTTTTCAGACCGTTTCAGGCTCCTAATATTGTTAACACCTTTTCAGGCTCTTCATATTCTTCAACACCGCTTCATTCTCCTACTGTTTCTCAGAGCGTTTCAGGTTCCTCATATATTTCACGCCTTTTTAAGCTCGTCATATATTTCACACCTTTTCAGGCTCTTCATATTTTTCAACACCGATTCATTCTCCTCCTGTTTCTCAGAGCGTTTCAGGGTCCTCATATATTTCCCGCCTTCTTAAGCTCTTCATATATTTCACACCTTTTCAGGCTCTTCATATTTTTCAACACCGCTTCATGCTCCTCCAATTTTTCTGACAGTTTCATGCTCCTAAAATTTTTGACACCTTTTGAAGCTCTTCATATATTTCACAACTTTTCAGGCTCTTCATATTTTTCAACACCGCTTCATTCTCCTCCTGTTTTTCAGAGCGTTTCAGGTTCCTTATACATTTCACGCCTTTTTAAGCTCTTCATATATTTCACACCTTTTCAGGCTCTTCAGGTTTTTCAACACCGCTTCATGTTCCCTCTATTTTTCATACCGTTTCATGCTCCTCATATTTTTGACAAATTTTGAAACTCTTCATATGATTCACACCTTTTCAGGCTCTTCATGTTTTTGAACACCTCTTCATGCTCCTCCTATTTTTCAGACCGTTTCATGCTCCTCATATTTTTGACACTTTTTGAAGCTCTTCATATTTTTCACACCTTTTCAGAATCTTCATGTTTTTCAACACCGCTTCATGTTCCTCCTATTTTTCAGACCGTATCATGCTCCTCAAATTTTAACACCTTTGAAGCTCTTCATGTATTTCACACTTTTTCAGGCTCTTCATGTTTTTCATCACCCTTCATGCTCCACCTATTTTTAAGACCGTTTCATGCTCCTCATATTTTCGACACCTTTTGAAGCTCTTCATTTATTTCACTCTTTTCAGGCTCTTCATGTTTTTCAACACCGTTTAATGCTCCTCATATTTTTGACACTTTTTTAAGCTCTTCATATTTTTCACACCTTTTCAGGCTCATCATGTGAACACCGCTTCATGCTCCACCTATTTTTCACACCGTATCATGCTCCTCATATTTTTCCCACCTTTTCAGGCCCTTCATATTTCTGAACACCGCTTCATGCTCCTCCTATTTTTCTGGCCGTTTCATGCTCCTCATATTTTTGACACCTTTTGAAGCTCTTCATGTTTTTCACACCGTTTCAGGCTGTTCATGTTTTTCAACACCGCTTCATGCTCCTCCTTCTTTTCAGCCCGTATCATTCTCCTCATATATTTCACATCTTTTGAAGCTCTTCATATATTACACAACTTTTCAGGCTCTTCATGTTTTCAACCCCGCTTCATGCTCCTCCTATTTTTCAGACCGTTTCATGTTCCTCATATTTTTGACACCTTTTGAAGCTCTTCATATATTTCACTCTTTTCAGGCTCTTCATGTTTTTCAACACCGTTTCATGCTCCTCCTATTTTTCAGACCGTTTCATGCTCCTCATAATTTTGACACTTCTTGAAGCTCTTCATGGTTTTCACACCTTTTCAGGCTTTTCAAGTTTTTCAACACCCCTTTATGCGCCTCCTATTTTTCAGACCGTTTCAGGCTCCTAATATTGTTAACACCTTTTCAGGCTCTTCAAGTTTTTCAACACCACTTCATGCTCCACCTATTTTTCAAACCGTTTCATGCTCCTCATATTTTTCCCACGTTTTCAGGCGCTTCATATTTCTGAACACCGCTTCATGCTCCTCCTATTTTTCTGGCCGTTTCATGCTCCTCATATTTTTGACACCTTTTGAAGCTCTTCATGTTTTTCACACCTTTTCAGGCTGTTCATGTTTTTCAACACCGCTTCATGCTCCTCCTTCTTTTCAGCCCGTATCATTCTCCTCATATTTTTCACATCTTTTGAAGCTCTTCATATATTACACAACTTTTCAGGCTCTTCATGTTTTTCAACCCCGCTTCATGCTCCTCCTATTTTTCAGACCGTTTCATGTTCCTCATATTTTTGACACCTTTTGAAGCTCTTCATATATTTCACTCTTTTCAGGCTCTTCATGTTTTTCAACACCGTTTCATGCTCCTCCTATTTTTCAGACCGTTTCATGCTCCTCATATTTTTGACACCTTTTGAAGCTCTTCATGTTTTTCACACCTTTTCAGGCTTTTCAAGCTTTTCAACACTGCTTTATGCGCCTCCTATTTTTCAGACCGTTTCAGGCTCCTAATATTGTTAACACCTTTTCAGGCTCTTCATATTCTTCAACACCGCTTCATTCTCCTACTGTTTCTCAGAGCGTTTCAGGTTCCTCATATATTTCACGCCTTTTTAAGCTCGTCATATATTTCACACCTTTTCAGGCTCTTCATATTTTTCAACACCGATTCATTCTCCTCCTGTTTCTCAGAGCGTTTCAGGGTCCTCATATATTTCCCGCCTTTTTAAGCTCTTCATATATTTCACACCTTTTCAGCCGCTTCATATTTTTCAACACCGCTTCATGCTCCTCCAATTTTTCAGACCGTTTCATGCTCCTAAAATTTTTGACACCTTTTGAAGCTCTTCATATATTTCACAACTTTTCAGGATCTTCATATTTTTCAACACCGCTTCATTCTCCTCCTGTTTTTCAGAGCGTTTCAGGGTCCTCATATATTTCCCGCCTTTTTAAGCTCTTCATATATTTCACACCTTTTCAGGCTCTTCATATTTTTCAACACCGCTTCTTGCTCCTCCTATTTTTCAGACCGTTTCATGCTCCTCATATTTTTGACACTTTTTGAAGCTCCTCATATTTTTCACACCTTTTCAGGCTCTTCATATTTTTCAACACCGCTTCATGCTCCTCCTATTTTTCAGACCGTATCATGCTCCTCAAATTTTATCACCTTTGAAGCTCTTCATGTATTTCACACTTTTTCAGGCTCTTCATGTTTTTCATCACCCTTCATGCTCCACCTATTTTTCAGACCGTTTCATGCTCCTCATATTTTTGACACCTTTTGAAGCTCTTCATTTATTTCACTCTTTTCAGGCTCTTCATGTTTTTCAACCCCGCTTCATGCTCCTCCAATTTTTCAGACCGTTTCATGCTCCTCATATTTTTGACACCTTTTGAATCTCTTCATATTTTTCACACCTTTTCAGGCTCTTCTTGTTTTTGAACACTGTTTCATGCTCCTCCTCTATTTGACACCTTTTGAAGCTCTTCATATTTTTCACACTTTTTCAGGCTCTTCATATTTTTAAACAGCGCTTCATGCTCCTCATATTTTTGATACATTTTGAAGCTCTTCATATTTTTCACACCTTTTCAGGCTCTTCATGTTTTTCAACACCACTTCATGCTCCTAACATATTTGACACCTTTTGAAGCTATTCATATATTTCACACCTTTTCAGACTCTTCATGTTTTTCAAACCTTTTCAGGCTCTTCATGTTTGTCAACACTGCTTCTTGCTTCTCCTATTTTTCAGACAGTATCATGCTCCTCATATTTTTCAAACCTTTTGAAGCTCTTCATATATTTGACACATTTTCAGACTCTTCATGTTTTTCACACCTTTTCAGGCTCTTCATGTTTTTCAACCCCGCTTCATGCGCCTCCTATTTTTCAGACCGTTTCAGGCTCCTAATATTGCTAACACCTTTTCAGGCTCTTCAAGTTTTTCAACACCACTTCATGCTCCACCTATTTTTCAAACCGTTTCATGCTCCTAATATTTTTAACACCTTTTCAGGCTCTTCATGTTTTTCAACACCGCTTCATGATCCTCCTATCTTTCAGACCGTATCATGCTCCTCAAATTTTAACACCTTTTGAAGCTCTTCATATATTTCACACTTTTTCAGTCTCGTCATGTTTTTCAGCACCGCTTCATGCTCCACCTATTTTTCAGACCGTTTCATGCTCCTCATATTTTTCACACCTTCTGAAGCGGTTCATATTTTTCACACATTTACAGGCTCTTCATGTTTTCAACACCGTTTCATACTCCTCCTATTTTTCAGATCGCTTCATGCTCCTCATATTTTTGACACCTTTTGAAGCTCTTCATATTTTTCACAGCTTTTCATGCTCTTCATGTTTTTGAACACCGTTTCATGCTCCTCCTATTTTTCAGACCGTTTCAGGCTCCTAATATTGTTAACACCTTTTCAGGCTCTTCATATTCTTCAACACCGCTTCATTCTCCTACTGTTTCTCAGAGCGTTTCAGGTTCCTCATATATTTCACGCCTTTTTAAGCTCGTCATATATTTCACACCTTTTCAGGCTCTTCATATTTTTCAACACCGATTCATTCTCCTCCTGTTTCTCAGAGCGTTTCAGGGTCCTCATATATTTCCCGCCTTCTTAAGCTCTTCATATATTTCACACCTTTTCAGGCTCTTCATATTTTTCAACACCGCTTCATGCTCCTCCAATTTTTCTGACAGTTTCATGCTCCTAAAATTTTTGACACCTTTTGAAGCTCTTCATATATTTCACAACTTTTCAGGCTCTTCATATTTTTCAACACCGCTTCATTCTCCTCCTGTTTTTCAGAGCGTTTCAGGTTCCTTATACATTTCATGCCTTTTTAAGCTCTTCATATATTTCACACCTTTTCAGGCTCTTCAGGTTTTTCAACACCGCTTCTTGCTCCTGCTATTTTTCAGACCGTTTCATGCTCCTCATATTTTTGACACTTTTTGAAGCTCTTCATATTTTTCACATCTTTTCAGAGTCTTCATGTTTTTCAACACCGCTTCATGCTCCTCCTATTTTTCAGACCGTATCATGCTCCTCAAATTTTAACACCTTTGAAGCTCTTCATGTATTTCACACTTTTTCAGGCTCTTCATGTTTTTCCTCACCCTTCATGCTCCACCTACTTTTCAGACCGTTTCATGCTCCTCATATTTTTGACACCTTTTGAAGCTCTTCATTTATTTCACTCTTTTCAGGCTCTTCATGTTTTGCAACACCGTTTAATGCTCCTCATATTTTTGACACTTTTTTAAGCTCTTCATATTTTTCACACCTTTTCAGGCTCTTCATGTGAACACCGCTTCATGCTCCACCTATTTTTCAGACCGTATCATTCTCCTCATATTTTTCACATCTTTTGAAGGTCTTCATATATTACACAACTTTTCAGGCTCTTCATGTTTTCAACCCCGCTTCATGCTCCTCCTATTTTTCAGACCGTTTCATGTTCCTCATATTTTCGACACCTTTTGAAGCTCTTCATATATTTCACTCTTTTCAGGCTCTTCATGTTTTTCAACACCGTTTCATGCTCCTCCTATTTTTCAGATCGTTTCATGCTCCTCATAATTTTGACACCTTTTGACGCTCTTCATATTTTTCACAACTTTTCAGGATCTTCATGTTCTTCAATACCATTTGATGCTCCTCCTATTTTTCAGACCGTTTCATGCTCCTCATCTTTTTGACACCTTTTGTAGCTCTTCATATTTTTCACATTTTTTCAGGCTCTTCATGTTTTTGAATACCGTTTCATGCTCCTCATATTTTTTACACGTTTTGAAGCTCTTCATATATTTCACACCTTTTCAGGCTCTTCATGTTTTTCACAACCGCTTCATGCTCCACCTATTTTTAAGACCGTTTCATGCTCCTAATATTTTTAACACCTTTTCAGGCTCTTCATGTTTTTCAACACCGCTTCATGCTGCTCCTATTTATCAGACTGTTTCATTCTCTTCAAATTTTTGACACCTTTTGAAGCTCTTCATAATTTTCACACCTTTTCAGGCTCTTCATGTTTTTCAACACAGCTTCATGCTCCTCCTATTTTTCAGACTGTCATGCTCCTCATTTTTTTGACACCTTTTGAAGCTCTTCATAATTTTCACACCTTTTCAGGCTCTTCATGTTTTTCAACCCCGCTTCATGCTCCTCCTATTTTTCAGACCATTTCATGCTCCTCATATTTTTGACACTTTTGAAGCTCTTCATATATTTCACTCTTTTCAGGCTATTCATGTTTTTCAACACCGTTTCATGCTTCTCCTATTTTTCAGACCGTTTCATGCTCCTCATATTTTTGACACTTTTTGAAGCTCTTCATGTTTTTCACACCTTTTCAGGCTTTTCAAGTTTTTCAACACCGCTTTATGCGCCTCCTATTTTTCAGACCGTTTCAGGCTCCTAATATTGCTAACACCTTTTCAGGCTCTTCAAGTTTTTCAACACCACTTCATGCTCCACCTATTTTTCAAACCGTTTCATGCTCCTAATATTTTTAACACCTTTTCAGGCTCTTCATGTTTTTCAAAACCGCTTCATGATCCTCCTATCTTTCAGACCGTATCATGCTCCTCAAATTTTAACACCTTTTGAAGCTCTTCATATATTTCACACTTTTTCAGTCTCATCATGTTTTTCAGCACCGCTTCATGCTCCACCTATTTTTCAGACCGTTTCATGCTCCTAATATTTTTAACACCTTTTCAGGCTCTTCAAGTTTTTCAACACCGCTTCATGACCCACCTATTTTTCAGATCGTTTCATGCTCCTCATATTTTTGACACTTTTTGAAGCTCTTCATATATTTCACTCTTTTCAGGCTCTTCATATTTTTCACACCTTTTCAGGCTCTTCAAGTATTTCAACACCACTTCATGTTCCCTCTATTTTTCAGACCGTTTCATGCTCCTCATATTTTTGACACTTTTTGAAGCTCTTCATATATTTCACTCTTTTCAGGCTCTTCAAAATTTTCACACCTTTTCAGGCTCTTCATGTTTTTCAACACAGCTTCATGCTCCTCCTATTTTTCAGACTGTCATGCTCCTCATTTTTTTGACACCTTTTGAAGCTCTTCATATTTTTCACACCTTTTCAGGCTCTTCATGTTTTTCAACACCGTTTCATGCTCCTCCTATTTTTCAGACTTTTTCATGCTTCTCATATTTTTGACACCTTTTGAAGCTCTTCATATTTTTCACACCTTTTCAAGCTCTTCATGTTTTTCAACACCGCTTCATGCTCCTCCCATTTTTCAGACCGTTTCATGCTCCTCTCATTTTTGACACCTTTTGAAGCTCTTCATATTTTTCACACATTTTGAAGCTCTTTATATTTTTTACACTTTTTTAAGCTCTTCATATTTTTCAAAACTTTTCAGCCTCTTCATATTTTTGAACATCTTTTCAGGCTCTTCATTTTTTCCAACTCCGCTTGATGCTCCTCCTATTTTTCAGACCATTTCATGCTCCTCATAATTTTGACACCTTTTGAAGCTTTTGATATTTTTCACACATTTTCAGGCTCTTCATGTTGTTCAACACCGCTTCATGCTCCTCCTATTTTTCAGACTGTTTCATGCTCCTCATATTTTTGACACTTTTTGAAGCTCTTCATATATTTCACTCTTTTCAGGCTCTTCATAATTTTCACACCTTTTCAGGCTCTTCATGTTTTTCAACACAGCTTCATGCTCCTCCTATTTTTCAGACTGTCATGCTCCTCATTTTTTTGACACCTTTTGAAGCTCTTCATATTTTTCACACCTTTTCAGGCTCTTCATGTTTTTCAACACCGTTTCATGCTCCTCCTATTTTTCAGACTTTTTCATGCTTCTCATATTTTTGACACCTTTTGAAGCTCTTCATATTTTTCACACCTTTTCAAGCTCTTCATGTTTTTCAACACCGCTTCATGCTCCTCCCATTTTTCAGACCGTTTCATGCTCCTCTCATTTTTGACACCTTTTGAAGCTCTTCATATTTTTCACACATTTTGAAGCTCTTTATATTTTTTACACTTTTTTAAGCTCTTCATATTTTTCAAAACTTTTCAGCCTCTTCATATTTTTGAACATCTTTTCAGGCTCTTCATTTTTTCCAACTCCGCTTGATGCTCCTCCTATTTTTCAGACCATTTCATGCTCCTCATAATTTTGACACCTTTTGAAGCTTTTGATATTTTTCACACATTTTCAGGCTCTTCATGTTGTTCAACACCGCTTCATGCTCCTCCTATTTTTCAGACTGTTTCATGCTCCTCATATTTTTGACACCTTTTGAAGCTCTTCATATTTTTCACACCTTTTCAGGCTCTTCATGTTTTTGAACACCACTTCTTGCTCCTTAATTTTTGGAGATAGTTTCATGCTTCTCATATTTTTGACACCTTTTGAAGCTCTTCATATTTTTCACACCTTTTAAGGCTCTGCATGCTTTTCAATACTGCTTCATGCTACTCCTATTTTTCAGACCGTTTCATGCTCCTCATATTTTTGACATCGTTTGAAGCTCTTCATATTTTTCACACCTTTTCAGGCTCCTCATGTTTTTCAAAACCGCTTCATGCTCCTCCTATTTTTCAGACCGTTTCATGCTCCTCATATTTTTCACACCTTTTATGGCTCTTCGTATTTTTCACAGCTTTTCAGGCTCTTCGTGTTTTTCAACACTGCTTCATGCTCCTCCTATATTTCAGACCGTTTCATGCTACTCATAATTTTCACACCTTTTGAAGCTCTTCATATTTTTCACACATTTTCAGGCTCTTCTACTTTTTCAACAGCGCTTCATTCTCCTCCTATTTTTCAGACTGTTTCATGCTCCTCATATTTTTGACACCGTTTGAAGCTCTTCATATTTTTCACACGTTTTCAGGCTCTTCATGTTTTTCAACAGCGCTTCTTGCTCCTCCTATTTTTCAGACAGTTTCTTGCTCCTCATATTTTTCAGACTTTCTGAAGCTCTTCAGATTTTTCACACCTTTTCAGGCTCTTCATGTTTTTGAACACCGTTTGATACTCCTCATAATTTTCAGGCCGTTTCATGCTCCTCTTATTTTTGACACCTTTTGAAGCTCTTCACGTTTTTCAACACCGTTTCATGCTCCTCTTAATTTTCAGACCATTTGATCCTCCTCTTATTTTTCAGACCGTTTCATGCTCCTCATATTTTTGACACCTTTTGAAGCTCTTCATATTTTTCACACCTTTTCAGGCTCTTCATGTTTTTCAACACCATTTCATGCTCCTCATATTTTTGATAGCTTTTTAAGCTCTTCATATTTTTCACACCTTCTCAGGCTTTTCATGTTTCTGAACACCGTTTCATGCTAATCCTATTTTTCAGACCGTTTCACGCTCCTCATATTTTTGAAACCTTTTGAAGCTCTTCATATTTTTAACACCTTTTCAGGCTCTTCAAGTAATTCAACAACGTTTCATGCTCCTCCTATTTTTCAGACCCATTCATGCTCCTGATATTTTTGACACCTTTTGAAGCTCTTCATATTTTTCACACCCTTTCAGGTTCTTCATGTTTGTCAACACCGTTTCATGCCAATCCTATTTTTCAGACGGTTTCACGCTCCTCATATTTTTGACACCGTTTGAAGCTCTTCATATTTTTATCACCTTTTCAGGCTCTTAAAGTTTTTCAACAACGTTTCATGCTCCTCCTGTTTTTCAGACGTTTACATCCTCCTCATTTTCCTGAAACTTTTTGAAGCTTTTCATATTTTTCACATCTTTTCATGCTCTTCATGTTTTTCAACACGGTTTCATGCTCCTCCTGTTTTTCAGCCCGTTTCATGCTCCTCGTATTTTTGACACTTTTTGAAGCTCTTCATATTTTTCAACACCGTTTCATGCTTGTCCTATTTTTCAGACCGTTTCATGGTCCTCATTATTTCAGACCGTTTCATTCTTCTCATATTTTTGACACCTTTTGCAGCTCTTCATATTTTTCACACCTTTTCAGGTTCTTCATGTTTTTCAACATCGTTTCATGCTCCTCCTATTTTTCAGACCTTTTCATGCTCCTCATATTTTTGACACCTTTGAAGCTCTTCATGATTTTCCAACCTTTTCAGGTTCTTCATGTTTTTCAACACCGTCTCATGCTCCTCCTATTTTTCAGACCGTTTCATGCTCCTCATATTTTTGACACCTCTTGAATCTCTTCATATTTTTCACACCTTTTCATGCTCTTCATGTTTTCATACAACGTTTCATGCTCCTCCCATTTTTCAGACCATTTCGTGCTCCTCATATTTTTCAGACCGTCTCATGCTCCTCTTATTTATGACAGCTTTTGAAGCTCTTCATATTTTTCACACATTTTGAAGCTCTTCATATTTTTCAACACCGTTTCATGCTCCTCCAATGTTTATGACCCTTTCATGCTCCTCATATTTTTAACATCTTTTGAAGCTCTTCATATTTTTCAGACCTCTTCAAGCAATTCATGTGTTCAACACCATTTTATGCTCCTCCTATTTTTCAGACCCTTTCATGCTCCTCATATAATTGACACCTTCTGAAGCTCTTCTTATTGTTCACAGCTTTTCAGGCTCTTCATGATTTTCAACACCGTTTCATGCTCCTCCTATTTGTGACAGTTTTGAAGCTCTTCATATTTTTCACACCTATTCAGGCTCTTCATATTTTTCAACACCGTTTGATGCTCGTCCTATTTTTCAGACCTTTTCATGCCCCTCATAATTTTGACACCTTTTGAAAGTCTTCATATTTTTCCACATCATTTCAAGCACTTCATGTTTTTGAACAACATTTCATGCTCCTCCTATTTTTCAGACCGTTTCATTCTCCTCATATTTTTGACACCTTTTGAAGCTCTTCATATATTTCACACATTTTAAGGCTTTTCATTTTTTTCAACACCACTTCATGCTCCTCCTATTTTTCAGACCGTTTCATGCTCATCTCATTTTGACACCTTTTGAAGCTCTTCATATTTTTCACATCTTTTGAAGCTTTTCATATTTTTCACACCTTTTCAGGCTCTTCATGATTTTCAACACCGCTTCATGCTCCTCCTATTTTTCAGACCGTTTCATGCTCATCTCAATTTTGACACCTTTTGAAGCTCTTCATATTTTTCACACGTTTTCAGACTCTTCATGTTTTTCAACACCGCTTCATCCTCCTCCTTTTTTTAAGACCGTTTCATGCTCCTCATATTTTTGACACCTTTTGAAGTTCTTCGTATTTTTACACCTTTTCAGGCTCTTTATATTTTTGAACACCGCTTCATGCTCTCCTATTTTTCAGACCGTTTCATGCTCCTCATAATTTTGACACCTTTTGAAGCTCTTCATATTTTTAACACCTTTTCAGGCTCTTCATGTTTTTGAACACCGCATCATGCTACTCCTATTTTTCAGACCGTTTTATGCTCCTCATATTTTTGACACCTTTTGAAGCTTTCCATATTTTTCACACCTTTTCAGGGTCTTCATTTTTTTCAACAGTGTTTCATGCTCCTCCTATTTTTCAGACCGTTTCATGCTCCTCATATATTTGACACCCTTTGAAGCTCTTCATATATTTCACACCATTTCAGGCTCTTCATGTTTTTCAACACCACTTCATGCTCCTCGTATTTTTAAGACCATTTCATGCTCCTCATATTTTTGACACCTTTAGAATCTCTTCATATTTTTCACACCTTTTCAGGCGCTTCATGTTTTTCAAAAACGCTTCATGCTCCTCCTATCTTGCAGACTGTTTAATCCTCCTCATGTATTTCACACCTTTTGAAGCTCTTCATATTTTTCACACCTTTTCAGGCTCTTCATGTTTATGAACACCATTTCATGCTCCTCCTATTTTGCAGACCGTTTCATTCTCCTCATATTTTTGACACCTTTTGAAGCTCTTCATATTTTTCACACCTTTTCAGGCTCTTTAGGTTTTCTAACACCGCTTCATGCTCCTCCTATTTTTCAAAAGGTTTCATGTTTCTCATATTTTTGACACTTTTTGAAGCTCTTCATATATTTTACACCTTTTCAGGCTCTTCATGTTTTTGAACACCGCTTCATGCTCCTCCTTTTTCAGACAGTTTCATGCTCCTCATATTTTTGACACGTTTTGAAGTTATTCATATTTTTCACACCTTTTCAGGCTCTGCATTTTTTTGAACACAGTTTCATGCTCCTCATATTTTTCACACCTTTTGAAGCTCTTCATATTTTTCACACCTTTCAGGCTCTTCATGTTTTTGAACACCATTTCATGATCCTCCTATTTTTCAGACGGTTTCATGCTCCTCATAACTTTGACACCTTTTGAAGCTCTTCATATTTTTCACACCTTTTCAGTTTCTTCAGGTTTTTTAACACGGCTTCATGCTCCTCGTATTTTTCAGACCGTTTCATGCTCCTCATATTTTTGACACTTTTTGAAGCTCTTCATATTTTTCATACCTTTTCAGGCTCTTAATGTTTTGGAACACCGCTTCATGCTCCTCATATTTTTCAGACCGTTTCATGCTCCTCATATTTTTAACCCTATTGAAGCTCTTCTATTTTTCACAACTTTTCAAGATCTTCAGTTTTTTGAACACGGCTTCATGCTCCTCGTATTTTTCAGACCGTTTCATGCTCCTCATATATTTCACACCGTTTGAAGCTCTTCATATTTTTCACACGTTTTCAGGCTCTTCAGGTTTTTGAACACCGCTTCATGCTCCTCCATTTTTCAGAACTTTTCATGCTCCTCATATTTTTGACACGTTTTGAAACACTTCATATTTTTCACACTTTTTCAGGCTCTTCATATTTGTGAACACTGCTTCATGCTCCTCCTATTTTCATACGGTTTCATGCTCCTCATATTTTTGACACCTTTTGAAGCTCTTCATATTTTTCACACCTTTTCAGGCTCTTCATGTTTTTCAACACCGCTTCATGCTCCTCCTATTTTTCAGACCGTTTCATGCTCCATATATTTTTGGCACCTTTTGAAGCTCTTCATATTTTTCACAGCTTTTCAGGCTCTTCATGTTTTTGAACACTGTTTCATGTTCCTCTTATATTTGACACATTTTGAAGCTCTTCATATTTTTCACACCATTTCACGCTCTTCATTTTTTATCACCGTTTCATGCTCCTCCTATATTTCAGACCGTTTCATTCTCCTCATATTTTTGACACTTTTTGAAGCTATTCATATTTTTCACACCTTTTCAGGCTCTTCATGCTTTTAAACATGGTTTCATGCTCCTCCTATTTTTCAGACCGTTTCATGCTCCTCAAATTTTGGCACCTTTTGAAGCTCTTTATATTTTTAACACTTATCATGCTCTTCATGTTTTTCAACACCGTTTTATGTTTCTCCTATTTTTCAGACCGTTTCATGCTCCTCATATTTTTGACACCTTGAAAGCTCTTCATATATTTTCAACCTTTTCAGGTTCTTCAGGTTTTTCAACACCATCTCATGCTCCTACTATTTTTCAGACCGTTTCATGCTCCTCATATTTTTGACACCTTTTGAAGCTTTTCATATTTTTCACACTTTTAATGTTCTTCATGTTTTTCAACACCGTTACATACTCCTCATATTTTTGACACCTTTTGCAGCTCTTCAAATTTTTCACACCTTTTCAGGCTCTTCATGTTTTTGAACTACTTTTCATGCTCCTCCTATTTTTCAGACCGTTTCATGCCCCTCATATTTTTGACACATTTTGAAGCTCTTCATATTTTTCACACCTTTTCAGGCTCTTCATGTTTTTGAACTACTTTTCATGCTCCTCCTATTTTTCAGACCGTTTCATGCACCTCATATTTTTGACACATTTTGAAGCTCTTCATATTTTTCACACCTTTTCAGGCTCTTAATATTTTTCAACACCGCTTCATGCTCCTCCTATTTTTCAGACCGTTTCATGCTCCTCATATTTTTGACAACTTTTGAAGTCTTCATATTTTTCACACCTTTTCAGGCTCTTCATGTTTTTCTACACCGCTTCGTGCTGCTCGTATTTTTCAGACCGTTTCATGCTCATCTCATTTTTGACACATTTTGAAGGTCTTCATATTTTTCACACCTTTTGAAGCTCTTCATAGTTTTCACACTTTTTGAAGCCCTTCATATATTTTAAACCTTTTCAACTCTTCATATTTTTGAACACCTTTTCAGGCTCTTCATATTTTTCAACACCGCTTCATGCTCCTCCTATTTTTCAGACCGTTTCATGCTCCTCTTATTTTTGACACGTTTTGAAGCTCTTCATATTTTTCACACCTTTTCAGGCTCTTCATTTATTTTAACACCGTTTCATGCTTCTCCTATTTTTCAGACCGTTTCATGCTCCTCATATTTTTGATACATTTTGAAGCTCTTCATATTTTTCACATCTTTTCAGGCTATTCATGTTTTTGAACACTGTTTCATGCTCCTCCTATATTTGACACATTTTGAAGTTCTTCATGTTTTTCACACAATTTCACGCTCTTCATGTTTTTCAACACCGTTTCATGCTCCTCCTATTTTTCAGACCGTTTCATGCTCCTCTTATTTTTGACACGTTTTGAAGCTCTTCATACTTTTCACACCATTTCAGGCTCTTCATGTTTTTAAACACTGCTTCATGCTCGTCGTATTTTTCACACCGTTTAATATTCCTCATATTTTTCACACCTTTTGAAGCTCTTTATATTTTTCACACCTTTTCAGGCTCTTCATGTTTTTGAACACCGCTTCATGCTCCTCCTATTTTTCAGACCGTTTCATGCTCCACATATTTTTGGCACCTTTTGAAGCTCTTCATATTTTTCACAGCTTTTCAGGCTCTTCATGATTTTGAACACTGTTTCATGTTCCTCCTATATTTGACACCTTTTTAAGCTCTTCATATTTTTCACACTTTTTCAGACTCTTCATGTTTTTAAACAGCGATTCATGCTCCTCATATTTTTGAAACGTTTTGAAGCTCTTCATATTTTTCACACCTTTTCATGCTCTTCATGTTTTTCAGCACCGCTTCATGCTCTCCTATTTTTGAGACCGTTTAATGCTCCTCATATTTTGCACACCTTTTGAAGCTCTTCATATTTTGCAGAACTTTTCAGGCTCTTCATGTTTTTGAACACCGCTTCATGCTCCTCCTATTGTTCAGACTGTTTCATGCTCCTCATATTTTTGACACGTTTTGAAGCTCTTCATATTTTTCACACCTTTTCAGCCTCTTCATATTTTTGAACACCGTTTCATGCTCCTCCTATATTTCAGACCGTTTCATGCTCCTCATATTTTACACAACTTTTGAGCTCTTCATATTTTTCACACCTTTTCAGTCTCTTTAGGTTTTCTAACACCGCTTCATGCTGCTCCTATTTTTCAAAAGGTTTCATGCTCCTCATATTTTTAACACCTTTTGAAGCTCTTCATATATTTTACACCTTTTCAGGCTCTTCATGTTTTTGAACACCGCTTCATGCTCCTCCTATTTTCAGACAGTTTCATGCTCCTCACATTTTTGACACGTTTTGAAGTTCTTCATATTTTTCACACCTTTTCAGGCTCTGCATTTTTTTGAACACAGTTTCATGCTCCTCATATTTTTCACACATTTTCATGCTCTTCATATTTTTCAACCTTTCAGGCTCTTCATGTTTTTGAACACCGTTTCATGCTCCTCCTATTTTTCAGACTGTTTCATGCTCCTCATTACTTTGACACCTTTTGAAACTCTTCATATTTTTCACACCTTTTCAGTTTCTTCAGGTTTTTGAACACGGCTTCATGCTCCTCGTATTTTTCAGACCGTTTCATGCTCCTCATATTTTTCACACTTTTTCATGCTCTTCATATTTTTCACATCTTTTCATGCTCTTCATGTTTCTCAACACCGTTTCATGCTCTTCAGGTTTTCAACACGGCTTCATGCTCCTCGTATTTTTCAGACCGTTTCATGCTCATCTACTTTTTGACACCTTTTGAAGCTCTTCATATTTTTCACACCTTTTCAGGCTCTTCATATTTTTGAACACCGCTTCATGCTCCTCCTATTTTCATACGGTTTCCTGCTCCTCATGTTTTTGAGACGTTTTGAAGCTCTTCATATTTTTCAGACCTTTTCAGGCTCCTCAGGTTTTTGAAAACCGCTTCATGCTCTTCCTATTTTTCAGAACTTTTCATGCTCCTCATATTTTTGACACGTTTTGAAACACCTCATATTTTTCACACCTTTTCAGGCTCTTCATATTTTTGAACACCGCTTCATGCTCCTCCTATTTTTCAGACCGTTTCATGCTCATCTACTTTTTGACACCTTTTGAAGCTCTTCATATTTTTCACACCTTTTGAAACTCTTCATATTTTTCACACGTTTTCAGGCTCTTCATGTTTTTGAACACCGCTTCATGCTCCTCCTATTTTTCAGACCGTTTCATGCTCCTCATATTTTTGACAGGTTTTGAAGCTCTTCATATTTTTCACAAATTTTCAGGCTCTTCATGTTTTGAACACCACTTCATGCTCGTCCTATTTTTCAAACCGTTTCAGACTCATGTCATTTTTGACTCCTTTTGAAGCTCTTCATATTTTTCACACCTTTTGAATCTCTTCATATTTTTCACACGTTTTCAGGCTCTTCATGTTTTTCAACACCGCTTCATGCTCCTCCTATTTTTCAGACAGTTTCATGCTCCTCATATTTTTGACACTTTTTGAAGCTCTTCATACTTTTCACACCATTTCAGGCTCTTCATGTTTTGAACATGGCTTCATGCTCCTCCTATGTTCAGACCGTTTCATACTCCTCATAATTTTGACACCTTTTGAAGCTCTTCATATTTTTCACACCTTTTCAGGCTCTTCATGTTTTTCAACACCGCTTCATGCTCCTCCTATTTTTCAGACCGTTTCATGCTCATCTAATTTTTGACACCTTTTGAAACTCTTCATATTTTTCACACCTTTTGAAGCTCTTCATATTTTTCACACCTTTTCAGGCTCTTCATGTTTTTCAGCACCGCTTCATGCTCCTCCTATTTTTCAAACCGTTTAATCCTCCTCATGTATTTCACGCTTTTTGAAGCTCTTCATATTTTTCACACCTTTTCAGGCTCTTCATGTTTTGTGACACCGTTTAATAATCCTCCTATTGTTCAGACTGTTTCATGCTTCTCATATTTTTGACACCTTTTGAAGCTCTTCATATTTTTCACACCTTTTCAGGCTCTTCATGTTTTTCAGCACCGCTTCATGCTCCTCCTATTTTTCAAACCGTTTAATCCTCCTCATGAATTTCACACCTTTTGAACCTCTTCATATTTGTCACACCTTTTCAGGCTCTTCATATTTTTGAACACCGTTTCATACTGCTCATATTTTTCAGACCGTTTCATGCTCCTCATATTTTTGACATGTTTTGAGGCTGTTCATATTTTTCACACCTTTTCAGGCTCTTCATATTTTTGAACACCGCTTTATGCTCCTCCTAATTTTTAAGATCGTTTCATTTTACTCATATTTTTGACACCTTTTGAAGCTCTTCATATTTTTCACACTTTTTCAGGCTGTTTATAGTTTTCAACACCGCTGCATGATTCTCCTATTTTTCAGACCGTTTCTTGCTCCTCATATTTTTGACACTTTTTGAAGCTCTTCATATTTTTCACACCTTTTCAGTCTCTTCATATTTTTCAACACCACTTCATGCTCCTCCTATTTTCCACACCGTTTCATGCTCTTCTAATTTTTGACACCTTTTGAAGTGCTTCATATTTTTCACACCTTTGAAGCTCTTCATATTTTTGACACGTTTTCAGGCTCTTCATGTTTTTCAACACCGCGTCATGCTCCTCCTATTTTTCAGACCGTTTCATGCTCCTCATATTTTTGACACCTTTTGAAGCTCTTCATATTTTTCACACCTTTTCATGTTTTTCAACACCACTTCATGCACCTCCTATTTTTCAGACCGTTTCTTGCTCCTCATATATTTAACACCTTTTGAAGCTCTTCATAATTTTCACACTTTTTCAGGCTCTTCATGTTTTTCAACATCGCTTCATGCTCCTCCAATTTTTCAGACCGTTTCAAGCTCATTTCATTTTTGACACCTTTTGAAGCTCCTCCTATTTTTCACACGTTTTCAGGCTCTTCATGTTTTTGCACGCCGCTTCTTGCTCCTCCTATTTTTCAGACCGTTTCATGCTCCTCATATTTTTGACACATTTTGAAGCTCCTCATATTTTTCACACATTTTGAAGCTCTTCATATTTTTTCACACGTTCTCATGCTCTTCATGTTTTTCAACCCCGCTTCATGCTCCTCCTATTTTTTAGACCGTTTCATGCTCCTCATAATTTGGACACCATTTGAAGCTCTTCATATATTTGACACCTTTGAAGCTCTTCATATTTTTCACACTTTTTCAGGACTTCATGTTTTTTAACATCGCTTCATGCTCCTCCAATTTTTCAGACCGTTTCAAGCTCATGTCATTTTTGACACCTTTTGAAGCTCTTCATATTTTTCACACCTTTTCAGGCTCTTCATGTTTTTCAACACCACTTCATGCACCTCCTATTTTTCAGATCGTTTCATGCTCCTCATATTTTTGACACATTTTCAAGCTCCTCATATATTTCACACCTTTTCAGGCTCTTCATCATATTCAACACCACTTCATGCTCCTCCTATTTTCCAGACCGGTTCATTTTCCTCTTATATTTGACACCTTTACAAGCTCTTCATATTTTTCACACCTTTTCAGGCTCTTCATGTTTTTCAACACGGCTTCATGCTCCTCCTATTTTTCAGATAGTTTCATTTCTCTCATGTATTTCACACCTTTTGAAGCTCTTCATATTTTTCACACGTTCTCAGGCTCTTCATGTTTTTGAACACCGCTTCACGCTCCTCCTATTTTTCAGACCGTTTCAGGCTCCTGATATTTTTCACACCTTTTGATGCTCTTCATATTTTTCACACCTTTTCAGGCTATTGATGTTTTGGAACACCGTTTCATGCTCCTCCTATTTTTCAGACCTTTTCATGCTCCTCATATTTTTGACACCTTTTGAAGCTCTTCATATTTTTCACAACTTTTCAGGCTGTTCGTGTTTTCGAACACCGTTTCATGCACCTCCTATTTTTCAGACCGTTTCATGCTCCTCATATCTTTGACACCTTTTGAAGCTCTATATTTTTCACACCTTTTCAGGATCTTCATGTTTTTGAACACCGCTTCATGCTACTCCTATTTTTCAGACCGATTCATGCTCCTCATAATTTTTACACATTTTGAAAGTCTTCATATTTTTCACAGCTTTTCAGGCTCTTCTTATTTTTGAACACCGTTTGATTCTCCTCCTATTTTTCAGACCGTTTCATGCTCCTCATGTATTTCAGACCGTTTGAAGCTCTTCATATTTTTCAAACCTTTTCAGGCTCTTCATGTTTTTCAACACCGTTTCAATGTCCTCCTTTTTTTCCGACTGTTTCAGGCTCCTCCTATTTTTCAAACCGTTTCATGCTCCTCATATTTTTGACAATTTTGGAAGCTCTTCATATTTTTCACACCTTTTAAGGCTCTTCATGTTTTTCAACACCGCTTCATGCTCCTCCTATTTTTGAGACCGTTTCATGCTCCTCATATTTTTGACACTTTTTGAAGCTCTTCATATTTTTCATACCTTTTCAGGCCCTTCATGTTTTTGAACACCCCTTTATGCTCCTCCTATTTTTCAGACGGTTTCAGGCTGCTCGTATTTTTCAGACCGTTTCATGCTCCTCATATTTTGACAATTTTATAAGCTCTTCATATTTTTCACACTTTTTCAGGCTCTTCATGTTTTTGAACACCGCTTCATGCTCCTCCTGTTTTTCAAACCTTTTATAGCTCTTCATGTTTTTCACACCTTTTCAGGCTCTTCATGTTTTTGAACACCGCTTCTTGCTCCTCCTATTTCTCAGACCGTTTCATCCTCTTCATATTTTTGTCACCTTTTGAAGCTCTTCATATTTTTGACACCTTTTGAAGCTCTTCATATTTTTCACACCGTTTCAGGCTCTTCATGATTTTCAACACCGCTTCATGCTCCTCCGATTTTTCAGACCGTTTCATGCTCATTTCATTTTTGACACCTTTTGAAGCTCTTCATATTTTTCACACCTTTTGAAGCTCTTCATATTTTTGACACCTTTTGAAGCTCTTCATATTTTTCACAACTTCTCATGCTCTTCATGTTTTTGAACACCGTTTGATGATCCTCCTCTTTTTCGGAACGTTTCATGCTCCTCATATTTTTGACACCTTTTAAAATTCTTCATATTTTTCACACCTTTTAAGGCTCTTCATGTTTTTGAACACCGCTTCATGCTCCTCCTATTTTTCAGACCGTTTCATGCTACTCATATACTTGACAGCTTTTGAAGCTCTTTATATTTTTCACACCTTTTCAGACTCTTCATGTATTTGATCAGCGTTTCATGCTCCTTTATATTTCAGACCGTTTCATGCTCCTCATATTTTTGACACCTTTTGAAGCTCTTCATATTTTTCAAACCTTTTCAGGCTCTTCATTTTTTTCAACACCTCTTCATGCTCCTCGTATTTATAAGACCGTTTCATACTCCTCATATTTTTGACACATTTTGAAGCTCTTCATATTTTCCACACCTTTTCAGGCTCTTCATGTTTTTGAACACCGCTTCATGCTCCTCCTATTTTTCAGACCATTTCATGCTCCTCATATTTTTGACACTTTTTGAATCTCCTCAAATGTTTCACACATTTTGAAGCTCTTCATATATTTCACACCATTTCAGCATCTTCATGTTTTTCAACACCACTTCATGCTCCTCCTTTTTTTCAGACCGTTTCATGCTCCTCATAATTTTGACACCTTTTGAAGCTCTTCATATTTTTCACACTTTTGAAGTTCTTCATATTTCTCACACCTTTTCAGGCTCTTCATGTTTTTGAACACCGCTTCATGCTCCTCCTATTTTTCAGACCGTTTCATGCTCCTCATGTATTTCACATCTTTTGAAGCTCTTCATATTTTTCACACTTTTTCAGGCTCTTCATCTTTTTCAACACCACTTCATGCTTCTCCTATTTTTCAGACTGTTTCATGCTCCTCATGTATTTTACACCTTTTGAAGCTCTTCATATGTTTCACATCTTTTCAGTCTCTTCATGTTTTTGATCAGCATTTCATGCTCCTTCTATTTTTCAGACTGTTTCATGTTCCTCATATTTTTGACACCTTTTGAAGCTCTTCATATTTTTCACACATTTTCAGGCTCTTCATGTTTTGAACACCGCTTCATGCTCCTCCTCTTTTTCAGACCGTTTCATGCTCCTCATATTTTTGACACCTTATGAAGCTATTCATATTTTTCACACTTTTCAGGCTCTTCATGTTTTTCAACACCACTTCATGCTCCTCCTATTTTTCAGACCTTTTCATGCTCCTCATATTTTTGACACCTTTAGAAGCTCTTCATATTTTTCACACCTTTTCAGGCTCTTCATTTTTTTCAACACCTCTTCATGCTCCTCGTATTTTTCAACACCGCTTCATGCTCCTCCTATTTTTCAGACCGTTTCATGCTCCTCATAATTTTGACACTTTTTGAAGCTCCTCATATTTTTCACACGTTATGAAGGTCTTCATATATTTCACACCATTTCAGGCTCTTCATGTTTTTCAACACCACTTCATGCTCCTCCTATTTTTCAGAGAGTTTCATGCTCCTCATGTATTTCACACCTTTTGAAGCTCTTCATATTTTTCACACCTTTTCAGGCTCTTCATATTTTTCAACACTACTTCTTGCTCCTCCAATTTTTCAGACCGTTTCATGCTCATCTAATTTTTGACACGCTTTGAAGCTATGCGTATTTTTCACAACTTTTCAGGCTCTTCATGTTTTTGAACACCACTGCATGCTTCTCCTATTTTTCAGACAGTATCATGCTCCTAATATTTTGACACATTTTGAAGCTCTTCATATATTTCACACCTTTTCATGCTCTTCATGTTTTTGAACTCCATTTCATGCTCTTCCTATTTTGCAGACCATTTCATTCTCCTCATATTTTTACACCTTTTGAAGCTCTTCATATATTTCACACCTTTTCAGGCTTTTCATTTTTTCAACACCACTTCATGCTCCTCCTATTTTTCAGACCGTTTCATGCTCATCTCATTTTTACACCTTTTGAAGCTCTTCATATTTTTCACACCTTTTCAAGCTCTTCATATTTTTCATATTTTTGAAGTTCTTCGTATTTTCACACGTTTTCAGACTCTTCATGTTTTTCAACACTGCTTCATGCTCCTGCTATTTTTCAGACCGTTTCATGCTCTTCATAATTTTGACAGGTTTTTAGGCTTTTCATATTTTTCACACCTTTTCAGGCTCTTCATGTTTTTGAACACCGCTTCATGCTCCTCCTATTTTTCAGACCGTTTCATGCTCCTAATATTTTGACACATTTTGAAGCGCTTCATATATTTCACACCTTTTCAGGCTCTTCCTGTTTTTCAACACCACTTCATGCTCCTCCTATTTTTCAGACCGTTTCCTGCTCCTCATAATATTGACACCTTTTGAAGCTCTTCATATTTTTCATAATTTTGAAGCTCTTCATATTTTTCACACGTTTTCAGGCTCTTCATCTTTTTCAACACCGCTTCATGCTCCTGCTATTTTCCAGACCGTTTCATACTCCTCATATTTTTGACACGTTTTGAGGCTCTTCATATTTTTCACACCTTTTCAAGCTCTTCATGTTTTTGAACAACGTTTCATGATCCTCCTATTTTTCCGAACGTTTCATGCTCCTCATATTTTTGACACCTTTTAAAGCTCTTCATATTTTTCACACCTTTCAAGCTCTTCGTGTTTTTGAACACCGTTTCATGCTCCTCCTATTTTTCAACTGTTTCATGCTCCTCATGTATTTCACACCTTTTGAAGCGCTTCATATATTTCGCATGTTTTCAGGCTCTTCATGTTTTTCAAAACCAACTCATGCTCCTCCTATTTTTCAGATTGTTTCATGCTCCTCAAATTTTTGACACCTTTTGAAGCTCTTCATATATTTTCCACCTTTTCAGGCTCTTCATTTTTGTGAACTCCGCTTCATGCTCCTCCTTTTCTTCAGACCGTTTCATGCTCATCTCATTTTTGACATCTTTTGAAGCTCTTCATATTTTTCACACCTTTTGAATCTCTTCATATTTTTCATATTTTTGAAGCTCTTCATATTTTTCACACGTTTTCAGGCTCCTCATGTTTTTCAACACCGCTTCATGCTTCTCCTGTTTTTCAGACCGTTTCATGCTCCTCATATTTTTGACACATTTTGAAGCTCTTCATATTTTTCACATCTTTTCAGGCTCTTCATGTTTTTCAACACCACTTCATGCTCCTCCTATTTTTCAGACCTTTTCATGCTCCTCATATTTTTGACACCTTTTGAAGCTCTTAATATTTTTCACACCTTTTGAAGCTCTTCGTATTTTTCACACCTTTTCAGGCTCTTCATGTTTTTCAACACCGCTTCATGCTCCTCCTATTTTTCATAACTTTTGAAGCTCTTCATATTTTTCACACCTTTTCAGGCTCTTCATGTTTTTCAACACCACTTCATGCTGCTCATATTTTTCAGACCGTTTCATGCTCCTCATATTTTTGAAAGCTTTTGAAGCTCTTCATATTTTTCACACCTTTTCAGGCTCTTCATATTTTTCAACACCGCTTCATGATCCTCCTATTTTTCAGACCGTTTCATGCTCCTCATGTATTTCACACCTTTTGAAGCTCTTCATATTTTTCACACGTTTTCAGGCTCCTCATGTTTTTCATCAATGCTTCATGCTCCTTCTCTTTTTTAGACCATTTCATGCTCCTCATATTTTTCACACCTTTTGAAGCTCTTCATATTTTTCACACCTTTTAAGGCTCTTCACGTTTTTCAACACCGTCTCATGCTCCTCCTATTTTACAGACAGTTTCATGCTCCTAATGTATTTCACATCTTTTGAAGCTCTTCGTATTTTTCACACCTTTTCAGGATCTTCATGTTTTTGAACACCGCTTCATGCTCCTCCTATTTTTCAAACCGTTATATGCTCCACATATTTTTGACACCTTTTGAAGCTCTTTATTTTTCACACCTTTTCAGGCTCTTCATGTTTTTCAACACGGCTTCATGCTCCTCCTATTTTTCAGACCGTTTCATGCTCCTCCTATTTTTCAGACCGTTTCATGCTCCTCATATTTTTGACACCTTTTGAAGCTCTTCATATTTTTCACACCATTTCAGGCTCTTCAAGTTTTTGAACAATGCTACAATGCTCCTCCTATTTTTCAGACCGTTTCATGCTCCTCATATTTTTGACACCTTTTGAAGCTCTTCATATTTTTCACACCTTTTGAAGCTCTTCATATATTTCACACTTTTTCAGGCTCTTCATGTTTTTCAACACCACTCATGCTTCTCCTATTTCTCAGACCGTTTCATGATCATCTCATTTTTGACAGCATTTGAAGCTCTTCATATTTTTCACAACTTTTGAAGCTCTTCATATGTTTCACACCTTTTCAGGCTCCTCATGTTTTTCAACACCGCTTCATGCTCCTCCTATTTTTCAGACCGTTTCATGCTCCTCTCATTTCTGAAATCTTTTGAAGCTCTTCATATATTTCACACATTTTCAGGCTCTTAATGTTTTTCAACACCACTTCATGCTCCTCCTATTTTTCAGACCGTTTCATGCTCATCTAATTTTTGACACCTTCTGAAGCTCTTCATAGTTTTCACAAATTTTCAGGCTCTTCATATTTTTGAACACCGCTTCATGCTCCTCCTATTTTTCAGACCGTTTCATGCTCCTCATGTATTTAACATCTTTTGAAGCTCTTCATATTTTTCTCACCTTTTCAGGCTTTCATGTTTTTGAACACCTTTTCATGCCCCTCCTATTTTTCAGACCGTTTCATGCTCCGCATGTATTTCACAGCTTTTGAAGCTCTTTATATTTTTCACACCTTTTCAGGCTCTTCATGTTTTTGAACACCGCTTCATGCTCCTCCTATTTTTCAGACCGTTTCATGCTCCTGATATATTTGACACCTTTTGAAGCTCTTCATATTTTTCACACCTTTTCAGGCTCTTCATGTTTTTCAAAACCGCTTCATGCTCCTCCTATTTTTCAGACAGTTCATGCTCCTCATATTTTTGACAACTTTTGAAGCTCTTCATATTTTTCACAGCTTTTAAGCTCTTCATATTTTTCACACGTTTTCAGGCTCTTCATGTTTTTCCACACAGCTTCATCATCCTCCTGTTTTCAGATCATTTCATGCTCCTCATATTTTTCAGACCGTTTCATGCTCCTCATATTTTTGACAACTTTTGAAGCTCTTCATATTTCTCACAGCTTTTAAGCTGTTCATATTTTTCACAAGTTTTCAGGCTCTTCATGTTTTTCCACACCGCTTCATGCTTGTCCTATTTTCCAGACCGTTTCATGCTCCTCATGTATTTCCAACCTTTTGAAGCTCTTCATATTTTTCACACCTTTTCAGGCTCTTCATGTTTTTGAACACTGCTTCATGCTCCTCATATTTTTCATACCGTTTCATGCTCCTCATGTATTTCACACCTTTAGAAGCTCTTCATATTTTTCACAGCTTTTCAGGCTCTTCATGTTTTTGAACACCGTTTCATGCTTCTCCTATTTTTCAGACTGTTTCATGCTCCTCATATTTTTGAGACCTTTTGAAGCTCTTCATATTTTTCACACCTTTTCAGGCTCCCCATGTTTTTCAACACGGCTTCATGATCCTCCTGTTTTTCAGACCGTTTCATGCTCCTCATATTTTGACGTGTTTTGAAGCTCTTCATATTTTTCACACCTTTTTAGGCTCTTCGTGTTTTTGAACACCGTTTCATGCTCCTCCTATTTTTCAGACCGTTTCATGATCCTCATATTTTGACGCGTTTTGAGGCTCTTCATATTTTTAACACCTTTTCAGGCTCTTCATGATTTTCAACACCGCTTCATGCTCCTCGTATTTTTCAGATCGTTTCATGCTCATGTCATTTTTGACACATTTTGAATCTCTTCACATTATTCACACCTATTGTAGCTCTTCATATTTTTCATAATTTTGAAGCTGTTCATATTTTTCACACGTTTTCAGGCTCTTCATCTTTTTCAACACCGCTTCATGCTCCTGCTATTTTCCAGACCGTTTCATACTCCTCATATTTTTGACACGTTTTGAGGCTCTTCATATTTTTCACACCTTTTCAAGCTCTTCATGTTTTTGAACAACGTTTCATGATCCTCCTATTTTTCAGAACGTTTCATGCTCCTCATATTTTTGACACCTTTTAAAGCTCTTCATATTTTTCACACCTTTCAAGCTCTTCGTGTTTTTGAACACCGCTTCATGCTCCTCCTATTTTTCAACTGTTTCATGCTCCTCATGTATTTCACACCTTTTGAAGCGCTTCATATATTTCGCATGTTTTCAAGCTCTTCATGTTTTTCAAAACCAACTCATGCTCCTCCTATTTTTCAGATTGTTTCATGCTCCTCAAATTTTTGACACCTTTTGAAGCTCTTCATATATTTTCCACCTTTTCAGGCTCTTCATTTTTGTGAACTCCGCTTCATGCTCCTCCTTTTCTTCAGACCGTTTCATGCTCATCTCATTTTTGACATCTTTTGAAGCTCTTCATATTTTTCACACCTTTTGAATCTCTTCATATTTTTCATATTTTTGAAGCTCTTCATATTTTTCACACGTTTTCAGGCTCCTCATGTTTTTCAACAGCGCTTCATGCTTCTCCTGTTTTTCAGACCGTTTCATGCTCCTCATATTTTTGACACATTTTGAAGCTCTTCATATTTTTCACATGTTTTCAGGCTCTTCATGTTTTTCAACACCACTTCATGCTCCTCCTATTTTTCAGACCTTTTCATGCTCCTCATATTTTTGACACCTTTTGAAGCTCTTCATATTTTTCACACCTTTTGAAGCTCTTCGTATTTTTCACACCTTTTCAGGCTCTTCATGTTTTTCAACACCGCTTCATGCTCCTCCTATTTTTCACACCTTTTGAAGTTCTTCGTATTTTTCACACCTTTTCAGGCTCTTCATGTTTTTCAACACCACTTCATGCTGCTCATATTTTTCAGACCGTTTCATGCTCCTCATATTTTTGAAAGCTTTTGAAGCTCTTCCTATTTTTCACATCTCTTCTGGCTCTTCATATTTTTCAACACCGCTTCATGATCCTCCTATTTTTCAGACCGATTCATGCTCCTCATGTATTTCACACTTTTTGAAGCTCTTCATATTTTTCACACGTTTTCAGGCTCCTCAAGTTTTTCATCAATGCTTCATGCTCCTTCTCTTTTTCAGACCGTTTCATGCTCCTCATATTTTTCACACCTTTTGAAGCTCTTCATATTTTTCACACCTTTTAAGGCTCTTCACGTTTTTCAACACCGTCTCATGCTCCTCCTATTTTTCAGACAGTTTCATGCTTCTAATATATTTCACATCTTTTGAAGCTCTTCATATTTTTCACACCTTTTCAGGCTCTTCATGTTTTTCAACACCGCTTCATGCTCCTCCTATTTTATACACCGTTTCATGCTCCTCATATATTTCACACCTTTTGTAGCTCTTCATATTTTTTACACCTTTTCAAGCTCTTCATGTTTTTGAACAGCGCTTCATGCTCCTCCTATTTTTCAGACAGTTTCATGCTCCTCATGTATTTCACATCTTTTGAAGCTCTTCGTATTTTTCACACCTTTTCAGGATCTTCATGTTTTTGAACACCGCTTCATGCTCCTCCTATTTTTCAGACCGTTTCATGCTCCTCCTATTTTTCAGACCGTTTCATGCTCCTCATATTTTTGACACCTTTTGAAGCTCTTCATATTTTTCACACCATTTCAGGCTCTTCAAGTATTTGAACCATGCTACAATGCTCCTCCTATTTTTCAGACCGTTTCATGCTCCTCATATTTTTGACACCTTTTGAAGCTCTTCATATTTTTCACACCTTTTGAAGCTCTTCATATATTTCACACTTTTTCAGGCTCTTCATGTTTTTCAACACCACTTCATGCTTCTCCTATTTCTCAGACCGTTTCATGCTCATCTCATTTTTGACAGCATTTGAAGCTCTTCATATTTTTCACAACTTTTGAAGCTCTTCATATGTTTCACACCTTTTCAGGCTCCTCATGTTTTTCAACACCGCTTCATGCTCCTACTATTTTTCAGACCGTTTCATGCTTCTTTCATTTCTGAAATCTTTTGAAGCTCTTCATATATTTCACATATTTTCAGGCTCTTAATGTTTTTCAACACCACTTCATGCTCCTCCTATTTTTCAGACCGTTTCATGCTCATCTAATTTTTGACACCTTCTGAAGCTCTTCATAGTTTTCACAAATTTTCAGGCTCTTCATATTTTTGAACACCGCTTCATGCTCCTCCTATTTTTCAGACCGTTTCATGCTCCTCATGTATTTCACACATTTTGAAGCTCTTCATATTTTACGCACCTTTTAAGGCTCGTCATGATTTTCAACACCACTTCATGCTGCTCCTATTTTCAGACCGTTTTTGCTCCTCATATATTTGACACCTTTTGAAACTCTTCATATATTTCACACCATTTCAGGCTCTTCAAATTTTTGAACACCACTTCATGCTCCTCCTATTTTTCACACCGTTTCATGCTCATCTAATTTTTGACACCTTTTGAAGATCTTCATATATTTCACACCTTTTGAAGCTCTTCATATTTTTCACATTTTTGAAGATCTTCAAATTTTTCACACGTTTTCAGGCTCTTCATGTTTTTGAACACCGCTTCATGCTCCTCATATATTTCAGACCGTTTCATGCTCCTCATATTTGTGACACCTTTTGAAGCTCTTCGTATTTTTCTCACATTTTCAAGCTCTTCATGTTTTTCAACATGACTTCATGCTCCTCCTATTTTTCAGACCGTTTCATGCTCCTCATATTTTTGACACCTTTTGAAATCTTCATATACTTCACACCTTTTCAGGTTCTTCATTTTTTTGAAAAGAACTTCATGTTCCTTCTATTTCTCAGACCGTTTCATGGTCATCTCATTTTTGACAGCTTTTGAAGCTCTTCATATTTTTCAACACCGCATCATAGTCCTCCTATTTTTCAGAGAGTTTCATGCTCCTCTTATTTTTGACACGTTTTGAAGCTCTTCATATTTTTCACACCTTTTCAGGCTCTTCATGTTTTTCAACACTGTTTCCTGATCCTCCTATTTTTCAGACCGTTTCATGCTCCTCATAATTTTGACACCTTTTGAAGCTCTTCTTATATTTCACACCTTTTCAGACTCTTAATGTTTTCGAAAACCACTTCAAGTTCCTCCTATTTGTGCGACCGTTTCATGCTCTTCATATTTTTGACACCTTTTGAAGCTCTTCATATTTTTCACACCTTTTGAAGCTCTTCATATATTTCACACATTTTCAGGCTCTTCATGTTTTTCAACACCACTTCATGCTCCTCCTATTTTTCAGACCGTTTCATGCTCTTCATATTTTTGACACCTTTTGAAGCTGTTCATATTTTTCACACCTTTTGAACCTCTTCATATATTTCACACCTTTTGAAGCTCTTCATATTTTTCACATTTTTGAAGCTCTTCAAATTTTTCACACCTTTTCATGCTCTTCATGATTTTGAACACCGCTTCATGCTCCTCCGGTTTTTCAGACCGTTTCATACTCCTCATATATTTGACACCTTTTGAAGCTCTTCATATTTTTCACACTTTTTCAGGCTCTTCATGTTTTTCAACACAACTTCATGCTCCTCCTATTTTGCAGACAGTATAATGCTCCTCATATTTTTGACACCTTTTGAAGCTCTTCATATTTCTCACACCTTTTCAGGCTCTTCATGTTTTTGAACACCACTTCATGCTCCTCCAATTTTTCAGACCGTTTCATGCTCCTCATGTATTTCACACCTTTTGAGGCTCTTCATATTTTTAACACCTTTTCAGGCTCTTCATGATTTTCAACACCGCTTCATGCTCCTCGTATTTTTCAGACCGTTTCATGCTCATGTCATTTTTGACACATTATGAATCTCTTCACATTTTTCATACCTATTGAAGCTCTTCATATTTTTCATAATTTTGAAGCTGTTCATATTTTTCACACGTTTTCAGGCTCTTCATCTTTTCAACACCGCTTCATGCTCCTGCTATTTTCCAGACCGTTTCATACTCCTCATATTTTTGACACGTTTTGAGGCTCTTCATATTTTTCACACCTTTTCAAGCTCTTCATGTTTTTGAACAACGTTTCATGATCCTCCTATTTTTCAGAACGTTTCATGCTCCTCATATTTTTGACACCTTTTAAAGCTCTTCATATTTTTCACACCTTTCAAGCTCTTCGTGTTTTTGAACACCGCTTCATGCTCCTCCTATTTTTCAACTGTTTCATGCTCCTCATGTATTTCACTCCTTTTGAAGCTCTTCATATTTTTCACACCTTTTCAGGCTCTTCATGTTTTTGAACACCGTTTCATGCTGCTCCTATTTTTCAGACCGTTTCATTCTCATCTCATTTTTGACACCATTTTAAGCTCTTCATATTTTTCACACCTTTTGAACCTCTTCATATTTTTCACACGTTTTCACGCTCTTCATGTTTTTCAACACAGCTTCTTTTTTTTTTATTATTATTATTTTTCCCAGTGGGTTTTGTCATACATTGATATGAATCAGCCATATATTTACATGTATTCCCAATCCCGATCCCCCCTCCCACCTCCCTCTCCACCCGATTCCTCTGGGTCTTCCCAGTGCACCAGGCCGGAGCACTTGTCTCGTGCATCCCACCTGGGCTGGTGATCTGTTTCACCATAGATAGTATACATGCTGTTCTTTTGAAATATCCCACCCTCACATTCTCCCACAAAGTTCAAAAGTCTGTTCTGTATTTCTGTGTCTCTTTTTCTGTTCTGCATATAGGGTTATCGTGATCACCTTTCTAAATTCCATATACATGTGTCAGTATGCTGTAATGTTCTTTATCTTTCTGGCTTACTTCACTCTGTATAATGGGCTCCAGCTTCATCCATCTCATTAGGACTGGTTCAAATGAATTCTTTTTAATGGCTGAGTAATATTCCATGGTGTATATGTACCACAGCTTCCTTATCCATTCATCTGCTGATGGGCATCTAGGTTGCTTCCATGTCCTGGCTATTATAAACAGTGCTGCGATGAACATTGGGGTGCACGTGTCTCTTTCAGATCTGGTTTCCTCAGTGTGTATGCCCAGAAGTGGGATTGCTGGGTCATATGGCAGTTCTATTTCCAGTTTTTTAAGAAATCTCCACACTGTTTTCCATAGCGGCTGTACTAGTTTGCATTCCCACCAACAGTGTAAGAGGGTTCCCTTTTCTCCACACCCTCTCCAGCATTTATTGCTTGTAGACTTTTGGATAGCAGCCATCCTGACTGGCGTGTAATGGTACCTCATTGTGGTTTTGATTTGCATTTCTCTAATAATGAGTGATGTTGAGCCTCTTTTCATGTGTTTGTTAGCCATCTGTATGTCTTCTTTGGAGAAATGTCTGTTTAGTTCTTTGGCCCATTTTTTGATTGGGTCATTTATTTTTCTGGAATTGAGCTGCAGGAGTTGCTTGTATATTTTTGAGATTAATCCTTTGTCTGTTTCTTCATTTGCTATTATTTTCTCCCAATCTGAGGGCTGTCTTTTCACCTTACTTATAGTTTCCTTTGTAGTGCAAAAGCTTTTAAGTTTCATTAGGTCCCATTTGTTTAGTTTTGCTTTTATTTCCAATATTCTGGGAGGTGGGTCATAGAGGATCTTGCTTTGATTTATGTCGGAGAGTGTTTTGCCTATGTTCTCCTCTAGGAGTTTTATAGTTTCTGGTCTTACATTTAGATCTTTAATCCATTTTGAGTTTATTTTTGTGTATGGTGTTAGAAAGTGTTCTAGTTTCATTCTTTTACAAGTGGTTGACCAGTTTTCCCAGCACCACTTGTTAAAGAGGTTGTCTTTTTTCCATTGTATATCCTTGCCTCTTTTGTCAAAAATAAGGTGTCCATAGGTTCGTGGATTTATCTCTGGGCTTTCTATTCTGTTCCATTGATCTATATTTCTGTCTTTGTGCCAGTACCATACTGTCTTGATGACTGCGGCTTTGTAGTAGAGTCTGAAGTCAGGCAGGTTGATTCCTCCAGTTCCATTCTTCTTTCTCAAGATTACTTTGGCTATTCGAAGTTTTTTGTATTTCCATACAAATTGTGAAGTTCTTTGGTCTAGTTCTGTGAAAAATACCGTTGGTAGCTTGATAGGGATTGCATTGAATCTATAGACTGCTTTGGGTAGAATAGCCATTTTGACAATATTAATTCTTCCAATCCATGAACACGGTATGTTTCTCCATCTGTTTGTCAACACCGCTTCTTGATCCACCTATTTTTCAGAACGTTTCATGCTCCTCATATTTTTGACACGTTTTGAAGCTCTTCATATTTTACACACATTTTCAGGCTCTTCATGTTTTTGAACACCGCTTCATGCTCCTCCTACATATAACACCTTTTGAAGCTCTTCATATATTTTACACTTTTTCAGGCTCTTCATGTTTTTCAACACCACTTCTTGCTCGTCCTATTTTCCAAACCGTTACATGCTCCTCATATTTTTGACACCTTTTGAATCTCTTCATATATTTCACACCTTTTCAGGCTCTTCATGTTTTTGACACGGTTTCATGCTCCTCCTATTTTTCAGACCGTTTAATGCTCCTCACATTTTTGACACCTTTGGAAGCTCTTCATATTTTTAACACCTTTTCAGGTTCTTCATGTTTTTCAACACCGCTTCATGCTCCTCCTATTTTTCTGACCGTTTCATGCTCCTCATGTATCTCACACCTTTTGAAGCTCTTCATATCTTTCACACCTTTTGAGCTCTTCATATTTTTCACACCTTTTCAGGCTATTCATGTTTTTGAACACCGTTTCATGCTCCTCCTATAATTCAGACAGTTTCATGCTCCTCATGTATTTCACTTCTTTTGAAGCTCTTCATATGTTACACACCTTTTCAGGCTCTTCATGATTTTCAACCCCACTTCATGCTCCTCCGATTTTTCAGACCGTTTCATGCTCCTCCCATTTTTGACACCATTGAAGCTCTTCATATTTTTCACAACTTTTCAGGCTCTTCATGTTTTTCAACACCGCTTCATGATCCTCCAATTTTTCAGACCGTTTCAAGCTCCTCATATTTTTGACACCTTTTGAATCTCTTCATATATTTTACACCTTTTCAGGCTCTTCATGTTTTTCAACACCACTTCATGCTCCTCCTTTTTCACACCATTTCATGCTCATCTCATTTGTCACACTTTTTGAAGCTCTTCATATTTTTGACACCTTTTGAGCTCTTCATATTTTTCACACCTTTTGAGGCTCTTCATGTTTTTCAACACCGTTTCATGCTCCTCCTATAATTCAGACGGTTTCATGCTCCTCAAGTCTTTCACTCCTTTTGAAGCTCTTCATATTTTACACACCTTTTCAGGCTCTTCATGATTTTCAACCCCACTTCATGCTCCTCCGATTTTTCAGACCGTTTCATGCTCATCTCATATTTGACAGCTTTTGAAGCTCTTCATATTTTTCACACCTTTTGAAGCTGTTCATATTTTTCACACCATTTCAGGCTCTTCATGTTTTTGAACACGGTTTCATGCTCCTCCTCTTTTTCAGACCGTTTCGTGCTCCTCATATTTTTGACACCTTTAAAAGCTCTTCATATTTTTCACACCTTTTCAGGTTCTTTATGTTTTGAAGACCGTTTCATGATGCTCCTATTTTTCAGACCGTTTCATGCTCCTCATATTTTTGACACATTTTGAACCTTTTCATATTTTTCACACTTTTTCAGTCTCTTCATGTTTTTGAACACCGCTTCATGCTCCTCCTATTTTTCAGACCTTTTCATACTCATCTCATTTTTGACACCTTTTGAAGCTCTTCATATTTTTCACACCTTTTGAAGCTCTTCATATTTTTCACACGTTTTCAGATCTTCATGTTTTTCAACACCGCTTCTTGATCCTCCTATTTTTTCAGACCGTTTCATGCTCCTCATATTTTTGACACGTTTTGAAGCTCTTCATATTTTACACACATTTTCAGGCTCTTCATGTTTTGGAACACCGCTTCATGACCCTCCTAATTTTCACACCTTTTGAAGCACTTCAAATTTTTCACACCTTTTCTGGCTCTTCATACTTTTGAACACGGTTTCCTGCTCCTCATTTTTTTTCAGACCGTTTCATGCTCCTCATATTTTTGACACCTTTTGAAGCTCTTCATATTTTACACACGTTTTCAGGCTCTTCATGTATTGGAACACCGCTTCATGCTCCTCCTATTTTTCAGACGGTTTCATTCTCCTCATGTACCTCACACCTTTTGAAGCTCTTCATATATTTCACACTTTTTCAGGCTCTTCATGTTTTTCAACACCACTTCATGCTCCTCCTATTTTTCAGACCGTTTCATGCTCATCTCATTTTTGACACCTTCTGAAGCTCTTCATATTTGTTACACCCGTTCAGTCTCTTTATGTTTTTCAACACGGCTTCATGCTCCTCCTATTTTTCAGACCGTTTCATGCTCCTCATGTATTTCACACCTTTTGAAGCTCTTCATATTTTTCACACTTTTTGAAGCTCTTCATATATTTCACACGTTTTAAGTCTCTTCATGTTTTTCAACACCGCTTCATGCTCTTCCTATTTTTCAGACCGTTTCATGCTTCTCTTATTTTTGACACGTTTTGAGGCTCTTCATATATTTCACACCTTTTCAAGCTCTTCATGTTTTTGAACACCGCTTCATGCTCCTCCTATTTTTCAGACCGTTTCATGCTCCTCATATTTTGACACCTTTTGAAGCTCTTCATATTTTTCACACCTTTTCAGGCTCTTCATTTTTTTGAACACCGTTTCATGCTCCTCCTATATTTCAGACCGTTTCATGCTCCACATATTTTTGACACCTTTTGAAGCTCTTCCTATTTTTCACGCCTTTTCAGGCTCTTCATGTTTTTCAACACAACTTCATGCCCCTCCTATTTTTCAGACCGTTTCATGCTCATCTCATTTTTGACAGCTTTTGAAGCTCTTCATATTTTTCAAACCTTTTGAGGCTCTTCATATTTTTCACACCTTTTCTGGCTCTTCAGGTTTTTGAACACCGTTTCATGAATCTCCTCTTTTTCAGACCGTTTCATGCTTCTCATATTTTTGACACGTTTTGAAGCTCTTCATATTTTTTTCACCTTTTCAGGCTCTTCATGGTTTTCAACACCGCTTCATTTTCCTCCTATTTTTTCAGACCGTTTCATGCTCCCATATTTTTGACACCTTTTGAAGCTCTTCATATTTTTCACACTTTTTCTGGCTCGTCATGTTTGTGAACACCACTTCATGCTCCTCCTATTTTTCAGATCGTTTCATGCTTCTCATATTTTTGACAACTTTTGAATCTCTTCATATTTTTAACACCTTTTCAGGCTCTTCATGTTTTTGAACACCGTTTCATGCTGCTCCTATTTTTCAGACCGTTTCATACTCCTCATAGTTTTGACACCTTTTGAATCTCTTCATATTTTTCACACCTTTTCAGGCTCTTCATGTTTTTCAACACCGCTTCATGCTCCTCCTATTTTTCAGACCGATTCATGCTCCTCAAGTATTTCACACCTTGAGGCTCTTCATATTTTTCACAGCTTTTCAGGCTCTTCATGTTTTTGAACACCGTTTCATGCTCCTCCTATTTTTCAGACCGTTTCATGCTCCTCATATTTTTGACACATTTTGAAGGTCTTCATATTTTTAACACCTTTTCAGGTTCTTCATGTTTTTGAACACCGTTTCATGCAGCTCCTATTTTTCAGACCGTTTCATACTCCTCATAGTTTTGAAACCTTTTGAAGCTCTTCATATTTTTCACACCTTTTCAGGCTCTTCATATTTTTCAACACCGCTTCATGCTCCTCCAATTTTTCAGACCGATTCATGCTCCTCAAGTATTTCAAACCTTGAGGCTCTTCATATTTTTCACAGCTTTTCAGGCTCTTCATGTTTTTGAACACCGTTTCATGCTCCTCCTATTTTTCAGACCGTTTCATGCTCCTCATATTTTTGACACATTTTGAAGCTCTTCATATTTTTCACACCTTTTCAGGCTCTTCAATTTTTTCAACAATGTTACAATGCTCCTCCTATTTTTCAGACCGTTTCATGCTCCTCATATTTTTGACACCTTTTGAAGCTCTTCATATTTTTCACACCTTTTGAAGCTCTTCATATATTTCACACTTTTTCAAGCTCTTCATGTTTTTCAACACCACTTCATGCTTCTCCTATTTCTCAGACCGTTTCATGCTCATCTCATTTTTGACAGCTTTTGAAGTTCTTCATATTTTTCACATCATTTGAAACTATTCATATTTTTCACACCTTTTCAGGCTCTTCATGTTTTTCAACACCGCTTTATGCTCCTCCTATTTTTCAGACCGTTTCATGCTCCTCTCATTTCTAAAATCTTTTGAAGCTCTTCATATATTTCACACATTTTCAGGCTCTTAATGTTTTTCAACACCACTTCATGCTCCTCCTATTTTTCAGACCGTTCATGCTCATCTCATTTTTGACACCTTCTGAAGCGCTTCATATTTTTCACAAATTTTCAGGCTCTTCATATTTTTGAACACCGCTTCATGCTCCTCCTATTTTTCAGACCGTTTCATGCTCCTCATATTTTTCACACCTTTTCAGGCTCTTCATGTTTTTCAACACCGCTTCATGCTCCTCCTATTTTCCAGACCGTTTCATGCTCCTCATGTATTTCACACCTTTTGAAGCTCTTCATATTTTTCCCAAATTTTCAGGCTCTTCATGTTTTTGAACACCGCTTCTTGATCCTCCTATATTTCATACCGTTTCATGCTCCTCATATTTTTGACACCTTTTGTAGCTCTTCATATTTTTCACACCTTTTAAGGCTCTTCATGTTTTTCAACACCGTTTCATGCTCCTCCTATTTTCAGACAGTTTCTTGCTCCTCATAATTTTGACACCTTTGAATGTCTTCATGTTTTTCACACCTTTTGAAGCTGTTCATATTTTTCACACCTTTTCAGGCTCTTCAAGTTTTTCTACACCGCATCATGCTCCTCCTATTTTTCAGACTGTTTCATGCTCCTCTTATTTTTGACACCTTTTGAAGGTATTCATATTTTTCACAACTTTTCAGGCTCTTCATGTTTTTCTACACCGCTTCATGCTCCTCCTATTTTTCACACCATTTCATGCTCATCTCATTCTTGACACTTTTTGCAGCTCTTCATATTTTTCACACGTTTTCAGGCTCTTCATATTTTTCAACACCGCTTCATGATCCTCCTATTTTTCAGACCGTTTTATGCTCCTCATGTATTTCACACCTTTGAAGCTCTTCATATTTTTCAGACCTTTTCAGACTCTTCATATTTTTGAACACGGTTTCATGCTCCTCCTATTTTTCAGAACGTTTCATGCTCCTCATATTTTTACACCTTTGGAAGCTCTTCACATATTTCACACCTTTAAAGGCTCTTCATGTTTTTCAACACCGCTTCTTGATCCTCCTATTTTTCAGACCGTTTCATGCTCATCTCATTTTTGACACCTCAGGAAGCTCTTCCTATTTTTCACACCTTTTGAAGCTCTTCATATTTTTCACAACTTTTCAGGCTCTTCATGTTTTTCAACACCGCTTCATGATCCTCCAATTTTTCAGACCATTTCAAGCTCCTCATATTTTTGACACCTTTTGAATCTCTTCATATATTTTACACCTTTTCAGGCTCTTCATGTTTTTCAACACCACTTCATGCTCCTCCTTTTTCACACCGTTTCATGCTCATCTCATTTGTCACACTTTTTGAAGCTCTTCATATTTTTGACACCTTTTGAGCTCTTCATATTTTTCACACCTTTTGAGGCTCTTCATGTTTTTCAACACTGTTTCATGCTCCTCCTATAATTCAGACGGTTTCATGCTCCTCAAGTCTTTCACTCCTTTTGAAGCTCTTCATATTTTACACACCTTTTCAGGCTCTTCATGATTTTCAACCCCACTTCATGCTCCTCCGAATTTTCAGACCGTTTCATGCTCAATTCATTTTTGACACCTTTTGAAGCTCTTCATATTTTTCACACCTTTTGAAGCTGTTCATATTTTTCACAACTTTTCAGGCTCTTCATGTTTTTGAACACGGTTTCATGCTCCTCCTCTTTTTCAGACCCTTTCATGCTCCTCATATTTTTGACACCTTTAAAAGCTCTTCATATTTTTCACACCTTTTCAGGTTCTTTATGTTTTGAAGACCGTTTCATGGTCCTCCTATTTTTCAGACCGTTTCATGCTCCTCATATTTTTGACACATTTTGAACCTTTTCATATTTTTCACACGTTTTCAGGCTCTTCATGTTTTTGAACACCGCTTCATGCTCCTCCTAATTTTCAGACCGTTTCATGCTCCTCATGTATTTAACACCTTTTGAAGCTCTTCATATTTTTCTCACCTTTTAGGCTTTCATGTTTTTGAACACCTTTTCATGCTCCTCCTATTTTTCAGACCGTTTCATGCTCCGCATGTATTTCACAGCTATTGAAGCTCTTTATATTTTTCACACCTTTTCAGGCTCTTCATGTTTTTGAACACCGTTTCCTGCTGCTCTTATTTTTCAGACCGTTTCATGCTCATCTCATTTTTGACACCATTTTAAGCTCTTCATATTTTTCACACCTTTTGAGCCTCTTCATATTTTTCACACGTTTTCACGCTCTTCATGTTTTTCAACACCGCTTCTTGATCCACCTATATTTCAGACCGTTTCATGCTCCTCATATTTTTGACACATTTTGAACCTTTTCATATTTTTCACACTTTTTCAGTCTCTTCATGTTTTTGAACACCGCTTCATGCTCCTCCTATTTTTCAGACCTTTTCATACTCATCTCATTTTTGACACCTTTTGAAGCTCTTCATATTTTTCACACCTTTTGAAGCTCTTCATATTTTTCACACGTTTTCAGATCTTCATGTTTTTCAACACCGCTTCTTGATCCTCCTATTTTTTCAGACCGTTTCATGCTCCTCATATTTTTGACACGTTTTGAAGCTCTTCATATTTTACACACATTTTCAGGCTCTTCATGTTTTGGAACACCGCTTCATGACCCTCCTAATTTTCACACCTTTTGAAGCACTTCAAATTTTTCACACCTTTTCTGGCTCTTCATACTTTTGAACACGGTTTCCTGCTCCTCATTTTTTTTCAGACCGTTTCATGCTCCTCATATTTTTCACACCTTTTGAAGCTCTTCATATTTTACACACGTTTTCAGGCTCTTCATGTATTGGAACACCGCTTCATGCTCCTCCTATTTTTCAGACGGTTTCATTCTCCTCATGTACCTCACACCTTTTGAAGCTCTTCATATATTTCACACTTTTTCAGGCTCTTCATGTTTTTCAACACCACTTCATGCTCCTCCTATTTTTCAGACCGTTTCATGCTCATCTCATTTTTGACACCTTCTGAAGCTCTTCATATTTGTTACACCCTTTCAGTCTCTTTATGTTTTTCAACACGGCTTCATGCTCCTCCTATTTTTCAGACCGTTTCATGCTCCTCATATTTTTCACACCTTTTGAAGCTCTTCATATTTTTCACACCTTTTCAGGTTCTTCATGTTTTTCAACACCGCTTTAGGCTCCTCCTATTTTTCAGACCGTTTCATGCTCCTCATGTATTTCACACCTTTTGAAGCTCTTCATATTTTTCACACTTTTTGAAGCTCTTCATATATTTCACACGTTTTAAGTCTCTTCATGTTTTTCAACACCGCTTCATGCTCTTCCTATTTTTCAGACCGTTTCATGCTTCTCTTATTTTTGACACGTTTTGAGGCTCTTCATATATTTCACACCTTTTCAAGCTCTTCATGTTTTTGAACACCGCTTCATGCTCCTCCTATTTTTCAGACCGTTTCATGCTCCTCATATTTTGACACCTTTTGAAGCTCTTCATATTTTTCACACCTTTTCAGGCTCTTCATTTTTTTGAACACCGTTTCATGCTCCTCCTGTATTTCAGACCGTTTCATGCTCCACATATTTTTGACACCTTTTGAAGCTCTTCCTATTTTTCACGCCTTTTCAGGCTCTTCATGTTTTTCAACACAACTTCATGTCCCTCCTATTTTTCAGACCGTTTCATGCTCATCTCATTTTTGACAGCTTTTGAAGCTCTTCATATTTTTCAAACCTTTTGAGGCTCTTCATATTTTTCACACCTTTTCTGGCTCTTCAGGTTTTTGAACACCGTTTCATGAATCTCCTCTTTTTCAGACCGTTTCATGCTTCTCATATTTTTGACACGTTTTGAAGCTCTTCATATTTTTTTCACCTTTTCAGGCTCTTCATGGTTTTCAACACCGCTTCATTTTCCTCCTATTTTTTCAGACCGTTTCATGCTCCCATATTTTTGACACCTTTTGAAGCTCTTCATATTTTTCACACTTTTTCTGGCTCGTCATGTTTGTGAACACCACTTCATGCTCCTCCTATTTTTCAGATCGTTTCATGCTTCTCATATTTTTGACACCTTTTGAATCTCTTCATATTTTTAACACCTTTTCAGGCTCTTCATGTTTTTGAACACCGTTTCATGCTGCTCCTATTTTTCAGACCGTTTCATACTCCTCATAGTTTTGACACCTTTTGAATCTCTTCATATTTTTCACACCTTTTCAGGCTCTTCATGTTTTTCAACACCGCTTCATGCTCCTCCTATTTTTCAGACCGATTCATGCTCCTCAAGTATTTCACACCTTGAGGCTCTTCATATTTTTCACAGCTTTTCAGGCTCTTCATGTTTTTGAACACCGTTTCATGCTCCTCCTATTTTTCAGACCGTTTCATGCTCCTCATATTTTTGACACATTTTGAAGGTCTTCATATTTTTAACACCTTTTCAGGTTCTTCATGTTTTTGAACACCGTTTCATGCAGCTCCTATTTTTCAGACCGTTTCATACTCCTCATAGTTTTGAAACCTTTTGAAGCTCTTCATATTTTTCACACCTTTTCAGGCTCTTCATATTTTTCAACACCGCTTCATGCTCCTCCAATTTTTCAGACCGATTCATGCTCCTCAAGTATTTCAAACCTTGAGGCTCTTCATATTTTTCACAGCTTTTCAGGCTCTTCATGTTTTTGAACACCGTTTCATGCTCCTCCTATTTTTCAGACCGTTTCATGCTCCTCATATTTTTGACACATTTTGAAGCTCTTCATATTTTTCACACCTTTTCAGGCTCTTCAATTTTTTCAACAATGTTACAATGCTCCTCCTATTTTTCAGACCGTTTCATGCTCCTCATATTTTTGACACCTTTTGAAGCTCTTCATATTTTTCACACCTTTTGAAACTCTTCATATATTTCACACTTTTTCAAGCTCTTCATGTTTTTCAACACCACTTCATGCTTCTCCTATTTCTCAGACCGTTTCATGCTCATCTCATTTTTGACAGCTTTTGAAGTTCTTCATATTTTTCACATCATTTGAAACTATTCATATTTTTCACACCTTTTCAGGCTCTTCATGTTTTTCAACACCGCTTTATGCTCCTCCTATTTTTCAGACCGTTTCATGCTCCTCTCATTTCTAAAATCTTTTGAAGCTCTTCATATATTTCACACATTTTCAGGCTCTTAATGTTTTTCAACACCACTTCATGCTCCTCCTATTTTTCAGACCGTTCATGCTCATCTCATTTTTGACACCTTCTGAAGCGCTTCATATTTTTCACAAATTTTCAGGCTCTTCATATTTTTGAACACCGCTTCATGCTCCTCCTATTTTTCAGACCGTTTCATGCTCCTCATATTTTTCACACCTTTTCAGGCTCTTCATGTTTTTCAACACCGCTTCATGCTCCTCCTATTTTCCAGACCGTTTCATGCTCCTCATGTATTTCACACCTTTTGAAGCTCTTCATATTTTTCCCAAATTTTCAGGCTCTTCATGTTTTTGAACACCGCTTCTTGATCCTCCTATATTTCATACCGTTTCATGCTCCTCATATTTTTGACACCTTTTGTAGCTCTTCATATTTTTCACACCTTTTAAGGCTCTTCATGTTTTTCAACACCGTTTCATGCTCCTCCTATTTTCAGACAGTTTCTTGCTCCTCATAATTTTGACACCTTTGAATGTCTTCATGTTTTTCACACCTTTTGAAGCTGTTCATATTTTTCACACCTTTTCAGGCTCTTCAAGTTTTTCTACACCGCATCATGCTCCTCCTATTTTTCAGACTGTTTCATGCTCCTCTTATTTTTGACACCTTTTGAAGGTATTCATATTTTTCACAACTTTTCAGGCTCTTCATGTTTTTCTACACCGCTTCATGCTCCTCCTATTTTTCACACCATTTCATGCTCATCTCATTCTTGACACTTTTTGCAGCTCTTCATATTTTTCACACGTTTTCAGGCTCTTCATATTTTTCAACACCGCTTCATGATCCTCCTATTTTTCAGACCGTTTTATGCTCCTCATGTATTTCACACCTTTGAAGCTCTTCATATTTTTCAGACCTTTTCAGACTCTTCATATTTTTGAACACGGTTTCATGCTCCTCCTATTTTTCAGAACGTTTCATGCTCCTCATATTTTTACACCTTTGGAAGCTCTTCACATATTTCACACCTTTAAAGGCTCTTCATGTTTTTCAACACCGCTTCTTGATCCTCCTATTTTTCAGACCGTTTCATGCTCATCTCATTTTTGACACCTCAGGAAGCTCTTCCTATTTTTCACACCTTTTGAAGCTCTTCATATTTTTCACAACTTTTCAGGCTCTTCATGTTTTTCAACACCGCTTCATGATCCTCCAATTTTTCAGACCATTTCAAGCTCCTCATATTTTTGACACCTTTTGAATCTCTTCATATATTTTACACCTTTTCAGGCTCTTCATGTTTTTCAACACCACTTCATGCTCCTCCTTTTTCACACCGTTTCATGCTCATCTCATTTGTCACACTTTTTGAAGCTCTTCATATTTTTGACACCTTTTGAGCTCTTCATATTTTTCACACCTTTTGAGGCTCTTCATGTTTTTCAACACTGTTTCATGCTCCTCCTATAATTCAGACGGTTTCATGCTCCTCAAGTCTTTCACTCCTTTTGAAGCTCTTCATATTTTACACACCTTTTCAGGCTCTTCATGATTTTCAACCCCACTTCATGCTCCTCCGAATTTTCAGACCGTTTCATGCTCAATTCATTTTTGACACCTTTTGAAGCTCTTCATATTTTTCACACCTTTTGAAGCTGTTCATATTTTTCACAACTTTTCAGGCTCTTCATGTTTTTGAACACGGTTTCATGCTCCTCCTCTTTTTCAGACCCTTTCATGCTCCTCATATTTTTGACACCTTTAAAAGCTCTTCATATTTTTCACACCTTTTCAGGTTCTTTATGTTTTGAAGACCGTTTCATGGTCCTCCTATTTTTCAGACCGTTTCATGCTCCTCATATTTTTGACACATTTTGAACCTTTTCATATTTTTCACACGTTTTCAGGCTCTTCATGTTTTTGAACACCGCTTCATGCTCCTCCTAATTTTCAGACCGTTTCATGCTCCTCATGTATTTAACACCTTTTGAAGCTCTTCATATTTTTCTCACCTTTTAGGCTTTCATGTTTTTGAACACCTTTTCATGCTCCTCCTATTTTTCAGACCGTTTCATGCTCCGCATGTATTTCACAGCTTTTGAAGCTCTTTATATTTTTCACACCTTTTCAGGCTCTTCATGTTTTTGAACACCGTTTCATGCTGCTCTTATTTTTCAGACCGTTTCATGCTCATCTCATTTTTGACACCATTTTAAGCTCTTCATATTTTTCACACCTTTTGAGCCTCTTCATATTTTTCACACGTTTTCACGCTCTTCATGTTTTTCAACACCGCTTCTTGATCCACCTATATTTCAGACCGTTTCATGCTCCTCATATTTTTGACACGTTTTGAAGCTCTTCATAGTTTACACACATTTTCAGGCTCTTCATGTTTTTGAACACCGCTTCATGCTCCTCTATTTTTAACACCTTTTGAAGCTCTTCATATTTTTCACACCTTTTGAAGCTCTTCATATTTTACACACATTTTCAGGCTCTTCATGTTTTGGAACACCGCTTCATGACCCTCCTAATTTTCACACCTTTTGAAGCACTTCAAATTTTTCACACTTTTTCAGGCTCTTCATACTTTTGAACACGGTTTCCTGCTCCTCATTTTTTTCAGACCGTTTCATGCTCCTCATATTTTTGACACCTTTTGAATCTCTTCATATATTTCACACGTTTTCAGGCTCTTCATGTATTGGAACACCGCTTCATGCTCCTCCTATTTTTCAGACGGTTTCATTCTCCTCATGTACCTCACACCTTTTGAAGCTCTTCATATATTTCACACTTTTTCAGGCTCTTCATGTTTTTCAACACCACTTCATGCTCCTCCTATTTTTCAGACCGTTTCATGCTCATCTCATTTTTGACACCTTCTGAAGCTCTTCATATTTGTTACACCCTTTCAGGCTCTTCATGTTTTTCAACACGGCTTCATGCTCCTCCTATTTTTCAGACCGTTTCATGCTCCTCATATTTTTCACACCTTTTGAAGCTCTTCATATTTTTCACACCTTTTCAGGTTCTTCATGTTTTTCAACACCACTTCATGCTTCTCCTATTTCTCAGACCATTTCATGCTCATCTCATTTTTGACAGCTTTTGAAGTTCTTCATATTTTTCACATCTTTTGAAACTATTCATATTTTTCACACCTTTACAGGCTCTTCACGTTTTTCAACACCCCTTCATGCTTCTCCTATTTTTCAGACCGTTTCATGCTCCTCTCATTTCTGAAATCTTTTGAAGCTTGTCATATATTTCACACATTTTCAGGCTCTCAATGTTCTTCAACACCACTTCATGCTCCTCCTATTTTTCAGACCGTTTCATGCTCATCTCATTTTTGACACCTTCTGAAGCGCTTCATAGTTTTCACAAATTTTCAGGCTCTTCATATTTTTGAACACCTCTTCATGCTCCTCCTATTTTTCAGACCGTTTCATGCTCCTCATATATTTCACACATTTTGCGGCTCTTCATATTTTACACACCTTTTCAGGTCTTCATTATTTTCAACACCACTTCATGCTCCTCCTATTTTTCAGACGGTTTCATGTTCCTTATATTTTTGACACCTTTTGAAGCTCTTCATAATTTTTACACCCTTCTAGGCTCTTCATGTTTTTCAACACGGCTTCATGCTCCTCCTATTTTTCAGACCGTTTCATGCTCCTCATATTTTTCACACCTTTTGAAGCTCTTCATATTTTTCACACGTTTTCAGGCTCTTCATGTTTTTCAACACCGCTTCATGCTCCTCCTATTTTTCAGACCGTTTCATGCTTCTCATGTATTTCACACCTTTTGAAGCTCTTCATATTTCAGACCTTTTCAGGCTCTTCATGTTTTTGAACACCGTTTCATGCTCCTCATATTTTTCAGACTGTTTCATGCTCCTCATATTTTTGACACCTTTTGAAGCTCTTCATATTTTTCACACCTTTTCAAGCTCTTCATGTTTTTCAACACCGCTTCATGATCCTCCTATTTTTCAGACCGTTTCATGCTCCTCATATTTTTGACACCTTTTGTAGCTCTTCATATTTTTCACACCTTTTCAGGCTCTTCATGTTTTTCAACACCGTTTCATGCTCCTCCTATTTTCAGACCGTTTCTTGCTCCTCATAATTTTGACACCTTTGAATGTCTTCATATTTTTCACACCTTTTGAAGCTGTTCATATTTTTCACACCTTTTCAGGCTCTTCATCTTTTTCTACACCGCTTCATGCTCCTCATATTTTTCAGACTGTTTCATGCTCCTCTTATTTTTGACACCTTTTGAAGCTCTTCATATATTTCACACCTTTTCAGGCTCTTCATGTTTTTGAACACCGCTTCATGCTCTTCCTATTTTTCAGACCGTTTCATGCTCCTCATATATTTGACACCTTTTGAAGGTCTTCAGATTTTTCACACCTTTTCAAGCTCTTCATGTTTTTGAACACCGCTTCATGCTCCTCCTGTTTTTCAGAGCATTTCATGCTCCTCATGTATTTCACATCTTTTGAAGCTCTTCATCTTTTTGCCACTTTTTGAAGCTCTTCGTATTTTTCACACCATTTCAGGCTCTTCATTTTTTTGAACACCGCTTCATGCTCCTCCTATTTTTCAGACCGTTTCATGCTCCTCATATATATCACACCTTTTGACGCTCTTCATATTTTTCACACCTTTTGAAGCTCTTCATATTTTTTACAACTTTTCAGGCTCTTCATGTTTTTCTACACCACTTCATGCTCCTCCTATTTTTCAGACCATTTCATGCTCATCTCATTCTTGACACTTTTTGCAGCTCTTCATATTTTTCACACGTTTTCAGGCTCTTCATATTTTTCAACACCGCGTCATGATCCTCCTATTTTTCAGACCGTTTCATGCTCCTCATGTATTTCACATCTTTTGAAGCTCTTCATATTTTTTAGACCTTTTCAGACTCTTCATATTTTTGAACACGGTTTCATGCTCGTCATATTTTTCAGAACGTTTCATGCTCCTCAAGTATTTCACAGCTTGAGGCTCTTCATATTTTTCACAGCTTTTCAGGCTCTTCATGTTTTTGAACACTGCTTCTTGATCCTCCTATTTTTCAGACCGTTTCATGCTCCTCATATATTTCTCACCATTTGAAGTTCTTCATATATTTCACACCTTTTGAAGCTCTTCATATATTTCACACCATTTCAGGCACTTCATGTTTTTCAACACCACTTCATGCTCCTCCTATTTTTCAGTCCGTTTCATGCTCCTCATATATTTCTCACCATTTGAAGCTCTTCATATATTTCACACTTTTTGAAGCTCTTCATATATTTCACACCATTTCAGGAACTTCATGTTTTTCAACACCACTTCATGCTCCTCCTATTTTTCAGACCGTTTCACGCTCATCTCATTTTTGACACCTCTGGAAGCTCTTCATATTTTTCACTCCTTTTGAAGCTCTTCATATTTTTCACAACTTTTCAGGCTCTTCATATTTTTCAACACCGCTTCATGATCGTCCTGTTTTTCAGACCGTTTCATGCTTCTCATGTATTTCACACCTTTTGAAGCTCTTCATATTTTTCACACCTTTTCAGGCTCTTCATGTTTTTGAACACAGCTTCAAGCTCTTCCTATTTTTAAGACAGTTTCATGATCCTCATATATTTCTCACCTTTTGAAGCTCTTCATATATTTCACAACTTTAAGGCTCTTTATGTTTTTGACCACCGCTTCATGCTCCTCCTATTTTTCAGACCGTTTCATGCTCCTCATATTTTTGACACGTTTTGAAGCTCTTCATATTTTTCACAAATTTTCAGGCTCTTCATATTTTTGAACACCGCTTCATGCTCCTCCTATTTTTCAGAGCTTTTCATGATCCTCATGTATTTCACAACTTTTCAAGCTCTTCGTATTTTACACAGCCTTTCAGGATCTTCATGAACTTCAACACCACTTCATGCTCCTCCTATTTTCAGACCGTTTCATGCTCCTCATATTTTTGGCACCTTTTGAAGCTCTTCATATTTTTCACAAATTTTCAGGCTCTTCATGTTTTACAACACCGCTTCATGCTCCTCCTATTTTTCAGACCGTTTCATGCTCCTCATGTATTTCACACATTTTGAAGCTCTTCATATCTTTCACACCTTTTCAGCCTCTTCATGTTTTTGAATACCGTTTCATGCTCTTCCTATGTTTCAGATGGATTCATGCTCCTCATATTTTTGACACATTTTGAAGCTCTTCATATTTTTCATACCCTTTCAGGCTCTTCATGTTTTTCAACACCGCTTGATGATCCTCCTATTTTTCAGACCGTTTACTGCTCCTCATATTTTTGACTCGTTTTGAAGCTCTTCATATTTTTCACAGCTTTTCAGGCTCTTCATGTTTTTCAACACCGCTTCATGCTCCTCCAATTTTTCAGACTGTTTCAAGCTCCTCATATTTTTGACACGTTTTGAAGCTCTTCATATTTTTCACAGCTTTTCAGGTTTTTCTTGTTTTTCAACACCGCTTCATGCTCCTCCTATTTTTCAGACCGTTTCATGCTCCTCATATTTTTGACACCTTTTGAAGCTCTTCATATTTTTCACACCTTTTGAAGCTCTTCATATATTTCACACGTTTTCAATCTCTTCAGGTTTTTCAACACCGCTTCATGCTCCTCCTATATTTCAGACCGTTTCATGCTCCTCATATATTTGACACCTTTTGAAGCTCTTCATATTTTTCACACATTTTCAGGCTCTTCATTTTTTTCAACATGGCTTCATGATCCTCCTATATTTCAGATCGTTTCATGCTCCTCATATTTTTGACACATTTTGAAGCTCTTCATATTTTTCACACCTTTTCAGGCTCTTCATGTCTTTCAACACCACTTCATGCCTCTCCTATTTTTCAGACCGTTTCATGTTCCTCCTATTTTTCAGATCATTTCATGCTCCTGATATTTTTGACACCTTTTGAAGCTCTTCATATTTTTCACACCTTTTCAGGCTCTTCATCCTTTTCAACCCCACTTCATGCTCCTTCTATTTTGCAGACCATTTCAGGCTCCTCATATTTTTGACAGCTTTTGAATCTCTTCAAATTTTTCACACCTTTTCATGCTCTTCATGTTTTTCAACACCGTGTCATGCTCCTCCTATTTTTCAGACTGTTTCATGCTCCTCATATTTTTCACACCTTTAAAGCTCTTCATATGTTTCACACCTTTTCAGACTCTTCAAGTTTTTGAACACCGCTTCATTCTCCTCCTTTTTTTCAGACCGTTTCATGCTCCTCATGTATTTCCCACATTTTGAAGCTCTTCAAATTTTTCACATCTTTTCAGGCTCTTCATGTTTTTGAACACCGCTTCATGCTCCTCCTATTTTTCAGACCGTTTCATGCTCCTCATATTTTTGACAGCTTTTGAAGCTCTTCATATATTTCATACCTTTTCAGACTCTTCATGTTTTTGAACACTGCTTCATGCTCCTACGTTTTTTAAGACCGTTTCATTCTCCTCATATTTTTGACACATTTTGAAGCTCCTCATATTTTTCACACTTTTTGAAGCTCTTCATATATTTCACACTTTTTCAGTATCTTCATGTTTTCAACACCACTTCATGCTCCTCCTATTTTTCAGACCGTTTCATGCTCATCTCATTATTGACAGCTTTTGAAGCTCTTCATATATTTCACACCTTTTGAAGCTTTTCATATTTTTCACACCTTTTCAGGTTTTTCTTCTTTTTCAACACCGCTTCATGCTCCTGCTATTTTTCAGACCGTTTCATGCTCCTCATATTTTTGACACCTTTTGAAGCTCTTCATATTTTTCACACCTTTTCCGGCTCTTCATATTTTTGAACACCGCTTCATGCTCCTCCAATTTTTCAGGCCGTTTCATGCTCCTCATAATTTTGACACCTTTTGAAGCTCTTCATATGTTTCACACATTTTCAGGCTCTTCATTTTTTTCAACACCACTTCATGCTCCTCCTATTTTTCAGACCATTTCATGCTCCTCATATTTTTCATACCTTTAGAAGCTCTTCATATTTTTCAAACATTTCCAGGCTCTTCATGTTTTTCAACACAGCTTCATGCTCCTCCTATTTTTGAGACGCTTTCATTCTCCTCATATTTTTGGCACTGTTAGAAGCTCTTCATATATTTCACACCTTTTCAGTGTCTTCTTTTTTTTCAACACCACTTCATGCTACTCCTATTTTTCAGACAGTTTCATGCTCTTCTCATTTTTGACACGTTTTGAGGCTCTTCATATTTTTCACACCTTTTCAGCCTTTTCAAGTTTTTGAACACCGCTTCATGCTCCTCCTATTTTTCAGACCGTTTCATGCTGCTCATATTTTTGACACCTTTTGAAGCTGTCATATTTTTCACAAATTTTCAGGCTCTTCCTCTTTTTGAACACCGTTTCATGCTCCTCCTATTTTTCAGACCATTTCATGATCCTCATGTATTTCACACCTTTTGAAGCTCTTCATGTTTTTCACACGTTTTCAGGCTCTTCATGTTTTTCAACACCGCTTCATGCTCCTCCTATTTTTCAGACCGTTTCATGCTCCTCATGTATTTCACACCTTTTGAAGCTCTTCATATTTTTCACATGTTTTCAGGCTCTTCATATTTTTGAACACTGCTTCATGCTCCTCCTATTTTTCGGACCGTTTCATGCTCCTCATATTTTTGACACCTCTTGAAGCTCTTCATATTTTTCACACCTTTTCACGCTCTTCATGTTTTTGATCACCGCTTCATGATCCTCCTATTTTTCAGACCGTTTCATGCTCTTCATATTTTTGACACCTCTTGAAGCTCTTCATATTTTTCACACCTTTTCAGGCTCTTCATGTTTTTCCACACCACTTCATTCTTTTCCTATTTTTCAGACCATTTCATACTCCTCATGAATTTCACACCTTTTGAAGCTCTTCATATTTTTCACACCTTTTCAGGCTCTTCATGTTTTTTATCACTGTTTCATGCTCCTATTTTTCAGACCGTTTCATGCTCATCTCATTTTTGACCCCTTTTGAAGCTTTTCATAATTTTCACAACTTTTTAGGCTCTTCATGTTTTTGAACACCGCCTCATGCTCCTCCTATTTTTCAGACCGTTTCATGCTCATCTCATTTTTGACACCTTTTAAAGCTCTTCATATTTCTCACAACTTTTTAGGCTCTTCATGTTATTGAAACTGCTTCATGCTCCTCCTATTTTTCAGAGAGTTTCATGCTCCTCATGTATTTCACATCTTTTGAAGCTCTTCATATTTCTCACAACTTTTTAGGCCTTTCATGTTTTACCACACCACTTCATGCTTCTCCTATTTTTCGGCCTGTTTCATGCTCCTCATGTATTTCACACCTTTTGAAGCTCTTCATATTTTTCACACCTTTTCAGGCGCTTCATGTTTTTAATCACCGTTTCATGCTCCTCCTATTTTTCAGACCGTTTCATGCTCCTCATATATTTGACACATTTTGAAGCTCTGAATATTTTTCACACATTTTCAGGCTCTTCATGTTTTTGAACACTGCTTCATGATCCTCCTATTTTTCAGACCGTTTCATGTTCTTCATATGTTTGACACCTTTTGAAGCTCTTCATATTTTTTCACTCCTTTTCAGGCTCTTCATGGTTTTCAACACCTCTTCATGCTTCTCCTATTTTTCAGCCCGTTTCATGCTCCTCATATTTTTCACACCTTTTGAAGCTCTTCATATTTTTCATACCTTTTCAGGCTCTTCACGTTTTTGAACACCGCTTCATGACCCTCCTATTTTTCAGACCATTTCATGCTCTTCATATTTTTGACACCTCTTGACGCTCTTCATATATTTCACACCTTTTCATCCTCTTCATTTTTTTCAAAACCGCTTCATATTCCTCCTATTTTTCACACCGTTTCATGCTCATCTCATTTTTGACTCCTTTTTAAGCTCTTCATATATTTCACACCTTTTCAAGTTCTTCATATTTTTCAGACCTTTTCAGGCTCTTCATGTTTTTGAACACCGCTTCATGCTCCTCCTATTTTTCAGACCGTTTCATGCTCCTCATATTTTTGACACCGTTTGAAGATCTTCATATTTTTCACACCTTTTCAGGCTCTTCATGTTTTTGAACACCGCTTCATGCTCCTTCTATTTTTCAGAGAGTTTCATGCTCCTCATGTATTTCACACCTTTTGAAGCTCTTCATATTTTCCACACCTTTTCAGGCTCTTCATATTTTTCCACACCACTTCATGCTTCTCCTATTTTTCAGCCCGTTTCAAACTCCTCATGTATTTCACACCTTTTGAAGCTCTTCATATTTTTCACACCTTTTCCGGCTCTTCATGTTTTTGATCACCGTTTCATGCTCTTCCTATTTTTCAGACCGTTTCATGCTACTCATATTTTTGACACCTTTTGAAGCTCTTCATATTTTTCACACCTTTTCAGGCTCTTCATGTTTTTGAACACCGTTCCATGCTCCTCCTATTTTTCAGACCCTTTCATGCTCATCTCATATTTGACACCTTTTGAAGCTCTTCATATTTTTCACACATTTTCAGGCTCTTCATGTTTTTCAGCACCGTTTTATGATCCTCCTATTTTTAAGAACTTCTCATGCTCATCTCATTTTTGACAGCTTTTGAAGCTTTTCATATTTTTCACAAATTTTCAGGCTCCTCATGTTTTTGAACCCCGCTTCATGATCCTCCTATTTTTCAGCCCGTTTCATGCTCCTCATGTATTTCACACCTTTTGAAGCTCTTCATATTTTTCACACCTTTTCAGGCTCTTCATGTTTTTGAACACCGCTTCATGATCCTCCTATTTTTCAGCCCGTTTCATGCTCCTCATGTATTTCACACCTTTTGAAGCTCTTCATATTTTTCACACGGTTTCAGGCTCTTCATGTTTTTCAACACCGCTTCATGCTTCTCCTATTTTTCAGACCGTTTCATGCTCCTCATGTATTTCACACCTTTTGAAGCTCTTCATATTTTTCACACCTTTTCAGGCTCCTCATGTTTTTTAACCCCGCTTCATGATCCTCTTATTTTTCAGAGAGTTTCATGCTCCTCATGTATTTCACACCTTTTGAAGCTCTTCGTATTTTTCACACTTTTTCAGGCTCTTCATGTTTTTCCACACCACTTCATGCTTCTCCTATTTTTCAGCCCATTTCATGCTCCTGATGTATTTCACACCTTTTGAAGCTCTTCATATTTTTCACACCTTTTCAGGTTTTCCATGTTTTTGAAACCCGCTTCATGATCCTCCTATTTTTCAGACCGTTTCATGCTCCTCGTATTTTTGACACCTTTTGAAGCTCTTCATATTTTTCACACCTTCAGGCTCTTCATGTTTTTCAACACCACTTCATGCTCTTCCCATTTTTCAGACCGTTTCATGCTCCTCATATATTTCATATCTTTAGAAGCTCTTCATATTTTTCAAACCTTTTCAGGCTCTTCATGTTTCTCAACACAGCTTCATGCTCCTCCTATTTTTGAGACGCTTTCATTCTCCTCATATTTTTGACACTGTTAGAAGCTCTTCATATATTTCACACCTTTTCAGTGTCTTCTTTTTTTTCAACACCACTTCATGCTACTCCTATTTTTCAGACAGTTTCATCCTCTTCTCATTTTTGACACGTTTTGAGGCTCTTCATATTTTTCAAACCTTTTCAGGCTTTTCATGTTTTTGAACCCCGCTTCATGCTCCTCCTATTTTTCAGACCGTTTCATGCTGCTCATATTTTTGACACCTTTTGAAGCTCTCATATTTTTCACAAATTTTCAGGCTCTTCCTATTTTTGAACACCGTTTCATGCTCCTCCTATTTTTCAGACCATTTCTTGATCCTCATGTATTTCACACCTTTTGAAGCTCTTCATATTTTTCACACGTTTTCAGGCTCTTCATGTTTTTCAACACCGCTTCATGCTCCTCCTATTTTTCAGACCGTTTCATGCTCCTCATGTATTTCACACCTTTTGAAGCTCTTCATATTTTTCACACGTTTTCAGGCTCTTCATGTTTTTGAACACTGCTTCATGCTCCTCCTATTTTTCGGACCGTTTCATGCTCCTCATATATTTGACACCTTTTGAAGCTCTTCATATTTTTCACACCTTTACAGGCTCATCATGTTTTTCCACACCACTTCATGCTTCTCCTATTTTTAAGACCGTTTCATGATCCTCATGAATTTCATACCTTTTGAAGCTCTTCATATTTTTCACACCTTTTCACGCTCTTCATGTTTTTGATCACCGCTTCATGCTCCTTCTATTTTTCAGACCGTTTCATGCTCGTCATATTTTTCACACCTTTTGAAGCTCTTCATATTTTTCACACCTTTTCACGCTCTTCATGTTTTTGATCACCGCTTCATGCTCCTCCTATTTTTCAGACCGTTTCATGCTCATCTCATTTTTGACACCTTTTAATGCTCTTCATATTTTTCACAACTTTTTAGGCTCTTCATGTTTTTGACACTGCTTCATGCTCCTCCTATATTTCAGAGAGTTTCATGCTCCTCATGTATTTCACATCTTTTGCAGCTCTTCATATTTCTCACAACTTTTTAGGCTCTTCATTTTTTTCCACACCACTTCATGCTTCTCCTATTTTTCGGCCTGTTTCATGCTCCTCATATATTTGACACATTTTGAAGCTCTGAATATTTTTCACACATTTTCAGGCTCTTCATGTTTTTGAACACTGCTTCATGATCCTCCTATTTTTCAGACCGTTTCATGTTCTTCATATGTTTGACATCTTTTGAAGCTCTTCATATTTTTCACTCCTTTTCAGGCTCTTCATGTTTTTCAACACCACTTCATGCTTCTCCTATTTTTCAGACCGTTTCATGCTCCTCATGTATTTCACATCTTTTGAAGGTCTTCATAATTTTCACACCTTTTCAGGCTCTTCATGTTTTTGAACACCATTTCATGCTGCTTCTATTTTTCAGACCGTTTCATGCTCGTCATATTTTTCACACCTTTTGAAGCTCTTCATATTTTTCATACCTTTTCAGGCTCTTCACTTTTTTGAACACCGCTTCATGACCCTCCTATTTTTCAGACCATTTCATGCTCTTCATATTTTTGACACCTCTTGAAGCTCTTCATATATTTCACACCTTTTCAGCCTCTTGATTTTTTTCAAAACCGCTTCATGCTCCTCCTATTTTTTAACCCGTTTCATGCTCATCTCATTTTTGACACCTTTTGAAGCTCTTCATATATTTCACACCTTTTCAAGCTCTACATATTTTCCACACCTTTTCAGGCTCTTCATATTTTTCCACACCACTTCATGCTTCTCCTATTTTTCAGCCCGTTTCAAACTCCTCATGTATTTCACACCTTTTCAAGCTCTTCATATTTTTCACACATTTTCAGGCTCTTCATGTTTTTGAGCAATGCTTCCTTTCCTCCTATTTTTCACACCTTTTGAAGCTCTTCATATTTTTCACACCTTTTCAGGCTCTTCATGTTATTGAACATCGCTTTATACTCCTCCTATTTTTCAGACCGTTTCATGCTCCTCCTATATTTCGCACCTTTTGAAGCTCTTCATATTTTTCACACCTTTTCAGGCTCTGCATGTTTTTCAACACCACTTCATGCTCCTCCCATTTTTCAGACCGTTTCCAGCTCCTCATATTTTTGACACCTTTTGAAGCTCTTCATATTTTTCACACATTATCAGGCTCTTCATGTTTTTCAACACCACTTCATGCTCCTCCTATTTTTTAGACCGTTTGATGCTCCTCATATATTTGACAGCTTTTGAAGCTCTTCATATTTTTCACATTGTAGTGGCTCTTCATGTTTTTGAACACCGTTCCATGCTACTCCTATTTTTCAGACCCTTTCATGCTCATCTCATTTTTGACACCTTTTGAAGCTCTTCATATTTTTCACACGTTTTCAGGCTTTTCATGTTTTTCAACACCACTTCATGTTCCTCATATTTTTCAGACCGTTTCATGCTCATCTCATTTTTGACAGCTTTTGAAGTTCTTCATATTTTTCACACCTTTTGAAGCCCTTCATATTTTTCACACCTTTTCAGGCTCTTCATGTTTGAACACCGTTTCATGCTCCTCCTATTTTTCAGACCATTTCATGCTCGTCATAATTTTGACACCTTTTGAAGCTCTTCATGTTTTCACACTTTTTCAGGCTCTTCATGTTTTTCAACACCGCTTCATGTTCCTCCTCTTTTTCAGACCGTATCATGCTCCTCATATTTTTGACAACTTTTGAAGCTCTTAATATATTTAACACCTTTTCAGACTCTTCATTTTTTTCTACAACGCTTCATGCTCCTCCTCTCTTTCAGACCGTTTCATGCTCATCTTATTTTTGACACCTTTTGGAGCTCTTCATATTTTTCACACTTTTTGAATCTCTTCTTATATTTCACAACTTTTCAGGCGCTTCATGTTTTGAAAACCGTTTCATGCTCCTCCTATTTTTCAGATCATTTCATGTTCCTCATATTTTTCACACCTTTTGAAGCTCCTCATATTTTTCATATTTTTGAAGCTCTTCATATTTTTCACACCTTTTCAGGCTCTTCATGTTTTTCAACACTGCTTCATGTTCCTCCTATTTTTCAGACCGTGTCATTCTCCTCATATTTTTCACACCTTTTGAAGCTCTTCATATTTTTCACAACTTTTCAGGCTCTTCATGTTTTGCAACACTGCTTCATGCTCGTCCTATTTTTCAGACCGTTTCATGCTCATCTCATTTTTGACACCTTTTGAAGCTCTTCATAATTTTCACACTTTTTGAAGCTCTTCATATTTTTCACATCTTCTCAGGCTCTTCATGTTTTGAACACCAATTCATGCTCCTCCTATTTTTCAGAGAGTTTCATGCTCCTCATGTATTTCACACCTTTTGAAGCTCTTCATATATTTCACAACTTTTCAGGCTCTTCATGTTTTTGAACACCGCTTCTTGCTCCTCCTATTTTTCAGACCGTTTCATGCTCATCTCATTTTTGACACCTTTTGAAGCTCTTCATATTTTTGACACCTTTTGAAGCTCTTCATATTTTCACACGTTTTCAGGCTCTTCATCTTTTTCAACACAGCTTCTTGCTCCTCTATTTTTCAGACCGATTCATACTCCTCATATTTTTGACACCTTTTGAAGCTCTTCTTATTTTTCACACGTTTTCAGGCTCTTCATGTTTTTCAACACCGCTTCATGATCCTCCTCTTTTTCAGACCGTTTCATGCTCCTCATTTTTTGACACCTTTTCAAGCTCTTCATATTTTTCACACATTTTCAGGCTCTTCATGTTTTTGAACAATGCTTCCTTTCCTCCTATTTTTCACACCTTTTGAAGCTCTTCATATTTTTCACACCTTTTCAGGCTCTTCATGTTATTGAACATCGCTTTATACTCCTCCTATTTTTCAGACCGTTTCATGCTCCTCCTATATTTCGCACCTTTTGAAGCTCTTCATATTTTTCACACCTTTTCAGGCTCTGCATGTTTTTCTACACCACTTCATGCTCCTCCCATTTTTCAGATCGTTTCCAGCTCCTCATATTTTTGACACCTTTTGAAGCTCTTCATATTTTTCACACATTATCAGGCTCTTCATGTTTTTCAACACCACTTCATGCTCCTCCTATTTTTTAGACCGTTTGATGCTCCTCATATATTTGACAGCTTTTGAAGCTCTTCATATTTTTCACATTGTAGTGGCTCTTCATGTTTTTGAACACCGTTCCATGCTACTCCTATTTTTCAGACCCTTTCATGCTCATCTCATTTTTGACACCTTTTGAAGCTCTTCATATTTTTCACACGTTTTCAGGCTTTTCATGTTTTTCAACACCACTTCATGTTCCTCATATTTTTCAGACCGTTTCATGCTCATCTCATTTTTGACAGCTTTTGAAGTTCTTCATATTTTTCACACCTTTTGAAGCCCTTCATATTTTTCACACCTTTTCAGGCTCTTCATGTTTGAACACCGTTTCATGCTCCTCCTATTTTTCAGACCATTTCATGCTCGTCATAATTTTGACACCTTTTGAAGCTCTTCATGTTTTCACACTTTTTCAGGCTCTTCATGTTTTTCAACACCGCTTCATGTTCCTCCTCTTTTTCAGACCGTATCATGCTCCTCATATTTTTGACAACTTTTGAAGCTCTTAATATATTTAACACCTTTTCAGACTCTTCATTTTTTTCTACAACGCTTCATGCTCCTCCTCTCTTTCAGACCGTTTCATGCTCATCTCATTTTTGACACCTTTTGAAGCTCTTCATATTTTTCACACTTTTTGAATCTCTTCTTATATTTCACAACTTTTCAGGCACTTCATGTTTTGAAAACCGTTTCATGCTCCTCCTATTTTTCAGATCATTTCATGTTCCTCATATTTTTCACACCTTTTGAAGCTCCTCATATTTTTCATATTTTTGAAGCTCTTCATATTTTTCACACCTTTTCAGGCTCTTCATGTTTTTCAACACCGCTTCATGTTCCTCCTATTTTTCAGACCGTGTCATTCTCCTCATATTTTTCACACCTTTTGAAGCTCTTCATATTTTGCACAACTTTTCAGGCTCTTCATGTTTTGCAACACTGCTTCATGCTCGTCCTATTTTTCAGACCGTTTCATGCTCATCTCATTTTTGACACCTTTTGAAGCTCTTCATAATTTTCACACTTTTTGAAGCTCTTCATATTTTTCACATCTTCTCAGGCTCTTCATGTTTTGAACACCAATTCATGCTCCTCCTATTTTTCAGAGAGTTTCATGCTCCTCATGTATTTCACACCTTTTGAAGCTCTTCATATATTTCACAACTTTTCAGGCTCTTCATGTTTTTGAACACCGCTTCTTGCTCCTCCTATTTTTCAGACCGTTTCATGCTCATCTCATTTTTGACACCTTTTGAAGCTCTTCATATTTTTGACACCTTTTGAAGCTCTTCATATTTTCACACGTTTTCAGGCTCTTCATCTTTTTCAACACAGCTTCTTGCTCCTCTATTTTTCAGACCGATTCATACTCCTCATATTTTTGACACCTTTTGAAGCTCTTCTTATTTTTCACACGTTTTCAGGCTCTTCATGTTTTTCAACACCGCTTCATGATCCTCCTCTTTTTCAGACCGTTTCATGCTCCTCATTTTTTGACACCTTTTCAAGCTCTTCATATTTTTCACACATTTTCAGGCTCTTCATGTTTTTGAACAATGCTTCCTTTCCTCCTATTTTTCACACCTTTTGAAGCTCTTCATATTTTTCACACCTTTTCAGGCTCTTCATTTTATTGAACATCGCTTTATACTCCTCCTATTTTTCAGACCGTTTCATGCTCCTCCTATATTTCGCACCTTTTGAAGCTCTTCATATTTTTCACACCTTTTCAGGCTCTGCATGTTTTTCAACACCACTTCATGCTCCTCCCATTTTTCAGACCGTTTCCAGCTCCTCATATTTTTGACACCTTTTGAAGCTCTTCATATTTTTCACACATTATCAGGCTCTTCATGTTTTTCAACACCACTTCATGCTCCTCCTATTTTTTAGACCGTTTGATGCTCCTCATATATTTGACAGCTTTTGAAGCTCTTCATATTTTTCACATTGTAGTGGCTCTTCATGTTTTTGAACACCGTTCCATGCTACTCCTATTTTTCAGACCCTTTCATGCTCATCTCATTTTTGACACCTTTTGAAGCTCTTCATATTTTTCACACGTTTTCAGGCTTTTCATGTTTTTCAACACCACTTCATGTTCCTCATATTTTTCAGACCGTTTCATGCTCATCTCATTTTTGACAGCTTTTGAAGTTCTTCATATTTTTCACACCTTTTGAAGCCCTTCATATTTTTCACACCTTTTCAGGTTCTTCATGTTTGAACACCGTTTCATGCTCCTCCTATTTTTCAGACCATTTCATGCTCGTCATAATTTTGACACCTTTTGAAGCTCTTCATGTTTTCACACTTTTTCAGGCTCTTCATGTTTTTCAACACCGCTTCATGTTCCTCCTCTTTTTCAGACCGTATCATGCTCCTCATATTTTTGACAACTTTTGAAGCTCTTAATGTATTTAACACCTTTTCAGACTCTTCATTTTTTTCTACAACGCTTCATGCTCCTCCTCTCTTTCAGACCGTTTCATGCTCATCTCATTTTTGACACCTTTTGAAGCTCTTCATATTTTTCACACTTTTTGAATCTCTTCTTATATTTCACAACTTTTCAGGCGCTTCATGTTTTGAAAACCGTTTCATGCTCCTCCTATTTTTCAGATCATTTCATGTTCCTCATATTTTTCACACCTTTTGAAGCTCCTCATATTTTTCATATTTTTGAAGCTCTTCATATTTTTCACACCTTTTCAGGCTCTTCATGTTTTTCAACACCGCTTCATGTTCCTCCTATTTTTCAGACCGTGTCATTCTCCTCATATTTTTCACACCTTTTGAAGCTCTTCATATTTTTCACAACTTTTCAGGCTCTTCATGTTTTGCAACACTGCTTCATGCTCGTCCTATTTTTCAGACCGTTTCATGCTCATCTCATTTTTGACACCTTTTGAAGCTCTTCATAATTTTCACACTTTTTGAAGCTCTTCATATTTTTCACATCTTCTCAGGCTCTTCATGTTTTGAACACCAATTCATGCTCCTCCTATTTTTCAGAGAGTTTCATGCTCCTCATGTATTTCACACCTTTTGAAGCTCTTCATATATTTCACAACTTTTCAGGCTCTTCATGTTTTTGAACACCGCTTCTTGCTCCTCCTATTTTTCAGACCGTTTCATGCTCATCTCATTTTTGACACCTTTTGAAGCTCTTCATATTTTTGACACCTTTTGAAGCTCTTCATATTTTCACACGTTTTCAGGCTCTTCATCTTTTTCAACACAGCTTCTTGCTCCTCTATTTTTCAGACCGATTCATACTCCTCATATTTTTGACACCTTTTCAAGCTCTTCTTATTTTTCACACGTTTTCAGGCTCTTCATGTTTTTCAACACCGCTTCATGATCCTCCTCTTTTTCAGACCGTTTCATGCTCCTCATTTTTTGACACCTTTTCAAGCTCTTCATATTTTTCACACATTTTCAGGCTCTTCATGTTTTTGAACAATGCTTCCTTTCCTCCTATTTTTCACACCTTTTGAAGCTCTTCATATTTTTCACACCTTTTCAGGCTCTTCATGTTATTGAACATCGCTTTATACTCCTCCTATTTTTCAGACCGTTTCATGCTCCTCCTATATTTCGCACCTTTTGAAGCTCTTCATATTTTTCACACCTTTTCAGGCTCTGCATGTTTTTCAACACCACTTCATGCTCCTCCCATTTTTCAGACCGTTTCCAGCTCCTCATATTTTTGACACCTTTTGAAGCTCTTCATATTTTTCACACATTATCAGGCTCTTCATGTTTTTCAACACCACTTCATGCTCCTCCTATTTTTTAGACCGTTTGATGCTCCTCATATATTTGACAGCTTTTGAAGCTCTTCATATTTTTCACATTGTAGTGGCTCTTCATGTTTTTGAACACCGTTCCATGCTACTCCTATTTTTCAGACCCTTTCATGCTCATCTCATTTTTGACACCTTTTGAAGCTCTTCATATTTTTCACACGTTTTCAGGCTTTTCATGTTTTTCAACACCACTTCATGTTCCTCATATTTTTCAGACCGTTTCATGCTCATCTCATTTTTGACAGCTTTTGAAGTTCTTCATATTTTTCACACCTTTTGAAGCCCTTCATATTTTTCACACCTTTTCAGGCTCTTCATGTTTGAACACCGTTTCATGCTCCTCCCATTTTTCAGACCATTTCTTGCTCGTCATAATTTTGACACCTTTTGAAGCTCTTCATATTTTTCACACTTTTTCAGGCTCTTCATGTTTTTCAACACCGCTTCATGTTCCTCCTCTTTTTCAGACCGTATCATGCTCCTCATATTTTTGACAACTTTTGAAGCTCTTCATATATTTAACACCTTTTCAGACTCTTCATTTTTTTCTACAACGCTTCATGCTCCTCCTCTCTTTCAGACCGTTTCATGCTCATCTCATTTTTGACACCTTTTGAAGCTCTTCATATTTTTCACACTTTTTGAATCTCTTCTTATATTTCACAACTTTTCAGGCTCTTCATGTTTTGAAAACCGTTTCATGCTCCTCCTATTTTTCAGATCATTTCATGTTCCTCATATTTTTCACACCTTTTGAAGCTCCTCATATTTTTCATATTTTTGAAGCTCTTCATATTTTTCACACCTTTTCAGGCTCTTCATGTTTTTCAACACCGCTTCATGTTCCTCCTATTTTTCAGACCGTGTCATTCTCCTCATATTTTTCACACCTTTTGAAGCTCTTCATATTTTGCACAACTTTTCAGGCTCTTCATGTTTTGCAACACTGCTTCATGCTCGTCCTATTTTTCAGACCGTTTCATGCTCATCTCATTTTTGACACCTTTTGAAGCTCTTCATAATTTTCACACTTTTTGAAGCTCTTCATATTTTTCACATCTTCTCAGGCTCTTCATGTTTTGAACACCAATTCATGCTCCTCCTATTTTTCAGAGAGTTTCATGCTCCTCATGTATTTCACACCTTTTGAAGCTCTTCATATATTTCACAACTTTTCAGGCTCTTCATGTTTTTGAACACCGCTTCTTGCTCCTCCTATTTTTCAGACCGTTTCATGCTCATCTCATTTTTGACACCTTTTGAAGCTCTTCATATTTTTGACACCTTTTGAAGCTCTTCATATTTTCACACGTTTTCAGGCTCTTCATCTTTTTCAACACAGCTTCTTGCTCCTCTATTTTTCAGACCGATTCATACTCCTCATATTTTTGACACCTTTTGAAGCTCTTCTTATTTTTCACACGTTTTCAGGCTCTTCATGTTTTTCAACACCGCTTCATGATCCTCCTCTTTTTCAGACCGTTTCATGCTCCTCATTTTTTGACACCTTTTCAATCTCTTCATATTTTTCACACATTTTCAGGCTCTTCATGTTTTTGAACAATGCTTCCTTTCCTCCTATTTTTCACACCTTTTGAAGCTCTTCATATTTTTCACACCTTTTCAGGCTCTTCATGTTATTGAACATCGCTTTATACTCCTCCTATTTTTCAGACCGTTTCATGCTCCTCCTATATTTCGCACCTTTTGAAGCTCTTCATATTTTTCACACCTTTTCAGGCTCTGCATGTTTTTCAACACCACTTCATGCTCCTCCCATTTTTCAGACCGTTTCCAGCTCCTCATATTTTTGACACCTTTTGAAGCTCTTCATATTTTTCACACATTATCAGGCTCTTCATGTTTTTCAACACCACTTCATGCTCCTCCTATTTTTTAGACCGTTTGATGCTCCTCATATATTTGACAGCTTTTGAAGCTCTTCATATTTTTCACATTGTAGTGGCTCTTCATGTTTTTGAACACCGTTCCATGCTACTCCTATTTTTCAGACCCTTTCATGCTCATCTCATTTTTGACACCTTTTGAAGCTCTTCATATTTTTCACACGTTTTCAGGCTTTTCATGTTTTTCAACACCACTTCATGTTCCTCATATTTTTCAGACCGTTTCATGCTCATCTCATTTTTGACAGCTTTTGAAGTTCTTCATATTTTTCACACCTTTTGAAGCCCTTCATATTTTTCACACCTTTTCAGGCTCTTCATGTTTGAACACCGTTTCATGCTCCTCCTATTTTTCAGACCATTTCTTGCTCGTCATAATTTTGACACCTTTTGAAGCTCTTCATATTTTTCACACTTTTTCAGGCTCTTCATGTTTTTCAACACCGCTTCATGTTCCTCCTCTTTTTCAGACCGTATCATGCTCCTCATATTTTTGACAACTTTTGAAGCTTTTCATATATTTAACACCTTTTCAGACTCTTCATTTTTTTCTACAACGCTTCATGCTCCTCCTCTCTTTCAGACCGTTTCATGCTCATCTCATTTTTGACACCTTTTGAAGCTCTTCATATTTTTCACACTTTTTGAATCTCTTCTTATATTTCACAACTTTTCAGGCTCTTCATGTTTTGAAAACCGTTTCATGCTCCTCCTATTTTTCAGATCATTTCATGTTCCTCATATTTTTCACACCTTTTGAAGCTCCTCATATTTTTCATATTTGTGAAGCTCTTCATATTTTTCACACCTTTTCAGGCTCTTCATGTTTTTCAACACCGCTTCATGTTCCTCCTATTTTTCAGACCGTGTCATTCTCCTCATATTTTTCACACCTTTTGAAGCTCTTCATATTTTGCACAACATTTCAGGCTCTTCATGTTTTGCAACACTGCTTCATGCTCGTCCTATTTTTCAGACCGTTTCATGCTCATCTCATTTTTGACACCTTTTGAAGCTCTTCATAATTTTCACACTTTTTGAAGCTCTTCATATTTTTCACATCTTCTCAGGCTCTTCATGTTTTGAACACCAATTCATGCTCCTCCTATTTTTCAGAGAGTTTCATGCTCCTCATGTATTTCACACCTTTTGAAGCTCTTCATATATTTCACAACTTTTCAGGCTCTTCATGTTTTTGAACACCGCTTCTTGCTCCTCCTATTTTTCAGACCGTTTCATGCTCATCTCATTTTTGACACCTTTTGAAGCTCTTCATATTTTTGACACCTTTTGAAGCTGTTCATATATTTCACATCTTTTCAGGCTCTTAATGTTTTTCAACACCGCTTCATGCTTCTCCTATTTTTCAGACCGATTCATGCTCCTCATATTTATGACCGTTTTGAAGCTCTTCGTATTTTTCACACCTTTTCAAGCTGTTCATGTTTTTCAACACCGTTTCATGCTCCTCCTATTTTTCAGACTGTTTCATGCTCCTCATTTTTTTGACACCTTTTGAAGCTCTTCATATTTTTCACACCTTTTCATGCCCTTCATGTTCTTCATCAGCGTTTCATTCTCCTCCTATTTTTCAGACCGTTTCATGCTCCTCTCATTTCTGACACCTTTTGAAGCTCTTCATATATTTCACACATTTTCAGGCTCTTCATGTTTTTCAACACTGCTTCTTGCTCCTCCTATTTTTCAGATCGTTTCATGCTCCTCATATTTTTGACACGTTTTGAAGCTCTTCATATTTTTCACACCATTTCAGGCTCTTCATGTCTTTGAACACTGTTTCTTGCTGCTCCTATTTTTCAGATCGTTTCATACTCCTCATATTTTTGACAGATTTTGAAGCTCTTCTTTTTTTTCACACCTTTTGAAGCTCTTCATATTTTTCACACCTTTTAAGGCTCTTCATGATTTTGAACACCACTTTATGCTCCTCCTATTTTTCAGACAGTTTCATGTGCCTCCTTTTTTGACACCTTTTGAAGGTCTTCATATTTTTCACACCTTTCAGGCTCTTCATGTTTCTCAACACTGTTTCATGCTCCTCCTATTTTAAAGATAGTTTCATGCTCCTCATATATTTGAAAACTTTTGAAGCTATTCATATTTTTCACACCTTTTCAGCCTCTACATGTTTCTCAACAGCACTTCATGCTCCTCCTGTTTTTCACACCGTTTCATGATCCTCATATTTTTGACACCGTTAGAAGCTCGTCATGTTTTTCACACCTTTTCAGTCTCTTCATGTTTTTCTACACCACTTCATGCTCCTCCTATTTTTCAGACCGTTTCATGCTACTCATATTTTTGACACCTTTTGAAGCTCTTCATATTTTTCACACCTTTTCAGGCTCTTCATGTTTTTCAACACGGCTTCGTGCTCCTCATATTTTTCAGACCGTTTCATGCTCCTCATATTTTTGACACCTTTTGAAGCTCTTCATATTTTTCACACCTTTTCAGGCTCTTCATGTTTTTCAACACCGCTTCTTGCTCCTCCTATTTTTCAGACCGTTTCATGCTGCTCATATTTTTGACACCTTTTGAAGCTCTTCATATTTTTCACACCTTTTCATGCTCTTCATGTTTTTGAACACCGCTTCATGCTCCTCCTATTTTTCAGACCGGTTCATGCTCCTCATATTTTTGACACCTTTTGAAGCTCTTCATATTTTTCACACCTTTTCATGTTCTTCATGTTTTTCAACACCGCTTCATGCTTCTCCTATTTTTCAGACCGTTTCATGCTCCTCATATTTTTGACACCTTTTGAGGCTCTTCATATTTTTCACACATTTTCAGGCTCTTCATGTTTTTCAACACCGATTCATGCTCCTCATATTTTTGACACCTTTTGAATCTCTTCATATATTTCACACATTTTCAGGTTCTTCATGTTTTTCAACACCACTTGTGGTCCTCCTATTTTTCAGCCCGTTTCATACTCATCTCACTTTTGACACATTTTGAAGCTCTTCATATTTTCCACACCTTTTGAAGCTCTTCATATTTTTCAAATGTTTTCAGGCTCTTAATCTTTTTCAACACCGCTTCTTGCTCCTCCTATTTTTCAGACCGTTTCATGCTCCTCATATTTTTGACACGTTTTGAAGCTCTTCATATTTTTCACACCTTTTCAGGCTCTTCATGTTTTTGAACACCGTTTCATGCTCCTCCTATTTTTCAGACCGTTTCATGCTCCTCATATTTTTGACACGTTTTGAAGCTCTTCATATTTTTCACACATTTTCAGGCTCTTCATGTTTTTCAACACCGATTCATGCTCCTCATATTTTTGACACCTTTTGAATCTCTTCATATATTTCACACATTTTCAGGTTCTTCATGTTTTTCAACACCACTTGTGGTCCTCCTATTTTTCAGCCCGTTTCATACTCATCTCACTTTTGACACATTTTGAAGCTCTTCATATTTTCCACACCTTTTGAAGCTCTTCATATTTTTCAAATGTTTTCAGGCTCTTAATCTTTTTCAACACCGCTTCTTGCTCCTCCTATTTTTCAGACCGTTTCATGCTCCTCATATTTTTGACACGTTTTGAAGCTCTTCATATTTTTCACACCTTTTCAGGCTCTTCATGTTTTTGAACACCGTTTCATGCTCCTCCTATTTTTCAGACCGTTTCATGCTCCTCATATTTTTGACATGTTTTGAAGCTCTTCATATTTTTCACATCTTTTCAGGCTCTTCATGTTTTTCAAAGCCACTTCATGCTTCTCCTATTTTTCATACCGTTTCATGCTCCTCTCATTTCTGACACCTTTTGAAGCTCTTCATATATTTCACACATTTTCAGGCTCTTCATGTTTTTCAACACCACTTCATGCTCCTCCTATTTTTCAGACCGTTTCATGCTCCTCATGTATTTCACACCTTTTGAAGCTCCTTATATTTTTCACACATTTTTAGGCTCTTCATGTTTTTGAACACGATTTGAGGCTCCTCCTATTTTCGGACTGTTTCATGCTCATCTCATTTTTGACACCTTTTGAAGCTCTTCATATTTTTCATAACTTTTCAGGCTCTTCATGGTTTTGAACACCATTTCATGCTACTCCTATTTTCCAGACCATTTCATGCTCCTCATATTTTTGACACCATTTGAATCTTTTCATATATCACACCTTTTCAGGCTCTTCATGTTTTTGAACAGCATTTCATGCTCCTCCTATTTTCCAGACCATTTCATGCTCCTCATATTTTGACACCTTTTGAAGCTCTTCATATTTTTCTCACCTTTTCAGGCTCTTAATGTTTTTCAACACCGCTTCATGCTACTCCTATATTTCAGACCCTTTCATGCTCCTCGTATTTTTGACACTTTTTGAAGCTCTTCATATTTTTCACACCTTTTCATGCTCTTCATGTTTTTCAACACCGTTTCAGGTTCCTCCTATTTTTGACATCTTTTGAATCTCTTCGTATTTTTCACATCTTTTCAGGCTCTTCACGTTTTTGAACACCGTTTCTCTCTCCTGATATTTTTGACACCTTTTGAAGCTCTTCATATATTTCACAACTTTTCAGGCTCTTCATGTTTTTCAACACTGCTTCATGCTCCTCCTACTTTTCAGACCATTTCATGCTCCTCATACTTTTGACAGGTTTTGAAGCTCTTCATATTTTTCACACCTTTTCAAGCTCTTCATGTTTTGAATACCGTTTCATGCTCCTCCTGTTTTTCAGAACGTTTCATGCTCCTCATATTTTTGACACATGTTGAAGCTCTTCATATTTTTCACACGTTTTCAGCCTCTTCATGTTTTTCAACACCAGTTAATGTTCCTCCTATTTTTCAGACCGTTTCATGCTCCTCATATTTTTGATAACTTGTGAAGCTCCTCATATTTTTCACACCTTTTGAAGCTCTTCATATTTTTCACACCTTTTTAGGCTCTTCATGTTTTTGAACAACGTTTCATGCCCCTCCTATTTTTCAGACCGTTTCATGCTCCTCATATTATTGGCACATTTTGAAGTTCTTCATATTTTTCACACCATTTCAGGTTCTTCATGTTTTTCACCACCGCTTCATGATCCTCCTATTTTTCAGACCGTTTCAGGCTCCTCTTGTATTTCACAAATTTTGAAGCTCTTCACATTTTTCACACCTTTTCAGGCTCTTCATGTTTTTGAACACCGTTTCATGCTCCTCATATTTTTGACACCTTTGAAGCTCTTCATATTTTTCAGACCTTTTCAGGCTCTTCATGTTTTTCAACACCGCTTCATTATGCTCCTATTTTTCAGAGCGTTTCATGCTCCTCATATTTTTAACACCTTTTGAATCTCTTCATATATTTCACACCTTTTCAGGCTCTTCATGTTTTTCAACACCGCTTCATTATGCTCCTATTTTTCAGAGCGTTTCATGCTCCTCATATTTTTGACACCTTTTGAATCTCTTCATATATTTCACACCTTTTCAGGCTCTTCATGTTTTTCAACACCGTTTCATGCTCCTCCTATTTTTCAGACCGTTTCATGCTCCTCCTTTATTTCAGACCGTTTCATGCTCCTCATAATTTTGGCACCTTTTGAAGTTCTTCATATTTTTCACACCTTTTCAGGCTCTTCATGTTTTTCAACACCGCTTCATGCTCCTCCTACTTTTCAGACCGTTTCATGCTCCTCATATTTTTGACACCTTTTGAAGCTCTTCATATTTTTCACATCTTTTCAGGCTCTTCATGTTTTTGAACACCGCTTCACGCTCCTCCTATTTTTCAGACCGTTTCATGCTCCTCATGTATTCCACACATTTTGAAGCTCTTAATATTTTTCACACCTTTTGAAGCTCTTCATATTTTTCACACCTTTTCTTGCTCTTCATGTTTTTCAACACCGCTTCATGCTCCTCCTACTTTTCAGACCGTTTCATGCTCCTCATATTTTGAAACCTTTTGAATCTCTTCATATATTTCACACCTTTTCTGGTTCTTCATGTTTTTGAACACCGCTTCACGCTCCTCCTATTTTTCAGACCGTTTCATGCTCCTCATGTATTCCACACATTTTGAAGCTCTTAATATTTTTCACACCTTTTGAAGCTCTTCATATTTTTCACACCTTTTCAGGCTCTTCATGTTTTTCAACACCGCTTCATGCTCCTCCTACTTTTCAGACCGTTTCATGCTCCTCATATTTTGAAACCTTTTCAATCTCTTCATATATTTCACACCTTTTCTGGTTCTTCATGTTTTTGAACACCGCTTCACGCTCCTCCTATTTTTCAGACCGTTTCATGCTCCTCATGTATTCCACACATTTTGAAGCTCTTAATATTTTTCACACCTTTTGAAGCTCTTCATATTTTTCACACCTTTTCTTGCTCTTCATGTTTTTCAACACCGTTTCAGGCTCCTCCTATTTTTGACATCTTTTGAATCTCTTCGTATTTTTCACACCTTTTAAGGCTCTTCACGTTTTTGAACACCGTTTCTCTCTCCTGATATTTTTGACACCTTTTGAAGCTCTTCATATATTTCACAACTTTTCAGGCTCTTCATGTTCTTCAACACTGCTTCATGCTCCTCCTACTTTTCAGACCATTTCATGCTCCTCATTCTTTTGACAGGTTTTGAAGCTCTTCATATTTTTCACACCTTTTCAAGCTCTTCATGTTTTGAATACCGTTTCATGCTCCTCCTGTTTTTCAGAACGTTTCATGCTCCTCATATTTTTGACACCTGTTGAAGCTCTTCATATTTTTCACACCTTTTCAGCCTCTTCATGTTTTTCAACACCGGTTAATGTTCCTCCTATTTTTCAGACCGTTTCTTGCTCCTCATATTTTTGACAACTTGTGAAGCTCCTCATATTTTTCACACCTTTTGAAGCTCTTCATATTTTTCACACCTTTTTAGGCTCTTCATGTTTTTGAACAACGTTTCATGCCCCTCCTATTTTTCAGACCGTTTCATGCTCCTCCTTTATTTCAGACCGTTTCATGCTCCTCATGTATTTCACACATTTTGAAGCTCTTTATATTTTTCACACTTTTTCAGGCTCCTCATGTTTTTGAACACGATTTCTTGCTCCTCCTATTTTTCAGACCGTTTCATGCTCCTCATATTTTTGACACCTTTTGAAGCTCTTCATATTTTTCACACCTTTTCAGGCTTTTCATGTTTTTCAACACCGCTTCATGATCCTCCTACTTTTCTGAGCGTTTCATGCTCCTCATATTTTTGAAACCTTTTGAATCTCTTCATATATTTCACACCTTTTCCGGTTCTTCATGTTTTTGAACACCGCTTCACGCTCCTCCTATTTTTCAGACCGTTTCATGCTCCTCATGTATTCCACACATTTTGAAGCTCTTAATATTTTTCACACCTTTTGAAGCTCTTCATATTTTTCACACCTTTTCAGGCTCTTCATGTTCTTCAACACCCCTTCATGCTCCTCCTATTTTTCAGACCGTTTCATGCTCCTCATATTTTTGACACCTTTTGAAGCGCTTCATATTTTTCTCACCATTTCAGGCTCTTCATGTTTTTCAACACCGCTTCATGTTCCTCCAATTCATCAGAACTTTTCATGATCCTCATATTTTTGAAATCTTTTGAAGCTCTTCATAATTTTCACACCTTTTCAGACTCTTCATGTTTTTCAACACCGCTTCATGCTCCTCCTATTTTTCAGACCGTTTCATGCTCTCCATGTATTTCCAACCCTTTGAAGCTCTTCATATTTTTCACACCTTTTCAGGCTCTTCATGTTTTTGAACACGATTTCTTGCTCCTCCTATTTTTCAGACCGTTTCATGCTCCTCATATTTTTGACACCTTTTGAAGCTCTTCATATTTTTCACACCTTTTCAGGCTTTTCATGTTTTTCAACACCGCTTCATGATCCTCCTACTTTTCTGAGCGTTTCATGCTCCTCATATTTTTGAAACCTTTTGAATCTCTTCATATATTTCACACCTTTTCCGGTTCTTCATGTTTTTGAACACCGCTTCACGCTCCTCCTATTTTTCAGACCGTTTCATGCTCCTCATGTATTCCACACATTTTGAAGCTCTTAATATTTTTCACACCTTTTGAAGCTCTTCATATTTTTCACACCTTTTCAGGCTCTTCATGTTCTTCAACACCCCTTCATGCTCCTCCTATTTTTCAGACCGTTTCATGCTCCTCATATTTTTGACACCTTTTGAAGCGCTTCATATTTTTCTCACCATTTCAGGCTCTTCATGTTTTTCAACACCGCTTCATGTTCCTCCAATTCATCAGAACTTTTCATGATCCTCATATTTTTGAAATCTTTTGAAGCTCTTCATAATTTCACACCTTTTCAGACTCTTCATGTTTTTCAACACCGCTTCATGCTCCTCCTATTTTTCAGACCGTTTCATGCTCTCCATGTATTTCCAACCCTTTGAAGCTCTTCATATTTTTCACACCTTTTCAGGCTCTTCATGTTTTTGAACACAGTTTCATGCTCCTCCTATTATTCAGACCGTTTCATGCTCCTCATAATTTTCACACCTTTTGAAGCTCTTCATATTTTTCACACCTTTTCCGGTTCTTCATGTTTTTGGACACTGCTTCATGCTCCTCCTATTTTTCAACTGTTTCATGCTCCTCATGTATTTCACACCTTTTGAAGCGCTTCATATATTTCGCATGTTTTCAGTCTCTTCATGTTTTTCAAAACCAATTCATGCTCCTCCTATTTTTCAGAGTGTTTCATGCTCCTCAAATTTTTGACACCTTTTGAAGCTCTTCATATATTTTCCACCTTTTCAGGCTCTTCATTTTTGTGAACTCCGCTTTATGCTCCTCCTTTTCTTCAGACCGTTTCATGCTCATGTCATTTTTGACATCTTTTGAAGCTCTTCATATTTTTCACACCTTTTGAATCTCTTCATATTTTTCATATTTTTGAAGCTCTTCATATTTTTCACACGTATTCAGGCTCTTCATGTTTTTCAATACCACTTCATGGTCCTCCTATTTTTCAGACCGTTTCATGCTCATCTCATTTTTGACACCTTTTGATGCACTTCATGTTTTTCACACCTTTTGAAGCTCTTCGTATATTTCACACCTTTTCAGGCTCTTCATGTTTTCAACACCACTTCATGCTCCTCCTATTTTTCAGACCCTTTCATTCTAAACTAATTTTGACACCTTATGAAGCTCTTCATGTTTTTCACACATTTTCATGCTCTTTATGTTTTTGAACACCGGTTCATGCTCCTCCTATTTTTCAACCCGTTTCACGCTCCTCCTATTTTTTACACCTTTTGAAGCTCTTCATATTTTTCACAATTTTTCACTCTCTGCATTTTTTTGAACACCGCTTCATGCTCCTCCTATTTTTTAGACCGTTTCATGCTCATCTCATTTTTGACACATTTTGAAGCTCTTCATATTTTTCACACCTTTTCAGGCTCTTCATGTTTTTAACACCGCTTCATGCTCGTCCTATTTGCAGACCATTTCATGCTCCTCATATTTTTGATACCTTTTGAAGCTCTTCATATTTTTCACACCTTTTCAGGCTCTTCATGTTTTTGAACACCGCTTTATGCTCCTCCTATTTTTCAGACCGTTTCATACTCCTCATATATTTGACACCTTTTGAAGCTCTTCATATTTTTCACACTTTTTCAGGCTCTTCATGTTTTTCAACACAACTTCATGCTCCTCCTATTTTGCAGACAGTATCATGCTCCTCATATTTTTGACACCTTTTGAAGCTCTTCATATTTCTCACACCTTTTCAGGCTCTTCATGTTTTTGAACACCACTTCATGCTCCTCCTATTTTTCAGACCGTTTCATGCTCCTCATGTATTTCACACCTTTTGAGGCTCTTCATATTTTTAACACCTTTTCAGGCTCTTCATGATTTTCAACACCGCTTCATGCTCCTCGTATTTTTCAGACCGTTTCATGCTCATGTCATTTTTGACACATTTTGAATCTCTTCACATTTTTCACACCTATTGAAGCTCTTCATATTTTTCATAATTTTGAAGCTCTTCATATTTTTCACACGTTTTCAGGCTCTTCATCTTTTTCAACACCGCTTCATGCTCCTGCTATTTTCCAGACCGTTTCATACTCCTCATATTTTTGACACGTTTTGAGGCTCTTCATATTTTTCACACCTTTTCTAGCTCTTCATGTTTTTGAACAACGTTTCATGATCCTCCTATTTTTCAGAACGTTTCATGCTTCTCATATTTTTGACACCTTTTAAAGCTCTTCACATTTTTCACAACTTTCATGCTCTTCGTGTTTTTGAACACCGCTTCATGCTCCTTCTATTTTTCAACTGTTTCATGCTCCTCATGTATTTCACACCTTTTGAAGCGCTTCATATATTTCGCATGTTTTCAGGCTCTTCATGTTTTTCAAAACCAATTCATGCTCCTCCTATTTTTCAGACTGTTTCATGCTCCTCAAATTTTTGACACCTTTTGAAGCTCTTCATATATTTTCCACCTTTTCAGGCTGTTCATTTTTGTGAACTCCGCTTCATGCTCCTCCTTTTCTTCAGACCGTTTCATGCTCATCTCATTTTTGACATCTTTTGAAACTCTTCATATTTTTCACATCTTTTGAATCTCTTCATATTTTTCATATTTTTGAAGCTCTTCATATTTTTCACACGTTTTCAGGCTCCTCATGTTTTTCAACAACGCTTCATGCTTCTCCTGTTTTTCAGACCGTTTCATGCTCCTCATATTTTTGACACATTTTGAAGCTCTTCATATTTTTCACATCTTTTCAGGCACTTCATGTTTTTCAACACCACTTCATGCTCCTCGTATTTTTCAGACCTTTTCATGCTCCTCATATTTTTGACACCTTTTGAAGCTCTTCATATTTTTCACACCATTTCAGGCTCTTCATTTTTTCAACACCGCTTCATGCTCCTCCTATTTTTCAGACCGTTTCATGCTCCTCATATTTTTGAAAACTTTTGAAGCTCTTCATATTTTTCACACCTTTTAAGGCTCTTCAAGTTTTGAACACCGTTTCATGCTCCTCCTATTTTCAGACCGTTTCATGCTCATCTCATTTTTGACACCTTTTGAAGCTCTTCATATTTTTCACACCTTTTGAAGCTCTTCATATTTTTCACACCTTTTCAGGCTCTTCATGTTTTTGAACACCGCTTCATGCTCCTCCTATTTTTCAGACCATTTCATGCTCTTCATTTTTTTGTCACCTTTTGAAGCTCCTCATATTTTTCACACCTTTTGAAGCTCTTCATATTTTTCACACCTTTTGAAGCTCTTGACATTTTTCACACCATTTCAGGCTCTTCATTTTTTTCAACACCGCTTCATGCTCCTCCTATTTTTCAGACCGTTTCATGCTTCTCATATTTTTGACACGTTTTGAAGCGCTTCCTATTTTTCACACATTTTCTGGCTCTTCATGTATTTCAACACCACTTCATGCTCCTCCTTTTTTTCAGACCGTTTCATGGTCCTCATATTTTTGACACCTTTGAATCTCTTCATATTTTTCACACCTTTTGAAATTCTTCTTATTTTTCACACGTTTTCAGTCTCTAAATGTTTTTCAACACCGCTTCATGCTCCTCCTATTTTTCAGACCTTTTCATGCTCCTCATATATTTGATACGTTTTGAAGCTCTTCATATTTTTCACACCCTTTGAGGCTTTTCATGTTTTTCAACACCGCTTCATGCTCCTCCTATTTTTCAGACCTTTTCATACTCCTCATATTTTTGACACCTTTTGAAGCTCTTCATATTTTTCACACGTTGTCAAACTCTTCATGTTTTTCAACACCGCTTCATGCGTCTCCTATATTTCAGACCGTTTCATGCTCCTCATATTTTTGACACCTTTTGAATCTCTTCGTATTTTTCACACCTTTTAAGGCTCTTCACGTTTTTGAACACCGTTTCTCTCTCATGATATTTTTGACACCTTTTGAAGCTCTTCATATATTTCACAACTTTTCAGGCTCTTCATGTTCTTCAACACTGCTTCATGCTCCTCCTACTTTTCAGACCATTTCATGCCTCTCATTCTTTTGACAGGTTTTGAAGCTCTTCATATTTTTCACACCTTTTCAAGCTCTTCATGTTTTGAATACCGTTTCATGCTCCTCCTGTTTTTCAGAACGTTTCATGCTCCTCATATTTTTGACACCTGTTGAAGCTCTTCATATTTTTCACACCATTTCAGGCTCTTCATGTTTCTCAACACCACTTAATGTTCCTCCTATTTTTCAGACCGTTTCATGCTCCTCATATTTTTGACAACTTGTGAAGCTCCTCATATTTTTCACACCTTTTGAAGCTCTTCATATTTTTCACACCTTTTTAGGCTCTTCATGTTTTTGAACAACGTTTCACGCTCCTCCTATTTTTCAGACCGTTTCATGATCCTCCTTTATTTCAGACCGTTTCATGCTCCTCATATTTTTGGCACCTTTTGAAGTTCTTCATATTTTTCACACCTTTTCAGGCTCTTCATGTTTTTCAACACCGCTTCATGCTCCTCCTATTTTTCAGACCGTTTCATGCTCCTCATGTATTTCACACATTTTGAAGCTCTTTATATTTTTCACACGTTTTCAGGCTCCTCATGTTTTTGAACACGATTTCTTGCTCCTCCTATTTTTCAGACCGTTTCATGCTCCTCATATTTTTGACACCTTTTGAAGCTCTTCATATTTTTCACACCTTTTCAGGCTTTTCATGTTTTTCAACACCGCTTCATGATCCTCCTACTTTTCTGAGCGTTTCATGCTCCTCATATTTTTGAAACCTTTTGAATCTCTTCATATATTTCACACCTTTTCAGGCTCTTCATGTTTTTGAACACCGCTTCACGCTCCTCCTATTTTTCAGACCGTTTCATGCTCCTCATGTATTCCGCACATTTTGAAGCTCTTAATATTTTTCACACCTTTTGAAGCTCTTCATGTTTTTCGAAGCTTTTCAGGCTCTTCATGTTCTTGAACACCGTTTCATGCTCCTCCTATTTTTCAGACCGTTTCATCCTCCTCATATATTTGACACCTTTCAAATCTCCTCATATTTTTCTCACCTTTTCAGTCTTTTCATGTTTTTCAACACGGCTTCATGCTCCTCCTATTTTTCAGACCGTTTCATGCTCCTCATATTTTTGACTCTTTGAAGCTCTTCATATTTTTCACACCTTTTCATTCTCTTCATGTTTTTCAGCACCGCTTCCTGCTCTTCCTATTTTTCAGACGGTTTCATGCTCCTCATATATTTGACACCTTTTGAAGCTCTTCATATTTTTTACCTCTCTTCAGGCTCTTCATGTTTTTGAACACCGTTTCATGCTCCTCCTATTTTTCACACCGTTTCATGCTCCTCATATTTTTGACACCTTTGAATCTCTTCATATTTTTCACACCTTTTGAAACTCTTCTTATTTTTCACACGTTTTCAGTCTCTAAATGTTTTTCAACACCGCTTCATGCTCCTCCTATTTTTCAGACCTTTTCATGCTCCTCATATATTTGACACGTTTTGAAGCTCTTCATATTTTTCACAACTTTTCAGGCTCTTCATGTTTTTCAATACTGCTTCATGATCATCCAATTTTTCATACCGTTTCATGCTCCTCATATTTATGACATCTTTTGAAGCTTTTCATATTTTTCACACCTTTTAGGCTCTTCATGTTTTTCACACCACTTCATGCTCCTCCTATTTCTCAGACAGTTTCATGCTCCTCACATTGTGGACACTTTTTGAAGCTCTTCATATTTTTCACATCTTTTCAGGCTCTTCATGTTTTTCAACACCACTTCATGCTCTTCCTATTTTCCAAACCGTTACGTGCTCCTCATATTTTTGACAGCTTTTGAATCTCTTCATATATTTCACACCTTTTCAGGCTCTTCATGTTTTTCAACACCGCTTCATGCTCCTCCTATTTTTCAGACCGATTCATGCTCCTCAAGTATTTCACACCTTTTGAGGCTCTTCATGTTTTTCAACACCACTTCTTGCTCCACCTCTTTTTCAGACCGTTTCATGCTCATCTCATTTTTGACACCTTTTGAAGCTCTGCATATTTTTCACACCTTTTGAAGCTCTTCATATTTTTCACAAGTTTTCAGATCTTCATGTTTTTCAACACCGCTTCTTGATCCTCCTATTTTTCAGACCGTTTCATGCTCCTCATATTTTTGACACGTTTTGAAGCTCTTCATATTTTACAAACATTTTCATGCTTTTCATGTTTTTGAACACCGCTTCATGCTCCTCCTAATTTTCTCACCTTTTGAAGCACCTCAATTTTTCACACCTTTTCAGGCTCTTCATGTTTTTGAACACGGTTTCCTGATCCTCCATTTTTTCAGACCGTTTCATGCTCCTCATATTTTTGACACCTTTTGAACCTCTTCATATTTTTCACACCTTTTGAAGCTCTTCATATTTTTCACACGTTTTTAGGCTCTTCATGATTTTGAACACGGCTTCGTGCTCCTCCTCCTTTTCAGACCGTTTCATTCTCCTCATGTATTTCAGACATTTTGAAGCTCTTCATATTTTTCACACCTTTTCAGCCTCTTCATGTTTTTGAACACGATTTCATGCTCCTCCTGTTTTTCAGACCGTTTCATGCTCCTCACATTTTTGACACCTTTGAAGCTCTTCATATTTTTCACAACTTTTCAGGCTCTTCATGTTTTTCAACACCACTTCATGCTCCTCCTTTTTCAGACCATTTCATGCTCATCTCATTTTTCACACTTTTTGAAGCTCTTCATACTTTTGACACCTTTTGAGCTCTTCATATTTTTCACACCTTTTGAGGCTCTTCATGTTTTTCAACACCGTTTCATGCTGCTCCTATTTTTCAGACCGTTTCATACTCCTCATAGATTTGACACCTTTTGAAGCTCTTCATATTTTTCACACCTTTTCAGGCTCTTCATATTTTTAAACACCGCTTCATGCTCCTCCTATTTTTCAGACCGTTTCATGCTTCTCATGTATTTCACACCTTTTGAAGCTCTTCATTTTTCACACCTTTTCAGGCTCTTCATGTTTTTGACACGGTTTCATGCTCCTCCTATTTTTGAGACCGTTTCATGCTCCTCACATTTTTGACAACTTTTGAAGCTCTTCATATTTTTCACAACTTTTCAGGCTCTTCATGTTTTTCAATACTGCTTCATGATCATCCAATTTTTCATACCGTTTCATGCTCCTCATATTTATGACATCTTTTGAAGCTTTTCATATTTTTCACAACTTTTAGGCTCTTCATGTTTTTCAGCACCACTTCATGCTCCTCCTATTTCTCAGACAGTTTCATGCTCCTCATATTGTGGACACTTTTTGAAGCTCTTCATATTTTTCACATCTTTTCAGGCTCTTCATGTTTTTCAACACCACTTCATGCTCTTCCTATTTTCCAAACCGTTACATGCTCCTCATATTTTTGACAGCTTTTGAATCTCTTCATATATTTCACACCTTTTCAGGCTCTTCATGTTTTTCAACACCGCTTCATGCTCCTCCTATTTTTCAGACCGATTCATGCTCCTCAAGTATTTCACACCTTTTGAGGCTCTTCATGTTTTTTAAACACCACTTCTTGCTCCACCTCTTTTTCAGACCGTTTCATGCTCATCTCATTTTTGACACCTTTTGAAGCTCTGCATATTTTTTACACCTTTTGAAGCTCTTCATATTTTTCACAAGTTTTCAGATCTTCATGTTTTTCAACACCGCTTCTTGATCCTCCTATTTTTCAGACCGTTTAATGCTCCTCATATTTTTGACACATTTTGAAGCTCTTCATATTTTACAAACATTTTCAGGCTTTTCATATTTTTGAACACCGCTTCATGCTCCTCCTAATTTTCTCACCTTTTGAAGCACCTCAAATTTTTCACACCTTTTCAGGCTCTTCATGTTTTTGAACACGGTTTCCTGATCCTCCTTTTTTTCAGACCGTTTCATGCTCCTCATATTTTTGACACCTTTTGAATCTCTTCATATATTTCACACCTTTTCAGGCTCTTCATGTATTGGAACACCGCTTCATGCTCCTCCTATTTTTCGGACGGTTTCATTCTCCTCATGTACTTTACACCTTTTGAAGCTCTTCATATATTTCACACTTTTTCAGGCTCTTCATGTTTTTCAACACCACTTCATGCTCCTCCTATTTCTCAGACCGTTTCATGCTCATCTCATTTTTGACACCTTGTTAATCTCTTCATATTTGTTACACCCTTTCAGGTTCTTCATGTTTTTCAACACGGCTTCATGCTCCTCCTATTTTTCAGACCGTTTCATGCTCCTCATGTTTTTCACACCTTTTGAAGCTCTTCATATTTTTCACACTTTTTGAAGCTCTTCATATATTTCACACGTTTTAAGTCTCTTCATGTTTTTCAACACCGCTTCATGCTCCTCCTATTGTACAGACTGATTCATGCTCCTCTTATTTTTGACACGTTTTGAGGCTCTTCATATATTTCACACCTTTTCAGGCTCTTCATTTTTTTGAACACCGCTTCATGCTCCTCCTATTTTTCAGACCGTTTCATGCTCCTCATATATTTGACACCTTTTGAAGCCCTTCATATTTTTCACACCTTTTCAGGTTTTCATGTTTTTCAACACCGCTTCATGCTCCTCCTATTTTTCAGACCGTTTCATGCTCCTCATGTATTTCACATCTTTTGAAGCTCTTCATATTTTTCACACCTTTTGAAGCTCTTCATATTTTTCACACCTTTTGCAGCTCTTCATATTTTTCACACCTTTTCAGGCTCTTCATGTTTATGAACACCGTTTCATGCTCCTCCTATATTTCACACCGTTTCATGCTCCACATATTTTTGACACCTTTTGAAGCTCTTCATATTTTTCACCCCTTTTCAGGCCCTTCATGTTTTTCAACACCACTTCATGCTCCTCCTATATTTCAAACCGTTTCATGCTCCTCATATTTTTGACTCCTTTTGAAGCTCTTCATATTTTTCACACCTTTTCAGACTCTTCATGTTTTTCAACACAACTTCATGCCACTCCTATTTTTCAGACAGTTTCATGCTCATCTCATTTTTGACAGCTTTTGAAGCTCTTCATACTTTTCACACCTTTTGAGTCTCTTCATATTTTTCACTCCTTTTCAGGCTCTTCATGTTTTTCAACACCGTTTCATGCTGCTCCTATTTTTCAGACCGTTTCATGCTCCTCATATTTTTCACACCTTTTGAAGCTCTTCATATATTTAACACCTTTTCAGGCTCTTCATGTTTTTCAACACCGCTTCATGCTCCTCCTATTTTTCAGACCGTTTCATGCTCCTATTGTATTTCACACCTTTTGAAGCTCTTCATATTTTTCACACCTTTTCAGGCGCTTCATGTTTTTGATCACCATTTCAATCTCCTCCTATTTTTCAGACCGTTTCAGGCTCCTCCTATTTTTCAGACCGTTTCATGCTCCTATTGTATTTCACACCTTTTCAAGCTCTTCATATTTTTCACACCTTTACAGGCTCTTCATGTTTTTAAACAATGCTTCATGATCCTCCTATTTTTCAGACCGTTTCATTCTCCTCATATTGTTGTCACCTTTTGAAGCTCTTCATATGTTTCACAACTTTTGAATCTTCATTATTTCACACTTATTCAGGCTCTTCATGTTTTTCAACACCACTTCATGCTCCTCCTATTTTTCAGACCTTTTCATGCTCATCTCATTTTTGACAGCTTTTGAAGCTCTTCATATTTTTCACACCTTTGAAGCTCTTCATATTTTTCAAAGGTTTTCAGGCTCTTCATGTTTTTGAACCCTGCTTCATGATCCTTCAATATTTCAGACCGTTTCATGCTCTTCATATTTGGGACATCTTTTGAAGCTTTTCATATTTTTCACACCTTTTAGGCTCTTCATGTTTTTCACAACATTTCAGGCTCTTCATGTTTTTGAACACGGCTTCATGCTCCTCCTATTTTTCAGACCGTTTCATGCTCCTCATATTTTTGACACCTTTTGAAGCTCTTCATATTTTTCACCCCTTTTCTGGCTCTTCATGTTTCTGAACTGCGCTTCATGCTCCTCCTATTTTTAAGATCGTTTCATGCTCCTCATATTTTTGACAACTTTTGAAGCTCTTCATATTTTTAACACCATTTCAGGCTCTTCATGTTTTTGAACACGGCTTCATGCTCCTCCTATTTTTCAGACCGTTTCATGCTCCTCATATTTTTGACACCTTTTGATGCTCTTCATATTTTTCACACCTTTTCAGGCTCTTCATGTTATACAACACCGCTTCATGCTCCTCCTATTTTTCAGACCGATTCATGCTCCTCAAGTATTTCACACCTTGAGGCTCTTCATATTTTTCACAGCTTTTCAGGCTCTTCATGTTTTTGAACACCGTTTCATGCTCCACCTATTTTTCAGACCGTTTCATGCTCATCTCATTTTTGACACCATTTTAAGCTTTTCATATTTTTCACACCGTTTGAAGCTCTTCATATTTTTCACACGTTTTCACGCTCTTCATGTTTTTCAAGACCGATTCTTGATCCACCTATTTTTCAGACCGTTTCATGCTCCTCATATTTTTGACACATTTTGAAGCTCTTCATAGTTTACACACATTTTCAGGCTCTTCATGTTTTTGAACACCGCTTCATGCTCCTCCTATTTTTAATACCTTTTGAAGCTCTTCATATTTTTCACACCTTTTCAGGCTCTTCATGTTTTTGAACACGGTTTCCTGCTCCTCCTTTTTTTAAGACCGTTTCATGCTCCTAATATTTTTGACACCTTTTGAATCTCTTCATATTTTTCACACCTTTTGAAGCTCTTCATATTTTTCACACCTTTTCACCCTCTTCAGGTTTTTGAACACCGCTTCATGCTCCTCCTATTTTTCAGACCGTTTCATGCTCCTCATATTTTTGACACCTTTAGAAGCTCTTCATATTTTTCACACCTTTTCACGCTCTTCATGTTTTTCAACACCGCTTCATGCTCCTCCTATATTTCAGACCGTTTCATGCTCCTCATATTTTTGACACCTTTTGAAGCTCTTCATATTTTTCACAGCTTTTCAGGCTCTTCTTTCTTTTTCAACACCACTTCATGCTCCTCCTATTTTTCAGACCGTTTCATGCTCATCTCATTTTTGACACCTTTTGAAGCTCTTCATATTCTTCACACCTTTTGAAGCTCTTCATATTTTTTCACACGTGTTCAGGCTCTTCATGTTTTTCAACACCGCCTCATGCTCCTCCTATTTTTCAGACCGTTTCATGTCCAAATGTATTTCACACCTTTTGACGCTCTTTATATTTTTCAAAACTTTTCAGGCCCTTCATGTGTTTGATCAGCATTTCATGCTCCTCCTATTTTTCAGACCGTTTCATGCTCCTCATATTTTTGACACCTTTTGTAGCTCTTCATATTTTACACGTATTCAGGCTCTTCATGTTTTTCAACACCGCTTCATGCTCGTCCTATGTTTCAGACCTTTTCATGCTCCTCATATTTTTGACACCTTTTGAAGCTCTTCATATTTTTCACAGCATTTCAGGCTCTTCATGTATTTGAACTCCGCTTCATGCTCCTCCTATTTTTCAGACCGTTTTATGCTCCTCATATTTTTGACACCTTTTGAAGCTCTTCATATTTTTCACAACTTTTCAGGCTCTTCATGTTTTTGAGCACCGATTCATGCTCCTCCTATTTTTCAGAGAGTTTCATGCTCCTCATGTATTTCACACCTTTTGAAGCTCTTCATATTTTTCACACCTTTTCAGGCTCTTCAAGTTTTTCCACACCACTTCATGCTTCTCCTATTTTTCAGCCCGTTTCATGCTCATCATGTATTTCACACCTTTTGCAGCTCTTCATATTTTTCACACCTTTTCAGGCTCTTCAGGTTTTTGAACACCGCTTCATGCTCCTCCTATTTTTCAGACCGTTTCATGCTCCCCATATTTTTGATACCTTTAGAAGCTCTTCATATTTTTCACACCTTTTCACACTCTTCATGTTGTTCAACATCGCTTCATGCTCCTCCTATTTTTCAGACCGTTTCGTGCTCCTCATATTTTTGATACCTTTTGAAGCTCTTCATATATTTCACACCTTTTTAGGCTCTTCTTTTTTTTTCAACAAGACTTCATGCTACTCCTATTTTTCAGACCGTTTCATGCGCATCGCATTTTTGACACCTTTTGAATCTCTTCATATTTTTCACACCTTTTGAAGCTCTTCATATTTTTTCACACGTTTTCAGGCTCTTCATGTTTTTCAACACCGCTTCATGCTCCTCCTATTATTCAGACCGTTTCATGCTCCTCATATTTTTGACACCTTTTGAAGCTCTTCATATTTTTCACACCTTTTCACGCTCTTCAGGTTTTTGAACACCGCTTCATGCTCCTCCTATTTTTCAGACCGTTTCATGCTCCTCATATTTTTGACACCTTTAGAAGCTCTTCATATTTTTCACACCTTTTCACGCTCTTCATGTTTTTCAACACCGCTTCATGCTCCTCCTATATTTCAGACCGTTTCATGCTCCTCATATTTTTGACACCTTTTGAAGCTCTTCATATATTTCACAGCTTTTCAGGCTCTTCTTTCTTTTTCAACACCACTTCATGCTCCTCCTATTTTTCAGACCGTTTCATGCTCATCTCATTTTTGACATCTTTTGAAGCTCTTCATATTCTTCACACCTTTTGAAGCTCTTCATATTTTTTCACACGTGTTCAGGCTCTTCATGTTTTTCAACACCGCTTCATGCTCCTCCTATATTTCAGACCGTTTCATGCTCTTCATATTTTTGACACCTTTTGAAGCTCTTCATATTTTTCACACTTTTCAGGCTCTTCATGTTTTTCAACACCACTTCATGCTCTTCCTATTTTTCAGACCTTCATGCTCCTCATATTTTTGACACCTTTAGAAACTCTTCATATTTTTCACACCTTTTCAGGCTCTTCATTTTCTTCCACACCTCTTCATGCTCCTCGTATTATTCAGACCGTTTCTTGGTCCTCATATTTTTGACACTTTTTGAAGCTCCTCATATTTTTCACACATTTTGAAGCTCTTCATATATTTCACACCATTTCAGGCTCTTCATGTTTTTCAACACCACTTCATGCTCCTCCTATTTTTCAGACCGTTTCATTCTCCTCATATATTTGACACCTTTTGAAGCTCTTCATATTTTTCACAATTTTTAAGGTTCTTCATGTATTTGAAAACCGCCTCATGCTCCTCCTATTTTTCAGACCGTTTCATGTCCAAATATATTTCACACCTTTTGAAGCTCTTTATATTTTTCAAAACTTTTCAGGCCCTTCATGTGTTTGATCAGCATTTCATGCTCCTCCTATTTTTCAGACCATTTCATGCTCCTCATATTTTTGACACCTTTTGAAGCTCTTCATATTTTTCACACCTTTTCAGGCTCTTCATATTTTTGAACACCCCTTCATGCTCCATCTATGTTTCAAACCGTTTCATTCTCCTCCTATTTTTGACACCTTTTGAAGCTCTTCATATTTTTCACATCTTTTCAGGCTCTTCCTTTTTTTCAACACCACTTCATGCTCATCCTATTTGTCAGACCGTTTCATGCTCATCTCATTTTTGACAACTTTTGAAGATCTTCATATTTTTCACACCTTTTGAAGCTCTTCATATTTTCCACACCTTTTCAGTCTCTTCTTGTTTTTCAACACAGCTTCAACCTCCTCCTATTTTATAGACCGTTTCATGCTCCTCATATTTTTGACACCTTTTGTAGCTCTTCATATTTTACACGTATTCAGGCTCTTCATGTTTTTCAACACCGTTTCTTGATCCTCCTATTTTTCAGACCGTTTCAAGCTCTTCATATTTTTCACAACTTTTGAAGCTCTTCATATTTTTCACACCTTTTCAGGCTCTTCATGTTTTTCAACACCGCTTCATGCTCGTCCTATTTTTCAGACCTTTTCATGCTCCTCATATTTTTTACACATTTTGAAGCTCTTCATATGTTTCACAGCATTTCAGGCTCTTCATGTATTTGAACTCCGCTTCATGCTCCTCCTATTTTTCAGACGGTTGTATCCTCCTCATATTTTTCACACCTTTTGAAGCTCTTCATATTTTTCACAACTTTTCAGGCTCTTCATGTTTTTGAGCACATCTTCATGCTCCTCCTGTTTTTCAGAGAGTTTCATGCTCCTCATGTATTTTACACCTTTTGAAGCTCTTCCTATTTTTCACACCTTTGCAGGCTCTTCAAGTTTTTGATCACAGTTTCAGGCTCCTCCTATTTTTCAGACCGTTTCATGCTCCTCATATTTTTGACACCTTTTGACGCTCTTCATATTTTTCACACCTTTTCAAGCTATTCATGTTTTTGAACACCGCTTCATGATCCTCCTATTTTTCAGACCGTTTCATGCTCTTCATATTTTTGACACCTTTTGAAGCTCTTCATATTTTTCACACCTTTTCAAGCTCTTCATGTTTTTGAACACCGTTTCATGCTCTTCCTATTTTTCAAACCGTTTCATGGTCCTCATATTTGTTACACCTTTTGAAGCTATTCATATATGTCACACCTTTTCAGGCTCTTCTTGTTTTTCAACACAGCTTCATGCTCCTCCTATTTTTCAGACCGTTTCATGCTCCTCATATTTTTGACACCTTTTGAAGCTCTTCATATTTTTTCACATGTTTTCAGGCTCTTCATGTTTTTCAACACCGCTTCATGCTTCTCCTATTTTTCAGCCCGTTTCATGCTCATCATGTATTTCACACCTTTTGCAGCTCTTCATATTTTTCACACCTTTTCAGGCTCTTCATGTTTTTGATCAATGTTTCATGCACCTCCTATTTTTCAGACCGTTTCATGCTCCTCATAATTTTCACATCTTTTGAAGCTCTTCATATTTTTCACACCTTTTCAGGCTCTTCAGGTTTTTGAACACCGCTTCATGCTCCTCCTATTTTTCAGACCGTTTCATGCTCCCCATATTTTTGATACCTTTAGAAGCTCTTCATATTTTTCACACCTTTTCACACTCTTCATGTTGTTCAACATCGCTTCATGCTCCTCCTATTTTTCAGACCGTTTCGTGCTCCTCATATTTTTGATACCTTTTGAAGCTCTTCATATATTTCACACCTTTTTAGGCTCTTCTTTTTTTTCAACAAGACTTCATGCTACTCCTATTTTTCAGACCGTTTCATGCGCATCGCATTTTTGACACCTTTTGAATCTCTTCATATTTTTCACACCTTTTGAAGCTCTTCATATTTTTTCACACGTTTTCAGGCTCTTCATGTTTTTCAACACCGCTTCATGCTCCTCCTATTATTCAGACCGTTTCATGCTCCTCATATTTTTGACACCTTTTGAAGCTCTTCATATTTTTCGCACCTTTTCACGCTCTTCAGGTTTTTGAACACCGCTTCATGCTCCTCCTATTTTTCAGACCGTTTCATGCTCCTCATATTTTTGACACCTTTAGAAGCTCTTCATATTTTTCACACCTTTTCACGCTCTTCATGTTTTTCAACACCGCTTCATGCTCCTCCTATATTTCAGACCGTTTCATGCTCCTCATATCCTCATATTTTTGACACCTTTTGAAGCTCTTCATATATTTCACAGCTTTTCAGGCTCTTCTTTCTTTTTCAACACCAGTTCATGCTCCTCCTATTTTTCAGACCGTTTCATGCTCATCTCATTTTTGACACCTTTTGAAGCTCTTCATATTCTTCACACCTTTTGAAGCTCTTCATATTTTTTCACACGTGTTCAGGCTCTTCATGTTTTTCAACACCGCTTCATGCTCCTCCTATATTTCAGACCGTTTCATGCTCTTCATATTTTTGACACCTTTTGAAGCTCTTCATATTTTTCACACTTTTCAGGCTCTTCATGTTTTTCAACACCACTTCATGCTCTTCCTATTTTTCAGACCTTCATGCTCCTCATATTTTTGACACCTTTAGAAACTCTTCATATTTTTCACACCTTTTCAGGCTCTTCATTTTCTTCCACACCTCTTCATGCTCCTCGTATTTTTCAGACCGTTTCTTGCTCTCATATTTTTGACACTTTTTGAAGCTCCTCATATTTTTCACACATTTTGAAGCTCTTCATATATTTCACACCATTTCAGGCTCTTCATGTTTTTCAACACCACTTCATGCTCCTCCTATTTTTCAGACCGTTTCATTCTCCTCATATATTTGACACCTTCTGAAGCTCTTCATATTTTTCACAATTTTTAAGGTTCTTCATGTATTTGAAAACCGCCTCATGCTCCTCCTATTTTTCAGACCGTTTCATGTCCAAATATATTTCACACCTTTTGAAGCTCTTTATATTTTTCAAAACTTTTCAGGCCCTTCATGTGTTTGATCAGCATTTCATGCTCCTCCTATTTTTCAGACCATTTCATGCTCCTCATATTTTTGACACCTTTTGAAGCTCTTCATATTTTTCACACCTTTTCAGGCTCTTCATATTTTTGAACACCCCTTCATGCTCCACCTATGTTTCAAACCGTTTCATTCTCCTCCTATTTTTGACACCTTTTGAAGCTCTTCATATTTTTCACATCTTTTCAGGCTCTTCCTTTTTTTCAACACCACTTCATGCTCATCCTATTTGTCAGACCGTTTCATGCTCTTCTCATTTTTGACACCTTTTGAAGCTCTTCATATTTTTCACACCTTTTGAAGCTCTTCATATTTTCCACACCTTTTCAGTCTCTTCTTGTTTTTCAACACAGCTTCAACCTCCTCCTATTTTATAGACCGTTTCATGCTCCTCATATTTTTGACACCTTTTGTAGCTCTTCATATTTTACACGTATTCAGGCTCTTCATGTTTTTCAACACCGTTTCTTGATCCTCCTATTTTTCAGACCGTTTCAAGCTCTTCATATTTTTCACAACTTTTGAAGCTCTTCATATTTTTCACACCTTTTCAGGCTCTTCATGTTTTTCAACACCGCTTCATGCTCGTCCTATTTTTCAGACCTTTTCATGCTCCTCATATTTTTTACACATTTTGAAGCTCTTCATATGTTTCACAGCATTTCAGGCTCTTCATGTATTTGAACTCCGCTTCATGCTCCTCCTATTTTTCAGACGGTTGTATCCTCCTCATATTTTTCACACCTTTTGAAGCTCTTCATATTTTTCACAACTTTTCAGGCTCTTCATGTTTTTGAGCACATCTTCATGCTCCTCCTGTTTTTCAGAGAGTTTCATGCTCCTCATGTATTTTACACCTTTTGAAGCTCTTCCTATTTTTCACACCTTTGCAGGCTCTTCAAGTTTTTGATCACAGTTTCAGGCTCCTCCTATTTTTCAGACCGTTTCATGCTCCTCATATTTTTGACACCTTTTGAAGCTCTTCATATTTTTCACACCTTTTCAAGCTATTCATGTTTTTGAACACCGCTTCATGATCCTCCTATTTTTCAGACCGTTTCATGCTCTTCATATTTTTGACACCTTTTGAAGCTCTTCATATTTTTCACACCTTTTCAAGCTCTTCATGTTTTTGAACACCGTTTCATGCTCTTCCTATTTTTCAAACCGTTTCATGGTCCTCATATTTGTTACACCTTTTGAAGCTTTTCATATATGTCACACCTTTTCAGGCGCTTCTTGTTTTTCAACACAGCTTCATGCTCCTCCTATTTTTCAGACCGTTTCATGCTCCTCATATTTTTGACACCTTTTGAAGCTCTTCATATTTTTTCACACGTTTTCAGGCTCTTCATGTTTTTCAACACCGCTTCATGCTTCTCCTATTTTTCAGCCCGTTTCATGCTCATCATGTATTTCACACCTTTTGCAGCTCTTCATATTTTTCACACCTTTTCAGGCTCTTCATGTTTTTGATCAATGTTTCATGCACCTCCTATTTTTCAGACCGTTTCATGCTCCTCATAATTTTCACATCTTTTGAAGCTCTTCATATTTTTCACACCTTTTCAGGCTCTTCATGTTTTTCAACACCGCTTCATGCTCCTCATATTATTCAGACCGTTTCATGCTCCTCATATTTTTGACACCTTTTGAAGCTCTTCATATTTTTCACAACTTTTCACGCTCTTCAGGTTTTTGAACACCGCTTCATGCTCCTCCTATTTTTCAGACCGTTTCATGCTCCTCATATTTTTGACACCTTTAGAAGCTCTTCATATTTTTCACACCTTTTCACGCTCTTCATGTTTTTCAACACCGCTTCATGCTCCTCCTATATTTCAGACCGTTTCATGCTCCTCATATTTTTGACTCCTTTTGAAGCTCTTCATATATTTCACAGCTTTTCAGGCTCTTCTTTTTTTTTCAACACGACTTCATGCTCCTCCTATTTTTCAGACCGTTTCATGCTAATCTCATTTTTGACACCTTTTGAAGCTCTTCATATTCTTCACACCTTTTGAAGCTCTTCATATTTTTTCACACGTGTTCAGGCTCTTCATGTTTTTCAACACTTCTTCATGCTCCTCCTATTTTTCAGACCGTTTCATGCTCCTCATATTTTTGACACCTTTTGAAGCTCTTCATATTTTTCACACTTTTCCGGCTCTTCATGTTTTTCAACACCTCTTCATGCTCTTCCTATTTTTCAGACCTTCATGCTCCTCATATTTTTGACACCTTTAGAAGCTCTTCATATTTTTCACACATTTTCAGGCTCTTCATTTTCTTCAACACCTCTTCATGCTCCTCGTATTTTTCAGACCGTTTCTTGCTCCTCATATTTTTGACACTTTTTGAAGCTCCTCATATTTTTCACACATTTTGAAGCTCTTCATGTATATCACACCATTTCAGGCTCTTCATGTTTTTCAACACCACTTCATGCTCCTCCTATTTTTCAGACCGTTTCATGCTCCTCATATATTTGACACGTTTTGAAGCTCTTCATATTTTTCACACCTTTTCAGGCTCTTCATGTTTTTGAACACCGTTTCATGCTATTCCTATTTTTCAAACTGTTTCATGGTCCTCATATTTGTTACACCTTTTGAAGCTATTCATATATTTCACACCTTTTCAGGCTCTTCTTGTTTTTCAACACAGCTTCATGCTCCTCCTATTTTTCAGACCGTTTCATGCTCCTCATATTTTTGACACCTTTTGAAGCTCTTCATATTTTTCACACTTTTCAGGCTCTTCATGTATTTGAAAACCGCCTCATGCTCCTCCTATTTTTCAGACCGTTTTATGCTCCTCACATTTTTCACACCTTTGAAGCTTTTCATATTTTTCACACCTCTTCTGGCTCTTCATGTTTTTGAACACCGCTTCATGCTCCTCCTATTTTTCAGACCATTTAATCCTCCTCATGTATTTCACAACTTTTGAAGCTCTCCATATTGTTCACACCTTTTCATGCTCTTCATGTTTTTGAACACCATTTCATTTTCCTCCTATTTTGCAGCCCGTTTCATTCTCATCTCATTTTACACCTTTTGAAGCTCTTCATATTTTTCACGCTTTTTCACGCTCTTCATGATTTTCAACACTGCTTCATGCTCCTCGTCTTTTTCAGACCGTTTCATGCACCTCATATTTTCCCAACTTTTGAAGCTCTTCATATTTTTCACACCTTTTCAGGCTCTTCATGTTATTCAACACAGCTTCATGCTCCTCCTATTTTTCAGACCGTTTCATGCACATCATATTTTTCACACCTTTTGTAGCTCTTCATATTTTTCACACCTTTTCAGGCTCTTCATGTTTTTGAACACCGCTTCATGCTCCTCCTATTTTTTAGACCGTTTCATGCTCCACATATTTTTGACACCTTTTGAAGCTCTTTATATTTTTCACATCTTTTCAGGCTCTTCATGTTTTTCAACACCGCTTCATGCTCCTACTATTTTTCAGACTGTTTCATGCTCCGCATATTTTTGACACCTTTTGAAGCTCTTCATATTTCTCACACCTTTTCAGGCTCTTCATGTTTTTCAACACTGCTTCATGGTGCTCCTATTTTTCAGACCATTTCATGCTCCTCATATGTTTGACACGTTTTGAAGCTCTTCATATTTTTCACACTTTTTCAGGCTTTTCATATTTTTCAACACCGTTTAACGAGCCTCCTATTTTTCAGACCGTTTCATGCTCCTCATATTTTTGAGACCTTTTGAGGCTCTTCATAATTTTGACAACTTTTCAGGCTCTTAATTTTTTTCAACACCGCTTCATGCTCCTCCTATATTTCAGACCGTTTCATGCTCCTCATATTTTTAACACTTTTTAAGCTCTTCATATATTTCAAACCTTTTCAGGCTCTTCATGTTTTTCAACACCGCTTCATGCTCCTCCTATTTTTCAGTCGTTTCATGCTTCTCATATTTTTGACACCTTTTAAGCTCTTCATATTTTTCACACATTTTCATGCTCTTCATCTTTTTCAAAACCGTTTCATGCTCATCCTATTTTTCAGGCTGTTTCATGCTCCTAATATTTTGAAACCTTTTGAAGCTCTTCATATTTTTGACACCTTTTCAGGCTCTTCATGTTTTTGTAAACCGCTTCATGCTCCTCCTATTTTTCAGACCGCTTCCTGATCCTCATAATTTTCACACCTTTTGAAGCTCTTCATATTTTTCACACCTTTTCAGCCTCTTCATGTTTTTCCACACCGCTTCATGATCCTCCTATTTTTCAAACAGTTTCATGCTTCTCATATTTTTGACACCTTTTGATGCTCTTCATATTTTTCACACCTTTTCAGGCTCTTCATATTTTTCAACACCGCTTCATGCTCCTCGTATTTTTCAGACCGTTTCATGCTTCTCATAATTTTGACACTTTTTCTAGCTCTTCATATATTTCACACCTTTTCATGCTCTTCATGTTTTTCAACACCGTTTCATGCTCCTGCTATTTTTCATACGGTTTTATCCTACTCATATTTTTGACTCATTTTGAAGCTCTTCATATTTTTCACACCTTTTCAGGCTCTTCATGTTTTTAAACACCGCTTCATTCTCCTCCTATTTTTCAGAGCTTTTCATCCTCCTCATATTTTTGACACCTTTTGAAGCTCTTCATATTTTTCACAGTGTTTCAGGCTCTTCATGTTTTGGACCACCGCTTCATGCTGCTCCTTTTTTTCAGACCGTTTCATGCTCCTCATAATTTTGACACCTTTTGAAGCTCTTCATATTTTTCACACCTTTTCAGGCTCTTCATGTTTTTCAAACCTCTTCATGCTCCTCCGATTTCTCGATCGTTTCATGCTTCTCATATTTTTGACACCTTTTGAAGCTCTTCATAATTTTCACACCTTTTCATTCTATTCATCTTTTACAAAACCTTTTCATGCTTATCCAATTTTTCAGGTTGTTTCATGCTTCTCATATTTTTGACACCTTTTGAAGCTCTTCCTGTTTTTCACACCTTTTCAGGCTCTTCATGTTTTTAAACACCGCTTCCTGCTCCTCCTATTTTTCAGACCGTTTCATGCTCCTCATATGTGTGACACCTTTTGAAGTTCTTCATATATTTCACACCTTTTCATGCTCTTCATATTTTTCACAACCATGTCATGCTCATCCTATTTTTCAGACCGTTTCATGCTCCTCATATGTTTGACTCATTTTGAAGCTCTTCATATTTTTCACACCTTTTCAGGCTCTTCATGTTTTTAAACACCGCTTCATTCTCCTCCTATTTTTCAGAGCTTTTCATCCTCCTCATATTTTTGACACCTTTTGAAGCTCTTCATATTTTTCACAGTGTTTCAGGCTCTTCATGTTTTGGACCACCGCTTCATGCTGCTCCTTTTTTTCAGACCGTTTCATGCTCCTCATAATTTTGACACCTTTTGAAGCTCTTCATATGTTTCACACGTTTTCAGGCTCCTCATGTTTTTCAACACCGCTTCTTGCTCCTCCTATTTTTCAGACCGTTTCATTCTCATTGGATTTTTGACAACTTTTGAAGCTCTTCATATTTTCCACACCTTTTGAAGCTCTTCATATATTATACACCTTTTAGGTTCTTCATGTTTTTCAACACCACTTCATGTTCCTCCTATTATTCAGACCATTTCATTCTCTTCGCATTTTTGACACCTTTTGAAGCTCTTAATATTTTTCACACCTTTTGAAGCTCTTCATATTTTTCACACGTTTTCAGGCTCTTCATGTTTTTCAACAATGCTTCATGCTCCTCTTGTTTTTCAGACCGTTTCAAGCTCCTCATGCATTTCACAACTTTTGAAGCTCTTCATATTTTTCACACCTTTTCAGGCTCTTCATGTTTTTCCACACCGCTTCATGATCCTCCTATATTTCAGCCCGTTTCCTGCTCCTCATAATTTTCACACCTTTTGAAGCTCTTCATATTTTTCACACCTTTTCAGGCTCTTCATGTTTTTCAACACTGCTTCATGCTCCTCCTATTTTTCAGACCGTTTCATCCTCCTCATGTATTTCACACCTTTTGAAGCTCTTCATATTTTTCACACCTTTTCATGCTCTTCATGTTTTTCAACACCGCTTCATGCTCCTACTATTTTTCACACTGTTTCATGCTCCTCATATTTTTGACACCTTTTAAAGCTCTTCGTATATTTCACACCATTTCAGGCTCTTCATGTTTTTCAACACCACTACATGCTTCTCGTATATTTCAGACTTTTTCATGCTCATCTCTTTTTTCACACCTTTTAAGCTCTTCATATGTTTCACACCTTTTGAAGCTCTTCATGTTTTTCAACACCGCTTCATGCTCCTCCTATTTTTCAGACCGTTTCATGCTCCTCATATATTTGACACCTTTTGAAGCTCTTCATATTTTTCACAACTTTTCAGGCTCTTCATGTTTTGAACACCGCTTCTTGCTCCTCCTATTTTACAGACCTTTTCATTCTCCTCATGTATTTCAACCTTTTGAAGCTCTTCCTATTTTTCACAACTTTTCAGGCTCTTCATGTTTTTCAACACCGTTTCATGATCCTCCTATTTTTCAGACTTTTTCCTGCTCCTCATATTTTTCACACATTTTGAAACTCTTCACATTTTTCACACCTTTTCAGGCTCTTCATGTTTTACAACAATGCATCATGCTCCTCCTATTTTTCTGACTGTTTCATGCTCCTCATATTTTTGACACCTTTTGATGCTCTTCATATTTTTAACACCTTTTCAAGCTCTTCATGTTTTTCAACAACGCTTCATGCTCCTCCTATTTTTCAGACCATTTAATGCACCTCATGTATTTCACGTCTTTTGAAGCTCTTCATATTTTTCACACATTTTCAGGCTCTTCATGTTTTTGAACAACGTTTCATGCTCCTCCTATTTTTCAGACTGTTTCATGCTCCTCATATTTTTGACACCTTTTGAAGCTCTTCATATTTTTCACACTTTTTCAGGCTCTTCATATTTTTGAACACAGCTTCATGCTCCTCCTATGTTTCAGACCGTTTCATGCTCCTCATATTTAACACGTTTTGAATCTCTTCAGTTATTCCACACCTTTTCAGGCTCTTCATGATTTTAAACAGCGCTTCATGTTCCTCCTATTTTTCAGTCGTTTCATGCTTCTCATATTTTTGACACCTTTTGAAGCTCTTCATATTTTTCACACTTTTTCATGCTCCTAATGTTTTTCAACACCGCTTCATGATCCTCCTATTTTTCAGACAGTTTCATGCTAATCATGTATTTCACGTCTTTTGAAGCTCTTCATATTTTTCACACATTTTCAGGCTCTTCATGGTTTTGAACAACGTTTCATGCTCCTCCTATTTTTCAGACTGTTTCATGCTCCTCATATTTTTGACACCTTTTGAAGCTCTTCATATTTTTCACACCTTTTCAGGCTCTTCATGTTTTTGAACACAGCTTCATGCTCCTCCTATTTTTCAGATCGTTTCATGCTCCTCCTATTTTCCGACCGTTTCTTGCTCCTCATATATTTGACACCTTTTGAAGCTCTTCATATTTTTCACACCCTTTCACGCTCCTAATGTTTTTCAACACCGCTTCATGCTCCTCCTATTTTCCAGACCGTTTCATGCTCCACATATTTTTGACACCTTTAGAAGCTCTTCATGTTTTTCACACATTTTCAGGCTCTTCATGTTTTTCAACACCGCTTCATGCTCCTCCTATTTTTCAGCCCGTATTATGCTCCTCACATTTTTGTAACCCTTGAAGCTCTTCATATTTTTCACACATTTTCAGGCTCTTCATGTTTTTGAACGCCGCTTCAATGCTCATCCTATTTTTCAGACCATTTCATGCTCCTCATAGTTTTTGACACGTTTTCTAGCTCTTCATATTTTCCACAACTTTTCAGGCTCTTCATGTTTTTGAACACCGCTTCATTCTCCTCCTATTTTACTGACCGTTTCAGTCTCCTCCTGTATTTCACACCATTTGAAGCTCTTCATATTTTTCACACCTTTTCAGGCTCTTCATGGTTTTGAACACCGCTTCATGCTCCTCCTATTTTTCAGACCGTTTCATGCTCCTCATATTTTTGACACGATTTGAAGCTCTTCATATTTTTCACACCTTTTCAGGCTCTTCATGTTTTTCAACACCGCTTCATGCTCCTCCTATTTATCAGACCGTTTCATGCCCCTCATTTATTTCACACCTTTGGAAGCTCTTCATAATTTTCACACCTTTTCAGGCTCTTCATGTTTTTCTACACCGTTTCATGCTTCCCCTTTTTTCGACCATTTCATGCTCCTCATATTTTTGACACCTTTTGAAGCTCCTCATATTTTTCACACCTTTTGAAGCTCTTTATATTTTTCACACCTTTTGAAGTTCTTCATATTTCTCACACGTTTTCAGGCTCTTCATATTTGAACACCGCTTCATGCTCCTCCTATTTTTCAGACCGCTTCATGCTCCTCCTATTTTTCAGACCGCTTCATGCTCCTCCTATTTTTCAGACTGCTTCATGCTCCTCATATTTTTGACACCTTTTGAAGCTCTTCATATTTTTGACACCTTTTGAAGTACTTCATATTTCTCACACGTTTTCAGGCTCTTCCTGTTTTTCAACACCGCTTCATGCTCCTCCGATTTTTCAGACCGTTTCATGCTCCTCATATTTTTGACACCTTTTGAAGCTCTTCATATTTTTCACACCTTTTGAAGTTCTTCATATATTTCACACCTTTTCAAGCTCTTCATTTTTTTGAACACCACTTCATGCTCCTCCTATTTTTCAGACCGTTTCATGCTCATCTCATTTTTGATACCTTTTGAAGCTGTTCATGTTTTTCACACCTTTTGAAGCTCTTCATATTTTTCACACATTTTCAGGCTCTACATGTTTTTGAACACTGCTTCATATTCCTCCTATTTTTCAGAACCTTTCATGCCCCTGTTATTTTTGACACGTTTTGAAGCTCTTCATATTTTTCACACCTTTTCAGGCTCTTCAAGTTTTTGAACACCGTTTCATGCTCCTCCTATATTTCAGACCTTTACAGGCTCCTCATATTTTTGACATCTTTTGAAGCTCTTCATATTTTTCACACCTTTTCAGGCTCTTCAAGTTTTTGAACACCGTTTCATGCTCCTCCTATTTTTCAGACCGTTTCATGCTCTTCATGTATTTCACACCTTTTGAAGTTCTTCATATTTTTCACACCTTTTCAGGCTCTCATGTTTTTGAACACGGCTTCATGCTCCTCCTATTTTTCAGTCCGTTTCATGCTCCTCATATATTTCACACTTTTTGAAGCTCTGCATATTTTTCACACCTTTTCAGGCTCTTCATGTTTTTGAACACCGTTTCATGATCCTCCTAATTTTCAGACCGTTTCATGCTCCTCATATTTTTGACACCTTTTGAAGCTCTTCATATTTTTCACACCTTTTCAGGCTCTTCATATTTTTTAACACCACTTCATGCTCCTCATATTTTTCAGATCGCTTCATGCTCATCTCATTTTTTACACCTTTTGAAGCTGTTCATATTTTTCACACCTTTTGAAGATCTTCATATTTTTCACACGTTTTCAGGCTCTACATGTTTTTCAACACCGCCTCATGCTCCTCCTATTTTTCAGACCGTTTCATGCTCCTCATATTTTTGACACGTTTTAAAGCTCTTCATATTTTTCACACCATTTCAGGCACTTCATGTATTTCAACACCATTTCATGCTCCTCCTATTGTTCAGACCGTTTCATGCTCCTCATATTGTTGACACCTTTTGAAGCTCTTCATTTTTTTCACACCTTTTCAGGCTCTACATGTTTTTGAAAACTGCTTCATGTTACTCCTATTTTTCAGACAGTTTCATGCCCCTCATATTTTTGACACCATTTGAAGCTCTTCATATTTTTGACACCTTTTCAGGCTTTTCAAGTTTTTGAACACCGTTTCATGCTCCTCCTATTTTTCAGACCGTTACATGCTCCTCATATATTTGAAACCTTTTGAAGCTCTTCATATTTTTCAGCCCTTTTCAGTCTCTTCATGTTTTTGAACACCGTTTCATGCTCCTCACATTTTTGACACATTTTGAAGCTCTTCATATTTTTCACACCTTTTCAGCCTCCTCATGTTTTTGAACACCGCTTCATGCTCCTCCTATTTTTCAGTCCGTTTCATGGTCCCCTGTATTTCCCACTTTTGAAGCTCTTCATATTTTTCACACCTTTTGACGCTCTTCATTTTTTTCAACATCGCCTCATGCTCCTCCTCTTATTCAGACCATTTCATGCCCCTCATATTTTTGACACCTTTTGAAGCTCTTCATATTTTTCACACCATTTCAGGCTCTTCAAGTTTTTGAACACTGCTTCATGCTCTTCCTATTTTTCAGATCGTTTCATGCTCCTCATGTATTTCACACATTTTTAAGCTTTTCATATTTTTCACACCTTTTCAGGCTCCTCATGTTTTTCAACACCACTATATGCTTCTCCTATTTTTCAGACCGTTTCATGCTCCTCATATTTTTCACACCTTTTGAAGCTCTTCATATTTTTGAACACCGCTTCATGCTCCTCTTCTTTTTCAGACCGTTTCACGCTCTTCATATTTTTCACACCTTTTGAAGCTCTTCATATGTTTCACTCCTTTTCAGGCTCTTCATGTTTTTCAACACCGCTTCTTGCTCCTCCTGTTTTTCAGACCGTTTCATGCTCATCTCTTTTTTGACAGCCTTTGAAGCTCATGATATTTATCACACCTTTTGAAGCTCTTCATATATTTCACACGTTTTCATGCTCTTAATGTTTTCATCACCGACTCATGCTTCTCCTATTTTTCAGACCGTTTCATGCTCCTCCTATTTTGCAGGCCGTTTCATGCTCCTCATATTTTGACAACTTTTGAAGCTCTTCATATTTTTCACACCTTTTCAGGCTCTTCATGTTTTTCAGCACCGCTTCATGCTCCTCCTCTTTTTCAGACCCTTTCATGCTCCTCATATTTTTGACACCTTTTGAAGCTCTTCATATTTTTCACACCTTTTCAGGCTCTTCATGTTTTTCAACACCGCTTCTTGCTCCTCCTCTTTTTCAGACCGTTTCATGCTCCTCATATTTTTGACACCTGTTGAAGCTCTTCATATTTCTCACAACTTTTCAGGTTCTTCATGTTTTTCAACACCGCTTCATGCTCCTCCTATTTTTCAGAGCGTTTCATGCTCATCTCATTTTTGACACCTTTTGAAGCTCTTCATATTTTTCACATCTTTTCAGGCTCTTCATGTTTTTCAACACCCCTTCTTGCTCCTCCTATTTTTCACACCGTTTCATGCTCCTCATATTTTTGACACCTTTTGAAGCTCTTCATATTTCTCACACCTTTTCAGGCTCTTCATGTTTTTCAACATCGTTTCATGCTCCTCCTATTTTTCAGACCGTTTCATGCTCCTAATATTTTTGACCCGTTTTGAAGCTGTTCATATATTTCACACCTTTTCAGGCTCTTCATGTTTTTGAACACCGCCTCTTGCTCCTCCTATTTTTCAGACCGTTTTATGCTCCTCATATTTTTCACACCTTTTGAAGCTCTTCATATTTTTCACACCTCTTCTGGCTCTTCATGTTTTTGAACACCGCTTCATGCTCCTCCTATTTTTCAGACCATTTAATCCTCCTCATGTATTTCACAACTTTTGAAGCTCTTCATATTGTTCACACCTTTTCATGCTCTTCATGTTTTTGAACACCATTTCATGTTCCTCCTATTTTGCAGACCGTTTCATTCTCATCTCATTTTGACACCTTTTGAAGCTCTTCATATTTTTCACGCCTTTTCACGCTCTTCATGATTTTCAACACTGCTTCATGCTCCTCGTATTTTTCAGACCGTTTCATGCTCCTCATATTTTTGACACCTTTAGAAACTCTTAATATTTTACACACATTTTCAGGCTCTTCATGTTTTTCAACACCGCTTCATGCTCCTCCTATTTTTCAGAGCGTTTCATGCTCATCTCATTTTTGACACCTTTTGAAGCTCTTCATATTTTTCACATCTTTTCAGGCTCTTCATGTTTTTCAACACCCCTTCTTGCTCCTCCTATTTTTCACACCGTTTCATGCTCCTCATATTTTTGACACCTTTTGAAGCTCTTCATATTTCTCACACCTTTTCAGGCTCTTCATGTTTTTCAACATCGTTTCATGCTCCTCCTTTTTTTCAGACCGTTTCATGCTCCTAATATTTTTGACACGTTTTGAAGCTGTTCATATATTTCACACCTTTTCAGGCTCTTCATGTTTTTGAACACCGCCTCTTGCTCTTCCTATTTTTCAGACCGTTTTATGCTCCTCATATTTTTCACACCTTTTGAAGCTCTTCATATTTTTCACACCTCTTCTGGCTCTTCATGTTTTTGAACACCGCTTCATGCTCCTCCTATTTTTCAGACCATTTAATCCTCCTCATGTATTTCACAACTTTTGAAGCTCTTCATATTGTTCACACCTTTTCATGCTCTTCATGTTTTTGAACACCATTTCATGTTCCTCCTATTTTGCAGACCGTTTCATTCTCATCTCATTTTGACACCTTTTGAAGCTCTTCATATTTTTCACGCCTTTTCACGCTCTTCATGATTTTCAACACTGCTTCATGCTCCTCGTATTTTTCAGACCGTTTCATGCTCCTCATATTTTTGACACCTTTAGAAACTCTTAATATTTTACACACCTTTTCAGGCTCTTCATGTTTTTCAACACCGCTTCATACTCCTCCTCTTTTTCAGACCGTTTCATGCTCCTCATATTTTTGACAGGATTTGAGGTTTTTCATATATTTCACACATTTTCATGCTCTTCATGATTTTCAACTCCACTTCATTCTCCTCGTATTTTTCAGACCGTTTCATGCTCCTCATATTTTTGACACCTTTAGAACCTCTTAATATTTTACACACCTTTTCAGGCTCTTCATGTTTTTCAACACCGCTTCACACTCCTCCTCTTTTTCAGACCGTTTCATGCTCCTCATATATTTGACACCTTTTGAAGCTCTTCATATTTCTCACACCTTTTCAGGTTCTTCATGTTTTTCAACACCGCTTCATTCTCCTACCATTTTTCAGACCGTTTCATGCTCATCTCATTTTTGACACCTTTTAAAGCTCTTCATATTTTTCACATCTTTTGAAGCTCTTCGTATTTTTCACACGTTTTCAGGCTCTACATGTTTTTCAACCCTGCTTCTTGCTCCTCCTATTTTTCAGACCATTTCGTGCTCCTCATATTTTTGACACGTTTTGAAGCTCTTCATATTTTTCACACCTTTTCAGGCTCTTCATGTTTTTCAACACCGTTTCATGCTGCTTCTATTTTTCAGACCGTTTCATGCTCATCTGATTTTGACACCTTTTGAAGCTCTTCATATTTTTCACATCTTTTGAAGCTCTTCATATTTTTCACGCCTTTTCAGGCTCTTCATGATTTTCAACACCGCTTCATGCTCCTCGTATTTTTCAGACCGTTTCATGCTCATCTCATTTTTGACACCTTTTGAAGCTCTTCATATTTTTCATATTTTTGAAGCTCTTCATACTTTCACACGTTTTCAGACTCTTCATGTTTTTCAACACCGCTTCATGCTCCTCCTATTTTTCAGACCGTTTCATGCTCCTCATATTTTTGACAACTTTTGGAACTCTTCATATTTTTCACACCTTTTCAGGCTCTTCATGTTTTTCAACACCGTTTCATGCTCCTCCTGTTTTTCAGACCTTTGCATGCTCCTCATATTTTTGAAAATTTTGAAGTTCTTCATATTTTTCACACGTTTTCAGGCTCTTCATATTATTGAACACCGCTTCATGCTCCTATTTTTCAGACTGTTTCATGCTCCTCATATTTTTCACACCTTTTGAAGTTCTTCATATTTTTCACGCCTTCTGAGGCTCTTCATGTTTTTGAGCACAGCTTCAAGCTCCTCCTATATTTCAGACCGTTTCACCCTCCTCATGTATTTCAAACATTTTGAAGCTCTTCATATATTTCACACCTTTTCAGGCTCTTCATGATTTTCAACACCACTTCATGCTCCTTGTATTTATAAGACCGTTTCATGCTCCTCATATTTTTGACTCCTTTAGAAGCTCTTCATATTTTTCACACCTTTTCAGGCTCTTCATGTTTTTCTATACCGCTTCATGCTCCTCCTCTTTTTCAGACCGTTTCATGCTGCACATATTTTTGACACTTTTTGAAGCTCTTCATATTTCTCACACCTTTTCAGGTTCTTCATGTTTTTCAACACCGCTTCATGCTCCTACTATTTTTCAGACCGTTTCATCCTCATCTCATTTTTGACACCTTTTGAAGCTCTTCATATTTTTCACACATTTTCAGGCTCTTCAGATTTTTCCACACCACTTCATGCTTCTCATATTTTTCAGCCCATTTCATGCTCCCCATGTATTTCACACCTTTTGAAGCTCTTCATATTTTTCACACCTTTTCTGGCTCTTCATGTTTTTGGTCACCGTTACATGCTCCTCCTATTTTTCAGACCGTTTCATGCTCCTCATATTTTTGACAGCTATTGAAGCTCTTCATATTTTTCACACCTTTTCCGGCTCTTCATGTTTTTGAACACCGCTTTATCTTCCTCCTATTTTTCAGACCGTTTCATGCTCCTCATATTTTTGACACCTTTTGAAGCTCTTCATATTTTTCGCACCTTTTCATGCTCTTCATGTTTTTCAACACCACTTCATGCTCCTCCTATTTTTCAGACCGTTTAATGCTCCTCATATTTTTGACACCTTTAGAAACTCCTCATAATTTTCACACCTTTTCAGGCTCTTCATGTTTTTAAACACCGATTCATGCTCCTCCTATTTTTCAGACCATTTCATTCTCCTCATATTTTTGCCACCTTTTGAAGCTCTTAATATTTTACACACCTTTTCAGGCTCTTCATGTTTTTCAACACCACTTCATGTTCCTCCTCTTTTTCAGACCGTTTCATGCTCCTCATATTTTTGACAGGATTTGAAGCTTTTCATATATTTCACACATTTTCACGCTCTTCATGTTTTTCAACTCCACTTCATTCTCCTCGTATTTTTAAGACCGTTTCATGCTTCTCATATTTTTTACACCTTTAGAACCTCTTAATATTTTACACACCTTTTCAGGCTCTTCATGTTTTTCAACACCGCTTCATACTCCTCCTCTTTTTCAGACCGTTACATGCTCCTCATATATTTGACACCTTTTGAAGTTCTTCATATTTCTCACACCTTTTCAGGTTCTTCATGTTTTTAAACACCGCTTCATTCGCCTACTATTTTTCAGACCGTTTCATGCTCATCTCATTTTTGACACCTTTTAAAGCTCTTCATATTTTTCACATCTTTTGAAGCTCTTCGTATTTTTCCCACGTTTTCAGGCTCTACATGTTTTTCAACCCTGCTTCTTGCTCCTCCTATTTTTCAGACCGTTTCATGCTCCTCATATTTTTGACAACTTTTGAAGCTCTTCATATTTTTCACACCTTTTCAGGCTCTTCATGTTTTTCAACAACGCTTCATGCTCCTCCTATTTTTCAGACCATTTAATGCACCTCATGTATTTCACGTCTTTTGAAGCTCTTCATATTTTTCACACATTTTCAGGCTCTTCATGTTTTTGAACAACGTTTCATGCTCCTCCTATTTTTCAGACTGTTTCATGCTCCTCATATTTTTGACACCTTTTGAAGCTCTTCATATTTTTCACACTTTTTCAGGCTCTTCATATTTTTGAACACAGCTTCATGCTCCTCCTATGTTTCAGACCGTTTCATGCTCCTCATATTTAACACGTTTTGAATCTCTTCAGTTATTCCACACCTTTTCAGGCTCTTCATGATTTTAAACAGCGCTTCATGTTCCTCCTATTTTTCAGTCGTTTCATGCTTCTCATATTTTTGACACCTTTTGAAGCTCTTCATATTTTTCACACTTTTTCATGCTCCTAATGTTTTTCAACACCGCTTCATGATCCTCCTATTTTTCAGACAGTTTCATGCTAATCATGTATTTCACGTCTTTTGAAGCTCTTCATATTTTTCACACATTTTCAGGCTCTTCATGGTTTTGAACAACGTTTCATGCTCCTCCTATTTTTCAGACTGTTTCATGCTCCTCATATTTTTGACACCTTTTGAAGCTCTTCATATTTTTCACACCTTTTCAGGCTCTTCATGTTTTTGAACACAGCTTCATGCTCCTCCTATTTTTCAGATCGTTTCATGCTCCTCCTATTTTCCGACCGTTTCTTGCTCCTCATATATTTGACACCTTTTGAAGCTCTTCATATTTTTCACACCCTTTCACGCTCCTAATGTTTTTCAACACCGCTTCATGCTCCTCCTATTTTCCAGACCGTTTCATGCTCCACATATTTTTGACACCTTTAGAAGCTCTTCATGTTTTTCACACATTTTCAGGCTCTTCATGTTTTTCAACACCGCTTCATGCTCCTCCTATTTTTCAGCCCGTATTATGCTCCTCACATTTTTGTAACCCTTGAAGCTCTTCATATTTTTCACACATTTTCAGGCTCTTCATGTTTTTGAACGCCGCTTCAATGCTCATCCTATTTTTCAGACCATTTCATGCTCCTCATAGTTTTTGACACGTTTTCTAGCTCTTCATATTTTCCACAACTTTTCAGGCTCTTCATGTTTTTGAACACCGCTTCATTCTCCTCCTATTTTACTGACCGTTTCAGTCTCCTCCTGTATTTCACACCATTTGAAGCTCTTCATATTTTTCACACCTTTTCAGGCTCTTCATGGTTTTGAACACCGCTTCATGCTCCTCCTATTTTTCAGACCGTTTCATGCTCCTCATATTTTTGACACGATTTGAAGCTCTTCATATTTTTCACACCTTTTCAGGCTCTTCATGTTTTTCAACACCGCTTCATGCTCCTCCTATTTATCAGACCGTTTCATGCCCCTCATTTATTTCACACCTTTGGAAGCTCTTCATAATTTTCACACCTTTTCAGGCTCTTCATGTTTTTCTACACCGTTTCATGCTTCCCCTTTTTTCGACCATTTCATGCTCCTCATATTTTTGACACCTTTTGAAGCTCCTCATATTTTTCACACCTTTTGAAGCTCTTTATATTTTTCACACCTTTTGAAGTTCTTCATATTTCTCACACGTTTTCAGGCTCTTCATATTTGAACACCGCTTCATGCTCCTCCTATTTTTCAGACCGCTTCATGCTCCTCCTATTTTTCAGACCGCTTCATGCTCCTCCTATTTTTCAGACTGCTTCATGCTCCTCATATTTTTGACACCTTTTGAAGCTCTTCATATTTTTGACACCTTTTGAAGTACTTCATATTTCTCACACGTTTTCAGGCTCTTCCTGTTTTTCAACACCGCTTCATGCTCCTCCGATTTTTCAGACCGTTTCATGCTCCTCATATTTTTGACACCTTTTGAAGCTCTTCATATTTTTCACACCTTTTGAAGTTCTTCATATATTTCACACCTTTTCAAGCTCTTCATTTTTTTGAACACCACTTCATGCTCCTCCTATTTTTCAGACCGTTTCATGCTCATCTCATTTTTGATACCTTTTGAAGCTGTTCATGTTTTTCACACCTTTTGAAGCTCTTCATATTTTTCACACATTTTCAGGCTCTACATGTTTTTGAACACTGCTTCATATTCCTCCTATTTTTCAGAACCTTTCATGCCCCTGTTATTTTTGACACGTTTTGAAGCTCTTCATATTTTTCACACCTTTTCAGGCTCTTCAAGTTTTTGAACACCGTTTCATGCTCCTCCTATATTTCAGACCTTTACAGGCTCCTCATATTTTTGACATCTTTTGAAGCTCTTCATATTTTTCACACCTTTTCAGGCTCTTCAAGTTTTTGAACACCGTTTCATGCTCCTCCTATTTTTCAGACCGTTTCATGCTCTTCATGTATTTCACACCTTTTGAAGTTCTTCATATTTTTCACACCTTTTCAGGCTCTCATGTTTTTGAACACGGCTTCATGCTCCTCCTATTTTTCAGTCCGTTTCATGCTCCTCATATATTTCACACTTTTTGAAGCTCTGCATATTTTTCACACCTTTTCAGGCTCTTCATGTTTTTGAACACCGTTTCATGATCCTCCTAATTTTCAGACCGTTTCATGCTCCTCATATTTTTGACACCTTTTGAAGCTCTTCATATTTTTCACACCTTTTCAGGCTCTTCATATTTTTTAACACCACTTCATGCTCCTCATATTTTTCAGATCGCTTCATGCTCATCTCATTTTTTACACCTTTTGAAGCTGTTCATATTTTTCACACCTTTTGAAGATCTTCATATTTTTCACACGTTTTCAGGCTCTACATGTTTTTCAACACCGCCTCATGCTCCTCCTATTTTTCAGACCGTTTCATGCTCCTCATATTTTTGACACGTTTTAAAGCTCTTCATATTTTTCACACCATTTCAGGCACTTCATGTATTTCAACACCATTTCATGCTCCTCCTATTGTTCAGACCGTTTCATGCTCCTCATATTGTTGACACCTTTTGAAGCTCTTCATTTTTTTCACACCTTTTCAGGCTCTACATGTTTTTGAAAACTGCTTCATGTTACTCCTATTTTTCAGACAGTTTCATGCCCCTCATATTTTTGACACCATTTGAAGCTCTTCATATTTTTGACACCTTTTCAGGCTTTTCAAGTTTTTGAACACCGTTTCATGCTCCTCCTATTTTTCAGACCGTTACATGCTCCTCATATATTTGAAACCTTTTGAAGCTCTTCATATTTTTCAGCCCTTTTCAGTCTCTTCATGTTTTTGAACACCGTTTCATGCTCCTCACATTTTTGACACATTTTGAAGCTCTTCATATTTTTCACACCTTTTCAGCCTCCTCATGTTTTTGAACACCGCTTCATGCTCCTCCTATTTTTCAGTCCGTTTCATGGTCCCCTGTATTTCCCACTTTTGAAGCTCTTCATATTTTTCACACCTTTTGACGCTCTTCATTTTTTTCAACATCGCCTCATGCTCCTCCTCTTATTCAGACCATTTCATGCCCCTCATATTTTTGACACCTTTTGAAGCTCTTCATATTTTTCACACCATTTCAGGCTCTTCAAGTTTTTGAACACTGCTTCATGCTCTTCCTATTTTTCAGATCGTTTCATGCTCCTCATGTATTTCACACATTTTTAAGCTTTTCATATTTTTCACACCTTTTCAGGCTCCTCATGTTTTTCAACACCACTATATGCTTCTCCTATTTTTCAGACCGTTTCATGCTCCTCATATTTTTCACACCTTTTGAAGCTCTTCATATTTTTGAACACCGCTTCATGCTCCTCTTCTTTTTCAGACCGTTTCACGCTCTTCATATTTTTCACACCTTTTGAAGCTCTTCATATGTTTCACTCCTTTTCAGGCTCTTCATGTTTTTCAACACCGCTTCTTGCTCCTCCTGTTTTTCAGACCGTTTCATGCTCATCTCTTTTTTGACAGCCTTTGAAGCTCATGATATTTATCACACCTTTTGAAGCTCTTCATATATTTCACACGTTTTCATGCTCTTAATGTTTTCATCACCGACTCATGCTTCTCCTATTTTTCAGACCGTTTCATGCTCCTCCTATTTTGCAGGCCGTTTCATGCTCCTCATATTTTGACAACTTTTGAAGCTCTTCATATTTTTCACACCTTTTCAGGCTCTTCATGTTTTTCAGCACCGCTTCATGCTCCTCCTCTTTTTCAGACCCTTTCATGCTCCTCATATTTTTGACACCTTTTGAAGCTCTTCATATTTTTCACACCTTTTCAGGCTCTTCATGTTTTTCAACACCGCTTCTTGCTCCTCCTCTTTTTCAGACCGTTTCATGCTCCTCATATTTTTGACACCTGTTGAAGCTCTTCATATTTCTCACAACTTTTCAGGTTCTTCATGTTTTTCAACACCGCTTCATGCTCCTCCTATTTTTCAGAGCGTTTCATGCTCATCTCATTTTTGACACCTTTTGAAGCTCTTCATATTTTTCACATCTTTTCAGGCTCTTCATGTTTTTCAACACCCCTTCTTGCTCCTCCTATTTTTCACACCGTTTCATGCTCCTCATATTTTTGACACCTTTTGAAGCTCTTCATATTTCTCACACCTTTTCAGGCTCTTCATGTTTTTCAACATCGTTTCATGCTCCTCCTATTTTTCAGACCGTTTCATGCTCCTAATATTTTTGACCCGTTTTGAAGCTGTTCATATATTTCACACCTTTTCAGGCTCTTCATGTTTTTGAACACCGCCTCTTGCTCCTCCTATTTTTCAGACCGTTTTATGCTCCTCATATTTTTCACACCTTTTGAAGCTCTTCATATTTTTCACACCTCTTCTGGCTCTTCATGTTTTTGAACACCGCTTCATGCTCCTCCTATTTTTCAGACCATTTAATCCTCCTCATGTATTTCACAACTTTTGAAGCTCTTCATATTGTTCACACCTTTTCATGCTCTTCATGTTTTTGAACACCATTTCATGTTCCTCCTATTTTGCAGACCGTTTCATTCTCATCTCATTTTGACACCTTTTGAAGCTCTTCATATTTTTCACGCCTTTTCACGCTCTTCATGATTTTCAACACTGCTTCATGCTCCTCGTATTTTTCAGACCGTTTCATGCTCCTCATATTTTTGACACCTTTAGAAACTCTTAATATTTTACACACATTTTCAGGCTCTTCATGTTTTTCAACACCGCTTCATGCTCCTCCTATTTTTCAGAGCGTTTCATGCTCATCTCATTTTTGACACCTTTTGAAGCTCTTCATATTTTTCACATCTTTTCAGGCTCTTCATGTTTTTCAACACCCCTTCTTGCTCCTCCTATTTTTCACACCGTTTCATGCTCCTCATATTTTTGACACCTTTTGAAGCTCTTCATATTTCTCACACCTTTTCAGGCTCTTCATGTTTTTCAACATCGTTTCATGCTCCTCCTTTTTTTCAGACCGTTTCATGCTCCTAATATTTTTGACACGTTTTGAAGCTGTTCATATATTTCACACCTTTTCAGGCTCTTCATGTTTTTGAACACCGCCTCTTGCTCTTCCTATTTTTCAGACCGTTTTATGCTCCTCATATTTTTCACACCTTTTGAAGCTCTTCATATTTTTCACACCTCTTCTGGCTCTTCATGTTTTTGAACACCGCTTCATGCTCCTCCTATTTTTCAGACCATTTAATCCTCCTCATGTATTTCACAACTTTTGAAGCTCTTCATATTGTTCACACCTTTTCATGCTCTTCATGTTTTTGAACACCATTTCATGTTCCTCCTATTTTGCAGACCGTTTCATTCTCATCTCATTTTGACACCTTTTGAAGCTCTTCATATTTTTCACGCCTTTTCACGCTCTTCATGATTTTCAACACTGCTTCATGCTCCTCGTATTTTTCAGACCGTTTCATGCTCCTCATATTTTTGACACCTTTAGAAACTCTTAATATTTTACACACCTTTTCAGGCTCTTCATGTTTTTCAACACCGCTTCATACTCCTCCTCTTTTTCAGACCGTTTCATGCTCCTCATATTTTTGACAGGATTTGAGGTTTTTCATATATTTCACACATTTTCATGCTCTTCATGATTTTCAACTCCACTTCATTCTCCTCGTATTTTTCAGACCGTTTCATGCTCCTCATATTTTTGACACCTTTAGAACCTCTTAATATTTTACACACCTTTTCAGGCTCTTCATGTTTTTCAACACCGCTTCACACTCCTCCTCTTTTTCAGACCGTTTCATGCTCCTCATATATTTGACACCTTTTGAAGCTCTTCATATTTCTCACACCTTTTCAGGTTCTTCATGTTTTTCAACACCGCTTCATTCTCCTACCATTTTTCAGACCGTTTCATGCTCATCTCATTTTTGACACCTTTTAAAGCTCTTCATATTTTTCACATCTTTTGAAGCTCTTCGTATTTTTCACACGTTTTCAGGCTCTACATGTTTTTCAACCCTGCTTCTTGCTCCTCCTATTTTTCAGACCATTTCGTGCTCCTCATATTTTTGACACGTTTTGAAGCTCTTCATATTTTTCACACCTTTTCAGGCTCTTCATGTTTTTCAACACCGTTTCATGCTGCTTCTATTTTTCAGACCGTTTCATGCTCATCTGATTTTGACACCTTTTGAAGCTCTTCATATTTTTCACATCTTTTGAAGCTCTTCATATTTTTCACGCCTTTTCAGGCTCTTCATGATTTTCAACACCGCTTCATGCTCCTCGTATTTTTCAGACCGTTTCATGCTCATCTCATTTTTGACACCTTTTGAAGCTCTTCATATTTTTCATATTTTTGAAGCTCTTCATACTTTCACACGTTTTCAGACTCTTCATGTTTTTCAACACCGCTTCATGCTCCTCCTATTTTTCAGACCGTTTCATGCTCCTCATATTTTTGACAACTTTTGGAACTCTTCATATTTTTCACACCTTTTCAGGCTCTTCATGTTTTTCAACACCGTTTCATGCTCCTCCTGTTTTTCAGACCTTTGCATGCTCCTCATATTTTTGAAAATTTTGAAGTTCTTCATATTTTTCACACGTTTTCAGGCTCTTCATATTATTGAACACCGCTTCATGCTCCTATTTTTCAGACTGTTTCATGCTCCTCATATTTTTCACACCTTTTGAAGTTCTTCATATTTTTCACGCCTTCTGAGGCTCTTCATGTTTTTGAGCACAGCTTCAAGCTCCTCCTATATTTCAGACCGTTTCACCCTCCTCATGTATTTCAAACATTTTGAAGCTCTTCATATATTTCACACCTTTTCAGGCTCTTCATGATTTTCAACACCACTTCATGCTCCTTGTATTTATAAGACCGTTTCATGCTCCTCATATTTTTGACTCCTTTAGAAGCTCTTCATATTTTTCACACCTTTTCAGGCTCTTCATGTTTTTCTATACCGCTTCATGCTCCTCCTCTTTTTCAGACCGTTTCATGCTGCACATATTTTTGACACTTTTTGAAGCTCTTCATATTTCTCACACCTTTTCAGGTTCTTCATGTTTTTCAACACCGCTTCATGCTCCTACTATTTTTCAGACCGTTTCATCCTCATCTCATTTTTGACACCTTTTGAAGCTCTTCATATTTTTCACACATTTTCAGGCTCTTCAGATTTTTCCACACCACTTCATGCTTCTCATATTTTTCAGCCCATTTCATGCTCCCCATGTATTTCACACCTTTTGAAGCTCTTCATATTTTTCACACCTTTTCTGGCTCTTCATGTTTTTGGTCACCGTTACATGCTCCTCCTATTTTTCAGACCGTTTCATGCTCCTCATATTTTTGACAGCTATTGAAGCTCTTCATATTTTTCACACCTTTTCCGGCTCTTCATGTTTTTGAACACCGCTTTATCTTCCTCCTATTTTTCAGACCGTTTCATGCTCCTCATATTTTTGACACCTTTTGAAGCTCTTCATATTTTTCGCACCTTTTCATGCTCTTCATGTTTTTCAACACCACTTCATGCTCCTCCTATTTTTCAGACCGTTTAATGCTCCTCATATTTTTGACACCTTTAGAAACTCCTCATAATTTTCACACCTTTTCAGGCTCTTCATGTTTTTAAACACCGATTCATGCTCCTCCTATTTTTCAGACCATTTCATTCTCCTCATATTTTTGCCACCTTTTGAAGCTCTTAATATTTTACACACCTTTTCAGGCTCTTCATGTTTTTCAACACCACTTCATGTTCCTCCTCTTTTTCAGACCGTTTCATGCTCCTCATATTTTTGACAGGATTTGAAGCTTTTCATATATTTCACACATTTTCACGCTCTTCATGTTTTTCAACTCCACTTCATTCTCCTCGTATTTTTAAGACCGTTTCATGCTTCTCATATTTTTTACACCTTTAGAACCTCTTAATATTTTACACACCTTTTCAGGCTCTTCATGTTTTTCAACACCGCTTCATACTCCTCCTCTTTTTCAGACCGTTACATGCTCCTCATATATTTGACACCTTTTGAAGTTCTTCATATTTCTCACACCTTTTCAGGTTCTTCATGTTTTTAAACACCGCTTCATTCGCCTACTATTTTTCAGACCGTTTCATGCTCATCTCATTTTTGACACCTTTTAAAGCTCTTCATATTTTTCACATCTTTTGAAGCTCTTCGTATTTTTCCCACGTTTTCAGGCTCTACATGTTTTTCAACCCTGCTTCTTGCTCCTCCTATTTTTCAGACCGTTTCATGCTCCTCATATTTTTGACAACTTTTGAAGCTCTTCATATTTTTCACACCTTTTCAGGCTCTTCATGTTTTTGAACACTGTTTCATGCTCCTCCTATTTTTCAGACCGTTTCGTGCTCCTCATATTTTTGACAGGTTTTGAAGCTCTTCATATTTTTCACACCTTTTCAGGCTCTTCATGTTTTTCAACACCGCTTCATGCCCTCCTATATTTCAGACCGTTTCATGCTCATCTAATTTTTGACACCTTTTGAAGCTCTTCATATTTTTCACACCTTTTGAAGCTCTTAATATTTTTCACAGTTTTTCAGGCTCTTCATGTTTTTCAACACCGTTTCATGCTGCTTCTATTTTTCAGACCGTTTCATGCTCATCTCATTTTGACACCTTTTGAAGCTCTTCATATTTTTCACATCTTTGAAGCTCTTCATATTTTTCACGCCTTTTCAGGCTCTTCATGATTTTCAACACCGCATCATGCTCCTCGTATTTTTCAGACCGTTTCATGCTCATCTCATTTTTGACACCTTTTGAAGCTCTTCATATTTTTCACACCTTTTGAAGCTGTTCATATTTTTCATATTTTTGAAGCTCTTCATACTTTCACAGGTTTTCAGACTCTTCATGTTTTTCAACACCGCTTCATGCTCCTCCTATTTTTCAGACCGTTTCATGCTCCTCATATTTTTGACAACTTTTGGAACTCCTCATATTTTTCACACCTTTTCAGGCTCTTCATGTTTTAGAACACGGTTTCATGCTCCTCCTATTTTTCTGACCGTTTCATGCTCATCTCTTTTTTGACAGCTTTTGAAGCTCATGATATTTATCACACCTTTTGAAGCTCTTCATATATTTCACACCTTTTCATGCTCTTAATGTTGTCATCACCGACTCATGCTCCTCCTCTTTTTCAGACCGATTCATGCTCCTCATATTTTTGACACCTTTAGAAGCTCTTCATATTTTTCACACCTTTTGAGGCTCTTCATGTTTTTCAACACCGCTTCTTGCTCCTCCTCTTTTTCCGACCTTTTCATTCTCCTCATATTTTTGACACCTGTTGAAGCTCTTCATATTTCTCACAACTTTTCAGGTTCTTCATGTTTTTCAACACCACTTCATGCTCCTCCTATTTTTCAGAGCGTTTCTTGCTCATCTGATTTTTGACTCCTTTTGAAGCTCTTCATATTTTTCACATCTTTTGAAGCTCTTTATATTTTTCACACATTTTCAGGCTCTTCATGTTTTTCAACACCCCTTCTTGCTCCTCCTTTTTTTAAGACCCTGTCATGCTTCTCATAATTTTGACACCTTTTGAAGCTCTTCATATTTCTCACACCTTTCAGGCTGTTCATGTTTTTCAACACCGATTCATGCACCTCCTATTTTTCAGACCGTTTCATACTCATCTCATTTTTGACACCTTTTGAAGCTTTTCATATTTTTCACACCTTTTCAGGCTGTTCATGTTTTCCAACACCGCTTGATGATCCTTCTATTTTTCGGACCGTTTCATACTCCTCATATTTTTGAAACCTTTTGAAGCTCTTCATATTTTTCACACCTTTTCAGGCTCTTCATGTTTTTCAACACCACTTCATGCTCCTCATATTTTTCAGACCGTTTAATTCTCCTCATATTTTTGAAACCTTTTGAAGCTCTTCATATTTTTCACACCTTTTCAGGCTCTTCATGATTTTCAGCACCGCTTCATGCTACTATTTTTCAGACCGTTTCATGCTCATCTCATTTTTGACATCTTTTGAAGCTCTTCATATTTTTCACACCTTTTGAAACTCTTCATTTTTTTCATATTTTTGAAGCTCTTCTTATTTTTCACACGTTTTCAGGCTCTTCATGTTTTTCTACACCACTTAATGCTCCTCCTATTTTTAAACTGTTTCATGCTCCTCCTATTTTTTACACCTTTTGAAGCTCTTCATATTTTTCACACCTTTTCAGCCTCTTCATGTTTTTAAACACTGCTTCATGCTCCACCTATTTTTCAGACCGTTTCATTCTCCTCATATTTTTGACACCTTTTGAAGCTATTCATATTTTTCACATCTTTTCAGGCTCTTCATGTTTATCAACACAGCTTCATGCTCCTTCTGTTTTTCAGACCGTTTCATGCCCCTATGTATTTCACACCTTTTGAAGCTCTTCATATTTTTCACACCTTTTCAGGCCCTTCGTGTTTTTCAAAACCGTTTCATGCTCCTCCTATTTTTCAGACCGTTTCATGCTCCTCATTTTTTTGACCTCTTTTGAAGCTCCTAATATTTTTCACACCTTTTGAAGCTCTTCATATATTTTACACTTTTTCAGCCTCTTCATGTTTTTCAACACCACTTCATGCTCCTCCTATTTTTCAGACCGTTCCATGCTAATCTAATTTTTGACACCTTTTGAAGCTCTTCATATTTTTCACACCTTTTCAGGCTCTTCATGTTTTTGAACACCGTTTCATGCTGCTCCTATTTTCAGATCGTTTCATACTCCTCATAGTTTTGACACCTTTTGAAGCTCTTCGTATTTTTCACCCCTTTTCATGCTCTACATGTTTTTTAACACCACTTCATGCTCCTCCTATTTTTCAGACCGTTTCATGCTTCTCATATTTTTGACACATTTTGAAGCTCTTCATATTTTTCACACCTTTTCAGGCTCTTCATGGTTTTCAACACCGCTTCATTTTCCTCCTATTTTTCAGACCGTTTCATGCTCCCATATTTTCGACACCTTTTGAAGCTCTTCATATTTTTCACAGCTTTTCATGCTCTTCATGTTTTTCAACAACGCTTCATGATCCTCCAATTTTTAAGACCGTTTCATGCTCCTCATATTTGTGACATCTTTTGAAGCTTTTCATATTTTTCACACCTTTTAGGCTCTTCATGTTTTTCACACCATTTCAGATCTTCAGAAAACCCAAGATCACTATTTCAAGTCTAGAGGGATCCTGAGGTCACTGGAGCAACACGAAAGGGCTCCGTGGACCCCAAATCAACTCGAGATGAGAGCTTAGTCCCTGGCTTCGACTCAAGAGGAATACCAACTTTCCACAAGCACCTCAAGAGGAGGCTTCTCTCAGCTACAGGTATGTGAGAGGGACCCTGAGTATGTGGCCTCAAATCGAATGGACACCGAGATGCTCTGACTCGAAGTAAGGCCGGATATCCCTGCAGTGAATTGAATGCAGGCTCGTCTTGCATCTCCCAAGACGAAGGGATGTCTGAATCCCCTGTGGACACCACAGAGAAAGACCTAGTTCTCCGCCTCATCGCGACCGGCGGCCTCACATCCTTTGAAAACTCGAGAGGTCCACGGAGATCAATGCTTCCAAAGGAGACGATGCCTGACTCCTCTTGAAAATGGATAGGAGTCCCAGGATCCCTGTGGCACGTGGAAAGGGACCCTGGGTCTCCCGCCTCACGTGGAGACGCGTCCCAATTGCCATGCCAAGACTCGAGGAGAATCCCGAGGTGTCCCTCGCACCTAGGCAGGAGTCCTGACGACGCTGAACAAACATGTATCTGGAAGGGCCCTCCCGGTCGTAACTCGAGAATATACTCCAGGCTCCGCCCGCAACTCTAGAAAAACCATGAGACTTCCCCTTCCCCGCGAGATGAGGCCCGATTCCCGTGCACTGCGTGCAGAGCAATTCCGTGTTCCACATCAAACGTGAAAGGAGCCTTGATTTCCTTGATGGCACTCCAGAGAAAACCCAAAGTCACTGTCTCAAGTCTAGAGGGATCCTGAGGCCACTGTAGCAACACGAAAGGGATCCGTGGACCCCAAATCAACTCGAGATGAGAGCTTAGTCCCTGGCTTCGACTCAAGAGGAATACCAACTTTCCACAAGCACCTCAAGAGGAGGCTTCTCTCAGCTACAGGTATGTGAGAGGGACCCTGAGTTTGTGGCCTGAAGTGGAATGGACACCGAGATGCTCTGACTCGAAGTAAGGCCGGATATCCCTGCAGTGAATTGAATGCAGGCTCGTCTTCCATCTCCCAAGACGAAGGGATGTCTGAATCCCCTGTGGAGGCAACAGAGAAAGACCTAGTCCTCCGCCTCATCGCGACCGGAGGCCTCACATCCTTTGAAAACTCGAGAGGTCCGAGGAGATCAATGCTTCCAAAGGAGACGATGCCTGACTCCTCTTGAAAATGGTTAGGAGTCCCAGGATCCCTGTCCACATGGACGGGGATTCTGGGTCTCCCGCTTCACGTGGAGACGCGTCCCAATTGCCATGCCAAGACTCGAGGAGAATCCCGAGGTGTCCCTCGCACCTAGGCAGGAGTCCTGACGTCGCTGAACAAACACGTGTCTGAAGGGCCCTCCCCGTCGTAACTCGAGAATATACCCCAGGTTCCGGCCGCAACTCGAGAAAACCCATGAGACTTCCCCCTCGTCGCAAGATGAGGCCCGATTCCCCTGCACTGCGTGCAGAGCAATTCCGTGTTCCACATCAAACGTGAAAGGAGCCTTGATTTCCTTGATCGCACTCCAGAGAAAACCCAAGATCACTGTCTCAAGTCTAGAGGGATCCTGAGGTCACTGTAGCAACACGAAAAGGCTCCGTGGACCCCAAATCAACTCGAGATGAGACCTTAGTACCTGGATTCGACTCAAGAGGAATACCAACTTTCCACAAGCACCTCAAGAGGAGGCTTCTCTCAGCTACAGGTATGTGAGAGGGACCCTGAGTTTGTGGCCTCAAGTGGAATGGACACCGAGATGCTCTGACGGGAACTAAGGCCGGATATCCCTGCAGTGAATTGAATGCAGGCTCGTCTTTCCTCTCCCAAGACGAAGGGATGTCTGAATCCCCTGTGGAGACCACAGAGAAAGAACTAGTCCTCCGCCTCAACCCGACCGGAGCCCTCACATACTTTGAAAACTCGAGAGGTCCGCGCAGATCAATGCTTCCAAAGGAGACGATACCTGACTCCTCTTGTAAATGTATAGGAGTCCCAGGATCCCTGTGGCTCGTGGAAAGGGACCCTGGGTCTCCCGCCTCACGTGGAGCCGCGTCCCAATTGCCATGCCAAGACTCGTGGAGAACCCCGAGGTGTCCCTCGCACCTAGGCAGGAGTCCTGCCGTTGCTGAACAAACACGTGTCTGGAAGGGCCCACCCCGTCGTAACTCGAGAATATAAATCAGGTTCCGGCTGCAACTCGAGAAAAAATATGAGACTTCCCCCTCGCCGCCGGATGAGGCCCGATTTCCCTGCACTGCGTGCAGAGCAATTCCGTTTTCCACATCAAACGTGAAAGGAGCCTTGATTTCCTTGATTGCACTCCAGAGAAAACCCAAGATCACTGTTTCAAGTCTAGAGGGATCCTGAGGTCACTGGAGCAACACGAAAGGGCTCCGTGGACCCCAAATCAACTGGAGATGATAGCTTAGTCCCTGGCTTCGACTCAGGAGGAATACCAACTTTCCACAAGCACCTCAAGAGGAGGCTTCTCTCAGCTACAGGTATGTGAGAGGGACCCTGAGTTTGTGGCCTCAAGTGGAATGGACACCGAGATGCTCTGACTCGAAGTAAGGCCGGATATCCCCGCAGTGAATTGAATTCAGGGTCGTCTTCCATCTCCCAAGACGAAGGGTTGTCTGAATCCCTTGTGGAGATCACAGAGAAAGACCTAGTCCTCCGCCTCAACGCGACCGGAGGCCTCACATCCTTTGAAAACTCAAGAGGTCCGCGGAGATCAATGCTTCCAAAGGAGACGATGCCTCACTCCTCTTGAAAATGGATAGGAGTCCCAGGATCGTGTGGCACGTGGAAAGGGACCCTGGGTCTCCCGCCTCACGTGGAGACGCGTCCCAATTGCCATGCCAAGACTCGAGGAGAATACCGAGGTGTCCCTCGCACCTAGGCAGGAGTCCTGACGTCGCTGAACAAACACGTGTCTGGGATGGCCCTCCCCGTCGGAACTCCAGAATATACCCCAGGTTCCGGTCGGAACTCAAGAAAAACCATGAGACTTCCCCCTCGCCGCGAGATGATGGCCGATTCCCCTGCACTGCGTGCAGAGCAATTCCGTTTTCCACATCAAACGTGAAAGGAGCCTTGATTTCCTTGATAGCACTCCAGAGAAAACCCAAGATCACTGTCTCAAGTCTAGAGGGATCCTGAGGTCACTGGAGCAACACGAAAGGGCTCCGTGGACCCCAAATCAACTCGAGATGAGAGCTTAGTCTCTGGCTTCGACTCAAGAGGAATACCAACTTTCCACAAGCACCTCAAGAGGAGGCTTCTCTCAGCTACAGGTATGTGAGAGGACCCTGAGTTTGTGGCCTCAAGTGGAATGGACACCGAAATGCTCTGACTCGAAGTAAGGCCGGATATCCCTGCAGTGAATTGAATGCAGGCTCCTTTTGCATCTCCCAAGACGAAGGGATGTCTGAATCCACTGTGGAGACCACAGAGACAGACCTAGTTCTCTGCCTCATCGAGACCGGACCCTCACATCCTTTGAAATCTCGAGAGGTCCGCGGAGATCAATGCTTCCAAAGGAGACGATGCCTGACTCCTCTTGAAAATGGATAGGAGTCCCAGGATCCCTGTGGCACGTGGAAAGGGCCCCTGGGTCTCCCGTCTCACTTGGAGACGCGTCACAATTGCCATGCCAAGACTCGAGGAGAATCCCGAGGTGTCCCTCACACCTAGGAAGGAGTCCTGATGTCGCTGAACAAACACGTGTCTGGAAGGGCCCTCCCCGTCGTAAGTCGAGAATATGCCCCAGGTTCCGGCCGCAACTCGAGAAAAACCATGAGACTTCCCCCTCGCCGCGAGATGAGGACCGATTCCCCTTCACTGTGTGCAGAGCAATTCCGTGTTCCACATCAAACGTGAAAGGAGCCTTGATTTCCTTGATGGCACTGCAGAGAAAACCCAAGATCACTGTCTCAAGTCTAGAGGGATCCTGAGGTCACTGGAGCAACACGAAAGGGCTCCATGGACCCCAAATCAACTCGAGATGAGAGCTTAGTCCCTGGCTTCGACTCAAGAGGAATACCAACTTTCCACAAGCACCTCAAGAGGAGGCTTCTCTCAGCTACAGGAATGTGAGAGGGACCCTGAGTTTGTGGCCTCAAGTGGAATGGACACCGAGATGCTCTGACTCGAAGTAAGGCCGGATATCCCTGCAGTGAATTGAATGCAGGCTCGTCTTGCATCTCCCAAGACGAAGGGATGACTGAATCCCCTGTGGAGACCACAGAGAAAGACCTAGTTCTCCGCCTCATCGCGACCGGAGGCCTCACATCCTTTGAAAACTCGAGAGGTCCGCGCAGAACAAAGCTTCCAAAGGAGACGATGCCTGACTCCTCTTGAAAATGGATAGGAGTCCCAGGATCCCTGTGGCACGTGGAAAGGGACCCTGGGTCTCCCGCCAATTGCCATGCCAAGACTCTAGGAGAATCCCGAGGTGTCCCTCGTACCTAGGCAGGAGTCCTGATGTCGCTGAACAAACACGTGTCTGGAAGGGCCCTCCCCGTCGTAACTCCAAAATATACCCCAGGTTCCGGCCGCAACTCGAGAAAAACCATGAGACTTCCCCCTCGCCGCGAGATGAGGCCCGATTCCCCTGCACTGCGTGCAGAGCAATTCTGTGTTCCACATCAAACGTGAAAGGAGCCTTGATTTCCTTGATGGCACTCCAGAGAAAACCCAAGATCACTGTCTCAAGTCTACAGGGATCCTGAGGTCAATTGAGCAACACGAAAGGGCTCCGTGGACCCCAAATCAACTCGAGATGAGAGCTTAGTCCCTGGCTTCGACTCAAGAGGAATACCAACTTTCCACAAGCACCTCAAGAGGAGTCTTCTCTCAGCTACAGGTATGTGAGAGGGCCCCTGAGGTTGTGGCCTCAAGTGGAATGGACACCGAGATGCTCTGATTCAAAGTAAGGCCGGATATCCCTGCAGTGAATTGAATGCAGGCTCGTCTTGCATCTCCCAAGACGAAGGGATCTCGGAATCCCCTCTGGAGACCACAGAGAAAGACCTAGTTCACCACCTCATCTCGACCAGAGGCCTCACATCCTTTGAAAACTCGAGAGGTCTGCGGAGAACAATGCTTCCAAAGGAGACGATGCCTGACTCCTCTTGAAAATAGATAGGAGTCCCAGAATCCCTGTGGCACGTGGAAAGGGACCCTGGGTCTCCTGCCTCACGTGGAGACGCGTCCCAATTGCCATGCCAAGACTCGAGGAGAATACCGAGGTGTCCCTCGCACCTAGGCAGGAGTCCTGACGTCGCTGAACAAACACGTGTCTGGAAGGACCCTCCCCGTCGTAACTCGAGAGTATACCCCAGGTTCCGGCCGCAACTCGAGAAAAACCATGAGACTTCCCCCTCGCAGCGAGATGAGGCCCGATTCCCCTGCACTGCGTGCAGAGCAATTCCGTGTTCCACATCAAACTTGAAAGGAGCCTTGATTTCCTTGATGGCACTCCAGAGAAAACCCAAGATCACTGTCTCAAGTCTAGAGGGATCCTGAGGTCACTGGAGCAACAGGAAAGGGCTCCGTGGACCCCAAATCAACTCGAGATGAGAGCTTAGTCCCTGGCTTCGACTCAAGAGGAATACCAACTTTCCAAGAGCACCTCAAGAGGAGGCTTCTCTCAGCTACTTGTATGTGAGAGGTACCGTGAGTTTGTGGCCTCAAGTGGAATGGGCACCTAGATGCTCTGAATCGAAGTAAGGCCGGATCTCCCTGCAGTGAATTGAGTGCAAGCTCGTCTTGAATCTCCCAAGACGAAGGGATGTCTGAATCCCCTGTGGAGACCACAGAGAAAGACCTGGTTCTCCGCCTCATCGCGACCGGAGGCCTCACATCCTTTGAAAAATCGAGAGGTCCGCAGAGATGAATGCTTCCAAAGGAGACAATGCCTGACTCCTCTTCAAAATGGACAGGAGTCCCAGGATCCCTGTGGCACATCGAAAGGGACACTGGGTCTCCCACCTCACGTGGAGACGCGTCCCAATTGCCATGCCAAGACTCGAGGAGAATACCGAGGTGTCCCTCGCACCTAGGCAGGAGTCCTGACGTCGCTGAACAAACACGTGTCTGGAAGGACCCTCCCCGTCGTAACTCGAGAATATACCCCAGGTTCTGGCCGCAACTCGAGAAAAACCATGAGACTTCCCCCTCGCAGCGAGATGAGGCCCGATTCCCCTGCACTGCGTGCAGAGCAATTCCGTGTTCCACATCAAACGTGAAAGGAGCCTTGATTTCCTTGATGGCACTCCAGAGAAAACCCAAGATCACTGTCTCAAGTCTAGAGGGATCCTGAGGTCACGGGAGCATCAGGAAAGGGCTCCGTGGACCCCAAATCAACTCGAGATGAGAGCTTAGTCCCTGGCTTCGACTCAAGAGGAATACCAACTTTCCACAAGCACCTCAAGAGAAAGCTTCTCTCAGCTACAGGTATGTGAGAGGGACCCTGAGTGTGTGGCCTCAAGTGGAATGGACACCGAGATGCTCTGACTCGAAGTAAGGCCGGATATCCCTGCAGTGAATTGAATGCAGGCTTGTCTTGCATCTCCCAAGACGAAGGGATGTCTGAATCCCCTGTGGAGACCACAGAGAAAGACCTAGTCCTCCGCCTCAACGCGACCGGAGGCCTCACATCCTTTGAAAACTCGAGAGGTCCACGGAGATCAATGATTCCAAAGGAGACGATGCCTGACTCCTCTTGAAAATGGATAGGAGTCCCAGGATCCCTGTGGCACGTCGAAAGGGACACTGGGTCTCCCACCTCACGTGGAGACGCGTCCCAATTGCCATGCCAAGACTCGAGGAGAATACCGAGGTGTCCCTCGCACCTAGGCAGGAGTCCTGACGTCGCTGAACAAACACGTGTCTGGAAGGACCCTCCCCGTCGTAACTCGAGAGTATACCCCAGGTTCCGGCCGCAACTCGAGAAAAACCATGAGACTTCCCCCTCGCAGCGAGATGAGGCCCGATTCCCCTGCACTGCGTGCAGAGCAATTCCGTGTTCCACATCAAACTTGAAAGGAGCCTTGATTTCCTTGATGGCACTCCAGAGAAAACCCAAGATCACTGTCTCAAGTCTAGAGGGATCCTGAGGTCACTGGAGCAACAGGAAAGGGCTCCGTGGACCCCAAATCAACTCGAGATGAGAGCTTAGTCCCTGGCTTCGACTCAAGAGGAATACCAACTTTCCAAGAGCACCTCAAGAGGAGGCTTCTCTCAGCTACTTGTATGTGAGAGGTACCGTGAGTTTGTGGCCTCAAGTGGAATGGACACCTAGATGCTCTGAATCGAAGTAAGGCCGGATCTCCCTGCAGTGAATTGAGTGCAAGCTCGTCTTGAATCTCCCAAGACGAAGGGATGTCTGAATCCCCTGTGGAGACCACAGAGAAAGACCTGGTTCTCCGCCTCATCGCGACCGGAGGCCTCACATCCTTTGAAAAATCGAGAGGTCCGCAGAGATGAATGCTTCCAAAGGAGACAATGCCTGACTCCTCTTCAAAATGGACAGGAGTCCCAGGATCCCTGTGGCACATCGAAAGGGACACTGGGTCTCCCACCTCACGTGGAGACGCGTCCCAATTGCCATGCCAAGACTCGAGGAGAATACCGAGGTGTCCCTCGCACCTAGGCAGGTGTCCTGACGTCGCTGAACAAACACGTGTCTGGAAGGACCCTCCCCGTCATAACTCGAGAATATACCCCAGGTTCCGGCCGCAACTCGAGAAAAACCATGAGACTTCCCCCTCGCAGCGAGATGAGGCCCGATTCCCCTGCACTGCGTGCAGAGCAATTCCGTATTCCACATCAAACGTGAAAGGAGCCTTGATTTCCTTGATGGCCCTCCAGAGAAAACCCAAGATCACTGTCTCAAGTCTAGAGGGATACTGAGGTCACTGGAGCAACACGAAAGGGCTCCGTGGACCCCAAATCAACTCGAGATGAGAGCTTAGTCCCTGGCTTCGACTCAAGAGTAACACCAACTTTCCGCAAGCACCTAAAGAGTATTCTCCTCTCAGCTACAGGTATGTGAGAGGGACCCTGAGTTTGTGGCCTCAAGTGGAATGGACACCGAGATGCTCTGACTCGAAGTAAGGCCGGATATCCCTGCAGTGAATTGAATGCAGGCTCGACTTGCATCTCCCAAGACGAAGGGATGTCTGAATCCCCTGTGGAGACCACAGAGAAAGACCTAGTCCTCCCCCTCAACGCGACCGAAGGCCTCACATCCTTTGAAAAGTCGAGAGGTCTGCGGAGATCAATGCTTCCAAAGGAGACGATGCCTGACTCCTCTTGAAAATGGATAGGAGTCCCAGGATCCCTGCGGCATGTGGAAAGGGACCCTGGGTCTCCCACCTCACGTGGAGACGCGTCCCAATTGCCATGCCAAGACTCGAGGAGAATCCCAAGGTGTCCCTCGCACCTAGGCAGGAGTCCTGACGTCGCTGAACAAACACGTGTCTGGAAGGGACCACCCCGTCGTAACTCGAGAATATACCCCAGGTTCCGGCCTCAACTCGAGAAAAACCATGAGACTTCCCCCTCACCGCGAGATGAGGCCCGATTCCCCTGCACTGCGTGCAGAGCAATTCCGTGTTCCACATCAAACGTGAAAGGAGCCTTGATTTCCTTGATGGCACTCCAGAGAAAACCCAAGATCACTGTCTCAAGTCTAGAGGGATCCTGAGGTCACTGGAGCAAGACGAAAGGGCTCCGTGGACCCCAAATCAACTCGAGATATGAGCTTAGTCCCTGGCTTCGCCTCAAGAGGAATACCAACTTTCCACAAGCACCTCAAGAGGAGGCTTCTCTCAGCTACCGTTATTTGAGAGGGACCCTGAGTTTGTGGCCTCAAATCGAATGGACACCGAGATGCTCTGACTCGAAGTAAGGCCAGATATCCCTGCAGTGAATTGAATGCAGGCTCGTCTTGCATCTCCCAAGACGAAGGGTTGTCTGAATCCCCTGTGGAGACCACAGAGAAAGACCTAGTCCTCCGCCTCAACGCGAACGGAGGCCTCACATCCTTTGAAAACTCGAGAGATCCGCGGAGATCAATGCTTCCAAAGGAGACGATGCCTGACTCCTCTTGAAAATGGATAGGAGTCCCAGGATCCCTGTGGCACCTGGAAAGGGCCCCTGGGTCTCCCGCCTCACGTGGAGACGCGTCCCAATTGCCATGCCAAGGCTCGAGGAGAATCCCGAGGTGTCCCTCGCACCTAAGCAGGAGTCCTGACGTCGCTGAACAAACACGTGTCTGGAAGGGCACTCCCCGTCGTAACTCGAGAATACACCCCAGGTTCCGGCCGCAACTCGAGAAAAACCATGAGACTTCCCCCTCGCCGCGAGATGAGGCTCGATTTCCCTGCACTGCGTGCAGAGCAATTCCGTGTTCCAAATCAAGCCTGAAAGGAGCCTTGATTTCCTTGATGGCACTCCAGAGAAAACCCAAAGTCACTGTCTCAAGTCTAGAGGGATCCTGAGGCCACTGTAGCAGCATGAAAGGACTCCGTGGACCCCAAATCAACTCGAGATGAGAGCTTAGTCCCTGGCTTCGACTCAAGAGGAATACCAACTTTCCACAAGCACCTCAAGAGGAGGTTTCTCTCAGCTACAGGTATGTTAGAGGGACCCTGAGTTTGTGGCCTCAAGTGGAATGGTCACCCAGATGCTCTGACTTGAAGTAAGGCCGGATATCCCTGCAGTGAGTTGAATGCAGGCTCATCTTCCATCTCCGAAGACGAAGGGATGTCTGAATCCCCTGTGGAGGCCACAGAGAAAGACCTAGTCCTCCGCCTCATCGCGACCGGAGGCCTCACATCCTTTGAAAACTCGAGAGGTCCGCGGAGATCAATGCTTAAAAAGGAGACGATGCCTGACTCCTCTTGAAAATGGATAGGAGTCCCAGGATCCCTGTGGCACGTGGAAAGGGCCACTGGGTCTCCCGCCTCACGTGGAGACGCGTCCCAATTGCCATGCCAAGGCTCGAGGAGACCCGAGGTGTCCCTCGCACCTAGGCAGGTGTCCTGACGTCGCTGAACAAACACGTGTCTGGAAGGGCCCTCCCCGTCGTAACTCGAGAATATACCACAGGTTCCGGCCGCAACTCGAGGAAAACCATGAGACTTCCCTCTCGCCGCGAGATGAGGCCCGATTCCCCTGCACTGCGTGCAGAGCAATTCCGTGTTCCACATCAAACGTGAAAGGAGCCTTGATTGCTTTGATGGCACTCCAGAGAAAACCCAAGATCACTGTCTCAAGTCTAGAGGGATCCTGAGGTCACTGGAGCAACACGAAAGGGCTCCGTGGACACCAAATCAACTCGAGATGAGAGCTTAGTCCTTGGCTTCGACTCAAGAGGAATACCAACTTTCCACAAGCACCTCAAGAGGAGGCTTCTCTCAGCTACATGTATGTGAGAGGTACCCTGAGTTTGTGGCCTCAGGTGGAATGGACACCGAGATGCTCTGACTCGAAGTAAGGCCGGATATCGCTGCAGTGAATTGAATGCAAGCTCGCCTTGCATCTCCCAAGACGAAGGCATGTCTGAATCCCCTGTGGAGACCACAGAGAAAGACCTAGTTCTCCGCCTCATCGAGACCGGAGGCTCACATCCTTTGAAAACTCGAGAGGTTCGCGGAGATCAATGCTTCTAAAGGAGACGATGCCTGACTCCTCTTGAAAATGGATAGGAGTCCGAGGATCCCTGTGGCACGTGGAAAGGGACCCTGGGTCTCCCGCCTCACGTGGAGAAGCATCCCAATTGCCATGCCAAGACTCGAGGAGAATGCCGAGGTGTCCCTCGTACCTAGGCAGGAGTCCTGACGTCGCTGAACAAACACGTGTCTGGAAGTGCCCTCCCCGTCGTAACTCCAGACTATACCCCAGGTTCCGGCCGCAACTCGAGAAAAACCATGAGACTTCCCCCTCGCCGCGAGTTGAGGCCCGATTCCCCTGCACTGCGTGCAGAGCAATTCCGTGTTCCACATCAAACGTGAAAGGAGCCTTGATTTCCTTGATGGCACTCCAGAGAATACCCAAGATTACTGTCTCATGTCTACAGGGATCCTGAGGTCAATGGAGCACCAGGAAAGGGCTCCGTGGACCCCAAATCAACTCGAGATGAGAGCTTAGTCCCTGGCTTTGACTCAAGAGGAATACCAACTTTCCACAAGCACCTCAAGAGGAGTCTTCTCTCAGCTACAGGTATGTGAGAGGGCCCCTGAGGTTGTGGCCTCAAGTGGAATGGACACCGAGATGCTCTGATTCGAAGTAAGGCCGGATAACCCTGCAGTGAATTGAATGCAGGCTCGTCTTGCATCTCCCAAGACGAAGGGATCTCGGAATCCCCTCTGGAGACCACAGAGAAAGACCTAGTTCACCACATCATCTCGACCAGAGGCCTCACATCCTTTGAAAACTCGAGAGGTCCGCGGAGATCAATGCTTCCAAAGGAGACGATGCCTGACTCCTCTTGAAAATGGATAGGAGTCCCAGGATCCCTGTGGCACGTGGAAAGGGACCCTGGGTCTCCCGCCTCACGTGGAGACCCGTCCCAATTGCCATGCCAAGACCCGAGGAGAATCCCGAGGTGTCCCTCGCACCTAGGCAGGAGTCCTGACGTCGCTGAACAAAAACGTGTCTGGAAGGGCCCTCCCCGTCGTAACTCGAGAATATACCCCAGGTTCCGGCCGCAACTCGAGAGAAACCATGAGACTTCCCCCTCGCAGCGAGATGAGGCCCGATTCCCCTGCACTGCGTGCAGAGCAATTTCGTATTAAACATCAAAAGTGAAAGGAGCCTTGATTTCCTTGAAGGCACTCAGAGAAAACCCAAGATCACTGTCTCAAGTCTAGGGGGATCCTGAGGTCACTGTACCAACACGAAAGGGCTCCGTGGAACCCAAATCAACTCGAAATGAGAGCTTAGTCCCTGGCTTCAACTCATGAGAAATACCAACTTTCCACAAGCACCTCAAGAGGAGGCTTCTCTCAGCTACAGGTATGTGAGAGGGACCCTGAATTTGTGGCCTCAAGTGGAATGGACACCCAGATGCTCTGACTCGAAGTAAGGCCGGATATCCCTGCAGTGAATTGAATGCAGGCTCGTCTTGCATCTCCCAAGACGAAGGGTTGTCTGAATCCCCTGTGGAGACCACAGAGAAAGACCTAGTCCTCCGCCTCAACGCGAACGGAGGCCTCACATCCTTTGAAAACTCGAGAGGTCCGCGGAGATCAATGCTTCCAAAGGAGACGATGCCTGACTCCTCTTGAAAATGGATAGGAGTCCCAGGATCCCTTTGGCACGTGGAAAGGGCCCCTGGGTCTCCCGCCTCACGTGGAGACGCGTCCCAATTGCCATGCCAAGCCTCGAGGAGAATCCCGAGGTGTCCCTCGCACCTAGGCAGGTGTCCTGACGTCGCTGAACAAACACGTGTCTGGAAGGGCCCTCCCCGTCGTAACTCGAGAATATACCCCAGGTTCCGGCCGCAACTGGAGAAAAACCATGAGACTTCCCCCTCGCCGCGAGATGAGGCCCGATTCCCCTGCACTGCATGCAGAGCAATTCCGTGTTCCACATCAAGCATGAAAGGAGCCTTGATTTCCTTGATGGCACTCCAGAGAAAACCCAAGATCACTGTCTGAAGTCTAGAGGGATCCTGAGGTCACTGTAGCAACACGAAAGGGCTCCGTGGAACCCAAATCAACTCGAAATGAGAGCTTAGTCCCTGGCTTCGACTCAAGAGGAATACCAACTTTCCACAAGCACCTCAAGAGGAGGCTTCTCTCAGCTACAGGTATATGAGAGGGACCCTGAGTTTGTGGCCTCAAGTGGAATGGACACCCAGATCCTCTGACTCGAAGTAAGGCCGTATATCCCTGCAGTGAATTGAATGCAAGCTCGTCTTGCATCTCCCAAGACGAAGGGTTGTCTAAATCCCCTGTGGAGACCACAGAGAAAGACCTAGTCCTCCGCCTCAACGCGAACGGAGGCCTCACATCCTTTGAAAACTCGAGAGGTCCGCGGAGATCAATGCGTCCAAAGGAGACGATGCCTGACTCCTCTTGAAAATGGATAGGAGTCCCAGGATCCCTGTGGCACGTCGAAAGGGACGCTGGGTCTCCCGCCTCACATGGAGACGCGTCCCAGTTGCCATGTCAAGACTCGAGGAGAATCCCGAGGTGTCCCTCCCACCTAAGCAGGAGTCCTGACGTCGCTGAACAAACACGTGTCTGGAAGGGCACTCCCCGTCGTAACTCGAGAATATACCCCAGGTTCCGGCCGCAACTCGAGAAAAACCATGAGACTTCCCCCTCGCCGCGAGATGAGGCTCGATTTCCCTGCACTGCGTGCAGAGCAATTCCGTGTTCCACATCAAGCCTGAAAGGAGCCTTGATTTCCTTGATGGCACTCCAGAGAAAACCCAAAGTCACTGTCTCATATCTAGAGGGATCCTGAGGCCACTGTAGCAGCATGAAAGGACTCCGTGGACCCCAAATCAACTCGAGATGAGAGCTTAGTTCCTGGCTTCGACTCAAGAGGAATACCAACTTTCCACAAGCACCTCAAGAGGAGGTTTCTCTCAGCTACAGGTATGTGAGAGGGACCCTGAGTTTGTGGCCTCAAGTGGAATGGACACCCAGATGCTCTGACTCGAAGTAAGGCCGTATATCCCTGCAGTGAGTTGAATGCAGGCTCATCTTCCATCTCCGAAGACGAAGGGATGTCTGAATCCCCTGTGGAGGCCACAGAGAAAGACCTAGTCCTCCGCCTCATCGCGACCGGAGGCCTCACATACTTTGAAAACTCGAGAGGTCCGCGGAGATCAATGCTTCCAAAGGAGACGATGCCTGACTCCTCTTGAAAATGGATAGGAGTCCCAGGATCCCTGTGGCACGTGGAAAGGGACCCTGCGTCTCCCGCCTCACGTGGAGCTGCGTCCCCATTGCCATGCCAAGACTCGAGGAGAATCCCGAGGTGTCCTTCGCACCTAGGCAGGAGTCCTGACGTCGCTGAACAAACACGTGTCTGGAAGGGCCCTCCCTGTCGTAACTCGAGAATATACCCCAGGTTCCGGCCCCAACTCGAGAAAAGCCATGAGACTTCCCCCTCGCCGCGAGATGAGGCCCGATTCCCCTGCACTGCGTGCAGAGCAATTCCGTGTTCCACATCAAACGTGAAAGGAGCCTTGATTTCCTTGATGGCACTCCAGAGAAAACCCAAGATCACTGTCTCAAGTCTAGAGGGATCCTGAGGTCACTGGAGCAACACGAAAGGGCTCCGTGGACCCCAAATCAACTCGAGATGAGAGCTTAGTCCCTGGCTTCGACTCAAGAGGAATACCAACTTTCCACAAGCACCTCAAGAGGAGGCTTCTCTCAGCTACAGGTATGTGAGAGGGACCCTGAGTTTGTGGCCTCAAGTGGAATGGACACCGAGATGCTCTGACTCGAAGTAAGGCCAGATATCCCTGCAGTGAATTGAATGCAGGCTCGTCTTGCCTCTCCCAAGACGAAGAGATGTCTGAATCCCCTGTGGAGACCATAGAGAAAGACCTAGTTCTCCGCCTCATCGCGACCGGAGGCCTCACATCCTTTGAAAACTCGAGAGGTCCGCGGAGATCAATGCTTCCAAAGGAGACGATGCCTGACTCCTGTTGAAAATGATTAGAAGTCCCAGGATCCCTGACCACATGGACGGGGACACTGGGTCTCCCGCTTCATGTGGAGACGCGTCCCAAATGCCATGCCAAGACTCGAGGAGAATCCCGAGGTGTCCCTCGCACCTAGGCAGGAGTCCTGACGTCGCTGAACAAACACGTGTCCGGAACTGCCCTCCCCGTCGTAACTCGAGAATATACCCTAGGTTCCGGCCGCAACTCCAGAAAAACCATGAGACTTCCCCCGCGCCGCGAGATGAGGCCTGATTCCCCTGCACTGCGTGCAGAGCAATTCCGTGTTCCACATCAAACGTGAAAGGAGCCTTGATTTCCTTGATGGCACTCCAGAGAAAACCCAAGATCACTGTCTCAAGTCTAGAGGGATCCTGAGGTCACTGGAGCAACACCAAAGGGCTCCGTGGACCCCAAATCAACTCGAGATGAGAGCTTAGTCCTTGGCTTCGACTCAAGAGGAAGAGCAACTTTCCACATGCACCTCAAGAGGAGGCTTCTCTCAGCTACAGGTATGTGAGAGGGACCCTGAGTTGCTGGCCTCAAGTGGAATGGACACCGAGATGCTCTGACTCGAAGTAAGGCCGATATCTCTGCAGTGAATTGAATGCAGGCTCGTCTTGCTTCTCCTAAGACGAAGGAATGTCTGAATCCCCTGTGGAGACCACAGAGAAAGACCTACTTCTCCGCCTCATCGCGACCGGAGGCCTCACATCCTTTGAAAACTCCAGATTTCCCCGGAGATCAATGCTTCCAAACGAGACAATGCCTGACTCCTCTTGAAAATGGATAGGAGTCCCAGGATCCCTGTGGCACGTGGAAAGGGACCCTGGGGCTCCCGCCTCACGTGGAGACGCGTCCCAATTGCCATGCCAAGACTCGAGGAGAATCCCGAGGTGTCCCTCGCACCTAGGCCAGAGTCCTGACGTCGCTGAACAAACACGTGTCTGGAAGGGCCCTCCCCGTCGTAACTCGAGAATATACCCCAGGTTCCGGCCGCAACTCGAGAGAAACCATGAGACTTCCCCCTCGCCGCGAGATGAGGCCCGATTCCCCTGCACTGCGTGCAGAGCAATTCCGTGTTCCACATCAAACGTGAAAGGAACCTTGATTTCCCTGATGCCACTCCAGAGAAAACCCAAAGTCACTGTCTCAAGTCTAGAGGGATCCTGAGGTCACTGGAGCAACACGAAAGGGCTCCGTGGACCCCAAATCAACTCGAGATGAGAGCTTAGTCCCTGGCTTCGACTCAAGAGGAATACCAAGTTTCCACAAGCACCTCAAGAGGAGGCTTCTCTCAGCTACAGGTAGGTAAGAGGGACCCTGAGTTTGTGGCCTCAAATCGAATGGACACCGAGATGCTCTGACTCGAAATAAGGCCGGATATCCCTGCAGTGAATTGAATGCTGGCTCGTCTTGCATCTCCCAAGACGAAGGGATGTCTGAATCCCCTGTGGAGACCACAGAGAAAGACCTAGTCCTCCGCCTCAACGCGAACGGAGGCCTCATATCCTTTTAAAACTCGAGAGGTCCGCGGAGATCAATGCTTCCAAAGGAGACGATGCCTGACTCCTCTTGAAAATGGATAGGAGTCCCAGGATCATGTGGCACGTGGAAAGGAACACTGGGTCTCCCGACTCACCTGGAGACGCAACACAATTGCCATTCGAAACCTCGGGGAGAATCCCGAGGTGTCCATCGCACCTAGGCAGGAGTCCTGAAGTCGCTGAACAAACACGTGTCTGGAAGGGCCCTCCCCGTCGTAACTCGAGAATATACCCCAGGGTCTGGCGGCAACTCGACAAAAACCATTAGACTTCGCCCTTGCCGCGAGATGAGGCCCGATTCCCCTGCACTGCGTGCAGAGCAATTCCGTGTTCCACATCAAACGTGAAAGGAGCCTTGCTTTCCTTGATGGCACTCCAGAGAAAACCCAAGATCACTGTCTCAAAACTAATGGGATCCTGAGGTCACTGGAGCAATATGAAAGGGCTCCCCGAACCCCAAATCAACTCGAGATGAGAGCTTAGTCCGTGGTTTTTACTCAAGAGGAATTCCAACTTTCCACAAGCACCTCAAGAGGAGGCTTCTCTCAGCTACAGGTATGTGAGAGGGACCCTGAGTTTGTGGCCTCAAGTGGAATGGACACCGAGATGCTCTGACTCGAAGTAAGGCCGGATATCCCTGCAGTGAATTGAATGCAGGCTCGTCTTGCATCTCCCAAGACGAAGGGTTGTCTGAATCCCCTGTGGAGACCACAGAGAAAGACCTACTCCTCCGGCTCAAAGCGACCGGAGGCCTCACATCCTTTGAAAACTCGAGAGGTCTGCGGAGATCAATGCTTCCAAAGGAGACGATGCCTGAGTCCTCTTGAAAATGGATAGGAGTCCCAGGATCCCTGTGGCACGTGGCAAGGGACCCTGGGTCTCCCGCCTCACGTGGAGACACGTCCCAATTGAAATGCCAAGACTCGAGGACAATCCCGAAGTGTCCCTCGCACCTAGGCCGGAGTCCTGACGTCACTGAACAAACACGTGTCTGGAAGGGCCCTCCCCGTCGTAACTCGAGAATATACCCCAGGTTCCGGCCGCAACTCGAGAAAAACCATGAGACTTCCCCCTCGCCGCGAGATGAGGCCAGATTCCCCTGCACTGCGTGCAGAGCAATTCCGTGTTCCACATCAAACGTGAAAGGAGCCTTGATTTCCTTGATGCCACTTCAGAGAAAACCCAAAGTCACTGTCTCAAGTCTAGAGGGATCCTGAGTTCACTGGAGCAACACGAAAGGGCTCCGTGGACCCCAAATCAACTCGAGATGAGAGCTTAGTCCCTGGCTTCGACTCAAGAGGAATACCAACTTTCCACAAGCACCTCAAAAGGAAGCTTCTCTCAGCTACAGGTAGGTGAGAGGGACCCTGAGTTTGTGGCCTCAAGTGGAATGGACACCGAGATGCTCTGACTCGAAGTAAGGCCGGATATCCCTGCAGTGAATTGAATGCAAGCTCGTCTTGCATCTCCCAAGACGAAGGGATGTCTGAATCCCCTGTGGAGACCACAGAGAAAGACCTAGTTCCCCGCCTCATCGCGACCGGAGGCCTGACATCCTTTGAAAACTCGAGAGGTCCGCTGAGATCAATGCTTCCAAAGGAGACGATGCCTGACTCCTCTTGAAAATGGTTAGGAGTCCCAGGATTCCTGTGGAACGTGGAAAGGGACCCTGGGTCTCCCGCCTCACGTGGAGACGCATCCCAAGTGCCATGCCCAGACTCGAGGAGAATCCCGAGATGTCCCTCGCACCTAGGCAGGAGTCCTGACGTCGCTGAACAAACACGTGTCTGGAAGTGCCCTGCCCGTCGTAACTCGAGAATACACCACACGTTCCGGCCGCAACTCGGGAAAAACCATGAGACTTTCCCCTCGCCGCGAGATGAGGCCCGATTCACCTGCACTGCATGCAGAGCAATTCCGAGTTCCACATCAAACGTGAAAGGAGCCTTGATTTCCTTGATGGCACTCCAGAGAAAACCCAAGATCACTGTCTCAAGTCTAGAGGGATCCTGAGGTCACTGGAGCAACACGAAAGGGCTCCGTGGAACCCAAATCAACTCGAGATGAGAGCTTAGTCCCTGGCTTCGACTCAAGAGGAATACCAACTTTCCACAAGCACCTCAAGAGGAGGCTTCTCTCAGCTACAGGTAGGTGAGAGGGACCCTGAGTTTGTGGCCTCAAGTGGAATGGACACCGAGATGCTCTGACTCGAAGTAAGGCCGGATATCCCTGCAGTGAAGTGAATGCAGGCTCGTCTTGTATCTCGCAAGACGAAGGGATGTCTGAATCCCCTGTGGAGACCACAAAGAGAGACCTTGTCCTCCGCCTCATTGCGACCGGAGGCCTCACATCCTTTGAAAACTCGAGAGGTCCGCGGAGATCAATGCTTCCAAAGGAGACGATGCCTGACTCCTCTTGAAAATGGATAGGAGTCCCAGGATCCCTGTGGCACGTGGAAAGGAACACTGGGTCTCCCGCCTCACGTGGAGACGCGTCCCAATTGCCATGCCAAGACTCGAGGAGAATCCCGAGGTGTCCCTCGCACCTAGGCAGGAGTCCTGACGTCGCTGAACAAACACTTGTCTGGAAGGGCCCTCCCCGTCATAACTCGAGAATATACCCCAGGTTCTGGCCACAACTCGAGAAAAACCATGAGACTTGCCCCTCGCCGCGAGATGAGGCCGGATTCCCCAGCACAGCGTGCAGAACAATTCCGTGTTCCACATCAAACGTGAAAGGAGCCTTGATTTCCTTGATGGCACTCCAGAGAAAACCCAAGATCACTGTCTCAAAACTAGAGGGATCCTGAGGTCACTGGAGGAACACGAAAGGGCTCCCCGAACCCCAAATCAACTCGAGATGAGAGCTTAGTCCCTGGCTTTGACTCAAGAGGAATTCCAACTTTCCACAAGCACCTCAAGAGGAGGCTTCTCTCAGCTACAGGTATGTGAAAGGGACCTTGACTTGTGGCCTCTGGTGGCATGGACACTGAGATGCTCTGACTCGATGTAAGGCCGGATATCCCTGCAGTGAATTGAATGCAGGCTCGTCTTGCATCTCCCAAGACGAAGGGATGTCTGAATCCCCTGTGGAGACCCCAGAGAAATACCTAGTTCTCCGCCTCATCGCGACCGGAGGCCTCACATCCTTTGAAAACTCGAGACGTCTGCGGAGATCAATGTTTACAAAGGAGACGATGCCTGACTCCTCTTGAAAATGGATAGGAGTCCCAGGATCCCTGTGGCATGTGGAAAGGGACCTTCGGTCTCCCGCCTCACGTGGAGACGCGTCCCAATTGCCATGCCAAAACTCAAGGAGAATCCCGAGGTTTCCCTGGCACCTAGGCAGGAGTCCTGACGTCGCTGAACAAACACGTGTCTGGAAAGGCCCTCCCCGTCGTAACTCGAGAATATACACCAGGTCCCGGCCGCAACTTGAGAAAAACCATGAGACTTCGCCATCGCCGCGAGATGAGGGCCGATTTCCCTGCACTCCGTGCAGAGCAGTTCCGTGTTCCACATCAAACGTGAAAGGAGCCTTGATTTCCTTGATGGCACTCCAGAGAAAACCCAAAATCACACTCTCAAGTCTAGAGGGATCCTGAGGTCACTGGAGCAACACGAAATGACTCCGTGGAACCTAAATCAACTCGAGATGAGAGGTTAGTCCCTGGCTTCGACTCAAGAGGAATACCAACTTTCCACAAGCACCTCAAGAGGAGGCTTCTCTCAGCTACAGGTACGTGAGAGGGACCCTGAGTTTGTGGCCTCAAGTGGAATGGACACCAAGATGCTCTGACTCGAAATAAGGCCGGATATCCCTGCAGTGAATTGAATGCAGGCTCGTCTTGCATCTCCCAAGACGAAGGGATGTGTGAATACCCTGTGGAGACCACAGAGAAAGACCTAGTCCTCTGCCTCAATGCGACCGGAGGCCTCACATCCTTTGAAAACTCGAGAGGTCTGCGGAGATCAATGGTTCCAAAAGAGACGATGGCTGACTCCTCTTGAAAATGGATAGGAGTCCCAGGATCCCTGTGACACGTGCAAAGGGACCCTGGGTCTCCCGCCTCACGTGGAGACACGTCCCAATTGCCATGCCAAGACTCGAGGAGAATCCCGAGGTGTCCCTCGCACCTAGGCAGGAGTCCTGACGTCGCTGAACAAACACGTGTATGGAAGGGCCCTCCCCGTCGTAACTTGAGAATATACCCCAGGTTCCGGCCGCAACTCGAGAAAAACCATGAGACTTCCCCCTCGCCGCGAGATGAGGCCCGATTCCCCTGCACTGCGTGCAGAGCAATTCCGTGTTCCACATCAAACGTGAAAGGAGCCTTGATTTCCTTGATGGCACTCCAGAGAAAACCCAAGATCACTGTCTCAAATATAGAGGGATCCTGAGGTCACTGGAGAAACACGAAAGGGCTCCGTGGACCCCAAATCAACTCGAGATGAGAGCTTAGTCCCTGGCTTCGACTCAAGTGGAATACAACTTTCCACAAGCACCTCAAGAGGAGGCTTCTCTCAGCTACAGTTATGTGAGAGGGATCCTGAGTTTGTGGCCTCAAGTGGAATGGACACCAAGATGCTCTGACTCAAAGTAAGGCCGCATATCCATGCAGTGAATTGAATGCAGGCTCGTCTTGTATCTCCCAAGACGAAGGGATGTCTGAATCCTCTGTGGAGACCACAGAGAAAGACCTAGTTCTCCGCCTCATTGGGACCGGAGGCCTCACATCCTTTGAAAACTCGAGAGGTCCGCGGAGATCAATGCTTCCAAAGGAGAGGATGCCTGACTACTCTTGAAAATGGATAGGAGTCCCAGGATGCCTGTGGCACGTGTAAAGGGACCCTGGGTCTCCTGCCTCACGTGGAGACACGTCCCAATTGCCATGCCAAGACTCGAGGAGAATCCCGAAGTGTCCCTCGCACCTAGGCAGGAGTCCTGACGTCGCTGAACAAACACGTGCCTGGAAGGGCCCTCCCCGTCGTAACTCGAGAATATACCCCAGGTTCCGGCCGCAACTCGAGAAAAACCATGAGACTTCCCCCTCGCCGCGAGATGAGGCTCGATTTCCCTGCTCTGCGTGCAGAGCAATTCCGTGTTCCACATCATAGGTGAAAGGAACCTTGATTTCCCTGATGCCACTCCAGAGAAAACCCAAAGTCACTGTCTCAAGTCTAGAGGGATCCTGAGGTCACTGGAGAAACATGAAAGGGCTCCGTGGACCCCAAATCAACTCTAGATGAGAGCTGAGTCCCTGGCTTCGACTCAAGTGGAATACAACTTTCCACAAGCACCTCAAGAGGAGGCTTCTCTCAGCTACCTTTATGTGAGAGGGACCCTGAGTTTGTGGCCTCAAGTGGAATGGACACCGAGATGCTCTGACGCGAAGTAAGGCCGGATATCCCTGCAGTGAATTGAATGCAGGCTCCTCTTGCATCTCCCAAGATGAAGGGAGGTCTGAATCCACTTGGAGTCCACAGAGAAAGAACTAGTTCTCCGCCTCATCGCGCCCGGAGTCCTCACATCCTTTGAAAATTCTAGAGGTCCACGGTGATTAATGCTTCCAAAGGAGACGATGCCTGACTCCTCTAGAAAATGGATAAGAACCCCAGGATCCCTGTGGCACGTGGAAAGGGACCCTGGGTCTCCCGCCTCACGTGGAGACGCGTCCCAATGGCCATGCCAAGACTCGAGGAGAATCCCAAGGTGTCCCTCGCACCTAGGAGGTAGTTCTCACGTCGCTGAACAAACCCGTGTCTGGAAGGGCCCTCCCCGTCATAAATCGAGAATATCCCCAGGTTCCGGCCGCAACTCGAGATAAAATATGAGAATTCCTCCTCAACGCGAGATGAGGCCCGATTCCCCAGCACTGCGTGCAGAGCAATTCCGTGTTCCACATCAAACGTGAAAGGAGCCTTGATTTCCTTGATGGCACTCCAGAGAAAACCCAAGATCACTGTCTCAAATATAGAGGGATCCTGAGGTCACTGGAGAAACACGAAAGGGCCCCGTGGACCCCAAATCAACTCGAGATGAGATCTTAGTCCCTGGCTTCGACTCAAGTGGAATACAACTTTCCACAAGCACCTCAAGAGGAGGCTTCTCTCAGCTACAGTTATGTGAGAGGGACCCTGAGTTTGTGGCCTCAAGTGGAATGGACACTGAGATGCTCTGACTCGAAGTAAGGCCGGATATCCCTGCAGTGAATTGAATGCAGGCTCGTCTTGCATCTCCCAAGATGAAGGGATGACTGAATCCCCTGTGGAGACCACAGAGAAAGACCTAGTCCTCCGCCTCATTGCGACCACAGGCCTCACATCCTTTGAAAACTCGAGAGGTCCGCGGAGATCAATGCTTCCAAAGGAGAGGATGCCTGACTCCTCTTGAAAATGGATAAGAGTCCCAGGATCCCTGTGGCACGTGAAAAGGGACCCTGGCTCCCCCGTCTCACGTGGAGACGCGTCCCAATTGCCATGCCAAGACTCGAGGAGAATCCCGAGGTGTCCCTCGCACCTAGGCAGGAGTCCTGACGTCGCTGAACAAACACGTATCTGGAAGGGCCCTCCCCGTCGTAACTCGAAAATATACCACAGGTTCCGGCCCCAACTCGAGAAAAACCATGAGACTTCCCCCTCGCCGCGAGATGAGGCCCGATTCCCCTGCACTGCGTGCAGAGCCATTCCGTGTTCCACATCAAATCTGAAAGGAGCCTTGATTTCCTTGATGGCAACCAGAGAAAACCCAAGATCACTGTCTCAAGTCTAGAGGGATCCTGAGGTCACTGGAGCAACACGAAAGGGCTCCGTGGATCCCAAATCAACTCGAGATGAGAGCTTAGTCCCTGGCTACGACTCAAGAGGAATACCAACTTTCCACAAGCACCTCAAGATGAGGCTTCTCTCAGCTACAGGTATGTGAGAGGGACCCTGAGTTTGTGGCCTCAAGTGGAATGGATACAGAGATGCTCTGACTCGAAGTAAGGCCAGATATCCCTGCAGTGAATTGAATGCAGGCTCGTCTTGCATCTCCCAAGACGAAGGGATGTCTGAATCCCCTGTGGAGACCACAGAGAAATACCTAGTCTCCGCCTCATCGCGACTGGAGGCCTCACATCATTTGAAAAATCTAGAGGTCCGTGGAGATCAATGCTTCCAAAGGAGACGATGCCTGTCTCCGCTTGAAAATTGATAGGAGTCCCAGGATCCCTGTGGCACGTGGAAAGGAACCCTGGGTCTCCCACCTCACGTGGAGACGCGTCCCAATTGCCATGCCAAGACTCGCGGAGAATCCAGAGGTGTCCCTGGCACCTAGGCAGGAGTCCTGACGTCGCTGAACAAACACGTGCCTGGAAGGGCCCTCCGTGTCGTAACTCGAGAATATACCCCAGGTTCCGGCCGCAACTCGAGAAAAACCATGAGACTTCCCCCTCGCCGCGAGATGAGGCTCGATTTCCCTGCACTGCGTGCAGAGCAATTGCGTGTCCCATATCAAGCCTGAAAGGAGCCTTGATTTCCTTGATGGCACTCCAGAGAAAACCCAAAGTCACTGTCTCAAGTCTAGAGGGATCCTGAGGCCACTGTAGCAGCATGAAAGGGCTCCGTGGACCCCACATAAACTCGAGATGAGAGCCTAGTCCCTGGCTTCGACTTAAGAGGAATACCAACTTTCCACAAGCACCTCAAGAAGAGGCTTCTCTCAGCTACAGGTATGTGAGAGGGACCCTGAGTTTGTGGCCTCAAGTGGAATGGACACCGATATGCTCTGACTCGAAGTAAGGCCGGATATCCCTGCAGTGAATTGAATGCAGGCTCGTCTTGCATCTCCCAAGACGAAGGGATGTCTGAATCCCCTGTGGAGGCCACAGAGAAAGACCTAGTCCTCCGCCTCATCGCGACCGGAGGCCTCACATCCTTTGAAAACTGGAGAGGTCCGCGGAGATCAATGCTTCCAAAGGAGACGATGCCTGACTCCTCTTGAAAATGGATAGGAGTCCCAGGATCACTGTGGCACGTGGAAAGGGACCCTGGGTCTCCCGCCTCACGTGGAGACGCGTCCCAATTGCCATGCCAAGACTCGAGGAGAATCCCGAGGTGTCCCTCGCACCTAGGCCGGAGTCCTTACGTCGCTGAACAAACACGTGTCTGGAAGGGCCCTCCCCGTCGTAACTCGAGAATATACCCCAGGTTCCGTCCCAATCTCGAGAAAAACCATGAGACTTCCCCCTCACCGCGAGATGAGGCCCGATTCCCCTGCACTGCGTGCAGAGTCATTCCGTGTTCCACATCAAATGTGAAAGGAGCCTTGACTTCCTTGATGGCACTCCAGAGAAAACCCAAGATCACTGTCTCAAGTCTAGAGGGATCCTGAGGTCACTGGAGCAACACGAAAGGGCTCCGTGGATCCCAAATCAACTCGAGCTGAGAGCTTAGTCCCTGGCTTCGACTCAAGAGGAATACCAACTTTCCACAAGCACCTCAAGAGGAGGCTTCTCCCAGCTACAGGTATGTGAGAGGGACCCTGAGTTTGTGGCCTCAAGTGGAATGGACACCGAGATGCTCTGACTCGAAGTAAGGCCGGATATCCCTGCAGTGAAGTGAATGCAGGCTCGTCTTGCATCTCCCAAGATGAAGGGATGTCTGAATCCCCTGTGGAGACCACAGAGAAAGACCTAGTTCTCCGCCTCATCGCGACCGGAGGCCTCACATCCTTTGAAAACTCGAGAGGTCCACAGAGATCAATGCTTCCAAAGGAGACGATGCCTCACTCCTCTTGAAAATGGATAGGAGTCCCAGGATCCCTGTGGCACGTGTAAAGGGTCCCTGGGTCTCCCGCCTCACGTGGAGACACGTCCCAATTGCCATGCCAAGACTCGAGGAGAATCCCGAGGTGTCCCTCGCACCTAGGTAGGAGTCCTGACGTCGCTGAACAAACACGTGTCTGGAAGGGCCCTCCCCGTCGTAACTGGAGAATATACCCCAGGTTCCGGCCGCAAATCGAGAACAACCATGAGACTTCCCCCTCGCCGCGAGATGAGGCCCGATTCCCCTGCACTGCGTGCAGAGCAATTCCGTGTTCCACATCAAACGTGAAAGGAGCCTTGATTTCCTTGATGGCACTCCAGAGAAAACCCAAGATCACTGTCTCAAGTCTAGAGCGATCCTGAGGTCACTGGAGCAACACGAAAGGGCTCCGTGGACCCCAAATCAACTCGAGATGAGAGCTTAGTCCCTCGCTTCGACTCAAGAGGAATACCAACTTTCCACAAGCACCTCAAGAGGAGGCTTCTCTCAGCTACAGGTATGTGAGAGGGACCCTGAATTTGTGGCCTCAAGTGGAATGGAACCCGAGATGCTCTGACTCGAAGTAAGACTGGAAATCCCTGCAGTGAATTGAATGCAGGCTCGTCTTGCATCTCCCAAGACGAAGGGAAGTGTGAATTCCCAGTGGAGACTACAGAGAAAGACCTAGTTCTCCGCCGCAAGGCGACCCGAGGCCTCACGTTCTTTGACAACTCGAGAGGTCCGCGGAGATCAATGCTTCCAAAGGAGACGATGCCTGACTCCTCTTGAAAATGGATAGATGTCCCAGGATCCCTGTGGCATGTGGAAAGGGACCCTGGGTATCCCACCTCACGTGGAGACGCGTCCCAATTGCCATTCCAAGACTCGAGGAGAATCCCGAGTTGTCCCTCGCAGCTAGGCAGGAGTCCTGACGTCGCTGAACAAACACGTGTCTGGAAGGGCCCTCCCCCTCATAACTCGAGAATATACCCCAGGTTCCGGGTGCAACTCGAGATAAACCTTGAGACTTCCCCCTCACCGCGAGATGAGGGCTGATTCCCCTGCACTGCGTGCAGAGCAATTCCGTGTTCCACATCAAACGTGAAATGAGCCTTGATATCCTTGATGGCACTCCAGAGAAAACCCAAGATCACTGTCTCAAATCTAGAGGGAACCTGAGGTCACTGGAGAAACACGAAAGGGCTCCGTGGACCCCAAATCAACTCTAGATGAGAGCTTAGTCCCTGGCTTCGACTCAAATGGAATACAACTTTCCACAAGCACCTCAAGAGGAGGCTTCTCTCAGCTACCTTTATGTGAGAGGGACGCAGAGTTTGTGGCCTCAAGTTGAATGGACACCGAGATGCTTTGACTCGAAGTAAGGCCGGATATCCCTGCAGTGAATTGAATGCAGGCTCGTCTTGCATCTCCCAAGATGAAGGGAGGTCTGAATCCCCTTGGAGTCCACAGAGAAAGACCTAGTCCTCCGCCTCATCGCGACCGGAGGCCTCACATCCTTTGAAAATTCGAGAGGTCCGCGGAGATCAATGCTTCCAATGGAGACGGTGCCTGACTCCTCTTGAAAATGGATAGGAGTCCCTGGATCCCTGTGGCACGTGGAAAGGGACACTGGGTCTCCCGCCTCACGTGGAGACGCGTCCCCATTGCCATGCCAAGACTCGAGGAGAATCCCGAGGTGTCCCTCGCACCTAGGCAGGAGTCCTGACGACGCAGAACAAACACGTGTCTGGAAGGGCCCTCCCCGTCGTAACTCGAGAATATACCCCAGGATCCAGCTACAACTCGAGAAAAACCATGAGACTTCCCCTTCGCCGCGAGATGAGGCCCGAATCCCCTGCACTGCGGGCAGAACAATTCCCTGTTCCACAGCAAACGTGAAAGGAGCCTTGATTTCCTTGATGGCACTCCAGAGAAAACCCAAGATCACTGTCTCAAGTCTAGAGGGATCCTGAGGTCACTGGTGCAACACGAAAGGGCTCCGTGGACCCCAAATCAACTCGAGATGAGAGCTTAGTCCCTGGCTTCGACTCAAGAGGAATACCAACTTTCCACAAGCACCTCAAGAGGAGGCTTCTCTCAGCTACAGGTATGTGAGAGGGACCCTGAGTTTGTGGCCTCAAGTGGAATGGACACCGAGATGCTCTGACTCGAAGTCAGGCCGGATATCCCTGCAGTGAATTGAATGCAGGCTCGTCTTGCATCTCCCAAGACGAAGGGATGTCTGAATCCCCTGTGGAGACCACAGAGAAAGACCGAGTTCTCCGCCTCATCGCGACAGGAGGCCTCACATCCTTTGAAAACTCGAGAGGTCCGCGGAGATCAATGCTTCCAAAGGAGACGATGCCTGACTCCTCTTGAAAATGGATAGGAGTCCCAGGATCCCTGTGGCACGTGGAAAGGGACCCTGGGTCTCCCGCCTCACGTGGAGACGCGTCCCAATTGCCATGCCAAGACTCGAGGAGAATCCTGAGGTGTCCCTCGCACCTAGGCAGGAGTCCTGACATCGCTGAACAAACACGTGTCTGGAAGGGCCCTCCCCGTCGTAACTCGAGAATATACCCCAGGTTCCGGCCGCAACTCGAAAAAAACCATGAGATTTCCCCGTCGCCGCGAGTAGAGGCCCGATTCCCCTGCATTGCATGCAGAGCAATTCCGTGTTCCACATCAAACGTGAAAGGAGTCTTGATTTCCTTGATGGCACTCCAGAGAAAACCCAAGATCACTGTCTTAAGTCTAGAGGGATCCTGAGGTCACTGGAGCAACACGAAAGCGCTCCTTGGACCCCAAATCAACTCGAGATGAGATCTTAGTCCCTGGCTTCGACTCAAGAGGAATACCAACTTTCCACAAGCACCTCAAGAGGAGGCTTCTCTCAGCTACAGGCATGTGAGAGGGACCCTGAGTTTGTGGCCTCACGTGGAATGGACACCGAGATGCTCTGACTCGAAGTAAGGCCGGATATCCCTGCAGTGAATTGAATGCAGGCTCGTGTTGCATCTCCCAAGACGAAGGGATGTCTGAATCCCCTGTGGAGACGACAGAGAAAGACCTAGTCCTCCGCCTCATCGCGACCGGAGGCCTCACATCCTTTGAGAACTTGAGAGGTCTGCGGAGATCAGTGCTTCTAAAGGAGAGGATGCCTGACTCCTCTTGAAAATGGATAGGAGTCCCAGGATCGCTGTGGCACATGGAAAGGGACCCTGGGTCTCCCGCCTCACGTGGAGACGCGTCCCAATTGCCATGCCAAGACTCGAGGAGAATCCCGAAGTGTCCCTCCCACCTAGGCAGGAGTCCTGACGTCGCTGAACAAACACGTGTCTGGAAGGGCCCTCCCCGTCGTAACTCGAGTATATACCCCAGGTTCCGTCCGCAACTCGAGAAAAACCATGAGACTTCCCCCTCCCCGCGAGATGAGGCCCAATTCCCCTGCAATGCGTGCAGAGCAATTCCGTGTTCCACATCAAACGTGAAAGGAGCCTTGATTTCCTTGATGGCATTCCAGAGAAAACCCAAGATCACTGTCTCAAGTCTAGTGGGATCCTGAGGTCAGTGTAGCAACCCAAAAGGCTCCGAGGACCCCATATCAACTCGAGATGAGAGCTTAGTCCCTGGCTTCGAGTCAAGAGGAATACCAACTTTCCACAAGCACCTCAAGAGGAGGCTTCTCTCAGCTACAAGTATGTGAGAGGGACCCTGAGTTTGTGGCCTCAAGTGGAATGGACACCGAGATGCTCTGAATCGAAGTAAGGCCGGATATCCCTGCAGTGAATTGAATGCAGGCTCGTCTTGCATCTCCCAAGACGAAGGGATGTCTGAATCCCCTGTGCAGACCACAGAGAAAGACCTACTCCTCCACCTCAACGCAACAGGAGGCCTCATATCCTTTGAAAACTCGAGAGGACCGCGGAGATCAATACTTCCGAAGAAGACGATGCCTGACGCCTGTTGAAAATGGATAGGAGTCCCAGGATCCCTGTGGCACGTCGAAAGTGACACTGGGTCTCCCGCCTCACGTGGAGACGCGTCCCAATTGCCATGCCAAGACTCGAGGAGAATCCCGAGGTGTCCCTCGCACCTAGGCAGGTGTCCTGACGTCGCTGAACAAACACGTGTCTGGAAGCGCCCTCCCCGTCGTAACTCGAGAATATACCACAGGTTCCGGCCGCAACTCGAGAAAAACCATGAGACTTCCCCCTCGCCCCGAGATGAGGCCCGATTCCGCTGCACTGTGTGCAGAGCAATTCCGTGTTCCACGTCAAACGTGAAAGGAGCCTTGATTTCCTTGATGGCACTCCAGAGAAAACCCAAGATCACTGTCTCAAGTCTAGAGGGATCCTGAGGTCACTGGAGCAACACGAAAGGGCTCCATGGACCCCAAATCAACTCGAGATGAGAGCTTATTCCCTGGCTTCGACTCAAGAGGAATACGAACTTTCCACAAGCACCTCAAGAGGAGGCTTCTCTCAGCTACTGGTATGTGAGAGGGACCCTGAGTTTGTGGCCTCAAGTGGAATGGACACCGAGATGCTCTGACTCGACGTAAGGCCGGATATCCCTGCAGTGAATTGAATGCAGGCTCGTCTTGCATTTCCCAAGACGAAGGGATGTCTGAATCCCCTGTGGACACCACAGAGAAAGACCGAGTTCTCCGCCTCATCGCGACCGGAGGCCTCGCATCCTTTGAAAACTCGAGAGGTCCGCGGAGATCAATGCTTCCAAAGGAGACGATGCCTGACTCCTCTTGAAAATGGATAGGAGTCCCAGGATCCCTGTGGCACGTGGAAAGGGACCCTGGGTCTCCCGCCTCACGTGGAGACCCGTCCAAATTGCCATGCCAAGACTCGAGGAGAAACCCGAGGTGTCCCTCGCACCTAGGCAGGAGTCCTGACGTCGCTGAACAAACACGTGTCTGGAAGGGCCCTCCCCATCGAAACTCGAGAATCTATCCCAGGTTCGGGCCGCAACTCGAGAAAAACCATGAGATTTCCCCCTCGCCGCGAGTTGAGGCCCGATTCCCCTGCACTGCATGCAGAGCAATTCCGTGTGCCACATCAAACGTGAAAGGAGCCTTGGTTTCCTTGATGGCACTCCAGAGAAAACCCAAGACCACTGTCTCAAGTCTAGAGGGATCCTGAGGTCACTGGACCAACAGGAAAGGGCTCCGTGGACACCAAATCAACTCGAGATGAGAGCTTAGTCCCTGGCTTCGACTCAAGAGGAATACCAACTTTCCACAAGCACCTCAAGAGGAGGCTTCTCTCAGCTACAGGTATGTGAGAGGGACCCTGAGTTTGTGGCCTCAAGTGGAATGGACACCGAGATGCTCTGACTCGAAGTAAGGCCAGATATCCCTGCAGTGAATTGAATGCTTGCTCGTCTTGCATCTCTCAAGAAGAAGGGTTGTCTGAATCCCCTGTGGAGACCACAGAGAAAGACCTTGTTCTCCGCCTCATCACGTCCGGAGGCCTCACATCCTTTGAAAACTCGAGAGGTCCGCGGAGATCAATGCTTCCAAAGGAGAAGATGCCTGACTCTTCTTGAAAATGGATAGGAGTCCCAGGATCCCTGTGGTTCGTGGAAAGGGACCCTGGGTCTCCCGCCTCACGTGGAGACGCGTCCCAATTGCCATGTCAAGACTCGAGGAGAATCCCGAGGTGTCCCTCGCACCTAGGCAGGAGTCCTGACGTCGCTGAACAAACACATGTATGGAAGGGCCCTCCCCGTCTTAACTCCAGAATATACCCCATGTTTCGGCTGCAACTTGAGAAAAACCATGAGACATCCCTCTTGCCGCGAGATGAGGCCCGATTCCCCTGCACTGCGTGCAGAGCAATTCCCTGTTCCACATCAAACTTGAAAGGAGCCTTGATTTCCTTGATGGCACTCCAGAGAAAACCCAAGATCACTGTCTCAAGTCTAGAGGGATCCTGAGGTCACTGGAGCAACACGAAAAGGCTCCGTGGACCCCAAATCAACTCGAGATGAGAGCTTAGTCCCTGGCTTCGAGTCAAGAGGAATACCAACTTTCCACAAGCACCTCAAGAGGAGGCTTCTCTCAGCTACAGGTATGTGAGAGGGACCCTGAGTTTGTGGCTTCAAGTGGAATGGACACCGAGATGCTCTGACTCGAAGTAAGGCCGGATATCCCTGCAGTGAATTGAATGCAGGCTCGTCTTGCATCTCCCAAGACGAAGGGTTGTCTGAATCCCCTGTGGAGACCACAGAGAAAGACCTAGTCCTCCGCCTCCTCGCGACCGGAGGCCTCACATCCTTTGAATACTCGAGAGGTCCGCTGAGATCAATACTTCCGAAGGAGACGATGCCTGACTCCTCTTGAAAATGGATAGGAGTCCCAGGATCCCTGTGTCACGTGGAAAGGGACGCTGGGTCTCCCGCCTCAAGTGGAGACGCGTCCCAATTGCCATGCCAAGACTCGAGGAGAATCCCGAAGTGTCCCTCCCACCTAGGCAGGAGTCCTGACGTCGCTGAACAAACACGTGTCTGGAAGGGCCCTCCCCGTCGTAACTCGAGTATATACCCCAGGTTCCGTCCGCAACTCGAGAAAAACCATGAGACTTCCCCCTCCCCGCGAGATGAGGCCCGATTCCCCTGCAATGCGTGCAGAGCAATTCCGTGTTCCACATCAAACGTGAAAGGAGCCTTGATTTCCTTGATGGCACTCCAGAGAAAACCCAAGATCACCGTCTCAAGTCTAGTGGGATCCTGAGGTCAGTGTAGCAACCCAAAAGGCTCTGAGGACCCCATATCAACTCGAGATGGGAGCTTAGTCCCTGGCTTCGAGTCAAGAGGAATACCAACTTTCCACAAGCACCTCAAGAGGAGGCTTCTCTCAGCTACAGGTATGTGAGAGGGACCCTGAGTTTGTGGCCTCAAGTGGAATGGACACCGAGATGCTCTGACTCGAAGTAAGGCCGGATATCCCTGCAGTGATTTGAATGCAGGCTCGTCTTGCATCTCCCAAGACGAAGGGATGTCTGAATCCCCTGTGCCGACCACAGAGAAAGACCTACTCCTCCACCTCAACGCAACCGGAGCCCTCATATCCTTTGAAAACTCGAGAGGACCGCGGAGATCAATACTTCCGAAGGAGACGATGCCTGACGCCTGTTGAATATGGATAGGAGTCCCAGGATCCCTGTGGCACGTCGAAAGGGACACTGGGTCTCCCGCCTCACGTGGAGACGCGTCCCAATTGCCATGCCAAGACTCGAGGAGAATCCCGAGGTGTCCCTCGCACCTAGGCAGGAGTCCTGACGTAGCTGAACAAACACGTGTCTGGAAGGGCCCCCCCGTCGTAACTCGAGAATATACGCCAGGTTCCGGCCGCTACTTAGAAAAACCATGAGACATCCCCCTTGCGGCGAGATGAGGCCCGATTCCCCTGCACTGAGTGCAGAGCAATTCCGTGTTCCACATCAAACTTGAAAGGAGCCTTGATTTCCTTGATGGCGCTCCAGAGAATACCCAAGATCACTGTCTCAAGTTTAGAGGGATCCTGAGGTCACTGGAGCAACACGAAAGGGCTCCATGGACCCCAAATCAACTCGAGATGAGAGCTTATTCCCTGGCTTCGAATCAAGAGGAATACCAACTTTCCACAAGCACCTCAAGAGGAGGCTTCTCTCAGCTACAGGTATGTGAGAGGGACCCTGAGTTTGTGGCCTCAAGTGGAATGGACACCGAGATGCTCTGACTCGAAGTAAGGCCAGATATCCCTGCAGTGAATTGAATGCAGGCTCGTCTTGCATCTCTCAAGAAGAAGGGTTGTCTGAATCCCCTGTGGAGACCACAGAGAAAGACCTTGTTCTCCGCCTCATCACGTCCGGAGGCCTCACATTCTTTGAAAACTCGAGAGGTCCGCGGAGATCAATGCTTCCAAAGGAGAAGATGCCTGACTCTTCTTGAAAATGGATAGGAGTCCCAGGATCCCTGTGGTTAGTGGAAAGGGACCCTGGGTCTCCCGCCTCACGTGGAGACGCGTCCCAATTGCCATGCCAAGACTCGAGGAGAATCCCGAGGTGTCCCTCGCACCTAGGCAGGAGTCCTGACGTCGCTGAACAAACACATGTATGGAAGGGCCCTCCCCGTCGGAACTCCAGAATATACCCCATGTTTCGGCCGCAACTTGAGAAAAACCATGAGACATCCCTCTTGCCGCGAGATGAGGCCCGATTCCCCTGCACTGCATGCAGAGCAATTCCGTGTTCCACATCAAACTTGAAAGGAGCCTTGATTTCCTTGATGGCACTCCAGAGAAAACCCAAGATCACTGTCTCAAGTCGAGAGGGATCCTGAGGTCACTGGAGCAACACGAAAGGGCTCCGTGGACCCAAAATCAACTCGAGATGAGAGCTTAGTCCCTGGCTTCGAGTCAAGAGGAATACCAACTTTCCACAAGCACCTCAAGAGGAGGCTTCTCTCAGCTACAGGTATGTGAGAGGGACCCTGAGTTTGTGGCTTCAAGTGGAATGGACACCGAGATGCTCTGACTCGAAGTAAGGCCGGATATCCCTGCAGTGAATTGAATGCAGGCTCGTCTTGCATCTCCCAAGACGAAGGGATGTCTGAATCCCCTGTGGAGACCACAGAGAAAGACCGAGTTCTCCGCCTCATCGCGACCGGAGGCCTCGCATCCTTTGAAAACTCGAGAGGTCCGCGGAGATCAATGCTTCCAAAGGAGACGATGCCTGACTCCTCTTGAAAATGGATAGGAGTCCCAGGATCCCTGTGGCACGTGGAAAGGGACCCTGGGTCTCCCGCCTCACGTGGAGACCCGTCAAAATTGCCATGCCAAGACTCGAGGAGAATCCCGAGGTGTCCCTCGCACCTAGGCAGGAGTCCTGACGTCGCTGAACAAACACGTGTCTGGAAGGGCCCTCCCCATCGATACTCGAGAATATATCCCAGGTTCGGGCCGCAACTCGAGAAAAACCATGAGATTTCCCCCTCGCCGCGAGTTGAGGCCCGATTCCCCTGCACTGCATGCAGAGCAATTCCGTGTTCCACATCAAACGTGAAAGGAGCCTTGATTTCCTTGATGGCACTCCAGAGAAAACCCAAGACCACTGTCTCAAGTCTAGAGGGATCCTGAGGTAACTGGACCAACAGGAAAGGGCTCCGTGGACACCAAATCAACTCGAGATGAGAGCTTAGTCCCTGGCTTCGACTCAAGAGGAATACCAACTTTCCACAAGCACCTCAAGAGGAGGCTTCTCTCAGCTACAGGTATGTGAGAGGGACCCTGAGTTTGTGGCCTCAAGTGGAATGGACACCGAGATGCTCTGACTCGAAGTAAGGCCGGATATCCCTGCAGTGAATTGAATGCAGGCTCGTCTTGCATCTCCAAAGACGAAGGGTTGTCTGAATCCCCTGTGGAGACCACAGAGAAAGACCTAGTCCTCCGCCTCCTCGCGACCGGAGGCCTCACATCCTTTGAATACTCGAGAGGTCCTCTGAGATCAATACTTCCGAAGGAGACGATGCCTGACTCCTCTTGAAAATGGATAGGAGTCCCAGGATCCCTGTGTCACGTGGAAAGGGACGCTGGGTCTCCCGCCTCACGTGGAGACGAGTCCCAATTGCCATGCCAAGACTCGAGGAGAATCCCGAAGTGTCCCTCGCACCTAGGCAGGAGTCCTGACGTCGCTGAACAAACACGTGTCTGGAAGGGCCCTCCCCGTCGTAACTCGAGTATATACCCCAGGTTCCGTCCGCAACTCGAGAAAAACCATGAGACTTCCCCCTCCCCGCGAGATGAGGCCCGATTCCCCTGCAATGCGTGCAGAGCAATTCCGTGTTCCACATCAAACGTGAAAGGAGCCTTGATTTCCTTGATGGCACTCCAGAGAAAACCCAAGATCACTGTCTCAAGTCTAGTGGGATCCTGAGGTCAGTGTAGCAACCCAAAAGGCTCCGAGGACCCCATATCAACACGAGATGGGAGCTTAGTCCCTGGCTTCGACTCAAGAGGAATACCAACTTTCCACAAGCACCTCAAGAGGAGGCTTCTCTCAGCTACAGGTATGTGAGAGGGACCCTGAGTTTGTGGCCTCAAGTGGAATGGACACCGAGATGCTCTGACTCAAAGTAAGGCCGGATATCCCTGCAGTGAATTGAATGCAGGCTCGTCTTGCATCTCCCAAGACGAAGGGATGTCTGAATCCCCTGTGGAGACCACAGAGAAAGACCGAGTTCTCCGCCTCATCGCGACCGGAGGCCTCGCATCCTTTGAAAACTCGAGAGGTCCGCGGAGATCAATGCTTCCAAAGGAGACGATGCCTGACTCCTCTTGAAAATGGATAGGAGTCCCAGGATCCCTGTGGCACGTGGAAAGGGACCCTAGGTCTCCCGCCTCACGTGGAGACCTGTCAAAATTGCCATGCCAAGACTCGAGGAGAATCCCGAGGTGTCCCTCGCACCTAGGCAGGAGTCCTGACGTCGCTGAACAAACACGTGTCTGGAAGGGCCCTCCCCATCGAAACTCGAGAATATATCCCAGGTTCGGGCCGCAACTCGAGAAAAACCATGAGATTTCCCCCTCGCCGCGAGTTGAGGCCCGATTCCCCTGCACTGCATGCAGAGCAATTCCGTGTTCCACATCAAACGTGAAAGGAGCCTTGATTTCCTTGATGGCACTCCAGAGAAAACCCAAGACCACTGTCTCAAGTCTAGAGGGATCCTGAGGTCACTGGACCAACAGGAAAGGGCTCCGTGGACACCAAATCAACTCGAGATGAGAGCTTAGTCCCTGGCTTCGACTCAAGAGGAATACCAACTTTCCACAAGCACCTCAAGAGGAGGCTTCTCTCAGCTACAGGTATGTGAGAGGGACCCTGAGTTTGTGGCCTCAAGTGGAATGGACACCGAGATGCTCTGACTCGAAATAAGGCCAGATATCCCTGCAGTGAATTGAATGCAGGCTCGTCTTGCATCTCTCAAGACGAAGGGTTGTCTGAATCCCCTGTGGAGACCACAGAGAAAGACCTTGTTCTCCGCCTCATCACGTCTGGAGGCCTCACATCCTTTGAAAACTCGAGAGGTCCGAGGAGATCAATGCTTCCAAAGGAGACGATGCCTGACTCCTCTTGAAAATGGATAGTAGTCCCAGGATCCCTGTGGTTCGTGGAAAGGGACCCTGGGTCTCCCGCCTCACGTGGAGACGCGTCCCAATTGCCATGCCAAGACTCGAGGAGAATCCCGAGGTGTCCCTCGCACCTAGGCAGGAGTCCTGACGTCGCTGAACAAACACATGTATGGAAGGGCCCTCCCCGTCGTAACTCCAGAATAGACCCCATGATTCGGCCGCAACTTGAGAAAAACCATGAGACATCCCTCTTGCCGCGAGATGAGGCCCGATTCCCCTGCACTGCGTGCAGAGCAATTCCGTGTTCCACATCAAACGTGAAAGGAGCCTTGATTTCCTTGATGGCACTCCAGAGAAAACCCAAGATCACTGTCTCAAGTCTAGAGGGATCCTGAGGTCACTGGAGCAACACGAAAGGGCTCCGTGGACCCAAAATCAACTCGAGATGAGAGCTTAGTCCCTGGCTTCGACTCAAGAGGAATACCAACTTTCCACAAGCACCTCAAGAGGAGGCTTCTCTCAGCTACAGGTATGTGAGAGGCCCCTGAGTTTGTGGCCTCAGTGGAATGGACACCGAGATGCTCTGACTCGAAGTAAGGCCGGATATCCCTGCAGTGAATTGAATGCAGGCTCGTCTTGCATCTCCCAAGACGAAGGGATGTCTGAATCCCCTGTGGAGACCACAGAGAAAGACCTAGTTCTCCGCCTCATCGCGACCGGAGGCCTCACATCCTTTGAAAACTCGAGAGGTCCGAGGAGATCAATGCTTCCAAAGGAGACGATGCCTGACTCCTCTTGAATATGGATACGAGTCCCAGGATCCCTGTGCCACGTGGAAAGGGACCCTGGGTCTCAGCCTCACGTGGAGACGCGTCCCAATTGCCATGCCAAGACTCGAGGAGAATCCCGAGGTGTCCCTCGCACCTAGGCAGGAGTCCTGATGTCGCTGAACAAACACGTGTCTGGAAGGGCCCTCCCCGTCGTAAATCGAGAATATACCCCAGGTTCCGGCCGCAACTCGAGAAAACCCATGAGCCTTCCCCCTCGTCACGAGATGAGGCCCGATTCCCCTGCACTGCATGCAGAGCAATTCCGTGTTCCACATTAAACGTGAAAGGAGCCTTGATTTCCTTCATGGCCCTCCAGAGAAAACCCAAGATCACTGTCTCAAGGCTAGAGGGATGCTGAGGTCATTGGAGCAAAACGAAAGGGCTCTGTGGACCCCAAATCAACTCGAGAGGAGAGCTTAGTCCCTGGCTTCGTCTCAAGAGGAATACCAACTTTCCACAAGCACCTCATGAGGAGGCTTCTCTCAGCTACAGGTATGTGAGAGGGACCCTGAGTTTGTGGCCTCAAGTGGAATGGACACAGAGATACTCTGACTCGAAGTAAGGCTGGATATCCCTGCAGTGAATTGAATGCAGGCTCGTCTTGCATCTCCCAAGACGAAGGGATGTCTGAATCCCCTGTGGAGACCACAGAGAAAGAGCTAGTCCTCCGCCTCAATGCGACCGGAGGCCTCACATCCTTTGAAAACTCGAGAGGTCCGCGGAGATCAATGGTTCCAAAAGAGACGATGCCTGACTCCTCTTGAAAATGGATAGGAGTCCCAGGATCACTGTGGCACGTGGAAAGGGACCCTGGGTCTCCCGCCTCACGTGGAGACGCGTCCCAATTGCCATGCCAAGACTCGAGGAGAATCCCGAGGTGTCCCTCGCACCTAGGGAGGAGTCCTGACGTTGCTGAACAAACACGTGTCTGGAAGGTCCCTGCCCGTCCTAACTCGAGAATATAACACAGGTTCCAGGCGCGACTCGAGAAAAACCATGAGACTTCCCCCTCACCGCGAGATGAGGCCCGATTCCCCTGCACTGCGTGCAGAGCAATTCCGTGTTCCACATCAAACGTGAAAGGAGCCTTGATTTCCTTGATGGCATTCCAGAGAAAACCCAAGATCACTGTCTAAAGTCTAGAGGGTGTTAGAAAGTGTTCTAGTTTCATTCTTTTACAAGTGGTTGACCAGTTTTCCCAGCACCACTTGTTAAAGAGGTTGTCTTTTTTCCATTGTATATCCTTTCCTCCTTTGTCAAAGATAAGGTGTCCATAGGTTCGTGGATTTATCTCTGGGCTTTCTATTCTGTTCCATTGATCTATATTTCTGTCTTTGTGCCAGTACCATACTGTCTTGATGACTGTGGCTTTGTAGTAGAGTCTGAAGTCAGGCAGGTTGATTCCTCCAGTTCCATTCTTCTTTCTCAAGATTACTTTGGCTATTCGAGGTTTTTTGTATTTCCATACAAATTGTGAAATTCTTTGGTCTAGTTCTGTGAAAAATACCGTTGGTAGCTTGATAGGGATTGCATTGAATCTATAGACTGCTTTGGGTAGAATAGCCATTTTGAGAATATTAATTCTTCCAATCCATGAACACGGTATGTTTCTCCATCTGTTTGTGTCCTCTTTGATTTCTTTCATCAGTGTTTTATAGTTTTCTATGTATAGGTCCTTTGTTTCTTTAGGTAGATATACTCCTAAGTATTTTATTCTTTTTGTTGCAATGGTGAATGGTATTGTTTCCTTAATTTCTCTGTCTGTTTTTTCATTGTTAGTATATAGGAATGCAAGAACTAAACAGACATTTCTCCAAGGAAGACATACAGATGGCTAACAAACACATGAAAAGATGCTCAACATCACTCATTATTAGAGAAATGCAAATCAAAACCACAATGAGGTACCATTACACGCCAGTCAGGATGGCTGCTATCCAAAAGTCTACAAGCAATAAATGCTGGAGAGGGTGTGGAGAAAAGGGAACCCTCTTACACTGTTGGTGGGAATGCAAACTAGTACAGCCGCTATGGAAAACAGTGTGGAGATTTCTTAAAAACCTGGACATAGAACTGCCATATGACCCAGCAATCCCACTTCTGGGCATACACACTGAGGAAACCAGATCTGAAAGAGACACGTGCACCCCAATGTTCATCGCAGCACTGTTTATAATAGCCAGGACATGGAAGCAACCTAGATGCCCATCAGCAGATGAATGGATAAGAAAGCTGTGGTACATATACACCATGGAATATTACTCAGCCATTAAAAAGAATTCATTTGAACCAGTCCTAATGAGATGGATGAAGCTGGAGCCCATTATACAGAGTGAAGTAAGCCAGAAAGATAAAGAGCATTACAGCATACTGACACATGTATATGGAATTTAGAAAGGTGATAACGATAACCCTATATGCAGAACAGAAAAAGAGACACAGAAATACAGAACAGACTTTTGAACTTTGTGGGAGAATGTGAGGGTGGGATATTTCAAAAGAACAGCATGTATACTATCTATGGTGAAACAGATCACCAGCCCAGGTGGGATGCACGAGACAAGTGCTCCGGCCTGGTGCACTGGGAAGACCCAGAGGAATCGGGTGGAGAGGGAGTTGGGAGGGGGGATCGGGATTGGGAATACATGTAAATCCATGGCTGATTCATATCAATGTATGACAAAAACCACTGGAAAAAAAAAATAATAATAATAAAAATTAAAAAAAAATAAAATAAAGTCTAGAGGGATCCTGAGGTCATTGGAGCAAAACGAAAGGGCTCCGTGGACCCCATATCAACTCGAGATGAGAGCTTAGTCCCTGGCTTCGACTCAAGAGGTATACCAACTTTCCACAAGCACCACAAGAGGAGGCTTCTCTCAGCTACAGGTATGTGAGAGGGACCCTGAGTTTGTGGCATCAAATGGAATGGACACAGTGATGCTCTGACTCGAAGTAAGGCCGGATATCCCTGCAGTGAATTGAATGCAGGCTCGTCTTGCATCTCCCAAGACGAAGGGATGTCTGAATCCCCTGTGGAGACCACAGAGAAAGACCTAGTTCTCCGCCTCATCGCGACCGGAGGCCTCACATCCTTTGAAAACTCGAGAGGTCCGCGGAGATCAATGCTTCCAAAGGAGACGATGCCTGACTCCTCTTGAAAATGGATAGGAGTCCCAGGATCCCTGTGGCACGAGGAAAGGGAACCTGGGTCTCCGGCCTCACGTGGAGACGCGTCTCAATTGCCATGCCAAGACTCGAGGAGAATCCCGAGGTGTCCCTCGCACCTAGGCAGGAGTCCTGACGTCGCTGAACAAACACGTGTCTGGAAGGGGCCTCCCCGTCGTAACTCGAGAATATACGCCAGGTTCCGGCCGCAACTCGAGAAAAACCATGAGACTTTCCCCCGCCACGAGATGAGGCCCGATTCCCCTGCACTGCGTGCAGAGCAATTCCGTCTTCCACATCAAACGTGAAAGGAGCCTTGATTTCCTTGATGGCACTCCAGAGAAAACCCAAGATCACTGTCTCTAGTCTAGAGGGATCCTGAGGTCACTGGAGCAACACGAAAGGTCTCCGTGGACCACAAATCAACTCGAGATGAGAGATTAGTCCCTGGATTCAACTCAAGAGGAATACGAACTTTCCACAAGCCCCTCAAGAGGAGGCTTCTCTCAGCTACAGGTATGTGAGAGGGACCCTGAGTTTGTGGCATCAAGTGGAATGGACACCGAGATGCTCTGACTCGAAGTAAGGCCGGATATCCCTGCAGTGAATTGAATGCAGGCTTGTCTTGCATCTCCCAAAACGAAGGGATGTCTGAATTCCCTGTGGAGACCACAGAGAAAGACCTAGTCCTCCGCCTCATTGCGACCGGAGGCCTCACATCCGTTGAAAACTCGAGAGGTCCGCGGAGATCAATGCTTCCAAAGGAGACGATGCCTGACTCCTCTTGAAAATGGATAGGAGTCCCAGGATCCCTGTGGCTCGTCGAAAGGGAACCTGGGTCTCCCGCCTCACGTGGAGACGCGTCCCAATTGCCATGCCAAGACTCGAGGAGAATCCCGAGGTATCCCTCGCACCTAGGCCGGAGTCCTGACGTCGCTGAACAAACACGTGTCTGGAAGGGCCCTCCCCGTCGTAACTCGAGAATATACCCCAGGGTCTGGCGGCAACTCGACAAAAACAATGAGACTTCGCCCTTGCCGCGAGATGAGGCCCGATTCCCCTGCACTGCGTGCAGAGCAATTCCGTGTTCCACATCAAACGTGAAAGGAGCCTTGCTTTCCTTGATGGCACTCCAGAGAAAACCCAAGATCACTGTCTCAAGTCTAGAGGGATCCTGAGGTCACTGGAGCAATATGAAAGGGCTCCCCGAACCCCAAATCAACTCGAGATGAGAGCTTAGTCCGTGGCTTTGACTCAAGAGGAATTCCAACTTTCCACAAGCACCTCAAGAGGAGGCTTCTCTCAGCTACAGGTATGTGAGAGGGACCCTGAGTTTGTGGCCTCAAGTGGAATGGACACCGAGATGCTCTGACTCGAAGTCAGGCCGGATATCCCTGCAGTGAATTGAATGCAGGCTCGTCTTGCATCTCCCAAGACGAAGGGATGTCTGAATTCCCTGTGGAGACCACAGAGAAAGACCGAGTTCTCCGCCTCATCGCGACCGGAGGCCTCGCATCCTTTGAAAACTCGAGAGGTCCGCGGAGATCAATGCTTCCAAAGGAGACGATGCCTGACTCCTCTTGAAAATGGATAGGAGTCCCAGGATCCCTGTGGCTCGTCGAAAGGGAACCTGGGTCTCCCGCCTCACGTGGAGACGCGTCCCAATTGCCATGCCAAGACTCGAGGAGAATCCCGAGGTGTCCCTCGCACCTAGGCCGGAGTCCTGATGTCGCTGAACAAACACGTGTCTGGAAGGGCCCTCCCCGTCGTAACTCGTGAATATACCCCAGGGTCTGGCGGCAACTCGACAAAAACCATGAGACTTCGCCCTTGCCGCGAGAAGAGGCCCGATTCCCCTGCACTGCGTGCAGAGCAATTCCGTGTTCCACATCAAACGTGAAAGGAGCCTTGCTTTCCTTGATGGCACTCCAGAGAAAACCCAGGATCACTTTCTCAAAACTAGAGGGATCCTGAGGTCACTGGAGCAATATGAAATGGCTCCCCGAACCCCAAATCAACTCGAGATGAGAGCTTAGTCCGTGGCTTTGACTCAAGAGGAATTCCAACTTTCCACAAGCACCTCAAGAGGAGGCTTCTCTCAGCTACAGGTATGTGAGAGGGACCCTGAGTTTGTGGCCTCAAGTGGAATGGACACCGAGATGCTCTGACTCGAAGTAAGGCCGGATATCCCTGCAGTGAATTGAATGCAGGCTCGTCTTGCATCTCCCAAGACGAAGGGATGTCTGAATCCCCTGTGGAGACCACAGAGAAAGACCTACTCCTCCGGCTCAACGCGACCGGAGGCCTCACATCCTTTGAAAACTCGAGAGGTCTGCGGAGATCAATGCTTCCAAAGGAGACGATGCCTGACTCCTCTTGAAAATGGATAGGAGTCCCAGGATCCCTTTGGCACGTGGCAAGGGACCCGGGGTCTCCCGCCTCACGTGGAGACGCGTCCAAATTGAAATGCCAAGACTCGAGGACAATCCCGAAGTGTCCCTCGCACCTAGGCCGGAGTCCTGACGTCGCTGAACAAACACGTGTCTGGAAGGGCCCTCCCCGTCGTAACTCGAGAATATACCCCAGGTTCCGGCCGCAACTCGAGAAAAACCATGAGACTTCCCCCTCGCCGCGAGATGAGGCTCGATTTCCCTGCACTGCGTGCAGAGCAATTCCGTGTTCCACATCAAACGTGAAAGGAGCCTTGATTTCCTTGATGCCACTCCAGAGAAAACCCAAAGTCACTGTCTCAAGTCTAGAGGGATCCTGAGTTCACTGGAGCAACACGAAAGGGCTCCGTGGACCCCAAATCAACTCGAGATGAGAGCTTAGTCCCTGGCTTCGACTCAAGTGGAATACCAACTTTCCACAAGCACCTCAAGAGGAGGCTTCTCTCAGCTACAGGTATGTGAGAGGGACCCTGAGTTTGTGGCCTCAAGTGGAATGGACACCGAGATGCTCTGACTCGAAATAAGGCCGGATATCCCTGCAGTGAATTGAATGCAGGCTCGTCTTGCATCTCCCAAGACGAAGGGATGTCTGAATCCCCTGTGGAGACCACAGAGAAAGACCTAGTTCCCCGCCTCATCGCGACCGGAGGCCTGACATCCTTTGAAAACTCGAGAGGTCCGCGGAGATCAATGCTTCCAAAGGAGACGATGCCTGACTCCTCTTGAAAATGGTTAGGAGTCCCAGGATTCCTGTGGAACGTGGAAAGGGACCCTGGGTCTCCCGCCTCACGTGGAGACGCATCCCAATTGCCATGCCCAGACTCGAGGAGAATCCCGAGATGTCCCTCGCACCTAGGCAGGAGTCCTGACGTCGCTGAACAAACACGTGTCTGGAAGTGCCCTGCCCGTCGTAACTCGAGAATATACCCCAGGTTCCGGCCGCAACTCGAGAAAAATTATGAGACTACCCCCTTGCCGCGAGATGAGGCCCGATTCCCCTGCACTGCCTGCAGAGCAATTCCGTGTTCCACATCAAACGTGAGAGGAGCCTTGATTTCCTTGATGGCACTCCAGAGAAAACCCAAGATCACTGTCTCAAGTCTAGAGGGATCCTGAGGTCACTGGAGCAACACGAAAGGGATCCGTGGACCCCAAATCAACTCGAGATGAGAGCTGGGTCCCTGGATTCGAGTCAAGAGGAATACCAACTTTCCACAAGCACCTCAAGAGGAGGCTTCTCTCAGCTACAGGTATGTGAGAGGGACCCTGAGTTTGTGGCTTCAAGTGGAATGGACACCGAGATGCTCTGACTCGAAGTAAGGCCGGATATCCCTGCAGTGAATTGAATGCAGGCTCATCTTGCATCTCCCAAGACGAAGGGTTGTCTGAATCCCCTGTGGAGACCACAGAGAAAGACCTAGTCCTCCGCCTCAACGTAAACGGAGGCCTCACATCATTCGAGAGGTCCGCGGAGATCAATGCTTCCAAAGGAGACGATGCCTGACTCCTCTTGAAAATGGACAGTAGTCCCAGGATCCCTGTGGCATGTCGAAAGTGACCCTGGGTCTCCCGCCTCACGTGGAGACGCGTCCCAATGGCCATGCCAAGACTCGAGGAGAATCCCGAGGTGTCCCTCGAACCTAGGCAGGAGTCCTGAAGTCGCTGAACAAACACGTGTCTGGAAGGGCCCTCCCCGTCGTAACTCGAGAATATAACCCAGGTTCCGGCCGCAACTCGAGAAAAACCATGAGACTTCCCCCTCGCCGCGAGATGAGGCCCGATTCCCCTGCACTGCGTGCAGAGCAATTCCGTGTTCCACATCAAACGTGAAAGGAGCCTTGATTTCCTTGATGGCACTCCAGAGAAAACCCAAGATCACTATCTCAAGTCTAGAGGGATCCTGAGGTCACTGGAGCAACACGAAAGGGCTCCGTGGACCCCAAATCAACTCGAGATGAGAGCTGAGTCCCTGGCTTTGAATCAAGAGGAATACCAACTTTCCACAAGCACCTCAAGAGGAGGCTTCTCTCAGCTACAGGTATGTGAGAGGGACCCTGAGTTTGTGGCCTCAAGTGGAATGGACACCGAGATGCTCTGACTCGAAATAAGGCCGGATATCCCTGCAGTGAATTGAATGCTGGCTCGTCTTGCATCTCCCAAGACGAAGGGATGTCTGAATCCCCTGTGGAGACCACAGAGAAAGACCTAGTCCTCCGCCTCAACGCGAACGGAGGCCTCATATCCTTTTAAAACTCGAGAGGTCCGCGGAGATCAATGCTTCCAAAGGAGACGATGCCTGACTCCTCTTGAAAATGGATAGGAGTCCCAGGATCCCTGTGGCACGTCGAAAGGGACCCTGGGTCTCCCGCCTCACGTGGAGACGCGTCCCAATTGCCATGCCAAGACTCGAGGAGAATCCCGAGGTGTCCCTCGCACCTAGGCCGGAGTCCTGACGTCGCTGAACAAACACGTGTCTGGAAGGGCCCTCCCCGTCGTAACTCGAGAATATAGCCCAGGGTCTGGCGGCAACTCGACAAAAACCATGAGACTTCGCCCTTGCCGCGAGATGAGGCCCGATTCCCCTGCACTGCGTGCAGAGCAATTCCGTGTTCCACATCAAACGTGAAAGGAGCCTTGCTTTCCTTGATGGCACTCCAGAGAAAACCCAAGATCACTGTCTCAAAACTAGAGGGATCCTGAGGTCACTGGAGCAATATGAAAGGGCTCCCCGAACCCCAAATCAACTCGAGATGAGAGCTTAGTCCGTGGCTTTGACTCAAGAGGAATTCCAACTTTCCACAAGCACCTCAAGAGGAGGCTTCTCTCAGCTACAGGTATGTGAGAGGGACCCTGAGTTTGTGGCCTCAAGTGGAATGGACACCGAGATGCTCTGACTCGAAGTAAGGCCGGATATCCCTGCAGTGAATTGAATGCAGGCTCCTCTTGCATCTCCCAAGACGAAGGGTTGTCTGAATCCCCTGTGGAGACCACAGAGAAAGACCTACTCTTCCGGCTCAACGCGACCGGAGGCCTCACATCCTTTGAAAACTCGAGAGGTCTGCGGAGATCAATGCTTCCAAAGGAGACGATGCCTGACTCCTCTTGAAAATGGATAGGAGTCCCAGGATCCCTGTGGCACGTGGCAAGGGACCCTGGGTCTCCCGCCTCACGTGGAGACACGTCCCAATTGAAATGCCAAGACTCGAGGACAATCCCGAAGTGTCCCTCGCACCTAGGCCGGAGTCCTGACGTCGCTGAACAAACACGTGTCTGGAAGGGACCTCCCCGTCGTAGCTCGAGAATATACCCCAGGTTCCGGCCGCAACTCGAGAAAAACCATGAGACTTCCCCCTCGCCGCGAGATGAGGCCAGATTCCCCTGCACTGCGTGCAGAGCAATTCCGTGTTCCACATCAAACGTGAAAGGAGCCTTGATTTCCTTGATGCCACTCCAGAGAAAACCCAAAGTCACTGTCTCAAGTCTAGAGGGATCCTGAGTTCACTGGAGCAACACGAAAGGGCTCCGTGGACCCCAAATCAACTCGAGATGAGAGCTTAGTCCCTGGCTTCGACTCAAGAGGAATACCAACTTTCCACAAGCACCTCAAGAGGAGGCTTCTCTCAGCTACAGGTAGGTGAGAGGGACCCTGAGTTTGTGGCCTCAAGTGGAATGGACACCGAGATGCTCTGACTCGAAGTAAGGCCGGATATCCCTGCAGTGAATTGAATGCAAGCTCGTCTTGCATCTCCCAAGACGAAGGGATGTCTGAATCCCCTGTGGAGACCACAGAGAAAGACCTAGTTCCCCGCCTCATCGCGACGGGAGTCCTGACATCCTTTGAAAACTCGAGAGGTCCGCGGAGATCAATGCTTCCAAAGGAGACGATGCCTGACTCCTCTTGAAAATGGTTAGGAGTCCCAGGATTCCTGTGGAACGTGGAAAGGGACCCTGGGTCTCCCGCCTCACGTGGAGACGCATCCCAATTGCCATGCCCAGATTCGAGGAGAATCCCGAGATGTCCCTCGCACCTAGGCAGGAGTCCTGACGTCGCTGAACAAACACGTGTCTGGAAGTGCCCTGCCCGTCGTAACTCGAGAATATACCACAGGTTCCGGCCGCAACTCGAGAAAAACCATGAGACTTTCCCCTCGCCGCGAGATGAGGTCCGATTCATCTGCACTGCGTGCAGAGCAATTCCGTGTTCCACATCAAACGTGAAAGGAGCCTTGATTTCCTTGATGGCACTCCAGAGAAAACCCAAGATCACTGTCTCAAGTCTAGAGGGATCCTGAGGTCACTGGAGCAACACGAAAGGGCTCCGTGGAACCCAAATCAACTCGAGATGAGAGCTTAGTCCCTGGCTTCGACTCAAGAGGAATACCAACTTTCCACAAGCACCTCAAGAGGAGGCTTCTCTCAGCTACAGGTAGTGAGATGGACCCTGAGTTTGTGGCCTCAAGTGGAATGGACACCGAGATGCTCTGACTCGAAGTAAGGCCGGATATCCCTGCAGTGAAGTGAATGCTGGCTCGTCTTGCATCTCCCAATACGAAGGGATGTCTGAATCCCCAGTGGAGACCACAGAGAAAGACCTAGTCCTCCGCCTCAACGCGAACGGAGGCCTCATATCCTTTTAAAACTCGAGAGGTTCGCGGAGATCAATGCTTCAAAAGGAGACGATGCCTGACTCCTCTTGAAAATGGATAGGAGTCCCAGGATCCCTGTGGCTCGTCGAAAGGGAACCTGGGTCTCCCGCCTCACGTGGAGACGCGTCCAAATTGAAATGCCAAGACTCGAGGAGAATCCCGAGGTGTCCCTCGCACCTAGGCCGGAGTCCTGACGTCGCTGAACAAACACGTGTCTGGAAGGGCCCTCCCCGTCGTAACTCGAGAATATACCCCAGGGTCTGGCGGCAACTCGACAAAAACAATGAGACTTCGCCCTTGCCGCGAGATGAGGCCCGATTCCCCTGCACTGCGTGCAGAGCAATTCCGTCTTCCACATCAAACGTGAAAGGAGCCTTGCTTTCCTTGATGGCACTCCAGAGAAAACCCAAGATCACTGTCTCAAGTCTAGAGGGATCCTGAGGTCACTGGAGCAATATGAAAGGGCTCCCCGAACCCCAAATCAACTCGAGATGAGAGCTTAGTCCGTGGCTTTGACTCAAGAGGAATTCCAACTTTCCACAAGCACCTCAAGAGGAGGCTTCTCTCAGCTACAGGTATGTGAGAGGGACACTGAGTATGTGGCCTCAAGTGGAATGGACACTGAGATGCTCTGACTCGAAGTAAGGCCGGATATCCCTGCAGTGAATTGAATGCAGGCTCGTCTTGCATCTCCCAAGACGAAGGGATGTCTGAATCCCCTGTGGAGACCACAGAGAAAGACCTACTCCTCCGGCTCAACGCGACCGGAGGCCTCACATCCTTTGAAAACTCGAGAGGTCTGCGGAGATCAATGCTTCCAAAGGAGACGATGCCTGACTCCTCTTGAAAATGGATAGGAGTCCCAGGATCCCTGTGGCACGTGGCAAGGGACCCTGGGTCTCCCGCCTCACGTGGAGACGCGTCCCAATTGAAATGCGAAGACTCGAGGACAATCCCGAAGTGTCCCTCGCACCTAGGCCGGAGTCCTGACGTCGCTGAACAAACACGTGTCTGGAAGGGCCCTCCCCGTCGTAACTCGAGAATATACCCCAGGTTCCGGCCGCAACTCGAGAAAAACCATGAGACTTCCCCCTCGCCGCGAGATGAGGCCAGATTCCCCTGCACTGCGTGCAGAGCAATTCCGTGTTCCACATCAAACGTGAAAGGAGCCTTGATTTCCTTGATGCCACTCCAGAGAAAACCCAAAGTCACTGTCTCAAGTCTAGAGGGATCCTGAGGTCACTGGAGCAACACGAAAGGGCTCCGTCGACCCCAAATCAACTCGGGATGAGAGCTTAGTCCCTGGCTTCGACTCAAGAGGAATGCCAACTTTCCACAAGCACCTCAAGAGGAGGCTTCTCTCAGCTACAGGTATGTAAGAGGGGCCCTGAATTTGTGGCCTCAAGTGGAATGGACACCGAGATGCTCTGACTTGAAGTAAGGCCGGATATGCCTGCAGTGAATTGAATGCAGGCTCGTCTTGCATCTCCCAAGACGAAGGGATGTCTGAATCCCCTGTGGAGACCACAGAGAAAGACCTAGTCCTCCACATCAACGCGACCGGAGGCCTCACATCCTTTGAAAACTCGAGAGGTCCGCGGAGATCAATGCTTCCAAAGGAGACGATGCCTGACTCCTCTTGAAAATGGATAGGAGTCCCAGGATTCCTGTGGCACGTGGAAAGGGACCCTGGGTCTCCCGCCTCACGTAGAGACGCGTCCCAATTGCCATGCCAAGACTCGAGGAGAATCCCGAGGTGTCCCTCGCACCTAGGCAGGAGTCCTGACGTCGCTGAACAAACACGTGTCTGGAAGGGCCCTCCCCGTCGTAACTCGAGAATATAAATCAGGTTCCGGCCGCAACTCGAGAAAAAATATGAGACTTCCCCCTCGCCGCGAGATGAGGCCCGATGCCCCTGCACTGCGTGCAGAGCAATTCCGTGTTCCACATCAAACGTGAAAGGAGCCTTGATTTCCTTGATTGCACTCCAAAGAAAACCCAAGATGACTGTCTCAAGTCTAGAGGGATCCTGAGGTCACTGGAGCAACACGAAAGGGCTCCGTGGACCCCAAATCAACTCGGGATGAGAGCTTAGTCCCTGGCTTCGTCTGAAGAGGAATACCAACTTTCCACAAGCACATCAAGAGGAGGCTTCTCTAAGCTACAGGTATGTGAGAGGGACATTGAGTTTGTGGCCTCAAGTGGAATGGACACCGAGATGCTCTGACTCGATGTAAGGCCGGATATGCCTGCAGTGAATGGTATGCAGGCTCGTCTTGCATCTCCGAAGACGAAGGGATGTCTGAATCCCCTGTGGAGACCACAGAGAAAGACCTAGTCGTCCGACTCCACGCGACCGGAGGCCTCACATCCTTTGAAAACTCGAGAGGTCCGCGGAGATCAATGCTTCCAAAGGAGACGATGCCTCACTCCTCTTGAAAATGGATAGGAGTCCCAGGATCCCTGTGGCACGTGGAAAGGGACCCTGGGTCTCCCGCCTCACGTGGAGACGCGTCCCAATTGCCATGCCAAGACTCGAGGAGAATCCCGAGGTGTCCCTCGCACCTAGGCAGGAGTCCTGACGTCTCTGAACAAACACGTGTCTGGAAGGGCCCTCCCCGTCGTAACTCGAGAATATACCCCAGGTTCCGGCCGCAACTCGAGAAAAACCATGACACTTCCCCCTCGCCGCGAGATGAGGCCTGATTCCCCTGCACTGCGTGCAGAGCAATTCCGTGTTCCACATCAAATGTGAAAGGAGCCTTGATTTCCTTGATGGCACTCCAGAGAAAACCCAAGATCACTGTCTCAAGTCTAGAGGGATCCTGAGGTCACTGGAGCAACACGAAAGGGCTCCGTGTACCCCAAATCAACTCGAGATGAGAGCTTAGTCCCTAGCTTGGACTCAAGAGGAATACCAACTTTCCACAAGCACCACAAGAGGAGGCTTCTCTCAGCTACAGATATGTGCGAGGGAACCTGAGTTTGTGGCCTCAAGTGGAAAGGACACCGAGATGCTCTGACTCGAAGTAAGGCAGGATATCCCTGCAGTGAATTGAATGCAGGCTCGTCTTGCATCTCCCAAGACGAAGGGATGTCTGAATCCCCTGTGGAGACCACAGAGAAAGACCTAGTCCTCCGCCTCATCGAGACCGGAGGCCTCACATCCTTTGAAAACTCGAGAGGTCCGCGGAGATCAATGCTTCCAAAGGAGACGATGCCTGACTCCTCTTGAAAATGGATAGGAGTCCCAGGATCCCTGTGTCACGTGGAAAGGGACCCTGGGTCTCCCGCCTCACGTGGAGACGCATCCCAATTGCCATGCCAAGACTCGAGGAGAATCCCGAGGTGTCCCTCGCACCTAGGCAGGAGTCCTGACGTCGCTGAACAAACACGTGTCTGCAAGGGCCCTCCCCGTCGTGACTCGAGAATATACCCCCGGTTCCGGCCGCAACTCGAGAAAAACCATGAGACTTCCCCCTCGCCGCGAGATGAGGCCCGATTCCCCTGCACTGCGTGCAGAGCAATTCCGTGTTCCAAATCAAACGTGAAAGGAGCCTTGATTTCCTTGATGGCACTCCAGAGAAAAGCCAAGATCACTGTCTCAAGTCTAGAGGGATCCTGAGGTCACTGGAGCAACACGAAAGGGCTCTGTGGACCCCAAATCAACTCGAGATGAGAGCTTAGTCCCTGGCTTCGACTCAAGAGGAATACCAACTTTCCACAAGCACCTCAAGAGGAGGCTTCTCTCAGCTACAAGTATGTGAGAGGGACCCTGAATTTGTGGCCTCAAGTGGAATGGACACTGAGATGCTCTGACTCGAAGTAAGGCAGGATATCCCTGCAGTGAATTGAATGCAGGCTCGTCTTGCATCTCCCAAGACGAAGGGATGTCTGAATCCCCTGTGGAGACCACAGAGAAAGACCTAGTCCTCCGCCTCATCGAGACCGGAGGCCTCACATCCTTTGAAAACTCGAGAGGTCCGCGGAGATCAATGCTTCCAAAGGAGACGATGCCTGACTCCTCTTGAAAATGGATAGGAGTCCCAGGATCCCTGTGGCACGTGGAAAGGGACCCTGGGTCTCCCGCCTCACGTGGAGACGCATCCCAATTGCCATGCCAAGACTCGAGGAGAATCCCGAGGTGTCCCTCGCACCTAGGCAGGAGTCCTGACGTCGCTGAAAAAACACGTGTCTGGAAGGGCCCTCCCCGTCGTGACTCGAGAATATACCCCCGGTTCCGGCCGCAACTCGAGAAAAACCATGAGACTTCCCCCTCGCCGCGAGATGAGGCCCGATTCCCCTGCACTGCGTGCAGAGCAATTCCGTGTTCCAAATCAAACGTGAAAGGAGCCTTGATTTCCTTGATGGCACTCCAGAGAAAAGCCAAGATCACTGTCTCAAGTCTAGAGGGATCCTGAGGTCACTGGAGCAACACGAAAGGGCTCTGTGGACCCCAAATCAACTCGAGATGAGAGCTTAGTCCCTGGCTTCGACTCAAGAGGAATACCAACTTTCCACAAGCACCTCAAGAGGAGGCTTCTCTCAGCTACAAGTATGTGAGAGGGACCCTGAGTTTGTGGCCTCAAGTGGAATGGACACCGAGATGCTCTGACTCGAAGTAAGGCAGGATATCCCTGCAGTGAATTGAATGCAGGCTCGTCTTGCATCTCCCAAGACGAAGGGATGTCTGAATCCCCTGTGGAGACCACAGAGAAAGACCTAGTCCTCCGCCTCATCGAGACCGGAGGCCTCACATCCTTTGAAAACTCGAGAGGTCCGCGGAGATCAATGCTTCCAAAGGAGACGATGCCTGACTCCTCTTGAAAATGGATAGGAGTCCCAGGATCCCTGTGGCACGTGGGAAGGGACCCTGGGTCTCCCACCTCACGTGGAGACGCGTCCCAATTGCCATGCCAAGACTCGAGGAGAATCCCGAGGTGTCCCTCGCACCTAGGCAGGAGTCCTGACGTCGCTGAACAAACACGTGTCTGGAAGGGCCCTCCCCGTCCTAACTCGAGAATATACCACAGGTTCCGTCCGCAACTCGAGAAAAACCATGAGACTTCCCCCTCGCCGCGAGATGAGGCCCGATTCCCCTGCACTGCATGCAGAGCAATTCCGTGTTCCACATCACACGTGAAAGGAGCCTTGATTTCCTCGATGGAACTCCAGAGAAAACCCAAGATCACTGTCTCAAGTCTAGAGGGATCCTGAGGTCACTGGAGCAACACGAAAGGGCTCCGTGTACCCCAAATCAACTCGAGATGAGAGCTTAGTCCCTGGCTTGGACTCAAGAGGAATACCAACTTTCCACAAGCACCACAAGAGGAGGCTTCTCTCAGCTACAGATATGTGAGAGGGACCCTGAGTTTGTGGCCTCAAGTGGAATGAACACCGAGATGCTCTGACTCGAAGTAAGGCCGGATATGCCTGCAGTGAATTGAATGCAGGCACGTCTTGCATCTCCGAAGACGAAGGGATGTCTGAATCCCCTGTGGAGACCACAGAGAAAGACCTAGTCCTCCGCCTCAACGCGACCGGAGGCCTCACATCCTTTGAAAACTCGAGAGGTCCGCGGAGATCAATGCTTCCAAAGGAGACGATGCCTGCCTCCTCTTGAAAATGGATAGGAGTCCCAGGATTCGTGTGGCACGTGGAAAGGGACCCTGGGTCTCCGCCTCAGGTGGAGACGCGTCCCAATTGCCATGCCAAGACTCGAGGAGAATCCCGAGGTGTCCCTCGCACCTAGGCAGGAGTCCTGACGTCGCTGAACAAACACGTGTCTGGAAGGGCCCTCCCCGTCGTAATTCGAGAATATACCCCAGGTTCTGGCGGCAACTCGAGAAAAACTATGAGACTTCCACCTCGCCGCGAGATGAGGCCCGATTCCCCTGCACTGCGTGCAGAGCAATTCCGTGTTCCACATCAAACGTGAAAGGAGCCTTGATTTCCTTGATGGCACTCCAGAGAAAACCCAAGATAACTGTCTCAAGTCTAGAGGGATCCTGAGGTCACTGGAGCAACACGAAAGGGCTCCGTGGACCCCAAATCAACTCGAGATGAGAGCTTAGTCCCTGGCTTCGACTCAAGAGGAATACCAAATTTCCACAAGCACATCAAGAGGAGGCTTTTCTCAGCTACAAGTATGTGAGAGGGACCCTGAGTTTGTGGCCTCAAGTGGAATGGACACCGAGATGCTCTGACTTGAAGTAAGGCCGGATATCCCTGCAGTGAATTGAATGCAGGCTAGTCTTGCATCCCCCAAGACAAAGGGATGTCTGAATCCCCTGCGGAGACCACAGAGAAAGACCTAGTCCTCCGCCTCAACGCGAACGGAGGCCTCACATCCTTTGAAAACTCGAGAGGTCCGCGGAGATCAATGCTTCCAAAGGAGACGATGCCTGACTCCTCTTGAAAATGGATAGGAGTCCCAGGATCCCTGTGGCACGTGGAAAGGTACCCTGTTTCTCCCGCCTCACGTGGAGACGCGTCCCAATTGCCATGCCAAGACTCGAGGAGAATCCCGAGGTTTCCCTCGCACCTAGGCAGGAGTACTGACGTCGCTGAACAAACACGTGTCTGGAAGGGCTCTCCCCGTCGGAACTCGAGAATATACCCCAGGTTCCGGCCGCAACTCGAGAAAAACCATGAGACTTCCCCGTCGCCGCGAGATGTGGCCCGATTCCCCTGCACAGCGTGCAGAGCAATTCCGTGTTCCACATCAAACGTGAAAGGAGCCTTGATTTCCTTGATGGCACTCCAGAGAAAACCCAAGATCACTGTCTCAATTCTAGAGGGATCCTGAGGTCACTGGAGCAACAGGAAAGGGCTCCGTGGACCCCAAATCAACTCGAGATGAGAGCTTAGTCCCTGGCTTCGACTCAAGAGTCATACCAACTTTCCACAAGCACCTCAAGAGGAGGCTTCTCTCAGCTACAAGTATGTGAGAGGGACCCTGAGTTTGTGGCCTCAAGTGGAATGGACACGGAGATGCTCTGACTCGAAGTAAGGCCGGATATCCCTGCAGTGAATTGAATGCAGGCTCGCCTTGCATCTCCCAAGACGACGGGATGTCTGAATCCCCTGTGGAGACCACAGAGAAAGACCTAGTTCTCCGCCTCATCGCGAACGGAGGCCTCACATCCTTTCAAAACTCAAGAGGTCCGGGAAATCAATGCTTCCAAAGGAGACGATGCCTGACTCCTCTTGAAAATGGATAGGAGTCCCAGGATCTGTGTGGCACGTGGAAAGGGACACTGGGTCTCCCGACTCACATGGAGAGGCGTCCCAATTGCCATGCCAAGACTCGAGGAGAATCCCGAGGTGTCCCTCGCACCTAGGCAGGAGTCCTGACATCGCTGAATAAATACGTGTCTGGAAGGGCCCTCCCCATCGTAACTCGAGAATATACCTCAGGTTCCGGCCGCAACTCGAGAAAAACCATGAGACTTCCCCCTCGCCGTGAGATGAGGCCCAATTCCCCTGCACTGCGTGCAGAGCAATTCCGTGTTCCACATCAAACATGAAAGGAGCCTTGATTTCCTTGATGGCACTCCAGAGAAAAGCCAAGATCACTGTCTCAAGTCTAGAGGGATCCTGAGGTTACTGGAGCAACACGAAAGGGCTCTGTGGACCCCAAATCAACTCGAGGTGAGAGCTTAGTCCCTGGCTTCGACTCAACAGGAACACCAACTTTCCACAAGCACCTCAAGAGGAGTCTTCTCTCAGCTACAAGTATGTGAGAGGGACCCTGAGTTTGTGACCTCAAGTGGAATGGACACCGAGATGCTCTGACTCGAAGTAAGGCAGGATATCCCTGCAGTGAATTGAATGCAGGCTCGTCTTGCATCTCCCAAGACGAAGGGATGTCTGAATCCCCTGTGGAGACCACAGAGAAAGACCTAGTCCTCCGCCTCATCGAGACCGGAGGCCTCACATCCTTTGAAAACTCGAGAGGTCCGCGGAGATCAATGCTTCCAAAGGAGACGATGCCTGACTCCTCTTGAAAATGGATAGGAGTCCCAGGATCCCTGTGGCACGTGGGAAGGGACCCTGGGTCTCCCGCCTCATGTGGAGACGCGTCCCAATTGCCATGCCAAGACTCGAGGAGAATCCCGAGGTGTCCCTCGCACTTAGGCAGGAGTCCTAACGTCGCTGAACAAACACGTGTCTGCAAGGGCCCTCCCCGTCGTCACTCGAGAATATACCCCCGGTTCCGGCCGCAACTCGAGAAAAACCATGAGACTTCCCCGTCGCCGCGAGATGAGGCCCGATTCCCCTGCACTGCATGCAGAGCAATTCCGTGTTCCACATCAAACGTGAAAGGAGCCTTGATTTCCTCGATGGCACTCCAGAGAAAACCCAAGATCACTGTCTCAAGTCTAGAGGGATCCTGAGGTCACTGGAGCAACATGAAAGGGCTCCCTGGACCCCAAATTAACTCGAGATAAGAGCTTAGTCCCTGGCTTGGATTCAAGAGGAATACCAAGTTTCCACAAGCACCTCAAGAGGAGGCTTCTCTCAGCTACATGCATGTGAGTGGGACCCTGAGTTTGTGGCCTCAAGTGGAATGTACACCGAGATGCTCTGACTCGAAGTAAGGCTGGATATTCCTGCAGTGAATTGAATGCAGGCTCGTCTTGCATCTACCAAGACGAAGGGATGTCTGAATCCCCTGTGGAGACAACAGAGAAGACCTAGTTCTCCACCTCTTCACGACTGGTGGCCTCACATCCTTTGAAACCTCGAGAGGTCTGGGGAGATCAAAGCTTCCAAAGGAGACGATGCCTGACTCCTCTTGAAAATGGATAGGAGTCCCAGGATCACTGTGACCCGTGAAAAGGGACCCTGGGTCTCCGGTCTCATGTGGAGACCCGTCCCAATTGCCATGCCAAGACTCGAGGAGAATCCCGAGGTATCCCTCGCACCTAGGCAGGAGTCCTGACGTCGCTGAACAAACACGTGTCTGGAAGGGCCCTCCCCGTCGTAACTCGAGAATATACCCCAGGTTCCGCCGCAACTCGAGAAAAACCATGAGACTTCCCCCTCGCCGCGAGATGAGGCCTGATTCCCCTGCACTGCGTGCAGAGCAATTCCGTGTTCCACATCAAACGTGAAAGGAGCCTTGATTTCCTTGATGGCACTCCAGAGAAAACCCAAGATCACTGTCTCAAGTCTAGAGGGATCCTGTGGTCACTGGAGCAACAAGAAATGGCTCTGTGGACCAGAAATCAACTCGAGATGAGAGCTTAGTCCCTGGCTTCGACTCAAGAGGAATGCCAACTTTCCACAAGCACCTCAAGAGGAGGCTTCTCTCAGCTACAGGTATGTGAGAGGGACCCTGAGTTTGTGGCCTCAAGTGGAGTGGACACCGAGATGCTCTGAGTCGAAGTAAGGCCGGATATCCCTGCAGTGAATTGAATTCAAGCTCGTCTTGCATCTCCCAAGACGAAGGTTTGCCTGAATCCCCTGTGGAGACCACAGAGAAAGACCTAGTCCTCCGCCTCCTCGCGACCGGAGGCCTCATATCCTTTGAAAACTCGAGAGGTCTGCTGAGATCAATACTTCCGAAGGAGATGATGCCTGACTCCTCTTGAAAATGGATAGGAGTCCCAGGATATCTGTAGCACGTCGAAGGGACCCTGGGTCTCCCGCCTCACGTGGAGACGGATTCCAATTGCAATGCAAAGACTCCAGGAGAATCCCGATGTGTCCCTCGCTCCTAGCCAGGAGTCCTGATGTCGCTGAACAAACACGTGTCTGGAAGGGCCCTCCCCGTCGTAACTCGAGAATATACTCCAGGTTCCGGCCGCAACTCGAGAAAAACCATGAGACTTCCCCCTCGCCGTGACATGAGACCCGATTCCCTTGCACTGCATGCAGAGCAATTCCGTGTTCCACATCAAACGTGAAAGGAGCCTTGATTTCCTTGATGGCACTCCAGAGAAAAGCCAAGATCACTGTCTCAAGTCTAGAGGGATCCTGAGGTCACTGTAGCAACGCGAAAGGGCTCTGTGGACCCAAAATCAACTCGAGATGAGAGCTTAGTCCCTGGCTTCGACTCAAGAGGAATGCAAACTTTCCAAAAGCACCTCAAGAGGAGGCTTCTCTCAGCTACAGGTATGTGAGAGGGACCCTGAATTTGTGGCCTCAAGTGGAATGGACACCGAGATGCTCTGACTCGAAGTAAGACCAGATATCCCTGCAGTGAATTGAATGCAGGCTCGTCTTGCATCTCCCAAAACGAAGGGTTTTCTGAATCCCCTGTGGAGACCACAGAGAAAGACCTAGTCCTCCGCCTCCTCGCGAACGGAGGCCTCATATCCTTTGAAAACTCGAGAGGTCTGCTGAGATCAATACTTCCGAAGGATCCGATGCCTGACTCCTCTTGAAAATGGATAGGAGTCCCAGGATATCTGTGGCACATGCAAAGGGACCCTGGGTCTCCCGGCTCACGTGGAGACGCGTCCCAATTGCAATGCAAAGACTCGAGGAGTATCCCGAGGTGTCCCTCGCACCTAGGCAGGGGTCCTCTCGTCGCTGAACAAACACGTGTCTGGAAGGGCCCTCCCCGTCGTAACTCGAGAATATACCCCAGGTTCTGGCCGCAACTCGAGAAAAAGCATGAGACTTCCCCCTCGCCGCGAGATGAGGCCTGATTCCCCTGCACTGCGTGCAGAGCAATTCCGTGTTCCACATCAAACGTGAAAGGAGCCTTGATTTCCTTGATGGCACTGCAGAGAAAACCCAAGATCACTGTCTCAAGTCTAGAGGGATCCTGAGGTCACTGTAGCAACACGAAAGGGCTCCGTGGACCCCAAATCAACTAGAGATGAGAGCTTAGTCCCTGGCTTCGACTCAAGAGGAATACCAACTTTCCACAAGCACCTCAAGAGGAGGCTTCTCTCAGCTACAGGTATGTGAGAGGGACCCTGATTTTGTGGCCTCAAGTGGAATGGACACCGAGATGCTCTGACTCGAAGTAAGGCCGGATATCCCAGCAGTGAATTGAATGCAGGCTCGTCTTGCATCTCCCAAGACGAAGGGATGTCTGAATCTGCTGTGGAGACCAGAGAGAAAGACCTAGTCCTCTGCCTCATCGCGAGCTGAGGCCTCACATCCTTTGAAAACTCGAGAGGTCCGCGGAGATCAATGCTTCCAAAGGAGACGATGCCTGACTCCTCTTGAAAATGGATAGGAGTCCCAGGATCTGTGTGGCACGTGGAAAGGGACACTGGGTCTCCCGACTCACATGGAGAGGCGTCCCAATTGCCATGCCAAGACTCGAGGAGAATCCCGAGGTGTCCCTCGCACCTAGGCAGGAGTCCTGACATCGCTGAATAAATACGTGTCTGGAAGGGCCCTCCCCATCGTAACTCGAGAATATACCTCAGGTTCCGGCCGCAACTCGAGAAAAACCATGAGACTTCCCCCTCGCCGTGAGATGAGGCCCGATTCCCCTGCACTGCGTGCAGAGCAATTCCGTGTTCCACATCAAACGTGAAAGGAGCCTTGATTTCCTTGATGGCACTCCAGAGAAAAGCCAAGATCACTGTCTCAAGTCTAGAGGGATCCTGAGGTCACTGTAGCAACGCGAAAGGGCTCTGTGGACCCCAAATCAACTCGAGATGAGAGCTTAGTCCCTGGCTTCGACTCAAGAGGAATGCAAACTTTACACAAGCACCTCAAGAGGAGGCTTCTCTCAGCTACAGGTATGTGAGAGGGACCCTGAATTTGTGGCCTCAAGTGGAATGGACACCGAGATGCTCTGACTCGAAGTAAGACCAGATATCCCTGCAGTGAATTGAATGCAGGCTCGTCTTGCATCTCCCAAAACGAAGGGTTTTCTGAATCCCCTGTGGAGACCACAGAGAAAGACCTAGTCCTCCGCCTCCTCGCGAACGGAGGCCTCATATCCTTTGAAAACTCGAGAGGTCCGCTGAGATCAATACTTCCGAAGGATCCGATGCCTGACTCCTCTTGAAAATGGATAGGAGTCCCAGGATATCTGTGGCACATGCAAAGGGACCCTGGGTCTCCCGACTCACGTGGAGACGTGTCCCAATTGCAATGCAAAGACTCGAGGAGTATCCCGAGGTGTCCCTCGCACCTAGGCAGGGGTCCTCTCGTCGCTGAACAAACACGTGTCTGGAAGGGCCCTCCCCGTCGTAACTCGAGAATATACCCCAGGTTCTGGCCGCAACTCGAGAAAAAGCATGAGACTTCCCCCTCGCCGCGATATGAGTAGCGATTCCCCTGCACTGCGTGCAGAGCAATTCCGTGTTCCACATCAAACGTGAAAGGAGCCTTGATTTCCTTGGTGGCACTCCAGAGAAAACCCAAGATCACTGTCTCAAGTCTAGAGGGATCCTGAGATCACTGGAGCAACACCAAAGGTCTGGGTGGACCCCAAATCAACTCGAGATTAGAACTTACTCCCTGGCTTAGACTCAAGAGGAATACCAACTTTCCACAAGCACCTCAAGAGGAGGCTTCTCTCAGCTACAGGTATGTGAGAGGGACCCTGAATGTGTGGCCTCAAGTGGAATGTACACCGAGATGATCTGAGTCGAAGTAAGGCCGGATATCCCTTCAGTGAATTGAATGCCGGCTGGTCTTGAATCTCCCAAGTCGAAGGGATGTCTGAATCCCCTGGGGAGACCACAGAGAAAGACCTAGTTCTCCGCCTCATCGCGAACGGAGGCCTCACATCCTTTGAAAACTCAAGAGGTCCGCGGAGATCAATGCTTCCAAAGGAGACGATGCCTGACTCCTCTTGAAAATAGTTAGGAGTCCCAGGATCTGTGTGGTACGTGGAAAGGGACACTGGGTCTCCCGACTCACGTGGAGAGGCGTCCCAATTGCCATGCCAAGACTCGAAGAGAATCCCGAAGTGTCCCTCCCACCTAGGCAGGAGTCCTGACATCGCTGAACAAACACGTGTCTGGAAGGGCCCTCCCTATCGTAACTCGAGAATATACCTCAGGTTCCGGCCGCAACTCGAGAAAAACCATGAGACTTCCCACTCGCCGAGAGATGAGGCCCGATTCCCCTGCACTGCGTGCAGTGCAATTCCGTGTTCCACATCAGACGTGAAAGGAGCCTTGATTTCCTTGATGGCACTCCAGAGAAAACCCAAGATCACTGTCTCAAGTCTAGAGGGATCCTGAGGTCACTGGAGCAACACGAAAGGGCTATGTGGACCCCAAATCAACTCGAGATGAGAGCTTAGTCCCTGTCTTCGACTCAAGAGGAATACCAACTTTCCACAAGCACCTCAAGAGGAGGCTTCTCTCAGCTACAAGTATGTGAGCGGGACCCTGAGTTAGTGGCCTCAAGTGGAATGGACACCGAGATGCTCTGACTCGAAGTAAGGCCGGATATCCCTGCAGTGAATTGAATGCAGGCTCGCCTTGCATCTCCCAAGACGACGGGATGTCTGAATCCCCTGTGGAGACCACAGAGAAAGACCTAGATCTCTGCCTCATCGCGACCAGAGGCCTCACATCCTTTGAAAACTCGAGAGGTCCGCGGAGATCAATGCTTCCAAAGGAGACGATGCCTGACTCCACTTGAAAATGGATAGGAGTCCCAGGATCCATGTGGCTCGTGGAAAGGGACCCTGGGTCTCCCGCCTCACGTGGAGACGCGTCCCAATTGCCATGCCAAGAATCGAGGGGAATCTTGAGGTGTCCCTCGCACCTAGGCAGGAGTCCTGACGTCGCTGAACAAACACGTGTCTGGAAGGGCCCTCCCCATCGTAACTCGAGAATATACCACAGGTTCCGGCCGCAACTCGAGAAAAACTATGAGACTTCCCCCTCGCCGCGAGATGAGGCCCGATTCCCCTGCACTGCGTGCAGAGCAATTCCGTGTTCCACATCAAACGTGAAAGGAGCCTTGATTTCCTTGATGGCACTCCAGAGAAAACCCAAGATCACTGTCTCAAGTCTAGAGGGATCCTGAAGTCACTGGAGCAACATGAAAGGGCTCTGTGGACCCCAAATCAACTCGAGATGAGAGCTTAGTCCCTGGCTTCGACTCAAGAGGAATACCAACTTTCCACAAGCACCTCAAGAGGAGGCTTCTCTCAGCTACAAGTATGTGAGAGGGACCCTGAGTTTGTGGCCTCAAGTGGAATGGACACCGAGATGCTCTGACTCGAAGTAAGGCAGGATATCCCTGCAGTGAATTGAATTCAGGCTCGTCTTGCATCTCCCAAGACGAAGGGATGTCTGAATCCCCTGTGGAGACCACAGAGAAAGACCTAGTCCTCCGCCTCATCGAGACCGGAGGCCTCACATCCTTTGAAAACTCGAGAGGTCCGCGGAGATCAATGCTTCCAAAGGAGACGATGCCAGACTCCTCTTGAAAATGGATAGGCGTCCCAGGATCCCTGTGGCACGTGGAAAGGGACTCTGGGTCTCCCGCCTCACGTGGAGACGCGTCCCAATTGCCATGCCAAGACTCGAGGAGAATCCCGAGGTGTTCCTCGCACCTAGGCAGCAGTCTTGACTTCGCTGAACAAACACGTGTCTGGAAGGGCCCTCCCCGTCGAAACTCGAGACAATACCCCAGGTTCCAGCCGCAACTCGAGAAAAACCATGAGACTTCCCCCTCGCCGCGAGAAGAGTCCCGATTCCCTTGCACTGCGTGCAGAGCAATTCCGTGTTCCACATCAAACGTGAAAGGAGCCTTGATTTCCTTGATGGCACTCCAGAGAAAACCCAAGATCACTGTCTCAAGTCTAGAGGGATCCTGAGGTCACTGGAGCAACACGAAAGGTCTACGTGGACCCCAAATCAACTCGAGATGAGAGCTTAGTCCCTGGCTTCTACTCAAGAGGAATACCAACATTCCACAAGCACCTCAAGAGGAGGCTTCTCTCAGCTACAGGTATGTGAGAGGGACCCTGAGTTTGTGGCCTCAAGTGGAATGGACACCGAGATGCTCTGACTCGAAGTAAGGCCGGATATCCCTGCAGTGAATTGAATGCAGGCTCGTCTTGCATCTCCCAAGACGAAGGGATGTCTGATTCCCCTGTGGAGACCACAGAGAAAGACCTAGTTCTCCGCCTCATCGCGATCGGAGGCCTCACATCCTTTGAAAGCTCGAGAGGTCCGCGGAGATCAATGCTTCCAAAGGAGACGATGCCTGACTCCTCTTGAAAATGGATAGGAGTCACAGGATCCCTGTGGCACGTGGAAAGGGACACTGGGTCTCCCGCCTCACGTGGAGATGCGTCCCAATTGCCATGCCAAGACTCGAGGAGAATCCCGAGGTGTCCCTCGCACCTAGGCAGGAGTCCTGACGTTGCTGAACAAATAAATATCTGGAATTGCCGTCCCCGTCGTAACTCGAGAATATCCACCAGGTTCCGGCCGCAACTCGAGAAAAACCATGAGACTTCCCCCTCGCCACGAGATGAGGCCGGATTCCCCTGCACTGTGTGCAGAGCAATACCGTGTTCCACATCAAACGTGAAAGGAGCCTTGATTTCCTTGATGGCACTCCAGAGAAAACTGATCACTGTCTCAAGTCTAGAGGGATCCTGAGGTCACTGTAGCAACAAGAAAGGGCTCCGTGGACGCCAAATCAACTCGAGATGAGAGCTTAGTCCCTGGCTTCGACTCAAGAGGAATACCAACTTTCCACAAGCACCTCAAGAGGAGGCTTCTCTCAGCTACAGGTATGTCAGAGGGCCCCTGAGTTTGTGGCCTCAAGTGGAATGGACACCGAGATGCTCTGACTCGAAGTAAGGCCGGATATCCCTGCAGTGAATTGAATGCAGGCTCGTCCCGCATCTCCCAAGACGAAGGGTTGTAGGAATCCCATGTGGAGACCACAGAGAAAGACCTAGTCCTCCGCCTCCTCGCGACCGGAGGCCTCTAATCCTTTGAAAACTCGAGAGGTCCGTTGAGATCAATACTTCCGAAGGAGACGATGCCTGACTCCTCTTGAAAATGGATAGGAGTCCCAGGATATCTGTGCCACGTGAAAAGGGACCCTGGGTCTCCCGCCTCACGTGGAGACGAGTCCCAATTGCAATGCCAAGACTCGAGGAGAATCCCGAGTTGTCCCTCGCACCTAGGCAGGAGTCCTGACGTCGCTGAACAAACACGTGTCTGGAAGGGTCCTCCCCGTCGTAACTCGAGAATATACCCCAGGTTCCGGCCGCAACTCGAGAAAAACCATGAGACTTCCCCCTCGCCGCGAGATGAGGCCCGATTCCACTGCACTGCGTGCAGAGCAATACCGTGTTCCACATCAAACGTGAAAGGAGCCTTGATTTCCTTGATGGCACTCCAGAGAAAACCCAAGATCACTGTCTCAAGTCTAGAGGGATCCTGAGGTCACTGGAGCAACACGAAAGGGCTCCGTGGACGCCAAATCAACTCGAGATGAGAGCTTAGTCCCTGGCTTCGACTCAAGAGAATACCAACTTTCCACAAGCACCTCAAGAGGAGGCTTCTCTCAGCTACAGGTATGTCAGAGGGCCCCTGAGTTTGTGGCCTCAAGTGGAATGGACACCGAGATGCTCTGACTCAAAGTAAGGCCGGATATCCCTGCAGTGAATTGAATGCAGGCTCGTCCCGCATCTCCCAAGACGAAGGGTTGTAGGAATCCCCTGTGTAGACCACAGAGAAAGACCTAGTCCTCCGCCTCCTCGCGACCGGAGGCCTCATATCCTTTGAAAACTCGAGAGGTCCGTTGAGATCAATACTTCCGAAGGAGACGATGCCTGACTCCTCTTGAAAATGGATAGGAGTCCCAGGATATCTGTGCCACGTGGAAAGGGACCCTGGGTCTCCCGCCTCACGTGGAGACGCGTCCCAATTGCAATGCCAAGACTCGAGGAGAATCCCGAGTTGTCCCTCGCACCGAGGCAGAAGTCCTGACGTCGCTGAACAAACACGTGTCTGGAAGGGTCCTCCCCGTCATAACTCGAGAATATACACCAGGTTCCGGCCGCAACTCGAGAAAAACCATGAGACTTCCCCCTCGCCGCGAGATGAGGCCCGATTCCACTGCACTGCGTGCAGAGCAATACCATGTTCCACATCAAACGTGAAAGGAGCCTTGATTTCCTTGATGGCACTCCAGAGAAAACCCAAGATCACTGTCTCAAGTCTAGAGGGATCCTGAGGTCAATGGAGCAACACGAAAGGGCTCCGTGGACCCCAAATCAACTCAAGATGAGAGCTTAGTCCCTGGCTTCGACTCAAGAGGAATACCAACTTTTCACAAGCACCTCAAGAGGAGGCTTCTCTCAGCTACAGGTAAGTGAGAGGGACCCTGAGTTTGTGGCCTCAAGTGGAATGGACACTGAGATGCTCTGACTCGAAGTAGGCCGGATATCCCTGCAGTGAATTGAATGCAGCCTCGTCTTGCATCTCCCAAGACGAAGGGATGTCGGATCCGGTGTGGAGACCACAGAATAAGACCTAGTCCTCCGCCTCATCGCGACCGGAGGCCTCACATCCTTTGAAAACTCGAGAGGTCCGCGGAGATCAATGCTTCCAAAGGAGACGATGCCTGACTCTTCTTGAAAATGGATTGGAGTCCCAGGATCCCTGTGGCACGTGGAAAAGGACCCTGGGTCTCCCGCCTCATGTGGAGACGCGTCCCCATTGCCATGCCAAGACTCGAGGAGAATCCCGAGGTGTCCCTCGCACCTAGGCAGGAATAATGACGTCGCTGAACAAACACGTGTCTGGAAGGGCCCTCCCCGTCGTAACTCGCGAATATACCCCAGGTTCCGGCCGCAACTCGAGAAAAACCGTGAGACTTCCCCCTCGCCAGAAGATGAGTCCCGATTCCGCTACACTGCATGCAGAGCAATTCCGTATCCCAGATCAAACGTGAAAAGAGCCTTGATTTCCTTGATGGCACTCCAGAGAAAACCCAAGATCACAGACTCAAGTCTAGAGGGATCCTGAGGTCACTGTAGCAACACGAAAGGGCTCTGCAGACCCAAATCAACTCGAGATGAGAGGTTAGTCCCTGGCTTCGACTCAAGAGGAATACCAACTTTCCACAAGCACCTCAGGGGAGGCTTCTCTCAGCTACAGGTATGTGAGAGGGACCCTGAGTTTGTGGCCTCAAGTGGAATGAACACCGAGATGCTCTGACTCAAAGTAAGGACGGATATCCCTGCAGTGAATTGAATGCAGGCTCGTCTTGCATCTCCAAGACGAAGGGATGTCTGCATCCCCTGTGGAGACCAGAGAGAAAGACCTAGTTCTCCGCCTCATCGCTGACGGAGGCCTCACATACTTTGAAAACTCGAGAGGTCCGCGAGATCAATGCTTCCAAAGGAGAAGATGCCTGACTCCTCTTGAAAATGGATAGGAGTCCCAGGATCCCTGTGGCACGTGGAAAGGGACCCTGGGTCTCCCGCCTCACGTGGAGACGCGTCCCAATTGCCATGCCAAGACTCGAGGAGAATCCCGAGGTGTCCCTCGCACCTAGGAAGGAGTCCTGACGTCGCTGAACAAACACGTGTCTGGAAGGGCCCTCCCCGTCGTAACTCGAGAATATACCCCAGGTTCCGGCCGCAACTCGAGAAAAACCATGAGACTTCAACCTCGCCCCAAGAGGAGGCACGATTTCCCTGCACTGTATGCAGAGCAATTCCGTGTTCCACATCAAACGTGAAAGGAGCCTTGATTTCCTTGATGGCACTCCAGAGAAAACCCAAGATCACTGTCTCAAGTCTAGAGGGATCCTGAGGTCACTGGAGCAATACGAAAATGCTCCGTGGACCCTAAATCAACTCGAGATGAGAGCTTAGTCCCCGGCTTCGACTCAAGAGGAATACCAGCTTTCCACAAGTACCTCAAGAGAAGGCTTCTCTCAGCTACAGGTATGTGAGATTGACCCTGAGTTTGTGGCCTCAAGTGGAATGGACACCGAGATGCTCTGACTCGAAGTAAGGCCGGATATCCTTGCAGTGAATTGAATGCAGGCTCGTCTTGCATCTCCCAAGACGAAGGGATGTCTGATTCCCCTGTGGAGACCACAGAGAAAGACCTAATTCTCTGCCTCATCGCGACCGGAGGCCTCACATCCTTTGAAAACTCGAGAGGTCCGCGGAGATCAATGCTTTCAAAGGAGACGATGCCTGACTCCTCTTGAAAATGGATGGGAGTCCCAGGATCCCTGTGGCACGTGGAAAGGGACCCTGGGTCTCCCGCCTCACGTGGAGACGCGTCCCAATTGCCATGCCAAGACTCGAGGAGAATCCCGAGGTGTCCCTCGCACCTAGGCAGGAGTCCTGACGTCGCTGAGCAAGCACGTGTCTGGAAGGGCCCTCCCCGTCGTTACTCGAGAATATACCCCAGGTTCCGGGCGCAACTCGAGAAAAACCATGAGACTTCCCCCTCGCAGCGAGATGAGGCCCGATTCCCCTGCACTGCGTGCAGAGCAATTCCGTGTTCCACATCAAACGAGAAAGGAGCCTTGATTTCCTTGATGGCACTCCAGAGAAAACCCAAGATCACTGTCTCAAGTCTAGAGGGATCCTGAGGTCACTGGAGCAACAAAGAAGGGCTCCGTGGACCCCAAATCAACTCGAGATGAGAGCTTAGTCCCTGGCTTCGACTCAAGAGGAATACCAACTTTCCACAAGCACCTCAAGAGGAGGCTTCTCTCAGCTACAGGTATGTGAGAGGGACCCTGAGTAAGTGGCCTCAAGTGGAATGGACACCGAGATGTTCTGACTCGACATAAGGCCAGATATCCCTGCAGTGAATTGAATGCAGGCTCGTCTTGCATCTCCCAAGACGAAGGGATGTCTGAATGCCCTGTGGAGACCACAGAGAAAGACCTAGTCCTACACCTCAACGCGAACGGAGGCCTCACATCCTTTGAAAACTCGCGAGGTCAACGGAGATCAATGCTTCCAAAGGAGATGATGCCTGACTCCTCTTGAAAATGGATAGGAGTCCCAGGATCCCTGTGGCACGTGGAAAGGGGCCCTTGGTCTCCCGCCTCACATGGACACGCGTCCCAATTGCCATGCCAAGACTCGAGGAGAATCCCGAGGTTTCCCTCGCACCTAGGCAGGAGTCCTGACGTCGCTGAACAAACACGTGTCTGGAAGGGGCCTCCCCGTCGTAACTCGAGAATATAGCCCAGGTTCCGGCCGCAACTCGAGAAAAACCATGAGACTTCCCCCTCGCCGCGAGATGAGGCCCGATTCCCCTGCACTGCATGCAGAGCAATTCCGTGTTCCACATCAAACGTGAAAGGAGCCTTGATTTCCTTGATGGCACTCCAGAGAAAACCCAAGATCACTGTCTCAAGTCTAGAGGGATCCTGAGGTCAGTGGAGCAATACGAAAGGGCTCCGTGGACCCCAAATCAACTCGAGATGAGAGCTTAGTCCCTGGCTTCGCCTCAAGAGGAATACCAACTTTCCACAAGCACCTCAAGAGGAGGCTTCTCTCAGCTACAGGTATGTGAGAGGGACCCTGAGTTTGTGGCCTCAAGTGGAATGGACACCGAGATGCTCTGACTCGAAGTAAGACCAGATATCCCTGCAGTGAATTGAATGCAGGCTCGTCTTGCGTCTCCCAAGACGAAGGGATGTCTGAATCCCCTGTGGAGACCACAGAGAAAGACCTAGTCCTCCGCCTCATCGCGACCGGAGACCTCACATCCTTTGAAAACTCGAGAGGTTGGGGAGAACAATGCTTCCAAAGGAGACGATTCCTGACTCCTCTTGAAAATGGATAGGAGTCCCAGGATCTCTGTGGCACGTGGGAAGGGACCCTGGGTCTCCCGCCTCACGTGGAGACGCGTCCCAATTGCCATGCCAAGACTCGAGGAGAATCCCGAGGTGTCCCTCGCAACTAGGCAGGAGTTCTGACGTCGTTGAACAAACACGTTTCTGGAAGGGCCCTCCCCGTCGTAACTCGAGAATATACCACAGGTTCCGGCCACAACTAGAGAAAAACCATGAGACTTCCCCCTCGCCGAGAGATGAGGCCGGAATCCCCTGCACTGCGTGCAGAGCAATTCCGTGTTCCACATCAAACGTGAAAGGAGCCTTGATTTCCTTGATGGCACTCCAGAGAAAACCCAAGATCACTGGCTCAAGTCTAGAGGGATCCTGTGGTCACTGGAGCAACACGAAAGGGCTCCGTGGACCCCAAATCAACTCGAGATGAGAGCTTAGTCCCTGGCTTCGACTCAAGAGGAATATCAACTTTCCACAAGCACCTCAAGTGGAGGCTTCTCTCAGCTACAGGTATGTGAGAGGGACCCTGAGTTTGTGGCCTCAAGTGAAATGGACACCGAGATGCTCTGACTCGAAGTAAGGCCGGATATCCCTGCAGTGAATTGAATGCAGGCTCGTCTTGCATCTCCCAAGACGAAGGGTTGTCTGAATCCCCTGTGGAGACCACAGAGAAAGACCTAGTCCTCCGCCTCAACGCGAACGGAGGCCTCACATCCTTTGAAAACTCGAGAGATCCACGGAGATCAATGCTTCCAAAGGAGACGACGCCTGACTCATCTTGAAAATGGATAGGAGTCCCAGGATCCCTGTGGCACGTGGAAAGGGGCCCTTGGTCTCCCGACTCACGTGGAGACGCGTCCCAATTGCCATGCCAAGACTCGAGGAGAATCCCGAGGTGTCCCTCGCACCTAGGCAGGAGTCCTGACGTCGCTGAACAAACACGTGTCTGGAAGGGCCCTCCCCGTCGTAACTCGAGAATATACCCCAGGTTCCGGCCGCAACTCGAGCAAAACCATGAGACTTCCCCCTCACCGCGAGATGAGGCCCGATTCCCCTGCACTGCGTGCAGAGCAATTCCGTGTTCCACATCAAACGTGAAAGGAGCCTTGATTTCCTTGATGGCACTCCAGAGAAAACCCAAGATCACTGTCTCAAGTCTAGAGGGATCCTGAGGTCACTGGAGCAACACGAAAGGGCTCCGTGGAACCCAAATCAACTCGAGATCAGAGCTTAGTCCCTGGCTTCGACTCAAGAGGAATACCAACTTTCCACAAGCACCTCAAGAGGAGGCTTCTCTCAGCTACAGGTAGGTGAGAGGGACCCTGAGTTTGTGGCCTCAAGTGGAATGGACACAGAGATGCTCTGACTCGAAGTAAGGCCGGATATCCCTGCAGTGAATTGGATGCAGGCTCCTCTTGCATCTCCCAAGACGAAGGGATGTCTGAATCCCCAGTGGAGACCACAGAGAAAGACCTAGTTCTCCGCCTCATCGAGACCGGAGGCCTCACATCCTTTGAAAACTCAAAAGGTCCGCAGAGGTCAATGCTTCCAAAGGAGACGATGCCTGACTCCTCTTGAAAATGGATAGGAGTCCCAGGATCCCTGTGGCACGTAGAAAGGGACCCTGGGTCTCCCGCCTCACGTGGAGATGCGTCCCAATTGCCATGCCAAGACTCGAGGAGAATCCCGAGGTGTCCCTCGCACCTAGGCAGGAGTCCTGACGTCGCTGAACAAACACGTGTCTGGAAGGGCCCTCCCCGTCGTAATTCGAGAATATACCCCAGGTTCCGCCCGCAACTCGAGAAAAACCATGAGACTTCCCCCTCGCCGCGAGATGAGGACCGATTCCCCTGCACTGTGTGCAGAGCAATTCTGTGTTCCACATCAAACGTGAAAGGAGCCTTGATTTCCTTGATGGCACTCCAGAGAAAACCCAAGATCACTGTCTCAAGTCTAGAGGGATCCTGAGGTCACTGGAGCAACACGAAAGGGCTCCGTGGAACCCAAATCAACTCGAGATGAGAGCTCAGTCCCTGGCTGTGACTCAAGAGGAATACCAACTTTCCACAAGCACCTCAAGAGGAGGCTTGTTTCAGCTATAGGAATGTGAGAGGGACCCTGAGTTTTTGGCCTCAAGTGGAATGGACACCGAGAAGCTCTGACTCGAAGTAAGGCCGGATATCCCTGCAGTGAATTGAATGCAGGCTCATCTTGCATCTCCAAAGACGAAGGGATGTCTGAATGGCCAGTGGAGACCACAGAGAAAGACCTAGTTCTCTACCTCATCGCGACCGGAGGACTCACATCCTTTGAAAACTCGAGAGGTCCGCGGAGATCAATGCTTCCAAAGGAGACGATTCTTGAGTCCTCTTGGAAATGGATAGGATTCCCCGGATCCCTGTGGCAAGTGCAAAGGGACCCTGGGTCTCCCGCCTCATGTGGAGACGCGACCCAAATGCCATTCCAAGACTCGAGGAGAATCCCGAGTTGTCCCTCGCACCTAGGCAGGAGTCCTGACGTCGCTGAACAAACACGTGTCTGGAAGGGCCCTCCCCGTCGTAACTCGCGAATATACCCCAGGTTCCGGCCGCAACTCGAGAAAAACCATGAGACTTCCCCCTCGACACGAGATGAGGCCCGATTCCCCTGCACTGCATGCAGAGCAATTCCGTGTTCCACATCAAACGAGAAAGGAGCCTTGATTTCCTTGATGCCACTCCAGAGAAAACCCAAGATCACTGTCTCAAGTCTAGAGGGATCCTGAGGTCACTGGAGCAACAAAGAAGGGCTCCGTGGACCCCAAATCAACTCGAGATGAGAGCTTAGTCCCTGGCTTCGACTCAAGAGGAATACCAACTTTCCACAAGCACCTCAAGAGGAGGCTTCTCTCAGCTACAGGTATGTGAGAGGGACCCTGAGTAAGTGGCCTCAAGTGGAATGGACACCGAGATGTTCTGACTCGACATAAGGCCAGATATCCCTGCAGTGAATTGAATGCCGGCTCGTCTTGCATCTCGCAAGACGAAGGGATGTCTAAATCCCCTGTGGAGACCACAGAGAAAGACCTAGTTCTCCGACTCATCGCGACCGGAGGCCTCACATCCTTTGAAAACTCGAGAGGTCCGCGGAGATCAATGCTTCCAAAGGAGACATTGCCTGACTCCTCTTGAAAATGGATAGGAGTCCCAGGATCCCTGTGGCACGTGGAAAGGGAACATGGGTCTCCCGCCTCACGTGGAGACGCGTCCCAATTGCCATGCCAAGACTCGAGGAGAATCCCGAGGTGTCCCTCGAACCTAGGCAGGAGTCCTGACGTCTCTGAACGAACACGTGTCTGGAAGGGCCCTCCCCGTCGTAACTCAAGAATATACCCCAGGTTCCGGCCGCAACTCGAGAAAAACCGTGAGACTTCCCCCTCGCCAGCAGATGAGTCCCGATTCCGCTACACTGCATGCAGAGCAATTCCGTATCCCAGATCAAACGTGAAAAGAGCCTTGATTTCCTTGATGGCACTCCAGAGAAAACCCAAGATCACAGACTCAAGTCTAGAGGGATCCTGAGGTCACTGTAGCAACACGAAAGGGCTCTGCAGACCCAAATCAACTCGAGATGTGAGGTTAGTCCCTGGCTTCGACTCAAGAGGAATACCAACTTTCCACAAGCACCTCAGGGGAGGCTTCTCTCAGCTACAGGTATGTGAGAGGGACCCTGAGTTTGTGGCCTCAAGTGGAATGAACACCGAGATGCTCTGACTCAAAGTAAGGACGGATATCCCTGCAGTGAATTGAATGCAGGCTCGTCTTGCATCTCCAAGACGAAGGGATGTCTGCATCCCCTGTGGAGACCAGAGAGAAAGACCTAGTTCTCCACCTCATCGCTGACGGAGGCCTCACATCCTTTGAAAACTCGAGAGGTCCGCGGAGATCAATGCTTCCAAAGGAGACGATGCCTGACTCCTCTTGCAAATGGATAGGAGTCCCAGGATCCCTGTGGCACGTGGAAAGGGACCCTGGGTCTCCCGCCTCACGTGGAGACGCGTGCCAATTGCCATGTCAAGACTCGAGGAGAATCCCGAGGTGTCCCTCGCACCTAGGCAGGAGTCCTGACGTCGCTGAGCAAACACGTGTCTGGAAGGGCCCTCCCCATCGTAACTCGAGAATATATCCCAGGTTCCGGCCGCAACTCGAGAAAAACCATGAGACTTCCCCCTCGCCGCGAGATGAGGCCCGATTCCCCTGCACTGTGTGCAGAGCAATTCCGTGTTCCACATCAAACGTGAAAGGAGCCTTGATTTCCTTGATGGCACTCCAGAGAAAACCCAAGATCACTGGCTCAAGTCTAGAGGGATCCTGAGGTCACTGGAGCAACACGAAAGGGCTCCGTGGACCCCAAATCAACTCGAGATGAGAGCTTAGTCCCTGGCTTCGACTCAAGAGGAATACCAACTTTCCACAAGCACCTCAAGAGGAGGCTTCTCTCAGCTACAGGTATGTGAGAGGGACCCTGAGTTTGTGGCCTCAAGTGGAATGGGCACCGAGATGCTCTGACTCGAAGTAAGGCCGGATATCCCTGCAGTGAATTAAATGCACGCTCGTCTTGCATCTCCCAAGACGAAGGGATGTCTGAATCCCCTGTGGAGACCACAGAGAAAGACCGAGTTCTCCGCCTCATTGCGACCTGAGGCCTCACTTCCTTTGAAAACTCGAGAGGTCCGCGGAGATCAATGCTTCCAAAGGAGACGATGCCTGACTCCTCTTGAAAATGGATAGGAGTCCCAGCATCCCTGTGGCACGTGGAAAGGGACCCTGGGTCTCCCGCCTCACGTGGAGACGCGTCCCAATTGCCATGCCAAGACTTGTGGAGAATCGCGAAGTGTCCCTCGCACCTAGGCAGGAGTCCTGACGTCGCTGAACAAACACGTGTCTGGAAGGGCCCTCCCCGTCGTAACTCGAGAATATACCCCAGGTTCCGGCCGCAACTCGAGAAAAACCATGAGACTTCCCCTTCGGTGCGATATGAGGCCCGATTCCCCTGCACTGCGTGCAGAGCAATTCCGTGTTCCACATCAAACGTGAAAGGAGCCTTGATTTCCTTGATGGCACTCCAGAGAAAATCCAAGATCACTCTCTCAAGTCTAGAGGGATCCTGAGGTCACTGTAGCAACACGAAAGGGCTCCGTGGACCCCAAATCAACTCGAGATGAGAGCTTAGTCCCTGGCTTCGACTCAAGAGGAACACCAACTTTCCACAAGCACCTCAAGAGGAGGCTTCTCTCATCTACAGGTATGTGACAGGGACCCTGAGTTTGTGGCCTCAAGTGGAATGGACACCGAGATGCTCTGACTTGAAGTAAGGCCGGATATCCCTGCAGTGAATTGAATGCAGGCTCGTCTTGCATCTCCCAAGATGAAGGGATGTCTGAATCCCCTGTGGAGACCACAGAGAAAGACCTATTCCTCCGCCTCAACGCGACCGGAGGCCTCACATCCTTTGAAAACTCGAAAGGTCTGCTGAGATCAATGCTTCCAAAGGAGAAGATGCCTGACTCCTCTTGAAAATGGATAGGAGTCCCAGGATCCCTGTGGCACGTGGAAAGGGACACAAGTTCCCCCGCCTCACGTGGAGACGCGTCCCAATTGCCATGCCAAGACTCGTGGAGAATCCCGAGGTGTCTCTCGCACCTAGGCAGGAGTCCTGACGTCGCTGAACAAACACGTGTCTGGAAGGGCCCTCCCCGTCGTAACTCGAGAATATTCCCCAGGTTCCGGCCGCAACTTGAGAAAAACCATGAGACTTCCCCTCACCGCGAGATGAGGCCCGATTCCCCTGCACTGCGTGCAGAGCATTTCCGTGTTCCACATCAAACGTGAGAAGAGCCTTGAATTCCTTGATGGCACTCCAGAGAAAACCCAAGATAACTGTCAAGTCTAGAGGGATCCTGAGGTCACTGTAGCAACACGAAAAGGCTCCGTGGACCCCAAATCAACTCGAGATGAGAGCTTAGTCCCTGGCTTCGACTCAAGAGGAATACCAACTTTCCACAAGCACCTCAAGAGGAGGCTTCTCTCAGCTACAGGTATGAGAGAGGGACCCTGAATTTGTGGCCTCAAGTGGAATGGACTCCGAGATGCTCTGACTCGAAGTAAGGCCGGATATCCCAGCAGTGAATTGAATGCAGGCTCGTCTTGCATCTCCAAGACGAAGGGATGTCTGAATCCCCTGTTGAGACCAGAGAGAAAGACCTAGTTCTCCGCCTCATCGCGACCGGAGGCCTCACATCCTTTGAAAACTCGAGAGGTCCGCGGAGATCAATGCTTCCAAAGGAGACGATGCCTGACTCCTCTTGCAAATGGATCGGAGTCCCAGGATCCCTGTGGCACGTGGAAAGGGACTCTTGGTCTCCCGCCTCACGTGGAGACGCGTCCCAATTGCCATGCCAAGACTCGAGGAGAATCCCGAGGTGTCCCTCGCACGTAGACAGGAGTCCTGACGTCGCTGAACAAATACGTGTCTGGAAGGGCCCTCCCGGTCGTAACTCGAGAATATACCCCATGTTCCGGCCGCAACACGAGAAAAACCAGGAGACTTCCCCCTTGCCGCGAGATGAAGCCCGATTCCCCTGCACTGCGTGCAGAGCAATTCCGTGTTCCACATCAAACGTGAAAGGAGCCTTGATTTCCTTGATGGCACTCCAGAGAAAACCCAAGATTACTCTCTCAAGTCTAGAGGGATCCTGAGGTCACTATAGCAACACGAAACGGCTCCTGGACCCCAAATCAACTCGAGATGAGAGCTTATTCCCTGGCTTCGACTCAAGAGTCATACCAACTTTCCACAAGCACCTCAAGAGGAGGCTTCTCTCAGCTACAGGTATGTGAGAGGGACCCTGAATTTGTGGCCTCAAGTGGAATGGACACTGAGATGCTGTCTCGAAGTAAGGCCGGATATCCCTGCAGTGAATTGAATGCAGGATCGTCTTGCATCTCCAAGACGAAGGGATGTCTGAATCCACTGTTGAGACCAGAGAGAAAGACCTAGTTCTCCGCCTCATCGCGACTGGGGGCCTCACATCCTTTGAAAACTCGAGAGGTCCGCGGAGACCAATGCTTCCAAAGGAGACGATGCCTGACTCCTCTTGAAAATGGATAGGAGTCCCAGGATCCCTGTGGCACGTGGAAAGGGAACCTGGGTCTCCCGCCTCATGTGGAGACGCGTCCCAATTGCCATGCCAAGACTCGAGGAGAATCCCGAGGTGTCCCTCGCACCTAGGCAGGAGTCCTGACGTCGCTGAACAAACACGTGTCTGGAAGGGCCCTCCCCATCGTAACTCGAGAATATACCCCAGGTTCCGGCCGCAACTCGAATAAAACCATGAGACTTCCCCCTCGCCGCGAGATGAGGCCTGATTCCCCTGCACTGCATGCAGAGCAATTCCGTGTTCCACATCAAAAGTGAAAGGAACCTTCATTTCCTTGATGGCACTCCAGAGAAAACCCAGAGTCACTGTCTGAAGTCTAGAGGGATCCTGAGGTCACTGGAGCAACACGAAAGGGCTCCGTGGACCCCAAATCAACTCGAGATGAGAGCTTAGTCCCTGTCTTCGACTCAAGAGGAATACCAAGTTTCCACAAGCACCTCAAGAAGAGGCTTCTCTCAGCTACATGGATGTGAGAGGTACCCTGAGTTTGTGGCCTCAAGTGGAATGGACACGGAGATGGTCTGACTCGAAGTAAGGCCGGATATCCCTGCAGTGAATTGAATGCAGGCTCGTCTTGCATCTCCCAAGACGAAGGGATGTCTGAATGCCCTGTGGAGACCACAGAGAAAGACCTAGTTCTCCGCCTCATCGCGACCGGAGGCCTCACATCCTTTGAAAACTCGAGAGGTCCGCGGAGATCAATGCTTCCAAAGGAGACGATGCCTGACTCCTCTTGAAAATGGATAGGAGTCCCAGGATCCCTGTGGCACGTGGAAAAGGACCCTGGGTCTCCCGCTTCACGTGGAGACGCGTCCCAATTGCCATGACATGATTCGAGGAGAATCCCGAGGTGTCCCTCACAGCTAGGCACGAGTCCTGACGTCGCTGAACAAACACGTGTCTAGAAGGGCCCTCCCCATCGTAACTCGAGAATATACCCCAGGTTCCGGCCGCAACTCGAGAAAAACCATGAGATTTCCCCCTCGCCGCCAGATGAGGCCCGATTCCCCTGCACTGCGGGCAGTACAATTCCGTGTTCCACATCAAACGTGAAAGGAGCCTTGATTTGCTTGATGGCACTCCAGAGAAAACCCAAGATCACTGTCTCAAGTCTAGAGGGATCCTGAGGTCACTGGAGCAACACGAAATTTCCCCTTAGACCCCAAATCAACTCGAGATGAGAGCTTAGTCCCTGGCTTCGACTCAAGTGGAATACCAACTTTCCACAAGCACCTTAAAAGGAGGCTTCTCTAAGCTACAGGTATGTGAGAGGGACCCTGAGTTTGTGGCCTCAAGTGGAATGGACACCGAGATGCTCTGACTCGAAGTAAGGTGGGATATCCCTGTAGTGAATAGAATGCAGGCTCGTCTTGCATCTCCCAAGACGAAGGGATGTCTGAATCCCCTGTGGAGACGACAGAGAAAGACCTAGTCCTCCGCCTTATCGCGACCGGAGACATCACATCCTATGAAAAATCGAGAGGTCTGCGGAGATCAATGCTTCCAAAGGAGACGATGCCTGACTCCTCTTGAAAATGGATCGGAGTCCCAGGATCTCTGTGGCACGTGGGAAGGGACCCTGGGTCTCCCGCCTCACGTGGAGACGCGTCCCAATTGCCATGTCAAGACTCGAGGAGAATCCCGAGGGGTCCCTCGCACCTAGGCAGGAGTCCTGACGTCGCTGAACAAACACGTGTCTGGAAGGGCCCTCCCCGTCGTAACACGAGAATACATCCCAGGTTCCGGCCGCAACTCGAGAAAAACCATGAGACTTCCCCCTCGCCGAGAGATGAGTCCCGATTCCCCTGCACTGCGTGCAGAGCAATTCCGTGTTTCACATCAAACGTGAAAGGAGCCTTTATTTCCTTGATGGCACTCCAGAGAAAACCCAAGATGACTGTCTCAAGTCTAGAGGGATCCTGAGGTCACTGGAGCAACACGAAATGGTTCCGTGGACCCCAAGTCAACTCGAAATGAGAGCTTAGTCCCTGGCTTCGACTCAAGGGGAATACCAACTTTCCACAAGCACCTCAAGAGGAGGCTTCTCTCAGCTACAGGTATGTGAGAGGGACCCTGAGTTTGTGGCCTCAAGTGGAATGGACACCGAGATGCTCTGACTCGAAGTAAGGCCGGATATCCCTGCAGTGAATTGAATGCAGGCTCGTCTTGCATCTCCCAAGACGAAGGGATGTCTGAATCCCCTGTGGAGACCACAGAGAAAGACCTAGTCCTCCGCCTCAACGCGAACGGAGGCCTCACATCCTTTGAAAACTCGAGAGGTCCGAGGAAATCAATGCTTCCAAAGGAGACGATGCCTGACTCTTCTTGAAAGTGGATAGGAGTCCCAGGATCCCTGTGGCACGTGGAAAGGGACCCTGGGTCTCCCGCCTCACGTGGAGACGCGTCCCAATTGCCATGCCAAGACTCGAGGAGAATCCCGAGGTGTCCCTCGCACCTAGGCAGAAGTCCTGACGTCGCTGAACAAACACGTGTCTGGAAGGGCCCTCCCCGTCGTAACACGAGAATATACCCCAGGTTCCGGCCGCAACTCGAGAGAAACCATGAGACTTCCCATTCGCCGCGAGATAAGGCCCGATTCACCTGCACTGCGTGCAGAGCAATTCCGTGTTCCACATCAAACGTGAAAGGAGCCTTGATTTCCTTGATGGCACTCCAGATAAAACCCAAGATCACTGTCTCAAGTCTAGAGGGATCATGAGGTCACTGGAGCAAAAGGAAAGGGCTTCGTGGACCCCAAATCAACTTGAGATGAGAGCTTCGTCCCAGGCTTCGACTCAAGAGGAATACGAACTTTCCACAAGCCTCTCAAGAGGAGGCTTCTCTCAGCTACAAGTATGTGAGAGGGACCCTGAGTTTGTGGCCTCAAGTGGAATGGACACCGAGATGCTTTGACTCGAAGTAAGGCAGGATATCCCTGCAGTGAATTGAATGCAGGCTCGTCTTGCATCTCCCAAGAGGAAGGGATATCTGCATCCCCTGTGGAGACCACAGAGAAAGACCTAATTCTCCGCCTCATCGCGACCGGAGGCCTCACACCCTTCGAAAACTCGAGAGGTCCACGGAGATCAATGCTTCCAAAGGAGTCGATGCCTGACTCCTCTTGAAAGTGGATAGGAGTCCCAGGATCCCTGTGGCACGTGGAAAGGGACCCTGGGTCTCCCGCCTCACGTGGAGACGCGTCCCAATTGCCATGCCAAGACTCGAGGAGAATCCCGAGGTGTCCCTCGCACCTAGGCAGAAGTCCTGACGTCGCTGAACAAACACGTGTCTGGAAGGGCCCTCCCCGTGGTAACATGAGAATATACCCCAGGTTCCGGCCGCAACTCGAGAAAAACCATGAGACTTCCCATTCGCCGCGAGATAAGGCCCGATTCACCTGCACTGCGTGCAGAGCAATTCCGTGTTCCACATCAAACGTGAAAGGAGCCTTGATTTCCTTGATGGCACTCCAGATAAAACCCAAGATCACTGTCTCAAGTCTAGAGGGATCCTGAGGTCACTGGAGCAAAAGGAAAGGGCTCCGTGGACCCCAAATCAACTCGAGATGAGAGCTTAGTCCCTGGCTTCGACTCAAGAGGAATACCAACTTTCCACAAGCACCTCAAGAGGAGGCTTCTCTCAACTACAGATATGTGAGAGGACCCTGAGTTTGTGGCCTCAAGTGGAATGGACACCGAGATGCTCTGACTCGAAGTAAGGCCGGATATCCCTGCAGTGAATTGAATGCAGGCTCGTCTTGCATCTCCAAATATGAAGGGATGTCTGAATCCCCAGTGGAGACCACAGAGAAAGTCCTAGTTCTCCGATTCATCGCGACCGGAGGCCTCATATCCTTTGAAAACTCGAGAGTTCCGCGGAGATCAATGCTTCCAAAGGAGACGATGCCTGACACTTCTTGAAAATGGATAGGAGTCCCAGGATCCCTGTGGCACGTGGAAAGGGACCCTGGGTCTCCCGCTTCACGTGGAGACGCGTCCCAATTGCCATGCCAAGACTCGAGGAGAATCACGAGTTGTCCCTCGCACCTAGGCTGGAGTCCTCACGTCGCTGAACAAACACGTGTCTGGAAGGGTCCTCCCCGTCGCAACTCGAGAATATTCCCCAGGTTCCAGCCGCTTCTCGAGAAAAACCATGAGATATCCCCCTCGCCGCGAGATGAGGCCCGATTCCCCTGCACTGCGTGCAGAGCAATTCTGTGTTCCACATCAGACGTTAAACTAGACTTGATTTCCTTGAGGGCACTCCAAAGAAAACCCAAGATCACTGTCTCAAGTCTAGAGGGATCCTGAGGTCACTGTAGCAACACGAAAGGGCTCCGTGGACCCCAAATCAACTCGAGATGAGAGCTTCGTCCCTGGCTTCTACTCTAGAGGAATACCAACTTTCCACAAGCACCTCAAGAGGAGACTTCTCTGAGATACAGGTATGTGAGAGAAACCCTGAGTTTGTGGCCTCAAGTGCAATGGACACTGTGATGCTCTGACTCGAAGTAAGGCCGGATATCCCTGCTGTGAATTGAATGCAGGCTCGTCTTGCATCTCCTTAGACGAAGGGATGTCTGAATCCACTGTGGAGACCACAGAGAAAACCTAGTTCTCCGCCTCATCGCGACCGGAGGCCTCTAATCCTTTGAAAACTCGAGAGGTCCGCGGAGATCAAGGCTTCCAAAGGAGACGATGCCTGACTCCTCTTGAAAATGGATAGGAGTCCCAGGATCCCTGTGGCACGTGGAAAGGGACCCTGGGTCTCCCGCCTCACGTGGAGACGCGTCCCAATTGCCATGCCAAGACTCGAGGAGAATCCCGAGTTGTCCCTCGCACCTAGGCAGGAGTCCTGACGTCGCTGAACAAACACGTGTCTGGAAGGGCCCTCCCCGTCGTAACTCCAGAATATACCCCAGGTTCCGGCCGCAACTCGAGAAAAACCATGAGACTTCCCCCTCGCGGCAAGATGAGGCCCGATTCCCCTGCACTGCGAGCAAAGCAATTGCGTGTTCCACATCAAACGTGAAAGGAGCCTTGATTACCTTGATGGCACTCCAGACAAAACCCAAATCACTGTCTCAATTCTAGAGGGATCCTGAGGTCACTGTAGCAACACGAAAGAGCTCCGTGGACCCCAAATCAACTCGAGATGAGAGCTTACTCCCTGGCTTCGACTCAAGAGGAATACCAACTTTCCACAAGCACCTCAAGAGGAGGCTTCTGTCACCTTCAGGTATGTGAGAGGGACCCTGAGCTGGTGGCCTCAAGTCGAATGGATAGCGTGATGCTCTGACTCGAAGTAAGGCTGGATATCCCTGCAGTGAATTGAATGCAGGCTCGTTTTGCATCTCCCAAGAGGAAGGGATGTCTGAATCCACTGTGGAGACCACAGAGAAAGACCTATTTCTCCGCCTCATCCCGAATTGAGGCCTCACATCCTTTGAAACCTCGAGAGGTGTGCGGAGATCAATGCTTCCAAAGGAGACGATGCCTGACTCCTCTTGAAAATGGAAAGGGGTCCCAGGATCCCTGTGGCACGTGGAAAGGGACCCTGGGTCTCCCGCCTCACGTGGAGACGCGTCCCAATTGCCATGCCAAGACTCGAGGAGAATCCCGAGTTGTGCCTCGCACCTAGACAGGAGTCCTGACGTCGCTGAACAAACAGGTGTCTGGAAGGGCCCTCCCGGTCGTAACTCGAGAACATACCCCAGGTTCCGGCCGCAACTCGACAAAAACCATGAGAATTGCCCCTCGCCGCGAGATGAGGCCCGATTCCGCTGCACTGCGTGCAGAGCAATTGCGTGTTCCACATCAAACGTGAAAGGAGCCTTGATTTCCTTGATGGCACTCCAGAGAAAATCCAAGATCACTGTCTCAAGTCTAGAGGGATCCTGAGATCACTGTAGAAACACGAAAGAGCTCCGTGGACCCCAAATCAACTCGAGATGAGAGCTAACTCCCTGGCGTCGACTCAAGAGGAATACCAACTTTCCACAAGCACCTCAAGATGAGGTTTCTCTCAGCTACATTTATGTGAGAGGGACCCTGAGTGTGTGGCCTCAAATGTAATGGACACCGAGATGCACTGATTCGAATAAAGGCCGGATATCCCTGCAGTGAATTGAATGCAGGCTCGTCTTGCATCTCCTAAGAAGAAGGGATGTATGAATCCCCTGTGGAGACCATAGAGAAAGACATTGTTCTCCGCCTCATCGCAACGTGAGTCCTCACATCCTTTGAGAACTCGAGAGGTCAGCGGAGATCAATGCTTCCAAAGGAGACGATGCCTGACTCCTCTTGAAAATGGATAGGAGTCCCAGGATCCCTGTGGCACATGGAAAGGGACCCTGGATCTCCCGCCTCACGTGGAGACGCGTCCCAATTGCCATGCCAAGACTCGCGGAGAATCCCGAGGTGTCCCTCGCACCGACGCAGGAGTCCTGACGTCGCTGAACAAACACGTGTCTGGAACGGACCTCCCCGTCGTAACTCGAGAATATACCCCAGGTTCCGGCCGCAACTCGAGAAAAACCATGAGACTTCCCCCTCGCCGCGAGATGAGGCCCGATTCCCCTGCACTGCGTGCAGAGCAATTCCGTGTTCCACATCAAACGTGAAAGGAGCCTTGATTTCCTTGATGGCACTCCAGAGAAAACCCGAGATCACTGTCTCAAGTCTAGAGGGATCCTGAGGTCACTGTAGCAACACGAAATGGGTCCATGGACCCCAAATCAACTCGTGATGAGAGCTTAGTCACTGTCTTCAACTCTATAGGAATAGCAACTTTCCACAAGCACCTCAAGAGGAGGCTTCTCTCAGATAAAGTTATGTGAGAGGGCCCTGAGTTGGGGATTCAAGTGGAATGGACACCGAGAAGCTCTGACTCGAAGTAAGGCTGGATATCCCTGCAGTGAATTGAATGCAGGCTCGTCTTGCATCTCCCAAGACGAAGGGATGTCTGAATGCCCTGTGGAGACCACAGAGAAAGACCTAGTTCTCCGCCTCATCGCGACCGGAGGCCTCACATCCTTTGAAAACTTGAGAGGTCCGCGGAGGTCAATGCTTCCAAAGGAGACTATGCCTGACTCCTCTTGAAAATGGATAGGAGTCCCAGGATCCGCGTGGCACGTGGAAAGGGACCCTGGGTCTCCCGCCTCACGTGGAGACGCGTCCCAATTGCCATGCCAAGACTCGAGAATAATCCCGAGGTGTCCCTCACACCTAGGCAGGAGTCCAGACGTCACTGAACAAACACGTGTCTGGAAGGGCCCTCCCCGTCGTAACTCGAGAATATACCCCGGGTTCCTGCCGCAACTCGAGAAAAACCATGAGACTTCCCCCTCGCGACGAGATGAGGCCCGATTTACCTGCACTGCATGCAGAGCAATTCCGTGTTCCACATCAAACGTGAAAGGAGCCTTGATTTCCTTGATGGCACTCCAGAGAAAACCCAAGATCACTGTCTCAAGTCTAGAGGGATCCTGAGGTCACTGTAGCAACAAGAAAGGTCTCCGTGGACCCCAAATCAAGTCGAGATGAGAGCTTAGTCCCTGGCTTCGATTCAAGACGAATACCAACTTTCCACATGCACCTCAAGAGGCGGTTTCTGTCAGCTACAGGTATGTGCGAGGGACCCTGAGTTTGTGGCCACAAGTAGAATGGACACCGAGATGCTCTGACTCAAAGTAAGGCCGGATATCCCTGCAGTGAATTGAATGCAGGCTCGTCTTGCATCTCCCAAGAAGAAGGAATGTCTGAATCCCCTGTGGAGACCACAGAGAAAGACCTAGTTCTCCACCTCATCGCGAACGGAGGCATCACATCCTTTGAAAACTCGAGAGGTCCGCTGAGATCTAGGCTTCCAAAGGAGACGATGCCTGACTCCTCTTGAAAATGGATAGGAGTCCCAGGATCCCTGTGGCACGTGGAAAGGGACACTGGGTCTCGCACCTCACGTGGAGCCGCGTCCCAATTGCCATGCCAAGACTCGAGGAGAATCCCGAGGTGTCCCTCGCACCTAGGCAGGAGTCCTGACATCGCTGAACAAACACGTGTCTGGAAGTGCCCTCCCCGTCGTAACTCGAGAATATACCCCAGGTTCCGTCCGCAACTCGAGAAAAACCATGAGACTTCCCCCTCACAGCGAGATGAGGCCCGATTCCCCTGCACTGCGTGCAGAGCAATTCCGTGTTCCACATCAAACGTGAAAGGAGCCTTAATTTCCTTGATGGCACTCCAGAGAAAACCCAAGATCACTGTCTCAAGTCTAGAGGGATCCTGAGGTCACTGGAGCAACACGAAAGGGCTCTGTGGACCCCAAATCAACTCGAGATGAGAGCTTTTCCCTGGCTTCGACTCAAGAGGAATACCAACTTTCCACAAGCACCTCAAGAGGAGGCTTCTCTCAGCTACATGTATGTGAGAGGGACCCTGAGTTTGTGGCCTCAAGTGGAATGGACACCGAAATGCTCTGACTCAAAGTAAGGCCGGATATCCCTGCAGTGAATTGAATGCATGCTCGTCTTGCATCTCCCAAGACGAAGGGATGTCTGAATCCCCTGTGGAGACCACAGAGAAAGACCTAGTTCTCGGCCTCATCGCGACCGGATGCCTCACATCCTTTGAAAACTCGAGAGGTCCACGCAGAACAAAGCTTCCAAAGGAGACGATGCCTGACTCCTCTTGAAAATGGATAGGAATACCAGGATCCCTGTTGCACGTGGAAAGGGACCCTGGGTCTCCCGCCTCACGTGGAGACGCGTCCCAATTGCCATGCCAAGACTCGAGGAGAATACCGAGGTGTCCCTCGCACCTAGACAGGAGTCCTGACGTCGCTGAACAAACACGTGTCTGGAAGGGCCCTCCCCGTCGTAACTCGAAAATATAAATTAGGTTCCGGCCGCAACTCGAGAAAAAATATGAGACTTCCCCCTCGCCGCGAGATGAGGCCCGATTCCACTGCATTGCGTGCAGAGCAATTCCGTGTTCCACATCAAACGTGAAAGGAGCCTTGATTTCCTTGATGGCACTCCAGACAAAACCCAAGATCACTGTCTCAAGTCTAGAGGGAACCTGAGGTCACTGGAGCAACACGAAAGGGCTCCGTGGACGCCAAATCAACTCGAGATGAGAGCTTAGCCCCTGGCTTCGACTCAAGAGGAATACCCACTTTCCACAAGCACCTCAAGAGGAGGCTTCTCTCAGCTACAGGTATGTGAGAGGGACCCTGAGTTTGTGGCCTCAAGTGGAATGGACACCGAGATGCTCTGACTCGAAGTAAGGCCGGATATCCCAGCAGTGAATTGAATGCAGGCTCGTCTTGCATCTCCCAAGACGAAGGGATGTCTGAATCCCCTGTGGAGACCACAGAGAAAGAACTAGTTCTCCGCCTCATCGCGACCGGAGGCCACACATGCTTTGAAAACTCGAGAGGTCCGCAGAGATCAATGCTTCCAAAGGAGACGATGCCTGACTCCTCTTGAAAATGGATAGGAGTCCCAGGATCCCTGTGGCACGTGGAAAGGGACCCTGGGTCTCCCGCCTCACGTGGAGACGCGTCCCAATTGCCATGCCAAGACTCGAGGAGAATCCCGAGGTGTCCCTCGCACCTAGGCAGGAGTCCTGACGTCGCTGAACAAACACGTGTCTGGAAGGGCCCTCCCCGTCGTAACTCGAGAATATACCCCAGGTTCCGGCCGCAACTCGAGAAAAACCATGAGATTTCCATCTCGCGGCGAGATGAGGCCCGAATCCCCTGCACTGCATGCAGAGCAATTCCGTGTTCCACATCAAACGTGAAAGGAGCCTTGATTTCCTTGATGGCACTCCAGAGAAAACCCAAATCACTGTCTCAAGTCTAGAGGGATCCTGAGGTCACTGTAGCAACACGAAAGGGCTTCGTGTGCCGCAAACAACTCGAGATGAGAGCTTCGTCCCTGCCTTCGACTCAAGAGGAATACCAACTTTCCACAAGCACCTCAAGAGGAGGCTTCTGTCACCTTCAGGTATGTGAGAGGGACCCTGAGCTGGTGGCCTCAAGTCGAATGGATAGCGTGATGCTCTGACTCGAAGTAAGGCCAGATATCCCTGCAGTGAATTGAATGCAGGCTCGTTTTGCATCTCCCAAGAGGAAGGGATGTCTGAATCCACTGTGGAGACCACAGAGAAAGACCTAGTTCTCCGCCTCATCCCGAATTGAGGCCTCACATCCTTTGAAACTTCGAGAGGTGTGCGGAGATCAATGCTTCCAAAGGAGACGATGCCTGACTCCTCTTGAAAATGGAAAGGGGTCCCAGGATCCCTGTGGCACGTGGAAAGGGACCCTGGGTCTCCCGCCTCACGTGGAGACGCGTCCCAATTGCCATGCCAAGACTCGAGGAGAATCCCGAGTTGTGCCTCGCACCTAGGCAGGAGTCCTGACGTCGCTGAACAAACAGGTGTCTGGAAGGGCCCTCCCCGTCGTAACTCGAGAACATACCCCAGGTTCCGGCCGCAACTCGACAAAAACCATGAGAATTCCCCCTCGCCGCGAGATGAGGCCCGATTCCGCTGCACTGCGTGCAGAGCAATTGCGTGTTCCACATCAAACGTGAAAGGAGCCTTGATTTACTTGATGGCACTCCAGAGAAAATCCAAGATCACTGTCTCAAGTCTAGAGGGATCCTGAGGTCACTGTAGCAACACGAAAGAGCTCCGTGGACCCCAAATCAACTCGAGATGAGAGCTTACTCCCTGGCTTCGACTCAAGAGGAATACCAACTTTCCACAAGCACCTCAAGATGAGGTTTCTCTCAGCTACATTTATGTGAGAGGGACCCTGAGTGTGTGGCCTCAAATGTAATGGACACCGAGATGCACTGATTCGAATAAAGGCCGGATATCCCTGCAGTGAATTGAATGCAGGCTCGTCTTGCATCTCCTAAGAAGAAGGGATGTATGAATCCCCTGTGGAGACCATAGAGAAAGACATTGTTCTCCGCCTCATCGCCACGTGAGTCCTCACATCCTTTGAGAACTCGAGAGGTCCGCGGAGATCAATGCTTCCAAAGGAGACGATGCCTGACTCCTCTTGAAAATGGATAGGAGTCCCAGGATCCCTGTGGCACATGGAAAGGGACCCTGGATCTCCCGCCTCACGTGGAGACGCGTCCCAATTGCCATGCCAAGACTCGAGGAGAATCCCGAGGTGTCCCTCGCACCGACGCAGGAGTCCTGACGTCGCTGAACAAACACGTGTCTGGAACGGACCTCCCCGTCGTAACTCGAGAATATACCCCAGGTTCCGGCCGCAACTCGAGAAAAACCATGAGACTTCCCCCTCGCCGCGAGATGAGGCCCGATTCCCCTGCACTGCGTGCAGAGCAATTCCGTGTTCCACATCAAACGTGAAAGGAGCCTTGATTTCCTTGATGGCACTCCAGAGAAAACCCGAGATCACTGTCTCAAGTCTAGAGGGATCCTGAGGTCACTGTAGCAACACGAAATGGGTCCATGGACCCCAAATCAACTCGTGATGAGAGCTTAGTCACTGGCTTCGACTCTATAGGAATAGCAACTTTCCACAAGCACCTCAAGAGGAGGCTTCTCTCAGATAAAGTTATGTGAGAGGGCCCTGAGTTGGGGATTCAAGTGGAATGGACACCGAGAAGCTCTGACTCGAAGTAAGGCTGGATATCCCTGCAGTGAATTGAATGCAGGCTCGTCTTGCATCTCCCAAGACGAAGGGATGTCTGAATGCCCTGTGGAGACCACAGAGAAAGACCTAGATCTCCGCCTCATCGCGACCGGAGGCCTCACATCCTTTGAAAACTTGAGAGGTCCGCGGAGGTCAATGCTTCCAAAGGAGACTATGCCTGACTCCTCTTGAAAATGGATAGGAGTCCCAGGATCCGCGTGGCACGTGGAAAGGGACCCTGGGTCTCCCGCCTCACGTGGAGACGCGTCCCAATTGCCATGCCAAGACTCGAGGATAATCCCGAGGTGTCCCTCACACCTAGGCAGGAGTCCTGACGTCACTGAACAAACACGTGTCTGGAAGGGCCCTCCCCGTCGTAACTCGAGAATATACCCCGGGTTCCTGCCGCAACTCGAGAAAAACCATGAGACTTCCCCCTCGCCACGAGATGAGGCCCGATTTACCTGCACTGCATGCAGAGCAATTCCGTGTTCCACATCAAACGTGAAAGGAGCCTTGATTTCCTTGATGGCACTCCAGAGAAAACCCAAGATCACTGTCTCAAGTCTAGAGGGATCCTGAGGTCACTGTAGCAACAAGAAAGGTCTCCGTGGACCCCAAATCAAGTCGAGATGAGAGCTTAGTCCCTGGCTTCGATTCAAGACGAATACCAACTTTCCACATGCACCTCAAGAGGCGGTTTCTGTCAGCTACAGGTATGTGCGAGGGACCCTGAGTTTGTGGCCTCAAGTAGAATGGACACCGTGATGCTCTGACTCGAAGTAAGGCCGGATATCCCTGCAGTGAATTGAATGCAGGCTCGTCTTGCATCTCCCAAGAAGAAGGAATGTCTGAATCCCCTGTGGAGACCACAGAGAAAGACCTAGTTCTCCGCCTCATTGCGAACGGAGGCATCACATCCTTTGAAAACTCGAGAGGTCCGCTGAGATCTAGGCTTCCAAAGGAGACGATGCCTGACTCCTCTTGAAGATGGATAGGAGTCCCAGGATCCCTGTGGCACGTGGAAAGGGACACTGGGTCTCGCACCTCACGTGGAGCCGCGTCCCAATTGCCATGCCAAGACTCGAGGAGAATCCCGAGGTGTCCCTCGCACCTAGGCAGGAGTCCTGACATCGCTGAACAAACACTTGTCTGGAAGTGCCCTCCCCGTCGTAACTCTAGAATATACCCCAGGTTCCTGCCGCAACTCGAGAAAAACCATGAGACTTCCCCCTCGCCACGAGATGAGGCCCGATTTACCTGCACTGCATGCAGAGCAATTCCGTGTTCCACATCAAACCTGAAAGGAGACTTGATTTCCTTGATGGCACTCCAGAGAAAACCCAAGATCACTGTCTCAAGTCTAGAGGGTTCCTGAGGTCACTGGAGCAACACGAAAGGGCTCCGTGGACCCCAAATCAACTCGAGATGAGAGCTTTTCTCTGGCTTCGACTCAAGAGGAATACCAACTTTCCACAAGCACCTCAAGAGGAGGCTTCTCTCAGCTACAGGTATGTGAGAGGGACCCTGAGTTTGTGGCCTCAAGTGGAATGGACACCGAGATGCTCTGACTCGAAGTAAGGCCGGATATCCCTGCAGTGAATTGAATGCAGGCTCGTCTTGCATCTCCCAAGACGAAGGGATGTCTGAATCCCCTGTGGAGACCACAGAGAAAGACCTAGTTCTCGGCTTCATCGCGACCGGATGCCTCACATCCTTTGAAAACTCGAGAGGTCCACGCAGATAAAAGCTTCCAAAGGAGACGATGCCTGACTCCTCTTGAAAATGGATAGGAATACCAGGATCCCTGTGGCACGTGGAAAGGGACCCTGGGTCTCCCGCCTCACGTGGAGACGCGTCCCAATTGCCATGCCAAGACTCGAGGAGAATACCGAGGTGTCCCTCACACCTAGACAGGAGTCCTGACGTCGCTGAACAAACACGTGTCTGGAAGGGCCCTCCCCGTCGTAACTCGAAAATATAAATCAGGTTCCGGCCGCAACTCGAGAAAAAATATGAGACTTCCCCCTCGCCGCGAGATGAGGCCCGATTCCCCTGCATTGCGTGCAGAGCAATTGCGTGTTCCACATCAAACGTGAAAGGAGCCTTGATTTCCTTGATGGCACTCCAGACAAAACCCAAGATCACTGTCTCAAGTCTAGAGGGATCCTGAGGTCACTGGAGCAACACGAAAGGGCTCCGTGGACCCCAAATCAACTCGAGATGAGAGCTTAGCCCCTGGCTTCGACTCAAGAGGAATACCCACTTTCCACAAGCACCTCAAGAGGAGGCTTCTCTCAGCTACAGTTATGTGAGAGGGACCCTGAGTTTGTGGCCTCAAGTGGAATGGACACCGAGATGCTCTGACTCGAAGTAAGGCCGGATATCCCAGCAGTGAATTGAATGCAGGCTCGTCTTGCATCTCCCAAGACGAAGGGATGTCTGAATCCCCTGTGGAGACCACAGAGAAAGAACTAGTTCTCCGCCTCATCGCGACCGGAGGCCTCACATCCTTTGAAAACTCGAGAGGTCCGCAGAGATCAATGCTTCCAAAGGAGACGATGCCTGACTCCTCTTGAAAATGGATAGGAGTCCCAGGATCCCTGTGGCACGTGGAAAGGGACCCTGGGTCTCCCGCCTCACGTGGAGACGCGTCCCAATTGCCATGCCAAGACTCGAGGAGAATCCCGAGGTGTCCCTCGCACCTAGGCAGGAGTCCTGACGTCGCTGAACAAACACGTGTCTGGAAGGGCCCTCCCCGTCGTAACTCGAGAATATACCCCAGGTTCCGGCCGCAACTCGAGAAAAACCATGAGATTTCCATCTCGCCGCGAGATGAGGCCCGAATCCCCTGCACTGCATGCAGAGCAATTCCGTGTTCCACATCAAACGTGAAAGGAGCCTTGATTTCCTTGATGGCACTCCAGAGAAAACCCAAATTACTGTCTCAAGTCTAGAGGGATCCTGAGGTCACTGTAGCAACACGAAAGGGCTTCGTGTGCCGCAAACAACTCGAGATGAGAGCTTCGTCCCTGCCTTCGACTCAAGAGGAATACCAACTTTCCACAAGCACCTCAAGAGGAGGCTTCTGTCACCTTCAGGTATGTGAGAGGGACCCTGAGCTGGTGGCCTCAAGTCGAATGGACACCGAGATGCTCTGACTCGAAGTAAGGCCGGATATCCCTGCAGTGAATTGAATGCAGGCTCGTTTTGCATCTCCCAAGAGGAAGGGATGTCTGAATCCACTGTGGAGACCACAGAGAAAGACCTAGTTTTCCGCCTCATCCCGAATTGAGGCCTCACATCCTTTGAGAACTCGAGAGGTGTGCGGAGATCAATGCTTCCAAAGGAGACGATGCCTGACCCCTCTTGAAAATGGATAGGAGTCCCAGGATCCCTGTGGCACATGGAAAGGGACACTGGGTCTCCCGCCTCACGTGGAGACGCGTCCCAATTGCCATGCCAAGACTCGAGGAGAATCCCGAGGTGTCCCTCGCACCGACGCAGGAGTCCTGACGACGCTGAACAAACACGTGTCTGGAACAGACCTCCCCGTCGTAACTCGAGAATATACCCCAGGTTCCGGCCGCAACTCGAGAAAAACCATGAGACTTCCCCCTCGCCGTGAGATGAGGCCCGATTCCCCTGCACTGCGTGCAGAGCAATTCCGTGTTCCACATCAAACGTGAAAGGAGCCTTGATTTCCTTGATGGCACTCCAGAGAAAACCCGAGATCACTGTCTCAAGTCTAGAGGGATCCTGAGGTCACTGTAGCAACACGAAATGGGTCCATGGACCCCAAATCAACTCGTGATGAGAGCTTAGTCACTGGCTTCGACTCTATAGGAATAGCAACTTTCCACAAGCACCTCAAGAGGAGGCTTCTCTCAGATAAAGTTATGTGAGAGGGCCCTGAGTTGGGGATTCAAGTGGAATGGACACCGAGAAGCTCTGACTCGAAGTAAGGCTGGATATCCCTGCAGTGAATTGAATGCAGGCTCGTCTTGCATCTCCCAAGACGAAGGGATGTCTGAATGCCCTGTGGAGACCACAGAGAAAGACCTAGATCTCCGCCTCATCGCGACCGGAGGCCTCACATCCTTTGAAAACTTGAGAGGTCCGCGGAGGTCAATGATTCCAAAGGAGACTATGCCTGACTCCTCTTGAAAATGGATAGGAGTCCCAGGATGCGCGTGGCACGTGGAAAGGGACCCTGGGTCTCCCGCCTCACGTGGAGACGCGTCCCAATTGCCATGCCAAGACTCGAGGATAATCCCGAGGTGTCCCTCACACCTAGGCAGGAGTCCAGACGTCACTGAACAAACACGTGTCTGGAAGGGCCCTCCCCGTCGTAACTCGAGAATATACCCCGGGTTCCTGCCGCAACTCGAGAAAAACCATGAGACTTCCCCCTCGCCACGAGATGAGGCCCGATTTACCTGCACTGCATGCAGAGCAATTCCGTGTTCCACATCAAACGTGAAAGGAGCCTTGATTTCCTTGATGGCACTCCAGAGAAAACCCAAGATCACTGTCTCAAGTCTAGAGGGATCCTGAGGTCACTGTAGCAACAAGAAAGGTCTCCGTGGACCCCAAATCAAGTCGAGATGAGAGCTTAGTCCCTGGCTTCGATTCAAGACGAATACCAACTTTCCACATGCACCTCAAGAGGCGGTTTCTGTCAGCTACAGGTATGTGCGAGGGACCCTGAGTTTGTGGCCTCAAGTAGAATGGACACCGAGATGCTCTGACTCAAAGTAAGGCCGGATATCCCTGCAGTGAATTGAATGCAGGCTCGTCTTGCATCTCCCAAGAAGAAGGAATGTCTGAATCCCCTGTGGAGACCACAGAGAAAGACCTAGTTCTCCGCCTCATCGCGAACGGAGGCATCACATCCTTTGAAAACTCGAGAGGTCCGCTGAGATCTAGGCTTCCAAAGGAGACGATGCCTGACTCCTCTTGAAAATGGATAGGAGTCCCAGGATCCCTGTGGCTCGTCGAAAGGGAACCTGGGTCTCCCGCCTCACGTGGAGACGCATCCCAATTGCCATGCCAAGACTCGAGGAGAATACCGAGGTGTCCCTCGCACCTAGACAGGAGTCCTGACGTTGCTGAACAAACACGTTTCTGGAAGGGCCCTCCCCGTCGTAACTCGAAAATATAAATCAGGTTCCGGCCGCAACTCGAGAAAAACCATGAGATTTCCATCTCGCCGCGAGATGAGGCCCGATTCCCCTGCACTGCATGCAGAGCAATTCCGTGTTCCACATCAAACGTGAAAGGAGCCTTGATTTCCTTGATGGCACTCCAGAGAAAACCCAACATCACTGTCTCAAGTCTAGAGGGATCCTGACGTCACTGGAGCAACACGAAAGGGCTCCGTGGACCCCAAATCAACTCGAGATGAGATCTTAGTCCCTGGCTTCGACTCAAGAGGAATACCAACTTTCCACAAACACCTAAAGAGGAGGCTTGTCTCAGCTACAGGTATGTGAGAGGGACCCTGAGTTTGTGGCCTCAAGTGGAATGGACACCGAGATGCTCTGACTAGAAGTAAGGCCGGATATCCCTGCAGTGAATTGAATGCAGGCTTGTCTTGCATCTCCCAAGACGAAGGGATGTCTGAATCCCCTGTGGAGACCACAGAGAAAGACCTAGTTCTCCGCCTCATCGCGACCGGAGGCCTCACATCCTTTGAAAACTCGAGAGGTCCGCGGAGATCAATGCTTCCAAAGGAGACGATGCCTGACTCCTCTTGAAAATGGGTAGGAGTCCCAGGAAACCTGTGGCACGTTGAAAGGGACCCTGGGTCTCCCGCCTCACGTGGAGACGCGTCCCAATTGCCATGCCAAGACTCGAGGAGAATCCCGAGGTGTCCCTCGCACCTAGGCTGGAGTCCTAACGTCGCTGAACAAACACGTGTCTGGAAGGGCCCTCCCCGTCGTAACTAGAGAATATACCCCAGGTTCCGGCCGCAACTCGAGAAAAACCATGAGACTTCCCCCTCGCCGCAAGATGAGGCCCGATTCCCCTGCACTGCGTGCAGAGCAATTCCGTGTTCCACATCAAACGTGAAAGGAGCCTTGATTTCCTTGATGGCACTCCAGAGAAAACCCAAGATAACTGTCTCAAGTCTAGAGGGATCCTGAGGTCACTGTAGCAACAAGAAAGGGCTCCGTGGACCCCAAATCAACTCGAGATGAGAGCTTAGTCCATGGCTTCGAGTCAAGAGGAATACCAACTTTCCACAAGCACCTCAAGAGGAGGCTTCTCTCAGCTACAGGTATGTGAGAGGGACCCTGAGTTTGTGGCCTCAAGTGGAATGGACACCGAGATGCTCTGACTCGAAGTAAGGCCGGATATCCCTGCAGGGAATTGAATGCAAGCTCGTCTTGCATCTCCCAAGACGAAGGGATGTCTGAATCCGCTGTGGAGACCACAGAGAAAGACCTGGTCCTCCGCCTCATCGCGACCGGAGGCCTCACATCCTTTGAAAATTCAAAAGGTATGCGGAGATCAATGCTTCCAAAGGAGACGATGCCTGACTCCTCTTGAAAATGGATAGGAGTCCCACGATCCCTGTGTCACGTGGAAAGGGACCCTGGGTCTCCCGCCTCACGTGGAGACGCGTCCCAATTGCCATGCCAAGACTCGAGGAGAATCCCGAGGTGTCCCTCGCACCTAGGCAGGAGTCCTGACGTCGCTGAACAAACACGTGTCTGGAAGGGCCCTCCCCGTCGTAACTCGAGAATATACCCCAGGTTCCAGCCGCAACTCGAGAAAAACCATGAGACTTCCCCCTCGCCGCGAGATGAGGCCCGATTCCCCTGCACTGCGTGCAGAGCAATTCCGTGTTCCTCATCAAACGTGAAAGGAGCCTTGATTTCCTTGATGGCACTCCAGAGAAAACCCAAGATCACTGTCTCAAGTCTAGAGGGATCCTGAGGTCACTGTAGCAACAAGAAAGGGCTCCGTGGACCCCAAATCAACTCGAGATGAGAGCTTAGTCCCTGGCTTCGACTCAACAGGAATACCAACTTTTCACAAGCAACTCAAGAGGAGGCTTCTCTCAGCTACAGGTATGTGAGAGGGACCCTGAGTTTGTGGCCTCAAGTGGAATGGACACCGAGATGCTCTGACTCGAAGTAAGGCCGGATATCCCTGCAGTGAATTGAATGCAGGCTCATCTTGCATCTCCCAAGACGAAGGGATGTCTGAATCCCCTGTGGAGACCACAGAGAAAGATCTAGTTCTCCGCGTCATCGCGACCGGAGGCCTCATATCCTTTGAAAACTCGAGAGGTCCGCGGAGATCAATGCTTCCGAAGGAGACGATGCCTGACTCCTCTTGAAAATGGATAGGAGTCCCAGGATATCTATGACACGTGGAAAGGGACTCTGGGCCTCCCGCCTCACGTGGAGACGCGTCCAAATTGCCATGCCAAGACTCGAGGAGAATACCGAGGTGTCCCTCGCACCTAGGCAGGAGTCCTGACGTCGCTGAACAAACACGTGTCTGGAAGGGCCCTCCCCGTCGTAACTCCAGAATATACCCCAGGTTCCGGCCGCAACTCGAGAAAAACCATGAGACTTCCCCCCCGCGGCAAGATGAGGCCCGATTCCCCTGCACTGCGAGCAAAGCAATTGCGTGTTCCACATCAAACGTGAAAGGAGCCTTGATTACCTTGATGGCACTCCAGAGAAAACCCAAATCACTGTCTCAATTCTAGAGGGATCCTGAGGTCACTGTAGCAACACGAAAGGGCTTCGTGTGCCGCAAACAACTCGAGATGAGAGCTTCGTCCCTGCCTTCGACTCAAGAGGAATACCAACTTTCCACAAGCACCTCAAGAGGAGGCTTCTGTCACCTTCAGGTATGTGAGAGGGACCCTAAGCTGGTGGCCTCAAGTCGAATGGATAGCGTGATGCTCTGACTCGAAGTAAGGCTGGATATCCCTGCAGTGAATTGAATGCAGGCTCGTTTTGCATCTCCCAAGAGGAAGGGATGTCTGAATCCACTGTGGAGACCACAGAGAAAGACCTAGTTCTCCGCCTCATCCCGAATTGAGGCCTCACATCCTTTGAAACCTCGAGAGGTGTGCGGAGATCAATGCTTCCAAAGGAGACGATGCCTGACTCCTCTTGAAAATGGAAAGGGGTCCCAGGATCCCTGTGGCACGTGGAAAGGGACCCTGGGTCTCCCGCCTCACGTGGAGACGCGTCCCAATTGCCATGCCAAGACTCGAGGAGAATCCCGAGTTGTGCCTCGCACCTAGACAGGAGTCCTGACGTCGCTGAACAAACAGGTGTCTGGAAGGGCCCTCCCCGTCGTAACTCGAGAACATACCCCAGGTTCCGGCCGCAACTCGACAAAAACCATGAGAATTGCCCCTCGCCGCGAGATGAGGCCCGATTCCGCTGCACTGCGTGCAGAGCAATTGCGTGTTCCACATCAAACGTGAAAGGAGCCTTGATTTCCTTGATGGCACTCCAGAGAAAATCCAAGATCACTGTCTCAAGTCTAGAGGGATCCTGAGGTCACTGTAGCAACACGAAAGAGCTCCGTGGACCCCAAATCAACTCGAGATGAGAGCTTACTCCCTGGCTTCGACTCAAGAGGAATACCAACTTTCCACAAGCACCTCAAGATGAGGTTTCTCTCAGCTACATGTATGTGAGAGGGACCCTGAGTGTGTGGCCTCAAATGTAATGGACACCGAGATGCACTGATTCGAATAAAGGCCGGATATCCCTGCAGTGAATTGAATGCAGGCTCGTCTTGCATCTCCTAAGAAGAAGGGATGTATGAATCCCCTGTGGAGACCATAGAGAAAGACATTGTTCTCCGCCTCATCGCAACGTGAGTCCTCACATCCTTTGAGAACTCGAGAGGTCAGCGGAGATCAATGCTTCCAAAGGAGACGATGCCTGACTCCTCTTGAAAATGGATAGGAGTCCCAGGATCCCTGTGGCACATGGAAAGGGACCCTGGATCTCCCGCCTCACGTGGAGACGCGTCCCAATTGCCATGCCAAGACTCGAGGAGAATCCCGAGGTGTCCCTCGCACCGACGCAGGAGTCCTGATGTCGCTGAACAAACACGTGTCTGGAACGGACCTCCCCGTCGTAACTCGAGAATATACCCCAGGTTCCGGCCGCAACTCGAGAAAAACCATGAGACTTCCCCCTCGCCGCGAGATGAGGCCCGATTCCCCTGCACTGCGTGCAGAGCAATTCCGTGTTCCACATCAAACGTGAAAGGAGCCTTGATTTCCTTGATGGCACTCCAGAGAAAACCCGAGATCACTGTCTCAAGTCTAGAGGGATCCTGAGGTCACTGTAGCAACACGAAATGGGTCCATGGACCCCAAATCAACTCGTGATGAGAGCTTAGTCACTGGCTTCAACTCTATAGGAATAGCAACTTTCCACAAGCACCTCAAGAGGAGGCTTCTCTCAGATAAAGTTATGTGAGAGGGCCCTGAGTTGGGGATTCAAGTGGAATGGACACCGAGAAGCTCTGACTCGAAGTAAGGCTGGATATCCCTGCAGTGAATTGAATGCAGGCTCGTCTTGCATCTCCCAAGACGAAGGGATGTCTGAATGCCCTGTGGAGACCACAGAGAAAGACCTAGATCTCCGCCTCATCGCGACCGGAGGCCTCACATCCTTTGAAAACTTGAGAGGTCCGCGGAGGTCAATGCTTCCAAAGGAGACTATGCCTGACTCCTCTTGAAAATGGATAGGAGTCCCAGGATCCGCGTGGCACGTGGAAAGGGACCCTGGGTCTCCCGCCTCACGTGGAGACGCGTCCCAATTGCCATGCCAAGACTCGAGAATAATCCCGAGGTGTCCCTCACACCTAGGCAGGAGTCCAGACGTCACTGAACAAACACGTGTCTGGAAGGGCCCTCCCCGTCGTAACTCGAGAATATACCCCGGGTTCCTGCCGCAACTCGAGAAAAACCATGAGACTTCCCCCTCGCCACGAGATGAGGCCCGATTTACCTGCACTGCATGCAGAGCAATTCCGTGTTCCACATCAAACGTGAAAGGAGCCTTGATTTCCTTGATGGCACTCCAGAGAAAACCCAAGATCACTGTCTCAAGTCTAGAGGGATCCTGAGGTCACTGTAGCAACAAGAAAGGTCTCCGTGGACCCCAAATCAAGTCGAGATGAGAGCTTAGTCCTTGGCTTCGATTCAAGACGAATACCAACTTTCCACATGCACCTCAAGAGGCGGTTTCTGTCAGCTACAGGTATGTGCGAGGGACCCTGAGTTTGTGGCCACAAGTAGAATGGACACCGAGATGCTCTGACTCAAAGTAAGGCCGGATATCCCTGCAGTGAATTGAATGCAGGCTCGTCTTGCATCTCCCAAGAAGAAGGAATGTCTGAATCCCCTGTGGAGACCACAGAGAAAGACCTAGTTCTCCGCCTCATCGCGAACGGAGGCATCACATCCTTTGAAAACTCGAGAGGTCCGCTGAGATCTAGGCTTCCAAAGGAGACGATGCCTGACTCCTCTTGAAAATGGATAGGAGTCCCAGGATCCCTGTGGCACGTGGAAAGGGACACTGGGTCTCGCACCTCACGTGGAGACGCGTCCCAATTGCCATGCCAAGACTCGAGGAGAATCCCGAGGTGTCCCTCGCACCTAGGCAGGAGTCCTGACATCGCTGAACAAACACGTGTCTGGAAGTGCCCTCCCCGTCGTAACTCGAGAATATACCCCAGGTTCCGGCCGCAACTCGAGAAAAACCATGAGACTTCCCGCTCACCGCGAGATGAGGCCCGATTCCCCTGCACTGCGTGCAGAGCAATTCCGTGTTCCACATCAAACGTGAAAGGAGCCTTAATTTCCTTGATGGCACTCCAGAGAAAACCCAAGATCACTGTCTCAAGTCTAGAGGGATCCTGAGGTCACTGGAGCAACACGAAAGGGCTCTGTGGACCCCAAATCAACTCGAGATGAGAGCTTTTCCCTGGCTTCGACTCAAGAGGAATACCAACTTTCCACAAGCACCTCAAGAGGAGGCTTCTCTCAGCTACAGGTATGTGAGAGGGACCCTGAGTTTGTGGCCTCAAGTGGAATGGACACCGAGATGCTCTGACTCAAAGTAAGGCCGGATATCCCTGCAGTGAATTGAATGCATGCTCGTCTTGCATCTCCCAAGACGAAGGGATGTCTGAATCCCCTGTGGAGACCACAGAGAAAGACCTAGTTCTCGGCCTCATCGCGACCGGATGCCTCACATCCTTTGAAAACTCGAGAGGTCCACGCAGAACAAAGCTTCCAAAGGAGACGATGCCTGACTCCTCTTGAAAATGGATAGGAATACCAGGATCCCTGTGGCACGTGGAAAGGGACCCTGGGTCTCCCGCCTCACGTGGAGACGCGTCCCAATTGCCATGCCAAGACTCGAGGAGAATACCGAGGTGTCCCTCGCACCTAGACAGGAGTCCTGACGTCGCTGAACAAACACGTGTCTGGAAGGGCCCTCCCCGTCGTAACTCGAAAATATAAATTAGTTTCCGGCCGCAACTCGAGAAAAAATATGAGACTTCCCCCTCGCCGCGAGATGAGGCCCGATTCCACTGCATTGCGTGCAGAGCAATTCCGTGTTCCACATCAAACGTGAAAGGAGCCTTGATTTCCTTGATGGCACTCCAGACAAAACCCAAGATCACTGTCTCAAGTCTAGAGGGAACCTGAGGTCACTGGAGCAACACGAAAGGGCTCCGTGGACCCCAAATCAACTCGAGATGAGAGCTTAGCCCCTGACTTCGACTCAAGAGGAATACCCACTTTCCACAAGCACCTCAAGAGGAGGCTTCTCTCAGCTACAGGTATGTGAGAGGGACCCTGAGTTTGTGGCCTCAAGTGGAATGGACACCGAGATGCTCTGACTCGAAGTAAGGCCGGATATCCCTGCAGTGAATTGAATGCAGGCTCGTCTTGCATCTCCCAAGACGAAGGGATGTCTGAATCCCCTGTGGAGACCACAGAGAAAGAACTAGTTCTCCGCCTCATCGCGACCGGAGGCCACACATCCTTTGAAAACTCGAGAGGTCCGCAGAGATCAATGCTTCCAAAGGAGACGATGCCTGACTCCTCTTGAAAATGGATAGGAGTCCCAGGATCCCTGTGGCACGTGGAAAGGGACCCTGGGTCTCCCGCCTCACGTGGAGACGCGTCCCAATTGCCATGCCAAGACTCGAGGAGAATCCCGAGGTGTCCCTCGCACCTAGGCAGGAGTCCTGACGTCGCTGAACAAACACGTGTCTGGAAGGGCCCTCCCCGTCGTAACTCGAGAATATACCCCAGGTTCCGGCCGCAACTCGAGAAAAACCATGAGATTTCCATCTCGCCGCGAGATGAGGCCCGAATCCCCTGCACTGCATGCAGAGCAATTCCGTGTTCCACATCAAACGTGAAAGGAGCCTTGATTTCCTTGATGGCACTCCAGAGAAAACCCAAATTACTGTCTCAAGTCTAGAGGGATCCTGAGGTCACTGTAGCAACACGAAAGGGCTTCGTGTGCCGCAAACAACTCGAGATGAGAGCTTCGTCCCTGCCTTCGACTCAAGAGGAATACCAACTTTCCACAAGCACCTCAAGAGGAGGCTTCTGTCACCTTCAGGTATGTGAGAGGGACCCTGAGCTGGTGGCCTCAAGTCGAATGGACACCGAGATGCTCTGACTCGAAGTAAGGCCGGATATCCCTGCAGTGAATTGAATGCAGGCTCGTTTTGCATCTCCCAAGAGGAAGGGATGTCTGAATCCACTGTGGAGACCACAGAGAAAGACCTAGTTTTCCGCCTCATCCCGAATTGAGGCCTCACATCCTTTGAGAACTCGAGAGGTGTGCGGAGATCAATGCTTCCAAAGGAGACGATGCCTGACCCCTCTTGAAAATGGATAGGAGTCCCAGGATCCCTGTGGCACATGGAAAGGGACACTGGGTCTCCCGCCTCACGTGGAGACGCGTCCCAATTGCCATGCCAAGACTCGAGGAGAATCCCGAGGTGTCCCTCGCACCGACGCAGGAGTCCTGACGACGCTGAACAAACACGTGTCTGGAACAGACCTCCCCGTCGTAACTCGAGAATATACCCCAGGTTCCGGCCGCAACTCGAGAAAAACCATGAGACTTCCCCCTCGCCGTGAGATGAGGCCCGATTCCCCTGCACTGCGTGCAGAGCAATTCCGTGTTCCACATCAAACGTGAAAGGAGCCTTGATTTCCTTGATGGCACTCCAGAGAAAACCCGAGATCACTGTCTCAAGTCTAGAGGGATCCTGAGGTCACTGTAGCAACACGAAATGGGTCCATGGACCCCAAATCAACTCGTGATGAGAGCTTAGTCACTGGCTTCGACTCTATAGGAATAGCAACTTTCCACAAGCACCTCAAGAGGAGGCTTCTCTCAGATAAAGTTATGTGAGAGGGCCCTGAGTTGGGGATTCAAGTGGAATGGACACCGAGAAGCTCTGACTCGAAGTAAGGCTGGATATCCCTGCAGTGAATTGAATGCAGGCTCGTCTTGCATCTCCCAAGACGAAGGGATGTCTGAATGCCCTGTGGAGACCACAGAGAAAGACCTAGATCTCCGCCTCATCGCGACCGGAGGCCTCACATCCTTTGAAAACTTGAGAGGTCCGCGGAGGTCAATGATTCCAAAGGAGACTATGCCTGACTCCTCTTGAAAATGGATAGGAGTCCCAGGATGCGCGTGGCACGTGGAAAGGGACCCTGGGTCTCCCGCCTCACGTGGAGACGCGTCCCAATTGCCATGCCAAGACTCGAGGATAATCCCGAGGTGTCCCTCACACCTAGGCAGGAGTCCAGACGTCACTGAACAAACACGTGTCTGGAAGGGCCCTCCCCGTCGTAACTCGAGAATATACCCCGGGTTCCTGCCGCAACTCGAGAAAAACCATGAGACTTCCCCCTCGCCACGAGATGAGGCCCGATTTACCTGCACTGCATGCAGAGCAATTCCGTGTTCCACATCAAACGTGAAAGGAGCCTTGATTTCCTTGATGGCACTCCAGAGAAAACCCAAGATCACTGTCTCAAGTCTAGAGGGATCCTGAGGTCACTGTAGCAACAAGAAAGGTCTCCGTGGACCCCAAATCAAGTCGAGATGAGAGCTTAGTCCCTGGCTTCGATTCAAGACGAATACCAACTTTCCACATGCACCTCAAGAGGCGGTTTCTGTCAGCTACAGGTATGTGCGAGGGACCCTGAGTTTGTGGCCTCAAGTAGAATGGACACCGAGATGCTCTGACTCAAAGTAAGGCCGGATATCCCTGCAGTGAATTGAATGCAGGCTCGTCTTGCATCTCCCAAGAAGAAGGAATGTCTGAATCCCCTGTGGAGACCACAGAGAAAGACCTAGTTCTCCGCCTCATCGCGAACGGAGGCATCACATCCTTTGAAAACTCGAGAGGTCCGCTGAGATCTAGGCTTCCAAAGGAGACGATGCCTGACTCCTCTTGAAAATGGATAGGAGTCCCAGGATCCCTGTGGCTCGTCGAAAGGGAACCTGGGTCTCCCGCCTCACGTGGAGACGCATCCCAATTGCCATGCCAAGACTCGAGGAGAATACCGAGGTGTCCCTCGCACCTAGACAGGAGTCCTGACGTTGCTGAACAAACACGTTTCTGGAAGGGCCCTCCCCGTCGTAACTCGAAAATATAAATCAGGTTCCGGCCGCAACTCGAGAAAAACCATGAGATTTCCATCTCGCCGCGAGATGAGGCCCGATTCCCCTGCACTGCATGCAGAGCAATTCCGTGTTCCACATCAAACGTGAAAGGAGCCTTGATTTCCTTGATGGCACTCCAGAGAAAACCCAACATCACTGTCTCAAGTCTAGAGGGATCCTGACGTCACTGGAGCAACACGAAAGGGCTCCGTGGACCCCAAATCAACTCGAGATGAGATCTTAGTCCCTGGCTTCGACTCAAGAGGAATACCAACTTTCCACAAACACCTAAAGAGGAGGCTTGTCTCAGCTACAGGTATGTGAGAGGGACCCTGAGTTTGTGGCCTCAAGTGGAATGGACACCGAGATGCTCTGACTAGAAGTAAGGCCGGATATCCCTGCAGTGAATTGAATGCAGGCTTGTCTTGCATCTCCCAAGACGAAGGGATGTCTGAATCCCCTGTGGAGACCACAGAGAAAGACCTAGTTCTCCGCCTCATCGCGACCGGAGGCCTCACATCCTTTGAAAACTCGAGAGGTCCGCGGAGATCAATGCTTCCAAAGGAGACGATGCCTGACTCCTCTTGAAAATGGGTAGGAGTCCCAGGAAACCTGTGGCACGTTGAAAGGGACCCTGGGTCTCCCGCCTCACGTGGAGACGCGTCCCAATTGCCATGCCAAGACTCGAGGAGAATCCCGAGGTGTCCCTCGCACCTAGGCTGGAGTCCTAACGTCGCTGAACAAACACGTGTCTGGAAGGGCCCTCCCCGTCGTAACTAGAGAATATACCCCAGGTTCCGGCCGCAACTCGAGAAAAACCATGAGACTTCCCCCTCGCCGCAAGATGAGGCCCGATTCCCCTGCACTGCGTGCAGAGCAATTCCGTGTTCCACATCAAACGTGAAAGGAGCCTTGATTTCCTTGATGGCACTCCAGAGAAAACCCAAGATAACTGTCTCAAGTCTAGAGGGATCCTGAGGTCACTGTAGCAACAAGAAAGGGCTCCGTGGACCCCAAATCAACTCGAGATGAGAGCTTAGTCCATGGCTTCGAGTCAAGAGGAATACCAACTTTCCACAAGCACCTCAAGAGGAGGCTTCTCTCAGCTACAGGTATGTGAGAGGGACCCTGAGTTTGTGGCCTCAAGTGGAATGGACACCGAGATGCTCTGACTCGAAGTAAGGCCGGATATCCCTGCAGGGAATTGAATGCAAGCTCGTCTTGCATCTCCCAAGACGAAGGGATGTCTGAATCCGCTGTGGAGACCACAGAGAAAGACCTGGTCCTCCGCCTCATCGCGACCGGAGGCCTCACATCCTTTGAAAATTCAAAAGGTATGCGGAGATCAATGCTTCCAAAGGAGACGATGCCTGACTCCTCTTGAAAATGGATAGGAGTCCCACGATCCCTGTGTCACGTGGAAAGGGACCCTGGGTCTCCCGCCTCACGTGGAGACGCGTCCCAATTGCCATGCCAAGACTCGAGGAGAATCCCGAGGTGTCCCTCGCACCTAGGCAGGAGTCCTGACGTCGCTGAACAAACACGTGTCTGGAAGGGCCCTCCCCGTCGTAACTCGAGAATATACCCCAGGTTCCAGCCGCAACTCGAGAAAAACCATGAGACTTCCCCCTCGCCGCGAGATGAGGCCCGATTCCCCTGCACTGCGTGCAGAGCAATTCCGTGTTCCTCATCAAACGTGAAAGGAGCCTTGATTTCCTTGATGGCACTCCAGAGAAAACCCAAGATCACTGTCTCAAGTCTAGAGGGATCCTGAGGTCACTGTAGCAACAAGAAAGGGCTCCGTGGACCCCAAATCAACTCGAGATGAGAGCTTAGTCCCTGGCTTCGACTCAACAGGAATACCAACTTTTCACAAGCAACTCAAGAGGAGGCTTCTCTCAGCTACAGGTATGTGAGAGGGACCCTGAGTTTGTGGCCTCAAGTGGAATGGACACCGAGATGCTCTGACTCGAAGTAAGGCCGGATATCCCTGCAGTGAATTGAATGCAGGCTCATCTTGCATCTCCCAAGACGAAGGGATGTCTGAATCCCCTGTGGAGACCACAGAGAAAGATCTAGTTCTCCGCGTCATCGCGACCGGAGGCCTCATATCCTTTGAAAACTCGAGAGGTCCGCGGAGATCAATGCTTCCGAAGGAGACGATGCCTGACTCCTCTTGAAAATGGATAGGAGTCCCAGGATATCTATGACACGTGGAAAGGGACTCTGGGCCTCCCGCCTCACGTGGAGACGCGTCCAAATTGCCATGCCAAGACTCGAGGAGAATACCGAGGTGTCCCTCGCACCTAGGCAGGAGTCCTGACGTCGCTGAACAAACACGTGTCTGGAAGGGCCCTCCCCGTCGTAACTCCAGAATATACCCCAGGTTCCGGCCGCAACTCGAGAAAAACCATGAGACTTCCCCCCCGCGGCAAGATGAGGCCCGATTCCCCTGCACTGCGAGCAAAGCAATTGCGTGTTCCACATCAAACGTGAAAGGAGCCTTGATTACCTTGATGGCACTCCAGAGAAAACCCAAATCACTGTCTCAATTCTAGAGGGATCCTGAGGTCACTGTAGCAACACGAAAGGGCTTCGTGTGCCGCAAACAACTCGAGATGAGAGCTTCGTCCCTGCCTTCGACTCAAGAGGAATACCAACTTTCCACAAGCACCTCAAGAGGAGGCTTCTGTCACCTTCAGGTATGTGAGAGGGACCCTAAGCTGGTGGCCTCAAGTCGAATGGATAGCGTGATGCTCTGACTCGAAGTAAGGCTGGATATCCCTGCAGTGAATTGAATGCAGGCTCGTTTTGCATCTCCCAAGAGGAAGGGATGTCTGAATCCACTGTGGAGACCACAGAGAAAGACCTAGTTCTCCGCCTCATCCCGAATTGAGGCCTCACATCCTTTGAAACCTCGAGAGGTGTGCGGAGATCAATGCTTCCAAAGGAGACGATGCCTGACTCCTCTTGAAAATGGAAAGGGGTCCCAGGATCCCTGTGGCACGTGGAAAGGGACCCTGGGTCTCCCGCCTCACGTGGAGACGCGTCCCAATTGCCATGCCAAGACTCGAGGAGAATCCCGAGTTGTGCCTCGCACCTAGACAGGAGTCCTGACGTCGCTGAACAAACAGGTGTCTGGAAGGGCCCTCCCCGTCGTAACTCGAGAACATACCCCAGGTTCCGGCCGCAACTCGACAAAAACCATGAGAATTGCCCCTCGCCGCGAGATGAGGCCCGATTCCGCTGCACTGCGTGCAGAGCAATTGCGTGTTCCACATCAAACGTGAAAGGAGCCTTGATTTCCTTGATGGCACTCCAGAGAAAATCCAAGATCACTGTCTCAAGTCTAGAGGGATCCTGAGGTCACTGTAGCAACACGAAAGAGCTCCGTGGACCCCAAATCAACTCGAGATGAGAGCTTACTCCCTGGCTTCGACTCAAGAGGAATACCAACTTTCCACAAGCACCTCAAGATGAGGTTTCTCTCAGCTACATGTATGTGAGAGGGACCCTGAGTGTGTGGCCTCAAATGTAATGGACACCGAGATGCACTGATTCGAATAAAGGCCGGATATCCCTGCAGTGAATTGAATGCAGGCTCGTCTTGCATCTCCTAAGAAGAAGGGATGTATGAATCCCCTGTGGAGACCATAGAGAAAGACATTGTTCTCCGCCTCATCGCAACGTGAGTCCTCACATCCTTTGAGAACTCGAGAGGTCAGCGGAGATCAATGCTTCCAAAGGAGACGATGCCTGACTCCTCTTGAAAATGGATAGGAGTCCCAGGATCCCTGTGGCACATGGAAAGGGACCCTGGATCTCCCGCCTCACGTGGAGACGCGTCCCAATTGCCATGCCAAGACTCGAGGAGAATCCCGAGGTGTCCCTCGCACCGACGCAGGAGTCCTGACGTCGCTGAACAAACACGTGTCTGGAACGGACCTCCCCGTCGTAACTCGAGAATATACCCCAGGTTCCGGCCGCAACTCGAGAAAAACCATGAGACTTCCCCCTCGCCGCGAGATGAGGCCCGATTCCCCTGCACTGCGTGCAGAGCAATTCCGTGTTCCACATCAAACGTGAAAGGAGCCTTGATTTCCTTGATGGCACTCCAGAGAAAACCCGAGATCACTGTCTCAAGTCTAGAGGGATCCTGAGGTCACTGTAGCAACACGAAATGGGTCCATGGACCCCAAATCAACTCGTGATGAGAGCTTAGTCACTGGCTTCAACTCTATAGGAATAGCAACTTTCCACAAGCACCTCAAGAGGAGGCTTCTCTCAGATAAAGTTATGTGAGAGGGCCCTGAGTTGGGGATTCAAGTGGAATGGACACCGAGAAGCTCTGACTCGAAGTAAGGCTGGATATCCCTGCAGTGAATTGAATGCAGGCTCGTCTTGCATCTCCCAAGACGAAGGGATGTCTGAATGCCCTGTGGAGACCACAGAGAAAGACCTAGATCTCCGCCTCATCGCGACCGGAGGCCTCACATCCTTTGAAAACTTGAGAGGTCCGCGGAGGTCAATGCTTCCAAAGGAGACTATGCCTGACTCCTCTTGAAAATGGATAGGAGTCCCAGGATCCGCGTGGCACGTGGAAAGGGACCCTGGGTCTCCCGCCTCACGTGGAGACGCGTCCCAATTGCCATGCCAAGACTCGAGAATAATCCCGAGGTGTCCCTCACACCTAGGCAGGAGTCCAGACGTCACTGAACAAACACGTGTCTGGAAGGGCCCTCCCCGTCGTAACTCGAGAATATACCCCGGGTTCCTGCCGCAACTCGAGAAAAACCATGAGACTTCCCCCTCGCCACGAGATGAGGCCCGATTTACCTGCACTGCATGCAGAGCAATTCCGTGTTCCACATCAAACGTGAAAGGAGCCTTGATTTCCTTGATGGCACTCCAGAGAAAACCCAAGATCACTGTCTCAAGTCTAGAGGGATCCTGAGGTCACTGTAGCAACAAGAAAGGTCTCCGTGGACCCCAAATCAAGTCGAGATGAGAGCTTAGTCCCTGGCTTCGATTCAAGACGAATACCAACTTTCCACATGCACCTCAAGAGGCGGTTTCTGTCAGCTACAGGTATGTGCGAGGGACCCTGAGTTTGTGGCCACAAGTAGAATGGACACCGAGATGCTCTGACTCAAAGTAAGGCCGGATATCCCTGCAGTGAATTGAATGCAGGCTCGTCTTGCATCTCCCAAGAAGAAGGAATGTCTGAATCCCCTGTGGAGACCACAGAGAAAGACCTAGTTCTCCGCCTCATCGCGAACGGAGGCATCACATCCTTTGAAAACTCGAGAGGTCCGCTGAGATCTAGGCTTCCAAAGGAGACGATGCCTGACTCCTCTTGAAAATGGATAGGAGTCCCAGGATCCCTGTGGCACGTGGAAAGGGACACTGGGTCTCGCACCTCACGTGGAGACGCGTCCCAATTGCCATGCCAAGACTCGAGGAGAATCCCGAGGTGTCCCTCGCACCTAGGCAGGAGTCCTGACATCGCTGAACAAACACGTGTCTGGAAGTGCCCTCCCCGTCGTAACTCGAGAATATACCCCAGGTTCCGGCCGCAACTCGAGAAAAACCATGAGACTTCCCGCTCACCGCGAGATGAGGCCCGATTCCCCTGCACTGCGTGCAGAGCAATTCCGTGTTCCACATCAAACGTGAAAGGAGCCTTAATTTCCTTGATGGCACTCCAGAGAAAACCCAAGATCACTGTCTCAAGTCTAGAGGGATCCTGAGGTCACTGGAGCAACACGAAAGGGCTCTGTGGACCCCAAATCAACTCGAGATGAGAGCTTTTCCCTGGCTTCGACTCAAGAGGAATACCAACTTTCCACAAGCACCTCAAGAGGAGGCTTCTCTCAGCTACAGGTATGTGAGAGGGACCCTGAGTTTGTGGCCTCAAGTGGAATGGACACCGAGATGCTCTGACTCAAAGTAAGGCCGGATATCCCTGCAGTGAATTGAATGCATGCTCGTCTTGCATCTCCCAAGACGAAGGGATGTCTGAATCCCCTGTGGAGACCACAGAGAAAGACCTAGTTCTCGGCCTCATCGCGACCGGATGCCTCACATCCTTTGAAAACTCGAGAGGTCCACGCAGAACAAAGCTTCCAAAGGAGACGATGCCTGACTCCTCTTGAAAATGGATAGGAATACCAGGATCCCTGTGGCACGTGGAAAGGGACCCTGGGTCTCCCGCCTCACGTGGAGACGCGTCCCAATTGCCATGCCAAGACTCGAGGAGAATACCGAGGTGTCCCTCGCACCTAGACAGGAGTCCTGACGTCGCTGAACAAACACGTGTCTGGAAGGGCCCTCCCCGTCGTAACTCGAAAATATAAATTAGTTTCCGGCCGCAACTCGAGAAAAAATATGAGACTTCCCCCTCGCCGCGAGATGAGGCCCGATTCCACTGCATTGCGTGCAGAGCAATTCCGTGTTCCACATCAAACGTGAAAGGAGCCTTGATTTCCTTGATGGCACTCCAGACAAAACCCAAGATCACTGTCTCAAGTCTAGAGGGAACCTGAGGTCACTGGAGCAACACGAAAGGGCTCCGTGGACCCCAAATCAACTCGAGATGAGAGCTTAGCCCCTGACTTCGACTCAAGAGGAATACCCACTTTCCACAAGCACCTCAAGAGGAGGCTTCTCTCAGCTACAGGTATGTGAGAGGGACCCTGAGTTTGTGGCCTCAAGTGGAATGGACACCGAGATGCTCTGACTCGAAGTAAGGCCGGATATCCCTGCAGTGAATTGAATGCAGGCTCGTCTTGCATCTCCCAAGACGAAGGGATGTCTGAATCCCCTGTGGAGACCACAGAGAAAGAACTAGTTCTCCGCCTCATCGCGACCGGAGGCCACACATCCTTTGAAAACTCGAGAGGTCCGCAGAGATCAATGCTTCCAAAGGAGACGATGCCTGACTCCTCTTGAAAATGGATAGGAGTCCCAGGATCCCTGTGGCACGTGGAAAGGGACCCTGGGTCTCCCGCCTCACGTGGAGACGCGTCCCAATTGCCATGCCAAGACTCGAGGAGAATCCCGAGGTGTCCCTCGCACCTAGGCAGGAGTCCTGACGTCGCTGAACAAACACGTGTCTGGAAGGGCCCTCCCCGTCGTAACTCGAGAATATACCCCAGGTTCCGGCCGCAACTCGAGAAAAACCATGAGATTTCCATCTCGCCGCGAGATGAGGCCCGAATCCCCTGCACTGCATGCAGAGCAATTCCGTGTTCCACATCAAACGTGAAAGGAGCCTTGATTTCCTTGATGGCACTCCAGAGAAAACCCAAATCACTGTCTCAAGTCTAGAGGGATCCTGAGGTCACTGTAGCAACACGAAAGGGCTTCGTGTGCCGCAAACAACTCGAGATGAGAGCTTCGTCCCTGCCTTCGACTCAAGAGGAATATCAACTTTCCACAAGCACCTCAAGAGGAGGCTTCTGTCACCTTCAGGTATGTGAGAGGGACCCTGAGCTGGTGGCCTCAAGTCGAATGGATAGCGTGATGCTCTGACTCGAAGTAAGGCCAGATATCCCTGCAGTGAATTGAATGCAGGCTCGTTTTGCATCTCCCAAGAGGAAGGGATGTCTGAATCCACTGTGGAGACCACAGAGAAAGACCTAGTTCTCCGCCTCATCCCGAACTGAGGCCTCACATCCTTTGAGAACTCGAGAGGTGTGCGGAGATCAATGCTTCCAAAGGAGACGATGCCTGACTCCTCTTGAAAATGGATAGGAGTCCCAGGATCCCTGTGGCACATGGAAAGGGATCCTGGGTCTCCCGCCTCACGTGGAGACGCGTCCCAATTGCCATGCCAAGACTCGAGGAAAATCCCGAGGTGTCCCTCGCACCGACGCAGGAGTCCTGACGTCGCTAAACAAACACGTGTCTGGAACAGACCTCCCCGTCGTAACTCGAGAATATACCCCAGGTTCCGGCCGCAACTCGAGAAAAACCATGAGACTTCCCCCTCGCCGTGAGATGAGGCCCGATTCCCCTGCACTGCGTGCAGAGCAATTCCGTGTTCCACATCAAACGTGAAAGGAGCCTTGATTTCCTTGATGGCACTCCAGAGAAAACCCGAGATCACTGTCTCAAGTCTAGAGGGATCCTGAGGTCACTGTAGCAACACGAAATGGGTCCATGGACCCCAAATCAACTCGTGATGAGAGCTTAGTCACTGGCTTCGACTCTATAGGAATAGCAACTTTCCACAAGCACCTCAAGAGGAGGCTTCTCTCAGATAAAGTTATGTGAGAGGGCCCTGAGTTGGGGATTCAAGTGGAATGGACACCGAGAAGCTCTGACTCGAAGTAAGGCTGGATATCCCTGCAGTGAATTGAATGCAGGCTCGTCTTGCATCTCCCAAGACGAAGGGATGTCTGCATCCCCTGTGGAGACCACAGAGAAAGACCTAGTTCTCCGCCTCATCGCGACCGGAGGCCTCACATCATTTGAAAACTCGAGAGGTCCGCGGAGATCAATGCTTCCAAAGGAGACGAAGCCTGACTCCTCTTGAAAATGGATAGGAGTCCCAGGATCCATGTGGCACGTGGAAAGGGACCCTGGGTCTCCCGCCCCACGTGGAGACGCGTCCCAATTGCCATGCCAAGACTCGAGGAGAATCCCGAGGTGTCCCTCGCACCTAGGCAGGAGTCGAGATGTCGCTGAACAAACACGTGTCTGGAAGGGCCCTCCCCGTCGTAACTCGAGAATATACCCCAGGTTCCGGCCTAAACTCGAGAAAAACCATGAGACTTCAACCTCGCCCCAAGATGAGGCACGATTTCCCTGCACTGCATGCAGAGCAATTCCGTGTTCCACATCAAACGTGAAAGGAGCCTTGATTTGCTTGATGGCACTCCAGAGAAAACCCAAGATCACTGTCTCAAGTCTAGAGGGATCCTGAGGTCACTGGAGCAATACGAAAATGCTCCGTGGACCCTAAATCAAGTCGAGATGAGAGCTTAGTCCCCGGCTTCGACTCAAGAGGAATACCAGCTTTCCACAAGCACCTCAAGAGAAGGCTTCTCTCAGCTACAGGTATGTGAGAGGGACCCTGAATTTGTGGCCTCAAGTGGAATGGACACCGAGATGCTCTGACTCGAAGTAAGGCCGGATATCCCTGCAGTGAATTGAATGCAGGCTCGCCTTGCCTCTCCCAAGACGAAGGGTTGTCTGAATCCCCTGTGGAGACCACAGAGAAAGACCTAGTCCTCCGCCTCATCGCGACCGGAGGCCTCACATCCTTTGAAAACTCAAGAGGTCCACGGAGATTAATGCTTCCAAAGGAGACGATGCCTGACTCCTCTTGAAAATGGATAGGAGTACCAGGATCCCTGCGGCACGTGGAAAGGAACACTGGGTCTCCCGCCTCACGTGGAGACGCGTCCGAATTGCCATGCGAAGACTCGAGGAGAATCCCGAGGTGTCCCTCGCACCTAGGCAGGAGTGCTGCCGTCGCTGAACAAACACGTGTCTGGAAGGGCCCTCCCCGTCATAACTCGAGAATATACCCCAGGTTCCGGCCGCAACTCGAGAAAAACCATGAGACTTCCCTTTCGCCGCGAGATGAGGCCCGATTCCCCTGCACTGCGTGCAGAGCAATTCCGTGTTCCACATCAAACGTGAAAGGAGCCTTGATTTCCTTGATGGCACTCCAGAGAAACCCCAAGATCACTGTCTCAAGTCTAGAGGGATCCTGAGGTCACTGTAGCAAGACGAAAGGGCTCCGTGGACCCCAAATCAACACGAGTTGAGAGCTCAGTCCCTGGCTGCGACTCAAGAGGAATACCAACTTTCCACAAGCACCTCAAGAGGAGGCTTGTCTCAGCTACAGGAATGTGAGAGGGACCCTGAGTTTTTGGCCTCAAGTGGAATGGACACCGAGAAGCTCTGACTCGAAGTAAGGCCGGATATCCCTGCAGTGAATTGAATGCAGGCTCGTCTTGCATCTCCAAAGACGAAGGGATGTCTGAATCCCCAGTGGAGACCACAGAGAAAGACCTAGCTCTCTGCCTCATCGCGACCGGAGGCCTCACATCCTTTGAAAACTCGAGAGGTGCGCGGAGATCAATGCTTCCAAAGGAGACGATTCTTGAGTCCTCTTGGAAATGGATAGGATTCCCCGGATCCCTGTGGCAAGTGCAAAGGGACCCTGGGTCCCCCGCCTCATGTGGAGACGCGACCCAAATGGCATTCCAAGACTCGAGGAGAATCCCGAGTTGTCCCTCGCACCTAGGCAGGAGTCCTGACGTCGCTGAACAAACACGTGTCTGGAAGGGCCCTCCCCGTCGTAACTCGCGAATATACCCCAGGTTCCGGCCGCAACTCGAGAAAAACCATGAGACTTCACCCTCGCCACGAGATGAGGCCCGATTCCTCTGCACTGCATGCAGAGCAATTCCGTGTTCCACATCAAACGAGAAAGGAGCCTTGATTTCCTTGATGCCACTCCAGAGAAAACCCAAGATCACTGTCTCAAGTCTAGAGGGATCCTGAGGTCACTGGAGCAACAAAGAAGGGCTCCGTGGACCCCAAATCAACTCGAGATGAGAGCTTAGTCCCTGGCTTCGACTCAAGAGGAATACCAACTTTCCACAAGCACCTCAAGAGGAGGCTTCTCTCAGCTACAGGTATGTGAGAGGGACCCTGAGTAAGTGGCCTCAAGTGGAATGGACACCGAGATGTTCTGACTCGACATAAGGCCAGATATCCCTGCAGTGAATTGAATACCGGCTCGTCTTGCATCTGCCAAGACGAAGGGATGTCTAAATCCCCTGTGGAGACCACAGAGAAAGACCTAGTCCTCCGCCTCATCGCGACCGGAGGCCTCACATCCTTTGAAAACTTGAGAGGTCCGCGGAGATCAATGCTTTCAAAGGAGACATTGCCTGACTCCTCTTGAAAATGGATAGGAGTCCCAGGATCCCTGTAGCACGTGGAAAGGGAACATGGGTCTCCCGCCTCACGTGGAGACGCGTCCCAATTGCCATGCCAAGACTCGAGGAGAATCCCGAGGTGTCCCTCGCACCTAGGCAGGAGTCCTGACGTCGCTGAACAAACACGTGTCTTGAAGGGCCCTCGCCGTCGTAACTCGAGAATATAAATCAGGTTCCGGCCGCAACTCGAGAAAAAATATGAGACTTCCCCCTCGCCGCGAGATGAGGCCCGATTCCCCTGCACTGCGTGCAGAGCAATTCCGTGTTCCACATCAAACGTGAAAGGAGACTTGATTTCCGTGATGGCACTCCAGGGAAAACCCAAGATCACTGTCTCAAGTCTAGAGGGATCCTGAGGTCACTGGAGCAACACGAAAGGGATCCGTGGACCCCCAAATCAACTCGAGATGAGAGCTTAGTCCCTCGCTTTGACTCAAGAGGAATATCAACTTTCCACAAGCACCTCAAGAGGAGGCTTCTCTCAGCTACAGGTATGTGAGAGGGACCCTGAGTGTGTGGCCTCAAGTGGAATGGACACCGAAATGCTCTGACTCGAAGTAAGGCCGGATATCCCTGCAGTGAATTGAATGCCGGCTCGTCTTGCATCTCCCAAGACGAACGGATGTCTGAATGCCCTGTGGAGACCACAGAGAAAGACCTAGTTCTCCGCCTCATCGCGACCTGAGGCCTCACATCCTTTGAAAACTCGAGAGGTCCGCGGAGATCAATGTTTCCAAAGGAGACGATGCCTGACTCCTCTTGAAAATGGATAGGAGTCCCAGGATCTCTGTGGACGTGGGAAGGGACCCTGGGTCTCCCGCCTCACGTGGAGACGCGTCCCAATTGCCATGCCAAGACTCGAGGAGAATCCCGAGGTGTCCCTCGCACCTAGGCAGGAGTCCTGACGTCGCTGAGCAAACACGTGTCTGGAAGGGCCCTCCCCGTCGTTACTCGAGAATATACCCCAGGTTCCGGCCGCAACTCGAGAAAAACCATGAGACTTCCCCCTCGCCGCGAGATGAGGCCCGATTCCCCTGCACTGTGTGCAGAGCAATTCCGTGTTCCACATCAAACGTGAAAGGAGCCTTGATTTCCTTGATGGCACTCCAGAGAAAACCCAAGATCACTGTCTCAAGTCTAGAGGGATCCTGAGGTCACTGGAGCAACACGAAAGGGCTCCGTGGACCCCAAATCAACTCGAGATGAGAGCTTAGTCCCTGGCTTCGACTCAAGAGGAATACCAACTTTCCACAAGCACCTCAAGAGGAGGCTTCTCTCAGCTAGAGGTATGTGAGAGGGACCCTGAATTTGTGGCCTCAAGTGGAATGGACACCGAGATGCTCTGACTCGAAGTAAGGCCGGATATCCCTGCAGTGAATTGAATGCAGGCTCGCCTTGCCTCTCCCAAGACGAAGGGTTGTCTGAATCCCCTGTGGAGACCACAGAGAAAGACCTAGTCCTCCGCCTCATCGCGACCGGAGGCCTCACATCCTTTGAAAACTCGAGAGGTCCGCGGAGATCAATGCTTCCAAAGGAGACGATTCTTGAGTCCTCTTGGAAATGGATAGGATTCCCCGGATCCCTGTGGCAAGTGCAAAGGGACCCTGGGTCCCCCGCCTCATGTGGAGAAGCGACCCAAATGCCACTCCAAGACTCGAGGAGAATCCCGAGTTGTCCCTCGCACCTAGGCAGGAGTCCTGACGTCGCTGAACAAACACGTGTCTGGAAGGGCCCTCCCCGTCGTAACTCGCGAATAGACCCCAGGTTCCGGCCGCAACTTGAGAAAAACCATGAGACTTCCCCTCACTGCGAGATGAGGCCTGATTCCACTGCACTGCATGCAGAGCAATTCCGTGTTCCACATCAAAAGTGAAAGGAACCTTCATTTCCTTGATGGCACTCCAGAGAAAACCCAGAGTCACTGTCTGAAGTCTAGAGGGATCCTGAGGTCACTGGAGCAACACGAAAGGGCTCCGTGGAAATCAAATCAACTCGAGATGAGAGCTTAGTCCCTGGCTTCGACTCAAGAGGAATACCAACTTTCCACAAGCTCCTCAAGGGGAGGCTTCTCTCAGCTACAGGTATGTGAGAGGGACCCTGAGTTTGTGGCCTCAAGTGGAATGGACACCGAGATGCTCTGACTCGGAGTAAGGCCGGATATCCCTGCAGTGAATTGAATGCAGGTTCGTCTTGCATTTCCCAAGACGAAGGGATGTCTGAATCCCCTGTGGAGACCACAGAGAAAGACCTAGTCCTCCGCCTCAAAGCGACCGGAGGTCTCACATCCTTTGAAAACTCGAGAGATCTGCGGATATCAATGCTTCCCAAGGAGACGATGCCTGACTCCTCTTGAAAATGGATAGGAGTCCCAGGATCCCTGTGGCAAGTGGAAAGGGACCCTGGGTCTCCCGCCTCACGTGGAGACGCGTCCCAATTGTCATGCCAAGACTCGAGGAGAATCCCAAGGTGTCCCTTGCACCTAGACAGGAGTCCTGACGTCGCTGAACAAACACGTGTCTGGAAGGGCCCTCCCCGTCGTAACTCGAGAATATACCCCAGGTCCGGCCGCAACTCGAGAAAAACCATGAGACTTCCCCCTCGCCGCGAGATGAGGCCCGATTCCCCTGCACTGCTTGGAGAGCAATTCCGTGTTCCACATCAAACGTGAAAGGAGCCTTGATTTCCTTGATGGCACTCCAGAGAAAACCCAAGATCACTGTCTCAAGTCTAGAGGGATCCTGAGGTCACTGGAGCAACACGAAAGGGCTCCGTGGACCCCAAATCGACTCGAGATGAGAGCTTAGTCCCTGGCTTCGACTCAAGAGGAATACCAACTTTCCACAAGCACCTCAAGAGGAGGCTTCTCTCAGCTACAGGTATGTGAGAGAGACCCTGAGTTTGTGGCCTCAAGTGGAATGGACACCGAGATGCTCTGATTCGAAGTCAGGCCGGATATCGCTGCAGTGAGTTGAATGCAGGCTCGTCTTGCATCTCCCAAGACGAAGGGATGTCTGAATCCCCTGTGGAGACCACAGAGAAAGACCTAGTTCTCGGCCTCATCGCGACCGGATGCCTCACATCCTTTGAAAACTCGAGAGGTCCACGCAGAACAAAGCTTCCAAAGGAGACGATGCCTGACTCCTCTTGAAAATGGATAGGAATACCAGGATCCCTGTGGCACGTGGAAAGGGACCCTGGGTCTCCCGCCTCACGTGGAGACGCGTCCCAATTGCCATGCCAAGACTCGAGGAGAATACCGAGGTGTCCCTCGCACCTAGACAGGAGTCCTGACGTCGCTGAACAAACACGTGTCTGGAAGGGCCCTCCCCGTCGTAACTCGAAAATATAAATTAGGTTCCGGCCGCAACTCGAGAAAAAATATGAGACTTCCCCCTCGCCGCGAGATGAGGCCCGATTCCACTGCATTGCGTGCAGAGCAATTCCGTGTTCCACATCAAACGTGAAAGGAGCCTTGATTTCCTTGATGGCACTCCAGACAAAACCCAAGATCACTGTCTCAAGTCTAGAGGGAACCTGAGGTCACTGGAGCAACACGAAAGGGCTCCGTGGACCCCAAATCAACTCGAGATGAGAGCTTAGCCCCTGACTTCGACTCAAGAGGAATACCCACTTTCCACAAGCACCTCAAGAGGAGGCTTCTCTCAGCTACAGGTATGTGAGAGGGACCCTGAGTTTGTGGCCTCAAGTGGAATGGACACCGAGATGCTCTGACTCGAAGTAAGGCCGGATATCCCAGCAGTGAATTGAATGCAGGCTCGTCTTGCATCTCCCAAGACGAAGGGATGTCTGAATCCCCTGTGGAGACCACAGAGAAAGAACTAGTTCTCCGCCTCATCGCGACCGGAGGCCACACATCCTTTGAAAACTCGAGAGGTCCGCAGAGATCAATGCTTCCAAAGGAGACGATGCCTGACTCCTCTTGAAAATGGATAGGAGTCCCAGGATCCCTGTGGCACGTGGAAAGGGACCCTGGGTCTCCCGCCTCACGTGGAGACGCGTCCCAATTGCCATGCCAAGACTCGAGGAGAATCCCGAGGTGTCCCTCGCACCTAGGCAGGAGTCCTGACGTCGCTGAACAAACACGTGTCTGGAAGGGCCCTCCCCGTCGTAACTCGAGAATATACCCCAGGTTCCGGCCGCAACTCGAGAAAAACCATGAGATTTCCATCTCGCCGCGAGATGAGGCCCGAATCCCCTGCACTGCATGCAGAGCAATTCCGTGTTCCACATCAAACGTGAAAGGAGCCTTGATTTCCTTGATGGCACTCCAGAGAAAACCCAAATCACTGTCTCAAGTCTAGAGGGATCCTGAGGTCACTGTAGCAACACGAAAGGGCTTCGTGTGCCGCAAACAACTCGAGATGAGAGCTTCGTCCCTGCCTTCGACTCAAGAGGAATACCAACTTTCCACAAGCACCTCAAGAGGAGGCTTCTGTCACCTTCAGGTATGTGAGAGGGACCCTGAGCTGGTGGCCTCAAGTCGAATGGATAGCGTGATGCTCTGACTCGAAGTAAGGCCAGATATCCCTGCAGTGAATTGAATGCAGGCTCGTTTTGCATCTCCCAAGAGGAAGGGATGTCTGAATCCACTGTGGAGACCACAGAGAAAGACCTAGTTCTCCGCCTCATCCCGAACTGAGGCCTCACATCCTTTGAGAACTCGAGAGGTGTGCGGAGATCAATGCTTCCAAAGGAGACGATGCCTGACTCCTCTTGAAAATGGATAGGAGTCCCAGGATCCCTGTGGCACATGGAAAGGGATCCTGGGTCTCCCGCCTCACGTGGAGACGCGTCCCAATTGCCATGCCAAGACTCGAGGAAAATCCCGAGGTGTCCCTCGCACGGACGCAGGAGTCCTGACGTCGCTAAACAAACACGTGTCTGGAACAGACCTCCCCGTCGTAACTCGAGAATATACCCCAGGTTCCGGCCGCAACTCGAGAAAAACCATGAGACTTCCCCCTCGCCGTGAGATGAGGCCCGATTCCCCTGCACTGCGTGCAGAGCAATTCCGTGTTCCACATCAAACGTGAAAGGAGCCTTGATTTCCTTGATGGCACTCCAGAGAAAACCCGAGATCACTGTCTCAAGTCTAGAGGGATCCTGAGGTCACTGTAGCAACACGAAATGGGTCCATGGACCCCAAATCAACTCGTGATGAGAGCTTAGTCACTGGCTTCGACTCTATAGGAATAGCAACTTTCCACAAGCACCTCAAGAGGAGGCTTCTCTCAGATAAAGTTATGTGAGAGGGCCCTGAGTTGGGGATTCAAGTGGAATGGACACCGAGAAGCTCTGACTCGAAGTAAGGCTGGATATCCCTGCAGTGAATTGAATGCAGGCTCGTCTTGCATCTCCCAAGACGAAGGGATGTCTGCATCCCCTGTGGAGACCACAGAGAAAGACCTAGTTCTCCGCCTCATCGCGACCGGAGGCCTCACATCATTTGAAAACTCGAGAGGTCCGCGGAGATCAATGCTTCCAAAGGAGACGAAGCCTGACTCCTCTTGAAAATGGATAGGAGTCCCAGGATCCATGTGGCACGTGGAAAGGGACCCTGGGTCTCCCGCCCCACGTGGAGACGCGTCCCAATTGCCATGCCAAGACTCGAGGAGAATCCCGAGGTGTCCCTCGCACCTAGGCAGGAGTCGAGATGTCGCTGAACAAACACGTGTCTGGAAGGGCCCTCCCCGTCGTAACTCGAGAATATACCCCAGGTTCCGGCCTAAACTCGAGAAAAACCATGAGACTTCAACCTCGCCCCAAGATGAGGCACGATTTCCCTGCACTGCATGCAGAGCAATTCCGTGTTCCACATCAAACGTGAAAGGAGCCTTGATTTGCTTGATGGCACTCCAGAGAAAACCCAAGATCACTGTCTCAAGTCTAGAGGGATCCTGAGGTCACTGGAGCAATACGAAAATGCTCCGTGGACCCTAAATCAACTCGAGATGAGAGCTTAGTCCCCGGCTTCGACTCAAGAGGAATACCAGCTTTCCACAAGCACCTCAAGAGAAGGCTTTTCTCAGCTACAGGTATGTGAGATTGACCCTGAGTTTGTGGCCTCAAGTGGAATGGACACCGAGATGCTCTGACTCGAAGTAAGGCCGGATATCCTTGCAGTGAATTGAATGCAGGCTCGTCTTGCATCTCCCAAGACGAAGGGATGTCTGATTCCCCTGTGGAGATCACAGAGAAAGACCTAATTCTCTGCCTCATCGCGACCGGAGGCCTCACATCCTTTGAAAACTCGAGAGGTCCGCGGAGATCAATGCTTTCAAAGGAGACGATGCCTGACTCCTCTTGAAAATGGATGGGAGTCCCAGGATCCCTGTGGCTCGTGGAAAGGGACCCTGGGTCTCACGCCTCACGTGGAGACGCGTCCCAATTGCCATGCCAAGACTCGAGGAGAATCACGAGGTGTCCCTCGCACCTAGGCAGGAGTCCTGACGTCGCTGAGCAAACACGTGTCTGGAAGGGCCCTCCCCGTCGTTACTCGAGAATATACCCCAGGTTCCGGCCGCAACTCGAGAAAAACCATGAGACTTCCCCCTAGCCGCGAGATGAGGCCCGATTCCCCTGCACTGTGTGCAGAGCAATTCCGTGTTCCACATCAAACGTGAAAGGAGCCTTGATTTCCTTGATGGCACTCCAGAGAAAACCCAAGATCACTGTCTCAAGTCTAGAGGGATCCTGAGGTCACTGGAGCAACAAGAAATGGCTCTGTGGACCCCAAATCAACTCGAGATGAGAGCTTAGTCCCTGGCTTCGACTCAAGAGGAATACCAACTTTCCACAAGCACCTCAAGAGGAGGCTTCTCTCAGCTACAGGTATGTGAGAGGGACCCTGAATTTGTGGCTTCAAGTGGAATGGACACCGAGATGCTCTGACTCGAAGTAAGGCCGGATATCCCTGCAGTGAATTGAATGCAGGCTCGCCTTGCCTCTCCCAAGACGAAGGGTTGTCTGAATCCCCTGTGGAGACCACAGAGAAAGACCTAGTCCTCCGCCTCATCGCGACCGGAGGCCTCACATCCTTTGAAAACTCGAGAGGTCCGCGGAGATTAATGCTTCCAAAGGAGACGATGCCTGACTCCTCTTGAAAATGGATAGGAGTACCAGGATCCCTGCGGCACGTGGAAAGGAACACTGGGTCTCCCGCCTCACGTGGAGACGCGTCCGAATTGCCATGCGAAGACTCGAGGAGAATCCCGAGGTGTCCCTCGCACCTAGGCAGGAGTGCTGCCGTCGCTGAACAAACACGTGTCTGGAAGGGCCCGCCCCGTCATAACTCGAGAATATACCCCAGGTTCCGGCCGCAACTCGAGAAAAACCATGAGACTTCCCTTTCGCCGCGAGATGAGGCCCGATTCCCCTGCACTGCGTGCAGAGCAATTCCGTGTTCCACATCAAACGTGAAAGGAGCCTTGATTTCCTTGATGGCACTCCAGAGAAACCCCAAGATCACTGTCTCAAGTCTAGAGGGATCCTGAGGTCACTGTAGCAAGACGAAAGGGCTCCGTGGACCCCAAATCAACACGAGTTGAGAGCTCAGTCCCTGGCTGCGACTCAAGAGGAATACCAACTTTCCACAAGCACCTCAAGAGGAGGCTTGTCTCAGCTACAGGAATGTGAGAGGGACCCTGAGTTTTTGGCCTCAAGTGGAATGGACACCGAGAAGCTCTGACTCGAAGTAAGGCCGGATATCCCTGCAGTGAATTGAATGCAGGCTCGTCTTGCATCTCCAAAGACGAAGGGATGTCTGAATCCCCAGTGGAGACCACAGAGAAAGACCTAGCTCTCTGCCTCATCGCGACCGGAGGCCTCACATCCTTTGAAAACTCGAGAGGTGCGCGGAGATCAATGCTTCCAAAGGAGACGATTCTTGAGTCCTCTTGGAAATGGATAGGATTCCCCGGATCCCTGTGGCAAGTGCAAAGGGACCCTGGGTCCCCCGCCTCATGTGGAGACGCGACCCAAATGCCATTCCAAGACTCGAGGAGAATCCCGAGTTGTCCCTCGCACCTAGGCAGGAGTCCTGACGTCGCTGAACAAACACGTGTCTGGAAGGGCCCTCCCCGTCGTAACTCGCGAATATACCCCAGGTTCCGGCCGCAACTCGAGAAAAACCATGAGACTTCACCCTCGCCACGAGATGAGGCCCGATTCCTCTGCACTGCATGCAGAGCAATTCCGTGTTCCACATCAAACGAGAAAGGAGCCTTGATTTCCTTGATGCCACTCCAGAGAAAACCCAAGATCACTGTCTCAAGTCTAGAGGGATCCTGAGGTCACTGGAGCAACAAAGAAGGGCTCCGTGGACCCCAAATCAACTCGAGATGAGAGCTTAGTCCCTGGCTTCGACTCAAGAGGAATACCAACTTTCCACAAGCACCTCAAGAGGAGGCTTCTCTCAGCTACAGGTATGTGAGAGGGACCCTGAGTAAGTGGCCTCAAGTGGAATGGACACCGAGATGTTCTGACTCGACATAAGGCCAGATATCCCTGCAGTGAATTGAATACCGGCTCGTCTTGCATCTGCCAAGACGAAGGGATGTCTAAATCCCCTGTGGAGACCACAGAGAAAGACCTAGTCCTCCGCCTCATCGCGACCGGAGGCCTCACATCCTTTGAAAACTTGAGAGGTCCGCGGAGATCAATGCTTTCAAAGGAGACATTGCCTGACTCCTCTTGAAAATGGATAGGAGTCCCAGGATCCCTGTAGCACGTGGAAAGGGAACATGGGTCTCCCGCCTCACGTGGAGACGCGTCCCAATTGCCATGCCAAGACTCGAGGAGAATCCCGAGGTGTCCCTCGCACCTAGGCAGGAGTCCTGACGTCGCTGAACAAACATGTGTCTTGAAGGGCCCTCGCCGTCGTAACTCGAGAATATAAATCAGGTTCCGGCCGCAACTCGAGAAAAAATATGAGACTTCCCCCTCGCCGCGAGATGAGGCCCGATTCCCCTGCACTGCGTGCAGAGCAATTCCGTGTTCCACATCAAACGTGAAAGGAGACTTGATTTCCGTGATGGCACTCCAGGGAAAACCCAAGATCACTGTCTCAAGTCTAGAGGGATCCTGAGGTCACTGGAGCAACACGAAAGGGATCCGTGGACCCCCAAATCAACTCGAGATGAGAGCTTAGTCCCTCGCTTTGACTCAAGAGGAATATCAACTTTCCACAAGCACCTCAAGAGGAGGCTTCTCTCAGCTACAGGTATGTGAGAGGGACCCTGAGTGTGTGGCCTCAAGTGGAATGGACACCGAAATGCTCTGACTCGAAGTAAGGCCGGATATCCCTGCAGTGAATTGAATGCCGGCTCGTCTTGCATCTCCCAAGACGAACGGATGTCTGAATGCCCTGTGGAGACCACAGAGAAAGACCTAGTTCTCCGCCTCATCGCGACCTGAGGCCTCACATCCTTTGAAAACTCGAGAGGTCCGCGGAGATCAATGTTTCCAAAGGAGACGATGCCTGACTCCTCTTGAAAATGGATAGGAGTCCCAGGATCTCTGTGGACGTGGGAAGGGACCCTGGGTCTCCCGCCTCACGTGGAGATGCGTCCCAATTGCCATGCCAAGACTCGAGGAGAATCCCGAGGTGTCCCTCGCACCTAGGCAGGAGTCCTGACGTCGCTGAGCAAACACGTGTCTGGAAGGGCCCTCCCCGTCGTTACTCGAGAATATACCCCAGGTTCCGGCCGCAACTCGAGAAAAACCATGAGACTTCCCCCTCGCCGCGAGATGAGGCCCGATTCCCCTGCACTGTGTGCAGAGCAATTCCGTGTTCCACATCAAACGTGAAAGGAGCCTTGATTTCCTTGATGGCACTCCAGAGAAAACCCAAGATCACTGTCTCAAGTCTAGAGGGATCCTGAGGTCACTGGAGCAACACGAAAGGGCTCCGTGGACCCCAAATCAACTCGAGATGAGAGCTTAGTCCCTGGCTTCGACTCAAGAGGAATACCAACTTTCCACAAGCACCTCAAGAGGAGGCTTCTCTCAGCTAGAGGTATGTGAGAGGGACCCTGAATTTGTGGCCTCAAGTGGAATGGACACCGAGATGCTCTGACTCGAAGTAAGGCCGGATATCCCTGCAGTGAATTGAATGCAGGCTCGCCTTGCCTCTCCCAAGACGAAGGGTTGTCTGAATCCCCTGTGGAGACCACAGAGAAAGACCTAGTCCTCCGCCTCATCGCGACCGGAGGCCTCACATCCTTTGAAAACTCGAGAGGTCCGCGGAGATCAATGCTTCCAAAGGAGACGATTCTTGAGTCCTCTTGGAAATGGATAGGATTCCCCGGATCCCTGTGGCAAGTGCAAAGGGACCCTGGGTCCCCCGCCTCATGTGGAGAAGCGACCCAAATGCCACTCCAAGACTCGAGGAGAATCCCGAGTTGTCCCTCGCACCTAGGCAGGAGTCCTGACGTCGCTGAACAAACACGTGTCTGGAAGGGCCCTCCCCGTCGTAACTCGCGAATAGACCCCAGGTTCCGGCCGCAACTTGAGAAAAACCATGAGACTTCCCCTCACTGCGAGATGAGGCCTGATTCCACTGCACTGCATGCAGAGCAATTCCGTGTTCCACATCAAAAGTGAAAGGAACCTTCATTTCCTTGATGGCACTCCAGAGAAAACCCAGAGTCACTGTCTGAAGTCTAGAGGGATCCTGAGGTCACTGGAGCAACACGAAAGGGCTCCGTGGAAATCAAATCAACTCGAGATGAGAGCTTAGTCCCTGGCTTCGACTCAAGAGGAATACCAACTTTCCACAAGCTCCTCAAGGGGAGGCTTCTCTCAGCTACAGGTATGTGAGAGGGACCCTGAGTTTGTGGCCTCAAGTGGAATGGACACCGAGATGCTCTGACTCGGAGTAAGGCCGGATATCCCTGCAGTGAATTGAATGCAGGTTCGTCTTGCATTTCCCAAGACGAAGGGATGTCTGAATCCCCTGTGGAGACCACAGAGAAAGACCTAGTCCTCCGCCTCAAAGCGACCGGAGGTCTCACATCCTTTGAAAACTCGAGAGATCTGCGGATATCAATGCTTCCCAAGGAGACGATGCCTGACTCCTCTTGAAAATGGATAGGAGTCCCAGGATCCCTGTGGCAAGTGGAAAGGGACCCTGGGTCTCCCGCCTCACGTGGAGACGCGTCCCAATTGTCATGCCAAGACTCGAGGAGAATCCCAAGGTGTCCCTTGCACCTAGACAGGAGTCCTGACGTCGCTGAACAAACACGTGTCTGGAAGGGCCCTCCCCGTCGTAACTCGAGAATATACCCCAGGTCCGGCCGCAACTCGAGAAAAACCATGAGACTTCCCCCTCGCCGCGAGATGAGGCCCGATTCCCCTGCACTGCTTGGAGAGCAATTCCGTGTTCCACATCAAACGTGAAAGGAGCCTTGATTTCCTTGATGGCACTCCAGAGAAAACCCAAGATCACTGTCTCAAGTCTAGAGGGATCCTGAGGTCACTGGAGCAACACGAAAGGGCTCCGTGGACCCCAAATCGACTCGAGATGAGAGCTTAGTCCCTGGCTTCGACTCAAGAGGAATACCAACTTTCCACAAGCACCTCAAGAGGAGGCTTCTCTCAGCTACAGGTATGTGAGAGAGACCCTGAGTTTGTGGCCTCAAGTGGAATGGACACCGAGATGCTCTGATTCGAAGTCAGGCCGGATATCGCTGCAGTGAGTTGAATGCAGGCTCGTCTTGCATCTCCCAAGACGAAGGGATGTCTGAATCCCCTGTGGAGACCACAGAGAAAGACCTAGTTCTCGGCCTCATCGCGACCGGATGCCTCACATCCTTTGAAAACTCGAGAGGTCCACGCAGAACAAAGCTTCCAAAGGAGACGATGCCTGACTCCTCTTGAAAATGGATAGGAATACCAGGATCCCTGTGGCACGTGGAAAGGGACCCTGGGTCTCCCGCCTCACGTGGAGACGCGTCCCAATTGCCATGCCAAGACTCGAGGAGAATACCGAGGTGTCCCTCGCACCTAGACAGGAGTCCTGACGTCGCTGAACAAACACGTGTCTGGAAGGGCCCTCCCCGTCGTAACTCGAAAATATAAATTAGGTTCCGGCCGCAACTCGAGAAAAAATATGAGACTTCCCCCTCGCCGCGAGATGAGGCCCGATTCCACTGCATTGCGTGCAGAGCAATTCCGTGTTCCACATCAAACGTGAAAGGAGCCTTGATTTCCTTGATGGCACTCCAGACAAAACCCAAGATCACTGTCTCAAGTCTAGAGGGAACCTGAGGTCACTGGAGCAACACGAAAGGGCTCCGTGGACCCCAAATCAACTCGAGATGAGAGCTTAGCCCCTGACTTCGACTCAAGAGGAATACCCACTTTCCACAAGCACCTCAAGAGGAGGCTTCTCTCAGCTACAGGTATGTGAGAGGGACCTGAGTTTGTGGGCTCAAGTGGAATGGACTCCGAGATGCTCTGACTCGAAGTAAGGCCGGATATCCCTGCAGTGAATTGAATGCAGGCTCGTCTTGCATCTCCCAAGAGGAAGGGATATCTGAATCCCCTGTGGAGACCACAGAGAAAGACCTAGATCTCCGCCTCATCGCGACCGGAGGCCTCACATCTTTGAAAACTCGAGAGGTCCGCGGAGATCAATGCTTCCAAAGGAGACGATGCCTGAGTACTCTTGAAAATGGATAGGAGTCCCAGGATCCCTGTGGCACGTCGAAAGGGACCCTGTGTCTCCCGTCTCACATGAAGACGCGTCCCAATTGCCATGCCAAGTCTCGAGGAGAATCCCGAGGTGTCCCTCGCACCTAGGCAGGAGTCCTGACGTCGCTGAACAAACACGTGTCTGGAAGGGCCCTCCCCGTCGTAACTCGAGAATATACCCCAGGTTCCGGCCGAAACTAGAGAAATACCATGAGACTTACCCCTCGCCGCGAGATGAGGCCCGATTCCCCTGCACTGCGTGCAGCACAATTCCGTGATTGACATCAAACGTGAAAGGAGCCCTGCTTTTTTTGATGGCACTCCTGAGAAAACCCAAGATCACTGTCTCAAGTCTAGAGGGATCCTGAGGACACTGTAGCAACAGGAAAGGGCTCCAAGGACCCCAAATCAACTCGAGATGAGAGCTTAGTCCCTGGCTTCAACTCAAGAGGAATACGAACTTTACACAAGCACCTCAAGAGGAGGCTTCTCTCAGTTTGAGGTATGTGAGAGGGACCCTGAGTTTGTGGCCTCAAGTGGAATGGACACCGAGATGCTCTGACGTGAAATAAGGCCGGATATCCCTGCAGTGAATTGAATGCAGGCTCGTCTTGCATCTCCCAAGACGAAGTGATGTCTGAATCCCCTGTGGAGACCACAGAGAAAGACCTAGTTCTCCGCCTCATCACGACCGAAGGCCTCACATCCTTTGAAAACTCGAGAGGTTCGCGGAGATCAATGCTTCCAAAGGAGACGATGCCTGTCTCTTCTTGAAAATGGATAGGAGTCTCAGGATCCCTTTGGCACGTGGAAAGAGACACTGGGTCTTCCGCCTCACGTGGAGACCCGTCCCAATTGCCATGCCAAGACTCGACGAGTATCCCGAGGTGTCCCTCGCACCTAGGCAGGAGTCCTGACTTCGCTGAACAAACACGTGTCTGGAAGGGCCCTCCCCGTAGTAACTTTAGAATGTACCCCAGGTTCCGGCCACAACTCCAGAAAAACCATGAGACTTCCCCCTCGCCGCGAGATGAGGCCCGATTCCCCTGCACAGCGTGCAGAGCAATTCCGTGTTCCACATCAAACGTGAAAGGAGCCTTGATTTCCTTGATGGCACTCCAGAGAAACCCAAGATCACTGTCTCAATTCTAGAGGGATCCTGAGGTCACTGGAGCAACAGGAAAGGGCTCCATGGACCCTAAATCAACTCGAGATGAGAGCTTAGTCCCTGGCTTCGGCTGAAGGGGAATATCAACTTTCCACAAGCACCTCAAGAGGAGGCTTCTCTCAGCTACAGGTATGTGAGAGGGACCCTGAGTTTGTGGCCTCAAGTGGAATGGACACCGAGATTCTCTGACTCGAAGTAAGGCCAGATATCCCTGCAGGGAATTGAATGCAGGCTCGTCTTGCATCTCCCAAGACGAAGGGATGTCTGATTCCCCTGTGGAGACCACAGAGAAAGACATAGTTCTCCGCCTCCTCGCGACCAGAGGCCTCACATCCTTTGAAAACTCGAGAGGTCCGCGGAGATCAATGCTTCCTAAGGAGACGATGCCTGACTCCTCTTGAAAATGGATAGGAGTCCAAGAAACCCTGTGGCACGTGGAACGGAAACCTGGGTCTCCCGCCTCACATGGAGACATGTCCTAATTGCCATGCCAAGACTCGAGGAGAATCCCGAGGTGTTCCGCGCACCTAGGCACTAGTCCTGACGTCGCTGAACAAACACTTGTCTGGAAGGGCCCTCCCCGTCGTAACTCAGGAATATACCCCAGGTTCCGGCCGCAACTCGAGAAAAACCATAAGACTTCCCCCTCGCCTTCAGATGTGGCCCGATTCTCCTGCACTGAGTGCAGACCAATTCCGTGTTCCACATCAAACGTGAAAGGATTCTTGATTTCCTTGATGGCACTCCAAAGAAAAGCCAAGATCACTGTCTCAAGTCTAGAGGGATCCTGAGGTCACTGTAGCAACCCGAAAGGGCTCCGAGCACCCCAAATCAACTCGAGATGAGAGCTTCGTCCCTGGCTTCGACTCAAGAGGAATACCAACTTTCCACAAGCTCCTCAAGAGGAGGTTTCTCTCAGCTACAGGTATGTGAGAGGGACCCTGAGTTTGTGGCCTCAAGTGGAATGGACACCGAGATGCTCTGACTCAATGTAAGGCCGGATATCCCTGCAGTGAATTGAATGCAGGATCGTCGTGGTTCTCCCAAGACGAAGGGATGTCTGAATCCCCTGTGGACACCACAGACAAAGACCTAGATTTCCGCCTCATCGCGACCATAGGCCTCACATACTTTGAAAACTCGAGAGGTCCGCGGAGATCAATGTTTCCTAAGGAGACGATGCCTGACTCCTCTTGAAAATGGATAGGAGTCCCTGAATCCCTGTGGCACGTGGAAAGGGACCCTGGGTCTTGCGCCTCACTGGAGACGCGTCCCAATTGCCAGGCCAAGGTTCATGGAGAATACCGAGGTGTCCCTCGCACCTAGGCAGGAGTCCTGACGTCGCTGAACAAACACGTGTCTGGAAGGGCCCTCCCCATCGTAACTCGAGAATATACCCAAGGTTCTGACTGCAACTCGAGAAAAACCATGAGCCTTCCCAGTCGCCGCAAGATGAGGCCCGATTCCCCTGCACTGCGTGCAGAGCAATTCCGTGTTCCACATCAAACGTGAAAGGAGCCTTGATTTACTTGATGGCACTCCAGAGAAACCCCAAGATCACTGTCTCAAGTCGAGAGGGATCTTGAGGTCACTGTAGCAACACGAAAGGGGTCCGTGGACTCCAAATCAACTCGAGATGAGAGCTTCGTCCCTGGCTTCGACTCAAGAGGAATACCAACTTTCCACGAGCACCTCAAGAGGAGGCTTCTCTCAGCTAAAGGTATGTGAGAGGGAACCTGTGTTTGTGGCCTCAAGTAGAATGGACACCGAGATGCTCTGACTCGAAGTAAGGCCGGACATCCCTGCAGTGAATTGAATGCAGGCTCGTCTTGCACGTCGCAAGATGAAGGGATGTCTGAATCCACTGTGGAGACCACAGAGAAAGACCTAGTTCTCCGCCTCATCACGACCGGAGGCGTCACATCCTTTGAAAACTCGAGAGGTCCGCGGAGATCAATGCTTGTAAAGGAGACGAAGCCTGACTCCTCTTGAAAATGGATAGGAGTCCAAGAATCCCTGTGGCACGTGGAACGGGACCCTGGGTCTCCCGCCTCACGTGGAGACTTGTCCTAATTGCCATGCCAAGACTCGAGGAGAATGCCGAGGTGTCCCTCGCACCTAGGCAGGAATCCTGACGTAGCAGAACAAACACGTGTCTGGAAAGGCCCTCCCCGTCGTAACTCGAGAATATACCCCAGGTTCCGGCCGCAAATCGAGAAACATCATGAGACTTCCCCCTCGCCTTGAGATGAGGCCCGATTCCCCTGCACTGCGTGCAGACCAATTCCGTGTTCCACATCAAATGTGAAAGGAGCCTTGATTTCCTTGATGGCAATCCAAAGAAAAGCCAAGATCACTGTCTCAAGTCTAGAGGGATCCTGAGGTCACTGTAGCAACAAGAAAGAGCTCCGTGGACCACAAATCACCTCGAGAGGAGAGCTTCGTCCCTGGCTTCGACTCAAGAGGAATACCAACTTTCCACAAGCACCTCAAGAGGAGGCCTCTCTCAGTTACAGGTATGTGAGAGGGACCTTGAGTTTGTGGCCTCAAGTGGAATGGACACCGAGATGCTCTGACTCGAAGTAAGGGCAGATATCCATGCAGAGAATTGAATGCAGGCTCGTCTTGCATCTCCCAAGACGAAGGGATGTCTGAATCCCCTGTGGAGACCACAGACAAAGACTTAGTTCTCCGCCTCATCGCGACCGGAGGCCTCACATCCTTTGAAAACTCGAGAGGTCCACGGAGATCAATGCTTCCAAAGGAGACGATGCCTGAATCCTCTTCAAAATGGATAGGAGTCCCAGGATCCCTGTGGCACGTGGAAAGGGACCCTGGGTCTCCCGCCTCAGGTGGAGACGCGTCCCAAATGCCATGCCAAGACTCGAGGAGAATCCCGAGGTGTCCCTCGCACCTAGGCAGGAGTCCTGACTTCGCTAACAAACACGTGTCTGGAAGGGCCCTCCCCATAGTAACTCGAGAATATACCCCAGGTTCCGGCCGCAACTCGAGAAATTCCATGAGACCTACCCCTCGCGGCTAGATGAGGCCCGATTCCCCTGCACTGCGTGCAGAGCAATTCCGTGTTCCACAGCAAACGTGAAAGGAGCCTTGATTTCCTTGATGGCACTCCAGAGAAAACCCAAGATCACTGTCTCAAGTCTAGAGGGATCCTGAGGTCACTGAAGATACAAGAAAGGGCTCCGTGTACCCCAAATCAACTCGAGATGAGAGCTTAGTCCCTGGCTTCGACTCAAGAGGAATACCAACTTTCCACAAGCACCTCAAGAGGAGGCTTCTCTCAACTACAGGTATGTGAGAGGACCCTGAGTTTGTGGCCTCAAGTGGAATGGACACCGAGATGCTCTGAATCGAAGTAAGGCCGGATATCACTGCAGTGAATTGAATGCAGGCTCGTCTTGCATCTCCCAAGACGAAGGGTTCTCTGAATCCCCTTTGGAGTCCACAGAGAAAGACCTAGTACTCCGCCTCACCGCGAACGGAGGCCTCACGTCCTTTGAAAATTCGAGAGGTCCGCGGAGATCAATGCTTCCAAAGGAGACGATGCCTGACTCCTCTTGAAAATGGATAGGAGTCCCAGGATCCCTGTGGCACGTGGAAATGGACCCTGGGTCTCCCGCCTCACATAGAGACGCGTCCCAATTACCACGCCAAGAATCGAAGGGAATCCCGAGGTGTCCCTCGCACCTAGGAAGGAGTCCTGACGTCGCTGAACAAACACGTGTCTGGAAGGGCCCTCCCCGTCGTAACTCGAGAATATACCCCAGGTTCCGGCCTAAACTCGAGAAAAACCATGCGACTTCCCCCTCGCCGCGAGATGAGGCCCGATTTCCCTGCGTTGCATGCAGAGCAATTCCGTGTTCCACATCAAACGAGAAAGGAGCCTTGATTTCCTTGATGGCACTCCAGAGAAAATCCAAGATCACTGTCTCAAGGCTAGAGGGATCCTGAGGTCACTGTAACAACACGAAAGGTCTACTTGGACCCCAAATCAACTCGAGATGAGAGCTTCGTCCCTGGCTTCGACTCAAGAGGAATATCAACATTCCACAAGCACCTCAAGAGGAGGCTACTCTCAGCTACAGGTATGTGAGAGGGACCCTGAGTTTGCGGCCTCAAGTGGAATGGACACCGAGATGCTCTGACTCGAAGTAAGGCCGGATATCCCTGCAGTGAATTGAACGCAGGCTCGTCTTGCATCTCCCAAGACGAAGTGATGTCTGAATCCCCTGTGGAGACCACAGAGAAAGACCTAGTTCTCCGCCTCATCGCGACCGAAGGCCTCACATACTTTGAAAACTCGAGAGGTCCGTCGAGATCAATGCTTCCAAAGGAGACGATGCCTGTCTCTTTTTGAAAATGGATAGGAGTCTCAGGATCCCTTTGGCACGTGGAAAGAGACACTGGGTCTTCCGCCTCACGTGGAGACCCGTCCCAATTGCCATGCCAAGACTCGACGAGTATCCCGAGGTGTCCCTCGCACCTAGGCAGGAGTCCTGACTTCGCTGAACAAACACGTGTCTGGAAGGGCCCTCCCCGTAGTAACTTTAGAATGTACCCCAGGTTCCGGCCGCAACTCGAGAAAAACCATGAGACTTCCCACTCGCCGCAAGATGAGGCCCGATTCCCCTGCACTGCGTGCAGAGCAATTCCGTGTTCCACATCAAACGTGAAAGGAGCCTTGATTTCCTTGATGGCACTCCAGAGAAACCCAAGATCACTGTCTCAATTCTAGAGGGATCCTGAGGTCACTGGAGCAACAGGAAACAGCTCCGTGGACCCCAAATCAACTCGAGATGAGAGCGTAGTCCCTGGCTTCGACTCAAGAGGAATACCAACTTTCCACAAGCACCTCAAGAGGAGGCTTCTCTCAGCTACAGGTATGTGAGAGGGACCCTGAGTTTGTGGCCTCAAGTGGAATGGACACTGTGATGCTCTGACTCGAAGTCAGGCCGGATATCCCTGCTGTGAATTGAATGCAGGCTCGTCTTGCATCTCCCAAGATGAAGGGATGTCTGAATCCACTGTGGAGACCACAGAGAAAACCTAGTTCTCTGCCTCATCGCGACCGGAGGCCTCTAATCCTTTGAAAACTCGAGAGGTCCGCGGAGATCAATGCTTCCAAAGGAGACGATGCCTGACTCCTCTTGAAAATGGATAGGAGTCCCAGGATCCCTGTGGCACGTGGAAAGGGACCCTGGGTCTCCCGCCTCACGTGGAGACGGGTCCCAATTGCCATTCCAAGACTCGAGGAGAATCCCGAGGTGTCCCTCGCACCTAGGCAGGAGTCCTCACGTCGCTGAACAAACACGTGTCTGGAAGGGCCCTCCCCGTCGTAACCCCAGAATATACCCCAGGTTCCGGCCGCAACTCGAGAAAAACCATGAGACTTCCCCCTCGCGGCAAGATGAGGCCCGATTCCCCTGCACTGCGAGCAAAGGCAATTCCGTGTTCCACATCAAACGTGAAAGGAGCCTTGATTACCTTGATGGCACTCCAGAGAAAACCCAAGATCACTGTCTCAATTCTAGAGGGATCCTGAGGTCACTGTAGCAACACGAAAGGGCTTCGTGGGCCGCAAATCAACTCGAGATGAGTGCTTCGTCCCTGCCTTCGACTCAAGAGGAATACCAACTTTCCACAAGCACCTCAAGAGGAGGCTTCTGTCACCTTCAGGTATGTGAGAGGGACCCTGAGCTGGTGGCCTCAAGTCGAATGGATAGCGTGATGCTCTGACTCGAAGTAAGGCCGGATATCCCTGCAGTGAATTGAATGCAGGCTCGTTTTGCATCTCCCAAGAGGAAGGGATGTCTGAATCCACTGTGGAGACCACAGAGAAAGACCTAGTTCTCCGCCTCATCCCGAATTGAGGCCTCACTTCCTTTGAAACCTCGAGAGGTGTGCAGAGATCAATGCTTCCAAAGGAAACGATGCCTGACTCCTCTTGAAAATGGATAGGGGTCCCAGGATCCCTGTGGCACGTGGAAAGGGACCCTGGGTCTCCCGCCTCACGTGGAGACGCGTCCCAATTGCCATGCCAAGACTCGAGGAGAATCCCGAGTTGTGTCTCGCCCCTAGGCAGGAGTCCTGACGTCGCTGAACAAACAGGTGTCTGGAAGGGCCCTCCCCGTCGTAACTCTAGAACATACCCCAGGTTCCGGCCGCAACTCGACAAAAACCATGAGAATTCCCCCTCGCCGCGAGATGAGGCCCGATTCCGCTGCATTGCGTGCATAGCAATTCCGTGTTCCACATCAAACGTGAAAGGAGCCTTGATTTCCTTGATAGCACTCCAGAGAAAAGCCAAGATCACTGTCTCAAGTCTAGAGGGATCCTGAGGTCACTGTAGCAACACGAAAGAGCTCCGTGGACCCCAAATCAACTCGAGATGAGAGCTTACTCCCTGGCTTCGACTCAAGAGGAATACCAACTTTCCACAAGCACCTCAAGATGAGGTTTCTCTCAGCTACATTTATGTGAGAGGGACCCTGAGTGTGTGGCCTCAAATGAAATGGACACCGAGATGCACTGATTCGAATAAAGGCCGGATATCCCTGCAGTGAATTGAATGCAGGCTCGTCTTGCATCTCCTAAGAAGAAGGGATGTATGAATCCCCTGTGGAGACCATAGAGAAAGACATTGTTCTCCGCCTCATCGCGACGTGAGTCCTCACATCCTTTGAGAACTCGAGAGGTCCGCGGAGATCAATGCTTCCAAAGGAGACGATGCCTGACTCCTCTTGAAAATGGATAGGAGTCCCAGGATCCCTGTGGCACATGGAAAGGGACCCTGGATCTCCCGCCTCACGTGGAGACGCGTCCCAATTGCCATGCCAAGACTCGAGGAGAATCCCGAGGTGTCCCTCGCACCGACGCAGGAGTCCTGACGTCGCTGAACAAACACGTGTCTGGAACGGACCTCACCGTCGTAACTCGAGAATATACCCCAGGTTCCTGCCGCAACTCGAGAAAAACCATGAGACTTCCCCCTCGTCGCGAGATGAGGCCCGATTCCCCTGCACTGCGTGCAGAGCAATTCCGTGTTCCACATCAAACGTGAAAGGAGCCTTGATTTCCTTGATGGCACTCCAGAGAAAACCCAAGATCACTGTCTCAAGTCTAGAGGGATCCTGAGGTCACTGGAGCAACACGAAATGGGTCCATGGACCCCAAATCAACTCGTGATGAGAGCTTAGTCACTGGCTTCGACTATAGAGGAATAGCAACTTTCCACAAGCACCTCAAGAGGAGGCTTCTCTCAGATAAAGTTATGTGAGAGGGCCCTGAGTTGGGGATTCAAGTGAAATGGACACCGAGAAGCTCTGACTCGAATTAAGGCTGGATATCCCTGCAGTGAATTGAATGCAGGCTCGTCTTGCATCTCCCAAGAGGAAGGGATGTCTGAATGCCCTGTGGAGACCACAGAGAAAGACCTAGTTCTCCGCCTCATCGCGACCGGAGGCCTCACATCCTTTGAAAACTCGAGAGGTCCGCGGAGATCAATGGTTCCAAAGGAGACGATGCCTGACTCCTCTTGAAAATGGATAGGAGTCCCAGGATCCCTGTGGCACGTGGAAAGGGACTCTGGGTCTCCCGCCTCACGTGGAGACGCGTCCCAATTGCCATGCCAAGACTCGAGGAGAATCCCGAGGTGTCCCTCGCACCTAGGCAGGAGTACCGACGTCGCTGAACAAACACGTGTCTGTAAGGGCCCTCCCCGTCGTAACTCGAGAATATACCCCAGGTTCCGGCCACAACTCGAGAAAAACCATGAGACTTCCCCCTCGCCGCGGGATGAGGCCCGATTCCCCTGCACTGCCTGCAGAGCAATTCCGTGTTCCACATCAAACCTGAAAGGAGCGTTGATTTCCTTGATGCCACTCCAGAGAAAACCCAAGATCACTGTCTCAAGTCTAGAGGGATCCTGAGGTCACTGGAGCAACACGAAAGAGCTGCGTGGACCCCAAATCAACTCGAGATGAGAGCTTAGTCCCTGGCTTCGACTCAAGAGGAATACCAACTTTCCACAAGCACCTCAAGAGGAGGCTTCTCTCAGCTACAGGTATGTGAGAGGGACCCTGAGTTTATGGCCTCAAGTGGAATGGACACCGAGATGCTCTGACTCGAAGTAAGGCCGGATATCCCTGCAGTGTATTGAATGCAGGCTCGTCTTGCATCTCCCAAGATGAATGGATGTCTGAATCCCCTTTGGAGAACACAGAGAAAGACCTAGTTCTCCGCCTCATCGCGACGGGAGGCCTCACATCCTTTGAAAACTCGAGAGGACTGCGAAGATCAATGCTTCCGAAGGAGACGATGCCTGTCTCCTCTTGAAAATGCATAGGAGTCCCAGGATCCCTGTGGCACGTGGAAAGGGACGCTGGGTCTCCCGCCTCACGTGGAGATGCGTCCCAATTGCCATGCCAAGACTCGAGGAGAATCCCGAGGTGTCCCTCGCCCCTAGGCAGGAGTCCTGACGTCGCTGAACAAACACGTGTCTGGAAGGGCCCTCCCCGTCGTAATTCGAGAATATAACCCGGGTTCCGGCCGCAACTAGAGAAAAACCATGAGACTTCCCCCTCGGCGCAACATGAGGCCCGATTCCCCTGCACTGCGTGCAGAGCAATTCCGTGTTCCACATCAAACGTGAAAGGAGCCTTGATTTCCTTGATGGCACTCCAGACAAAACCCAAGATCACTGTCTCAAGTCTAGAGGGATACTGAGGTCACTGTAGCAAAAAGAAAGGGCTCCGTGGACCCCAAATCAACTCGAGATGAGAGCTTAGTCCCTGGCTTCGACTCAAGAGGAATACCAACTTTCCACAAGCACCTCAAGAGGAGGCTTCTCTCAGCTACAGGTAGGTGAGAGGGACCCTGAGTTTGTGGCCTCAAGTGGAATGGACACCGAGATGCTCTGTCTCAAAGTAAAGCCGGATATCCCTGCAGTGAATTGAATGCAGGCTCGTCTTCCATCTCCCAAGACGAAGGGTTGTCTGAATCCCCTGTGGAGACCACAGAGAAAGACCTAGTCCTCCGCCTCAATGCGACCGGAGGCCTGACATCCTTTGAAAACTCGAAAGGTCCGCGGAGATCAATGCTTCCAAAGGAGACAATGCCTGGCGCCTCTTGAAAATAGATAGGAGTCCCAGGATCCCTGTGGCACGTGGAAAGGGACCCTGTTTCTCCCGCCTCACGTGGAGACGCGTCCCAATTGCCATGCCAAGACTCGAGGAGAATCCCGAGGTTTCCCTCGCACCTAGGCAGGAGTCCTGACGTCGCTGAACAGACACGTGTCTGGAAGGGGCCTCCTCGTCATAACTCGAGAATATACCCCAGGTTCCGGCCACAACTCGAGGGAAACCATGAGACTTAGCCCTCGCCGCGAGATGAGGCCCGATTCCCCTGCACTGCGTGCAGCACAATTCCGTGATCGAGATCAAACTTGAAAGGAGCCTTGATTTTATTGATGGGACTCCTGAGAAAACCCAAGAACACTGTCTCAAGTCTAGAGGGATCCTGAGGACACTGTAGCAACAGGAAAGGGCTCCAAGGACCCCAAATCAACTCGAGATGAGAGCTTAGTCCCTGGCTTCGACTCAAGAGGAATACCAACTTTCCACAAGCACCTAAAGAGGAGGCTTCTCTCAGCTATAGGTATGTGAGAGGGACCCTGAGTTTGTGGCCTCAAGTGGAATGGACACCGAGATGCTCTGAATTGAAGTAAGGCCGGATATCCCTGCAGTGAATTGAACGCAGGCTCGTCTTGCATCTCCAAGACGAAGGGATGTCTGAATCCCCTGTGGAGACCACAGAGAAAGACCTAGTTCTCTGCCTCATCGCGACCGGAGGCCTCACATCCTTTGAAAACTCGAGAGGTCCGCGGAGATCAATGCTTCCAAAGGAGCCGATGCCTGACTCCTCTTGAAAATGGATAGGAGTGCCAGGATCCCTGTGGCACGTGGAAAGGGACCCTGGGTCTCCCGCCACACGTGGAGACGCGTCCCAATTGTCATGCCAAGACTCCAGGAGAATCCCGAGGTGTCCCTCGCACCTAGGCAGGAGTCATGACGTTGCTGAACAAACACGTGTCTGGAAGGGCCCTCCCCGTCGTAACTCGAGAATATACCCCAGGTTCCGGCCGCAACTCGAGAATAACCATGAGACTTCCCCCTCGCCGCGAGATGAGGCCCGATTCCCCTGCACTGCGTGCAGAGCAATTCCGTGTTCCACATCAAACCTGAAAGGAGCCTTGATTTCCTTGATGGCACTCCAGAGGAAACCCAAGATCACTGGCTCTAGTCTAGAGGGATCCTGAGGTCACTGTAGCAACACGAAAGGGCTCCGTGGACCCCAAATCAACTCGAGATGAGAGCTTAGTCCCTGGCTTCGACTCAAGAGGAATACCAACTTTCCACAAGCACCTCAAGAGGAGGCTTCTCTCAGCTACAGGTAGGTGAGAGGGACCCTGAGTTTGTGGCCTCAAGTGGAATGGACACCGAGATGCTCTGTCTCAAAGTAAAGCCGGATATCCCTGCAGTGAATTGAATGCAGGCTCGTCTTCCATCTCCCAAGACGAAGGGTTGTCTGAATCCCCTGTGGAGACCACAGAGAAAGACCTAGTCCTCCGCCTCAATGCGACCGGAGGCCTGACATCCTTTGAAAACTCGAAAGGTCCGCGGAGATCAATGCTTCCAAAGGAGACAATGCCTGGCGCCTCTTGAAAATAGATAGGAGTCCCAGGATCCCTGTGGCACGTGGAAAGGGACCCTGTTTCTCCCGCCTCACGTGGAGACGCGTCCCAATTGCCATGCCAAGACTCGAGGAGAATCCCGAGGTTTCCCTCGCACCTAGGCAGGAGTCCTGACGTCGCTGAACAGACACGTGTCTGGAAGGGGCCTCCCCGTCATAACTCGAGAATATACCCCAGGTTCCGGCCACAACTCGAGGGAAACCATGAGACTTAGCCCTCGCCGCGAGATGAGGCCCGATTCCCCTGCACTGCGTGCAGCACAATTCCGTGATCGAGATCAAACGTGAAAGGAGCCTTGATTTTATTGATGGCACTCCTGACAAAACCCAAGAACACTGTCTCAAGTCTAGAGGGATCCTGAGGACACTGTAGCAACAGGAAAGGGCTCCAAGGACCCCAAATCAACTCGAGATGAGAGCTTAGTCCCTGGCTTCGACTCAAGAGGAATACCAACTTTCCACAAGCACCTCAAGAGGAGGCTTCTCTCAGCTACAGGTATGTGAGAGGGACCCTGAGTTTGTGGCCTCAAGTGGAATGGACACCGAGATGCTCTGAATTGAAGTAAGGCCGGATATCCCTGCAGTGAATTGAACGCAGGCTCGTCTTGCATCTCCAAGACGAAGGGATGTCTGAATCCCCTGTGGAGACCACAGAGAAAGACCTAGTTCTCTGCCTCATCGCGACCGGAGGCCTCACATCCTTTGAAAACTCGAGAGGTCCGCGGAGATCAATGCTTCCAAAGGAGACGATGCCTGACTCCTCTTGCAAATGGATCGGAGTCCCAGGATCCCTGTGGCACGTGGAAAGGGACCCTGGGTCTCCCGCCTCACGTGGAGACGCGTCCCAATTGCCATGCCAAGACTCGAGGAGAATCCCGAGGTGTCCCTCGCACCTAGACAGGAGTCCTGACGTCGCTGAGCAAACACGTGTCTGGAAGGGTCCTCCCCGTCTTAACTCGAGAATATACCCCAGGTTCCGGCCGCAACTCGAGAAATACCAGGAGACTTCCCCCTTGCCGCTAGATGAAGCCCGATTCCCCTGCACTGCGTGCAGAGCAATTCCGTGTTCCACATCAAACGTGAAAGGAGCCTTGATTTCCTTGATGGCACTCCAGAGAAAACCCAAGATTACTCTCTCAAGTCTAGAGGGATCCTGAGGTCACTATAGCAACACGAAACATCTCGTGGACCCCAAATCAACTCGAGATGAGAGCTTAGTCCCTGGCTTCGACTCAAGAGGCATACCAACTTTCCACAAGCACCTCAAGAGGAGGCTTCTCTCAGCTATAGGTATGTGAGAGGAACCCTGAGTTTTGGCCTCAAGTGGAATGGACACCGAGATGCTCTGACTCGAAGTAAGGCCGGATATCACTGCATTGAATTGAATGCAGGCTCATCTTGCATCTCCCAAGACGAAGGGATGTCTGCATCCCCTGTGGAGACCACAGAGAAAGACCTAGTTCTCCGCCTCATCGCGACCGGAGGCCTCATATCATTTGAAAACTCGAGAGGTCCGCGGAGATCAATGCTTCCAAAGGAGACGATGCCTGACTCCTCTTGAAAATGGATAGGAGTCCCAAGATGCCTGTGGCACGTGGAAAGGGACCCTGGGTCTCCCGCCTCACGTGGAGACGCGTCCCAATTGCCATGCCAAGACTCGAGGAGAATACAGAGGTGTCCCTCGCACCTAGGCAGGAGTCCTGACGTCGCTGAACAAACACGTGTCTGGAAGGGACCTCCCCGTCGTAACTCGAGAATATACCCCAGGTTCAGGCCGCAACTAGAGAAAAACCGTTAGACTTCCCCCTCGCCAGGAGATGAGTCCCGATTCCGCTACACTGCGTGCAGAGCAATTCCGTATCCCACATCAAACGTGAAAAGAGCCTTGATTTCCTTGATGGCACTCCAGAGAAAACCCAAGATCACTGTCTCAAGTCTAGAGGGATCCTGAGGTCACTGTATCAACATGAAAGGGCTGTGCAGACCCAAATCACATCGAGATGAGAGGTTAGTCCCTGGCTTCGACTCAAGAGGAATACCAACTTTCCACAAGCACCTCAGGGGAGGCTTCTCTCAGCTACAGGTATGTGAGAGGGACCCTGAGATTGTGGCCTCAAGTGGAATGGACACCGAGATGCTCTGAATCGAAGTAAGGCCGGATATCCCTGCAGTGATTTGAATGCAGGCTCGTCTTGCATCTCCCAAGACAAAGGGATGTCTGCATCCCCTGTGGAGACCAGAGAGAAAGACCTAGTTCTCCACCTCATCGCGACCGGAGGCCTCACATCCTTTGAAAATTCGAGAGGTCCGCGGAGATCAATGCTTCCAAAGGAGACGATGCCTGACTCCTCTTGAAAATGGATAGGAGTCCCAGGATCCCTGTGGCACGTGGAAAGGGACGCTGGGTCTCCCGCCTCACGTGGAGACGCGTCCCAATTGCCATGCCAAGACTCGAGGAGAATCCCGAGGTGTCCCTCGCACCTAGGCAGGTGTCCTGACGTTTCTGAACAAATAAATATCTGGAATTGCCCTCCCAGTCGTAACTCGAGAATATACCCCAGGTTCCGGCCGCAAATCGAGAAAAACCATGAGACTTCCCCCTTACGGCGAGATGAGGCCCGATTCCCCTGCAATGTGTGCAGAGCAATTCCGTGTTCCACATCAAACGTGAAAGGAGCTTTGATTTCCTTGATGGCACTACAGAGAAAACCCAAGATCACTGGCTCAAGTCTAGAGGGATCCTGAGGTCACTGGAGCAAGACGAAAGGGATCCGTGGACCCCAAATCAACTCGAGATGAGAGCTTAGTCCCTGGCTTCGACTCAAGGGGAATACCAACTTTCCACAAGCACCTCAAGAGGAGGCTTCTCTGAGCTACAGGTATGTGAGAGGGACCCTGAGTTTGTGGCCTCAAGTGGAATGGACACCGAGATGCTCTGACTCGAAGTAAGGCCGGATATCCCTGCAGTGAATTGAATGCAGGCTCGTCTTGCATCTCCCAAGACGAAGGGATGTCTGAATCCCCTGTGGAGACCACAGAGAAAGACCTAGTCCTCCGCCTCAACGCGAACGGAGGCCTCACATCCTTTGAAAACTCGAGAGGTCCGAGGAGATCAATGCTTCCAAAGGAGATGATGCCTGACTCCTCTTGAAAGTGGATAGGAGTCCCAGGATCCCTGTGGCACGTGGAAAGGGACACTGGGTCTTCCGCCTCACGTGGAGATGCGTCCCAATTTCCATGCCAAGACTGGAATAGAATCCCGAGGTGTCCCTCTCACCTAGGCAGGAGTCCTGACGTCGCTGAACAAATACGTGTCTGGAAGGGGCCTCCCCGTCATAACTCGAGAATATACCCCAGGATCCGGCCACAACTCGAGGGAAACCATGAGACTTAGCCCTCGCCGCGAGATGAGGCCCGATTCCCCTGCACTGCGTGCAGCACAATTCCGTGATCGAGATCAAACGTGAAAGGAGCCTTGATTTTATTGATGGCACTCCTGAGAAAACCCAAGAACACTGTCTCAAGTCTAGAGGGATCCTGAGGACACTGTAGCAACAGGAAAGGGCTCCAAGGACCCCAAATCAACTCGAGATGAGAGCTTAGTCCCTGGCTTCGACTCAAGAGGAATACCAACTTTCCACAAGCACCTCAAGAGGAGGCTTCTCTCAGCTACAGGTATGTGAGAGGGACCCTGAGTTTGTGGCCTCAAGTGGAATGGACACCGAGATGCTCTGAATTGAAGTAAGGCCAGATATCCCTGCAGTGAATTGAATGCAGGCTCGTCTTGCATCTCCAAGACGAAGGGATGTCTGAATCCCCTGTGGAGACCACAGAGAAAGACCTAGTTCTCTGCCTCATCGCGACCGGAGGCCTAACATCCTTTGAAAACTCGAGAGGTCCGCGGAGATCAATGCTTCCAAAGGAGACGATGCCTGACTCCTCTTGCAAATGGATCGGAGTCCCAGGATCCCTGTGGCACGTGGAAAGGGACCCTGGGTCTCCCGCCTCACGTGGAGACGCGTCCCAATTGCCATGCCAAGACTCGAGGAGAATCCCGAGGTGTCCCTCGCACCTAGACAGGAGTCCTGACGTCGCTGAGCAAACACGTGTCTGGAAGGGTCTTCCTCGTCGTAACTCGAGAATATACCCCAGGTTCCGGCCACAACTCGAGAAAAGCCATGAGACTTTCACCTTGCCGCGAGATGAGGCCCGATTTCCCTGCACTGCATGCAGAGCAATTCCGTGTTCCACATCAAACGTGAAAGGAGCCTTGATTTCCTTGATGGCACTCCAGAGAAAACCCAAGATCACTGTCTCAAGTCGAGAGGGATCCCGAGGTCACTGGAGCAACACGAAAGGGCTCCGTGGACACCAAATCAACTCGAGATGAGAGCTTAGTCCCTGGCTTCGACTCAAGAGGCATACCAACTTTCCACAAGCACCTCAAGAGGATGCTTCTCTCAGCTACAGGTATGTGAGAGGGACCCTGAGTTTGTGGCCTCAGGTGGAATGGACACCGAGATGCTCTGACTCGAAGTAAGGCCGGATATCCCTGCAGTGAATTGAAAGCAGGCTCGTCTTGAATCTCCCAAGACGAAGGGATGTCTGAATCCCCTGTGGAGTCCACAGAGAAAGACCTAGTTCTCCGCCTCATCGCGACCGGAGGCCTCACATCGTTTGAAAACTCGAGAGGTCCGCGGAGATCAATGCTTCCAAAGGAGACGATGCCTGACTCCTCTTGAAAATGGATAGGAGTCCCAAGATGCCTGTGGCACGTGGAACGGGATCCTGGGTCTCCCGCCTCACGTGGAGACGCGTCCCAATTGCCATGCCAAGACTCGTGGAGAATCCCGAGGTGTCCCTCGCACCTAGACAGGAGTCCTGACGTCGCTGAGCAAACACGTGTCTGGAAGGGTCCTCCCCGTCTTAACTCGAGAATATACCCCAGGTTCCGGCCGCAACTCGAGAAATACCAGGAGACTTCCCCCTTGCCGCTAGATGAAGCCCGATTCCCCTGCACTGCGTGCAGAGCAATTCCGTGTTCCACATCAAACGTGAAAGGAGCCTTGATTTCCTTGATGGCACTCCAGAGAAAACCCAAGATTACTCTCTCAAGTCTAGAGGGATCCTGAGGTCACTATAGCAACACGAAACATCTCCTGGACCCCAAATCAACTCGAGATGAGAGCTTAGTCCCTGGCTTCGACTCAAGAGGCATACCAACTTTCCACAAGCACCTCAAGAGGAGGCTTCTCTCAGCTATAGGTATGTGAGAGGAACCCTGAGTTTTTGGCCTCAAGTGGAATGGACACCGAGATGCTCTGACTCGAAGTAAGGCCGGATATCACTGCATTGAATTGAATGCAGGCTCATCTTGCATCTCCCAAGACGAAGGGATGTCTGCATCCCCTGTGGAGACCACAGAGAAAGACCTAGTTCTCCGCCTCATCGCGACCGGAGGCCTCATATCATTTGAAAACTCGAGAGGTCCGCGGAGATCAATGCTTCCAAAGGAGACGATGCCTGACTCCTCTTGAAAATGGATAGGATTCCCAAGATCCCTGTGGCACGTGGAAAGGGACCCTGGGTCTCCCGCCTCACGTGGAGACGCGTCCCTGTTGCCATGCCAAGACTCGACGAGAATCCCGAGGTTTCCCTCGCACCTAGGCAGGAGTCCTGACATCGCTTAACAAACACGTGTCTGGAAGGGCCCTCCCCGTCGTAACTCGAGAATATACCCCAGGTTCCGGCCGCAACTCGAGAAAAGCCATGAGACTTTCACCTTGCCGCGAGATGAGGCCCGATTTCCCTGCACTGCATGCAGAGCAATTCCGTGTTCCACATCAAACGTGAAAGGAGCCTTGATTTCCTTGATGGCACTCCAGAGAAAACCCAAGATCACTGTCTCAAGTCGAGAGGGATCCCGAGGTCACTGGAGCAACACGAAAGGGCTCCGTGGACACCAAATCAACTCGAGATGAGAGCTTAGTCCCTGGCTTCGACTCAAGAGGCATACCAACTTTCCACAAGCACCTCAAGAGGATGCTTCTCTCAGCTACAGGTATGTGAGAGGGACCCTGAGTTTGTGGCCTCAGGTGGAATGGACACCGAGATGCTCTGACTCGAAGTAAGGCCGGATATCCCTGCAGTGAATTGAAAGCAGGCTCGTCTTGAATCTCCCAAGACGAAGGGATGTCTGAATCCCCTGTGGAGTCCACAGAGAAAGACCTAGTTCTCCGCCTCATCGCGACCGGAGGCCTCACATCGTTTGAAAACTCGAGAGGTCCGCGGAGATCAATGCTTCCAAAGGAGACGATGCCTGACTCCTCTTGAAAATGGATAGGAGTCCCAAGATGCCTGTGGCACGTGGAACGGGATCCTGGGTCTCCCGCCTCACGTGGAGACGCGTCCCAATTGCCATGCCAAGACTCGTGGAGAATCCCGAGGTGTCCCTCGCACCTAGACAGGAGTCCTGACGTCGCTGAGCAAACACGTGTCTGGAAGGGTCCTCCCCGTCTTAACTCGAGAATATACCCCAGGTTCCGGCCGAAACTCGAGAAATACCAGGAGACTTCCCCCTTGCCGCTAGATGAAGCCCGATTCCCCTGCACTGCGTGCAGAGCAATTCCGTGTTCCACATCAAACGTGAAAGGAGCCTTGATTTCCTTGATGGCACTCCAGAGAAAACCCAAGATTACTCTCTCAAGTCTAGAGGGATCCTGAGGTCACTATAGCAACACGAAACATCTCCTGGACCCCAAATCAACTCGAGATGAGAGCTTAGTCCCTGGCTTCGACTCAAGAGGCATACCAACTTTCCACAAGCACCTCAAGAGGAGGCTTCTCTCAGCTATAGGTATGTGAGAGGAACCCTGAATTTTTGGCCTCAAGTGGAATGGACACCGAGATGCTCTGACTCGAAGTAAGGCCGGATATCACTGCATTGAATTGAATGCAGGCTCATCTTGCATCTCCCAAGACGAAGGGATGTCTGCATCCCCTGTGGAGACCACAGAGAAAGACCTAGTTCTCCGCCTCATCGCGACCGGAGGCCTCATATCATTTGAAAACTCGAGAGGTCCGCGGAGATCAATGCTTCCAAAGGAGACGATGCCTGACTCCTCTTGAAAATGGATAGGATTCCCAAGATCCCTGTGGCACGTGGAAAGGGACCCTGGGTCTCCCGCCTCACGTGGAGACGCGTCCCTGTTGCCATGCCAAGACTCGACGAGAATCCCGAGGTTTCCCTCGCACCTAGGCAGGAGTCCTGACATCGCTTAACAAACACGTGTCTGGAAGGGCCCTCCCCGTCGTAACTCGAGAATATACCCCAGGTTCCGGCCGCAACTAGAGAAAAACCATGAGACTTCCCACTCGCCGCGAGATGAGGCCCGATTCCCCTGCACTGCGTGCAGAGCAATTCCGTATCCCACATCAAACGTGAAAGGAGCCTTGATTTCCTTGATGGCACTCCAGACAAAACAAAAGATCACTGTCTCAAGTCTAGAGGGATCCTGAGGTCACTGGAGCAACACGAAAGGACTCCGTGGACCCCAAATCTACTCGAGATGAGAACTTAGTCCCTGGCTTCGACTCAAGAGGAATTCCAACTTTCCACAGGCACCTCAAGAGGAGTCTTCTCTCAGCCACAGGTATGTGACAGGGACACTGAGTTTGTGGCCTCATGTGGAATGGACAACGAGATGCACTGATTCGAAGTAAGGCCGGATATCCCTGCAGTGAATTGAATGCAGGCTCGTCTTGCATCTCCCAAGACGAAGGGATGTCTGAATCCCCTGTGGAGACCACAGAGAAAGACCTAGTTCTCCGCCTCATCGCGACCGGAGGCTCACATCCTTTGAAAACTCGAGAGGTCCGCGGAGATCAATGCTTCCAAAGGAGATGATGCCTGACACCTCTTGAAAATGGATAGGAGTCCCAGGATCCCTGTGGCACGTAGAAAGGGACCCTTGGTCTCCCGCCTCACGTGGAGAGGCGTCCCAATTGCCATGCCAAGACTCGAGGAGAATCCCGAGGTGTCCATCGCACCTAGGCCCGTGTCCTGACGTCGCTGAACTAACACGTGTCTGGAAGGGCCCTCCCCGTCGTAACTCGAGAATATATCCCAGGTTCCGGCCGCAACTCGAGAAAAACCATGAGACTTCCCCCTCGCCGCGAGATGAGGCCCGATTCCCCTGCACTGCGTGCAGAGCAATTCCGTGTTCCACCTCAAACCTGAAAGGAGCCTTGATTTCCTTGATGGCACTCCAGAGGAAACCCAAGATCACTGGCTCTAGTCTAGAGGGATCCTGAGGTCACTGGAGCAACACGAAAGGGCTATGTGGACCCCAAATCAACTCGAGATGAGAGCTTAGTCCCTGGCTTCGACTCAAGAGGAATACCAACTTTCCACAAGCACCTCAAGAGGAGGCTTCTCTCAGCTACCGGTATGTGAGAGGGACCCTGAGTGTGTGGCCTCAAGTGGAATGGATACCGATATGCTCTGACTCGAACTAAGGCTGGAAATCCTTGCAGTGAATTGAATGCAGGCTCATCTTGCATCTCCCAAGACGAAGGGATGTCTGAATCCCCTGTGGAGACCACAGAGAAAGACCTAGTCCTCCGCTTCATCGCGACCGGAGGCCTCACATCCTTTGAAAACTCGAGAGTTCCGCGGAGATCAATGCTTCCAAAGGAGACGATGCCTGACTTCTCTTGAAAATGGATAGGAGTCCCAGGATCCCTGTGGCACGTGGAAAGGGACCCTGGGTCTCCCGCCTCACGGGGAGACGCGTCCCAATTGCCATGCCAAGACTCGAGGAGAATCCCGAGGTGTCCCTCGCACCTAGGCAGGAGTCCTTACGTCGCTGAACAAACACGTGTCAGGAAGGGCCCTCCCCGTCGTAACTCGAGAATATACCCCAGGTTCTGGCCGCAACTAGAGAAAAAGCATGAGACTTCCCCCTCGCCGCGAGATGAGGCCTGATTCCCCTGCACTGCGTGCAGAGCAATTCCGTGTTCCACATCAAACGTGAAAGGAGCCTTGATTTCCTTGATGGCACTTCAGAGAAAACCCATGATAACTGTCTGAAGTCTAGAGGGATCCTGAGGTCACTGGAGCAACACGAAAGGGCTCCGTGGACCCCAAATCAACTCGAGATGAGAGCTTAGTCCCTGGCTTCGACTCAAGGGGAATACCAACTTTCCACAAGCACCTCAAGAGGAGGCTTCTCTCAGCTACAGGTATGTGAGAGGGACCCTGAGTTTGTGGCCTCAAGTGGAATGGACACCGATATGCTCTGACTCGAAGTTCGGCCGGATATCCCTGCAGTGAATTGAATGCAGGCACGTCTTGCATCTCCCAAGACAAAGGGATGTCTGAATCCCCTGTGGAGACCACAGAGAAAGACCTAGATCTCCGCCTCATCGCGACCGGAGGCCTCACATCCTTTGAAAACTCGAGAGGTCCGCGGAGATCAATGCTTCCAAAGGAGACGATGCCTGACTCCTCTTGAAAATGGATAGGAGTCCCAGGATCCCTGTGGCACGTGGAAAGGGACACTGGGTCTCCCGCCTCACGTGGAGACGCGTCCCAATTGCCATGCCAAGACTCGAGGAGAATACCGAGGTGTCCCTCGCACGTGGGCAGGAGTCCTGACGTCGCTGAACAAACACGTGTCTGGAAGGGCCCTCCCCGTCGTAACTCGAGAATATACCGCAGGTTCCGGCCGCAACTCGAGAAAAACCATGCGACTTCCCCCTCGCCGCGAGATGAGGCCCGATTCCCTGCGCTGTATGCAGAGCAATTCCGTGTTCCACATCAAACGTGAAAGGAGCCTTGATTTCCTTGATGGCATTCCAGAGAAACCCCAAGATCACTGTCTCAAGTCTAGAGGGATCCTGAGGTCACTGGAGCAACACGAAAGGGCTCCGTGGACCCCAAATCAACTCGAGATGAGAGCTTAGTCCCTGGCTTCGACTCAAGAGGAATACCAACTTTCCACAAGCACCTCAAGAGGAGGCTTCTCTCAGCTACAGATATGTGAGAGGGACCCTGAGTTTGTGGCCTCAAGTGGAATGGACACCGAGTTGCTCTGAATTGAAGTAAGGCCGGATATCCCTGCAGTGAATTGAATGCAGGCTCGTCTTGCATCTCCTAAGACGAAGGGATATCTGCATCCGCTGTGGAGACCACAGAGAAAGACCTAGTCCTCCGCCTCATCGCGACCGGAGGCCTCACGTCCTTTGAAAATTCGAGAGGTCTGCGGAGATCAATGCTTCCAAAGGAGACGATGCCTGACTCCTCTTGAAAATGGATAGGAGTCCCAGAATCCCTGTGGCACGTGGAAAGGGACCATGGGTCTCCCGCCTCACGTGGAGACGCGTCCCAATTGCCATGCCAAGACTCGAGGAGAATCCCGAGGTGTCCCTCGAACCTAGACAGGAGTCCTGACATCGCTGAACAAACACGTGTCTGGAAGGGCCCTCCCCGTCGTAACTCGAGAATATACCCCAGGTTCCGGCCGCAACTCGAGAAAAACCATGAGACTTCCCCCTCGCCGCGAAATGAGGCCCGATTCACCTGCACTGCGTGCAGAGCAATTCCGTGTTCCACATCAAACGTGAAAGGAGCCTTGATTTCCTTGATGGCACTCCAGAGTAAACCCAAAATCACTGTCTCACGTCTAGAGGGATCCTGATGTCACTGGAGCAACAGGAAAGGTCTCCGTGGACCCCAAATCAATTCGAGATGAGAGCTTAGTCCCTGGCTTCGACTCAAGAGGAATACCAACTTTCCACAAGCACCTCAAGAGGAGGCTTCTGTCAGCTACAGGTATGTGAGAGGGACCCTGAGTTTGTGGCCTCAAGTGGAATGGACACCGAGATGCTGTGACTCGAAGTAAGGCCGGATATCCCTGCCGTGAATTGAATGCAGGCTCGTCTTGCATCTCCCAAGACAAGGGATGTCTGAATGCCCTGTGGAGACCACAGAGAAAGACCTAATTTTCCGCCTCATTGCGACCGGAGGCCTCACATCCTTTGAAAACTTGAGAGGATCGCGGAGATCAGTGCTTCCAAAGGAGTCGATGCCTGACTCCTCTTGAAAATGGATAGGAGTCCCAGGATCCCTGTGGTACGTGGAAAGGGACACTGGGTCTCCCGCCTCACGTGGAGACGTGTCCCAATTTCCATGACAAGACTCGAGGAGAATCCCGAGGTGTCCCTCGCACCTAGGCAGGAGTCCTGACGTTGCTGAACAAATAAATATCTGGAATTGCCCTCCCCGTCGTAACTCGAGATTATACCCCAGGTTCCGGCCGCAACTCGAGAAAAACCATGAGACTTCCCCCTCGCCACGAGATGAGGCCCGATTCCCCTGCACTGTGTGCAGAGCAATACCGTGTTCCACATCAAACGTGAAAGGAGCCTTGATTTCCTTGATGGCACTCCAGAGAAAACCCAAGATCACTATCTCAAGTCTAGAGGGATCCTGAGGTCACTGGAGCAACACGAAAGGGCTCCGTGGACCCCAAATCAACTCGAGATGAGAGCTTAGTCCCTTTCTTCGACTCGAGAGGAATACCAACTTTTCACAAGCACCTCAAGAGGAGGCTTCTCTCAGCTACAGGTACGTGAGAGGGACCCTGAGTTTGTGGCCTCAAGTGGAATGGACACTGATATGCTCTGACTCGAAGTAAGGCCGGATATCCCTGCAGTGAATTGAATGCAGCCTCATCTTGCATCTCCCAAGACGAAGGGATGTCTGAATCCGCTGTGGAGACCACAGAATAAGACCTAGTCCTCCGCCTCATCGCGACCGGAGGCCTCACATCCTTTGAAAACTCGAGAGGTCCGCGGAGATCAATGCTTCCAAAGGAGACGATGCCTGACTCTTCTTGAAAATGGATTGGAGTCCCAGGATCCCTGTGGCACGTGGAAAGGGACCCTGGGTCTCCCGCCTCACGTGGAGACGCGTCCCAATTTCCATGCCAAGACTCGAGGAGAATCCCGAGGTGTCCCTCGCACCTAGGCAGGAGTCCTGACGTCGCTGAGCAGACACGTGTCTGGAAGGGCCCTCCCCGTCGTAACTCGAGAATATACCCCAAGTTCCGGCCGAAACTCGAGAAAAACCATGAGACTTCCCCCTCGCCGCGAGATGAGGCCCTATTCCCCTGCACTGTGTGCAGAGCAATTCCGTGTTCCACATCAAACGTGAAAGGAGCCTTGATTTCCTTGATGGCACTCCAGAGAAAACCCAAGATCACTGTCTCAAGTCTAGAGGGATCCTGTGGTCACTGGAGCAACACGAAAGGGCTCCGTGGACCCCAAATCAACTCGAGATGAGAGCTTAGTCCCTGGCTTCGACTCAAGAGGAATACCAACTTTCCACAAGCACCTCAAGAGGAGGCTTCTCTCAGCTACAGGTATGTGAGAGGGACCCTGAATTTGTGGCCTCAAGTGGAATGGACACCGAGATGCTCTGACTCGAAGTAAGGCCGGATATCCCTGCAGTGAATTGAATGCAGGCTCGTCTTGCATCTCCCAAGACGAAGGGATGTCTGAATCCCCAGTGAAGACCACAGAGAAAGACCTAGTTCTCTGCCTCATCGCGACCGGAGGCCTCACATCCTTTGAAAACTCGAGAGGTCCGCGGAGATCATTGCTTCCAAAGGAGACGATTCTTGAGTCCTCTTGGAAATGGATAGGATTCCCCGGATCCCTGTGGCAAGTGCAAAGGGACCCTGGGTCTCCCGCCTCACTTGGAGACGCGACCCAAATGCCATTCCAAGACTCGAGGAGAATCCCGAATTGTCCCTCGCACCTAGGCAGGAGTCCTGATGTCGCTGAACAAACACGTGTCTGGAAGGGCCCTCCCCGTCGTAACTCGCGAATATACCTCAGGTTCTGGCCGCAACTCGAGAAAAACCGTGAGACTTCCCCCTCGCCGCGAGATGACTCCCGATTCCGCTACACTGCATGCAGAGCAATTCCGTATCCCAGATCAAACGTGAAAAGAGCCTTGATTTCCTTGATGGCCCTCCAGAGAAAACCCAAGATCACAGACTCAAGTCTAGAGGGATCCTGAGGTCACTGTAGCAACACGAAAGGGCTCTGCAGACCCAAATCAACTCGAGATGTGAGGTTAGTCCCTGGCTTCGACTCAAGAGGAATACCAACTTTCCACAAGCACCTCAGGGAAGGTTTCTCTCAGCTACAGCTATGTGAGAGGGACCCTGAGTTTGTGGCCTCAAGTGGAATGAACACCGAGATGCTCTGACTCAAAGTAAGGACGGATATCCCTGCAGTGAATTGAATGCAGGCTCGTCTTGCATTTCCAAGACGAAGGGATGTCTGCATCCCCTGTGGAGACCAGAGAGAAAGACCTAGTTCTCCGCCTCATCGCTGACAGAGGCCTCACATCCTTTGAAAACTCGAGAGGTCCGCGGAGATCAATGCTTCCAAAGGAGACGATGCCTGACTCCTCTTGAAATTGGATAGGAGTCCCAGGATCCCTGTGGCACGTGGAAAGGGACCCTGGGTCTCCCGCCTCACGTGGAGACGCGTCCCAATTGCCATGCCAAGACTCGAGGAGAATACCGAGGTGTCCCTCGCACCTAGGCAGGAGTCCTTACGTCGCTGAACAAACACGTGTCTGGAAGGGCCCTCCCCGTCGTAACTCGAGAATATACCGCAGGTTCCGGCCGCAAGTCGAGAAAAACCATGCGACTTCCCCCTCGCCGCGAGATGAGGCCCGATTCCCTGCGCTGCATGCAGAGCAATTCCGTGTTCCACATCAAACGTGAAAGGAGGCTTGATTTCCTTGATGGCATTCCAGAGAAACCCCAAGATCACTGTCTCAAGTCTAGAGGGATCCTGAGGTCACTGGAGCAACACGAAAGGGCTCCGTGGACCCCAAATCAACTCGAGATGAGAGCTTAGTCCCTGGCTTCGACTCAAGAGGAATACCAACTTTCCACAAGCACCTCAAGAGGAGGCTTCTCTCAGCTATAGGTATGTGAGAGGGACCCTGAGTTTGTGGCCTCAAGTGGAATGGACACCGAGTTGCTCTGAATTGAAGTAAGGCCGGATATCCCTGCAGTGAATTGAATGCAGGCTCGTCTTGCATCTCCCAAGACGAAGGGATGTCTGCATCCCCTGTGGAGACCACAGAGAAAGACCTAGTTCTCCGCCTCATCGCGACCGGAGGCGTCACATCATTTGAAAACTCGAGAGGTCCGCGGAGATCAATGCTTCCACAGGAGACGATGCCTGACTCCTCTTGAAAATGGATAGGAGTCCCAGGATCCCTGTGGCACGTGGAAAGGGACCCTGGGTCTCCCGCCTCACGTGGAGACGCGTCCCAATTGCCATGCCAAGACTCGAGGAGAATCCCGAGGTGTCCCTCGCACCTAGGCAGGAGTCCTGACGTTGCTGAACAAACACGTGTCTGGAAGGGCCCTCCCCGTCGTAACTCGAGAATATACCTCAGGTTCCGGCCGCAACTAGAGAAAAACCATGAGACTTCCCACTCGCCGCGAGATGAGGCCCGATTCCCCTGCACTGCGTGCAGAGCAATTCCGTATCCCACATCAAACCTGAAAGGAGCCTTGATTTCCTTGATGGCACTCCAGACAAAACAAAAGATCACTGTCTCAAGTCTAGAGGGATCCTGAGGTCACTGGAGCAACACGAAATGGCTCCGTGGACCCCAAATCTACTCGAGATGAGAACTTAGTCCCTGGCTTCGACTCAAGAGGAATTCCAACTTTCCACAGGCACCTCAAGAGGAGTCTTCTCTCAGCCACAGGTATGTGACAGGGACACTGAGTTTGTGGCCTCATGTGGAATGGACAACGAGATGCACTGATTCGAAGTAAGGCCGGATATCCCTGCAGTGAATTGAATGCAGGCTCGTCTTGCATCTCCCAAGACGAAGGGATGTCTGAATCCCCTGTGGAGACCACAGAGAAAGACCTAGTTCTCCGCCTCATCGCGACCGGAGGCTCACATCCTTTGAAAACTCGAGAGGTCCGCGGAGATCAATGCTTCCAAAGGAGATGATGCCTGACACCTCTTGAAAATGGATAGGAGTCCCAGGATCCCTGTGGCACGTAGAAAGGGACCCTTGGTCTCCCGCCTCACGTGGAGAGGCGTCCCAATTGCCATGCCAAGACTCGAGGAGAATCCCGAGGTGTCCCTCGCACCTAGGCCCGTGTCCTGACGTCGCTGAACTAACACGTGTCTGGAAGGGCCCTCCCCGTCGTAACTCGAGAATATATCCCAGGTTCCGGCCGCAACTCGAGAAAAACAATGAGACTTCCCCCTCGCCGCGAGATGAGGCCCGATTCCCCTGCACTGCGTGCAGAGCAATTCCGTGTTCCACCTCAAACCTGAAAGGAGCCTTGATTTCCTTGATGGCACTCCAGAGGAAACCCAAGATCACTGGCTCTAGTCTAGAGGGATCCTGAGGTCACTGGAGCAACACGAAAGGGCTATGTGTACCCCAAATCAACTCGAGATGAGAGCTTAGTCCCTGGCTTCGACTCAAGAGGAATACCAACTTTCCACAAGCACCTCAAGAGGAGGCTTCTCTCAGCTACCGGTATGTGAGAGGGACCCTGAGTGTGTGGCCTCAAGTGGAATGGACACCGAGATGCTCTGACTCGAAGTAAGGCCAGATATCCCTGCAGTGAATTGAATGCAGGCTCGTCTTGCATCTCCCAAGACGAAGGGTTGTCTGAATCCCCTGTGGAGACCACAGAGAAAGACCTAGTCCTCCGCCTCCTCGCGACCGGAGGCCTCATATCCTTTGAAAACTCGAGAGGTCCGCTGAGATGAATACTTCCGAAGGAGACGATTCCTGACTCCTCTTGAAAATGGATAGGAGTCCCAGGATATCTCTGGCACGTGCATAGGGACCCTGGGTCTCCCGCCTCACGTGGAGACACGTCCCAATTGCAATGCAAAGACTCGAGGAGAATCCCGAGGTGTCCCTCGCACCTAGGCAGGGGTCCTGACGTCGCTGAACAAACACGTGTCTGGAAGGGCCCTCCCCGTCGTAACTCGAGAATATACCCCAGGTTCCGGCCGCCACTCGAGAAAAACCATGAGACTTCCCCCTCGCCGCGACATGAGGCCCGATTCCCCTGCACTGCGTGCTGAGCAATTCCGTGTTCCACATCAATCGTGAAAGGAGCCTGATTTCCTTCATGGCGCTCCAGAGAAAACCCAAGATCCCTGTCTCAAGTCTAGAGGGATCCTGAGGTCACTGGAGCAACACGAAAGGGCTCCGTGGATCCCAAGTCAACTAGAGATGAGAGCTTAGTCCCTGGCTTCGACTCAAGAGGAATACCAACTTTCCAAAAGCTCCTCAAGGGGAGGCTTCTCTCAGCTACAGGTATGTGGGAGGGACCCTGAGTTTGTGGCCTCAAGTGGAATGGACACCGAGATGCTCTGACTCGAAGTAAGGTCGGATATCCCTGCAGTGAATTGGATGCAGGCTCGTCTTCCATCTCCCAAGATGAAGGGATGTCTGAATCCCCTGTGGAGACCACAGAGAAAGACCTAGTTCTCGCCACATTGTGAACGGAGCACTCACATCCTTTGAAAACTCGAGAGGTCCGCGGAGATCAATGCTTCCAAAGGAGACGATGCCTGACTCTTCTTGAAAATGGATAGGAGTCCCAGGATCCCTGTGGCACGTGGAAAGGGACACTCGGTCTCCCGCCTCACATGGAGACGCGTCCAAATTGCCATGCCAAGACTCGAGGAGAATGCCGAGGTGTCCCTCGCACCTAGGCCCGAGTCCTGGCGTCGCTGAACAAACACGTGTCTGGAAGGGCCCTCCCCGTCGTAACTCGAGAATATACCCCAGGGTCCGTCCGCAACTCGAGAAAAACCATGAGACTTCCCCCTCGCCCCGAGATGAGGCCCGATTCCGTGCACTGCGTGCAGAGCAATTCCGTGTTCCACATCAAATGTGAACGGAGCTTTGATTTCCTTGATGGCACTCCAGAGAAAACCCAAGATCACTGTCTCAAGTCTAGAGGAATCCTGAGGTAACTGGAGCAACACCAAAATGCTCCATGGACCCCAAATCAACTCGAGATGAGAGCTTAGTCCCTGGCTTCAACTCAAGGGGAATACCAACTTTCAACAAGCACGTCAAGAGGAGGCTTCTCTCAGCTACAGGTAGGTGAGAGGGACCCTGAGTTTGTGGCCTCAAGTGGAATGGAAACCGAGAATCTCTGACTCGAAGTAAGGCCAGATATCCCTGCAGTGAAGTGAATGCAGGCTCGTCTTGCATCTCCCAAGAAGAAGGGATGTCTGAATCCCCTGTGGAGGCCACAGAGAAAGACCTAGTTCTCCGCCTCATCGCGACCGGAGGCCTCACATCCTTTGAAAACTCGAGAGGTCCGCGGAGATCAATGTTTCCAAAGGAGACGATGCCTGACTCCTCTTGAAAATGGATAGGAGTCCCAGGATCCCTGTGGCACGTGGAAAGGGACCCTGGGTCTCCCGCCTCACGTGAAGACGCGTCCCAATTGCCATGCCAAGACTCGAGGAGAATCCCGAGGTGTCCCTCGCACCTAGGCCCGAGTCCTGGCGTCGCTGAACAAACACATGTCTGGAAGGGCTCTCCCCGTCGTAACTCAAGAATATACCCCAGGGTCCGTCCGCAACTCGAGAAAAACCATGAGACTTCCCCCTCGCCGCGATATGAGGCCTGATTCCCCTGCACTGCGTACAGAGCAATTCCGTGTTCCACATCAAACGTGAAAGGAGCCTTGATTTCCTTGATGACACTCCAGAGAAAACCCAAGATCACTGTCTCAAGTCTAGAGGGATCCTGAGGTCACTGGAGCAACACGAATGGGCTCAGTGGACCCCAAATCAACTCGAGATGAGAGCTTAGTCCCTGGCATCGAATCAAGAGGAATACTAACTTTCCACAAGCACCTCAAGACGAGGCTTCTCTCAGCTACAGGTATGGGAGAGAGACCCTGAGTTTGTGGCCTCAAGTGGAATGGACACCGAGATACTCTGACTCGAAGTAAGGCAGGATATCCCTGCAGTGAATTGAATGCAGGCTCGTCTTGCATCTTCCAAGACGAAGGGATGTCTGAATCCCCTGTGGAGACTAGAGAGAAAGACCTAGTTCTCCGCCTCATCGCGGCCGGAGGCCTCACATCCTTTGAAAACTCTAGAGGTCCGCAGAGATCAATGCTTCCAAAGGAGACGATGCCTGACTCCTCTTGAAAATGGATAGGAGTTCCAGGACACCTGTGGAATTGGAAAGGGACCCTTGGTCTCCCGCCTCACGTGGAGACGCATCTCAATTGCCATGCCAAGACTCGAAGAGAATACCGATGTGCCCCTAGCACCTAGGTAGGAGTCCTGACGTCGCTGAACAAACACGTGTCTGGAAGGGCCCTTCCCTTCTAACTCGAGTATATACCCCAGGGTCCGTCCGCAACTCAAGAAAACCATGAGACTTCCCATTCGCCCCGAGATGAGGCCCGATTCCCTTGCACTGGGTGCAGAGCAATACCGTGTTCCACATCAAATGTGAACGGAGCCTTGATTTCCTTGATGGCACTCCAGAGAAAACCCAAGATCACTGTCTCAAGTCTAGAGCGATCCTGAGGTAACTGGAGCAATACGAAAATGCTCCGTGGACCCTAAATCAACTCGAGATGAGAGCTTAGTCCCTGGCTTTGACTCAGGAAGAATACCAACTTTCCACAAGCACCACAAGAGGAGGCTTCTCTCAGCTACAGTTATGTGAGAGGGACACTGAGTTTGTGGCCTCAAGTGGAATGGACACCGAGATGCTCTGACTCGAAGTAAGGCCGGATATCCCTGCAGTGAATTGAATGCAGGCTCGTCTTGCATCTCCCAAGACGAAGGGATATCTGAATCACCTGTGGAGACCACAGAGAAAGACCTAGTTCTCCGCCTCATTGCGACCGGAGGCCTCACATCCTTTGAAAACTCGAGAGGTCCGCAGATATCAATGCTTCCAAAGGAGACGATGCCTGACTCCTCTTGAAAATGGATAGGAGTCCCAGGAGGCCTGTGGAACGTGGAAAGGGACCCTGGGTCTCCCGCCTCACGTGGAGACGCGTCCCAATTGCCATGCCAAGACTCGAGGAGAAGCCCGAGGTGTCCCTTGCACCTAGGCAGGAGTCCTGACGTCGCTGAACAAACACGTGTCTGGAAGGGCCCTCCCTGTGGTAACTCGAGAATATACCCCAGGTTCGGTCCGCAACTCGAGAAAAACCATGAGACTTCCCCCTCACGGCGAGATGAGCCCCGATTACCCTGCACTGCGTGCAGAGTAATTCCGTATTCCACATCAAAGGTGAAAGGAGCCTTGATTTCCTTGATGGCACACCAGAGAAAACCCAAGATCACTGTCTCAATTCTAGAGGGATCCTGAGGTCACTGGAGCAACACGAAAGGGCTCCGTGGACCACAAATCAACTCGAGATGAGAGCTTAGTCCCTGGCTTCGACTTAAGAGGATTACCAATTTTCCACAAGCACCTCAAGAGGAGGCTTCTCTCAGCTACAGGTAGGTGAGAGGGCCCCTGAGTTTGTGGCCTCAAGTGGAATGGACACCGAGATGCTCTGACTCGAAGTAAGGCCAGATATCCCTGCAGTGAATTGAATGCAGACTCGCCTTGCATCTCCCAAAACGACGGGATGTCTGAATCCCCTGTGGAGACCACAGAGAAAGACCTAGTTCTCCGCCTCATCGCGACCGGAGGCCTCATATCCTTTGAAAACTCGAGAGGTCCGCGGAGATCAATGCTTCCAAAGGAGACGATGCCTGACTCCTCTTGAAAATGGATAGGAGTCCCAGGATCCCTGTGGCACGTGGAAAGGGACACTGGGTCTTCCGGCTCACGTGGAGTTGCGTCCCAATTGCCATGCCAAGACTCGAGGAGAATCCCGAGGTGTCCCTCGCACCTAGGCAGGAGTCCTGACGTCGCTGAACAAACACGTGTCTGGAAGGGCCCTCCCCGTCGTAACTCGAGAATATACCCCAGGTTCCGGCCGCAACTCGAGAAAAACCATGAGACTTCCCCCTCGACGCGAGATGAAGCCCGATTCCCCTGCACTGCGTGCAGAGCAATTCCGTGTTCCACATCAAACGAGAAAGGAGCCTTGATTTCCTTGATGGCACTCCAGAGAAAACCCAAGATCACTGTCTCAAGTCTAGAGGGATCCTGAGGTCACTGGAGCAACACGAAAGGGCTCCATGGACCCCAAATCAACTGGAGATGAGAGCTTAGTCCCTGGCTTCGAATCAAGAGGAATACCAACCTTCCACAAGCACCTCAAGAGAAGGCTTCTCTCAGCTACAGGTATGTGAGAGGGACCCTGAGTTTGTGGCCTCAAGTGGAATGGACACCGAGATGCTCTGACTCGAAGTAAGGCCGGATATCCCTGCAGTGAATTGAATGCCGGCTCGTCTTGCATCTCCCAAGACGAAGGGATGTCTGAATCCCCTGTGGAGACCACAGAGAAAGACTTACTTCTCCGCCTCATCGCGACCGGAGGCCTCATATCCTTTGAAAAATCGAGAGGTCTGCGAAGATCAATGCTTCCAAAGGAGACGATGCCTGACTCTTCTTGAAAATGGATAGGAGTCCCAAGGTCCCTGTGGCACGTGGAAAGGGACCCTGGGTCTCCCGCCTCACGTGGAGACGCGTCCCAAATGCCATGAAAATACTCGAGGAGAATCCCGAGGTGTCCCTCGCACCTAGGCAGGAGTCCTGACGTCGCTGAACAAACACGTGTCTGGAAGGGCCCTCCCCGTCGTAACTCGATAATATACCCCAGGTTCCGGCCGCAACTCGAGAAAAACCATGAGACTTCCCCCTCACCGAGAGATGAGGCCCGATTCCCCTGCACTGCGTGCAGAGCAATTCCGTGTTCCACATCAAACGTGAAAGGAGCCTTGATTTCCTTGATGGCACTCCAGAGAAAACCCAAGATCACTGTCTCAAGTCTAGAGGGATCCTGAGGTCACTGGAGCAACACGAAATTTCTCCGTGGACCCCAAATCAACTCGAGATGAGAGCTTAGTCCCTGGCTTCGACTGAAGAGGAATACCAACTTGCCACAAGCACCTCAAGAGGAGGCTTCTCTAAGCTACAGGTATGTGAGAGGGACCCTGAGTTTGTGGCCTCAAGTGGAATGGACACCGAGATGCTCTGACTCGAAGTAAGGCCGGATATCCCTGCAGTGAAGTGAATGCAGGCTCGTCTTGAATCTCCCAAGACGAAGGGATGTATGAATCCCCTGTGGAGACCAGAGAGAAAGACCTAGTTCTCTGCCTCATCGCGACCGGAGGCCTCATATCCTTTGAAAACTCGAGAGGTCTGCAGAGATCAATGCTTCCAAAGGAGACGATGCCTGACTCCTCTTGAAAATGGATAGGAGTCCCAGGATCCCTGTCCACGTGGAAGGGGATCCTGGGTCTCCCGCTTCACGTGGAGACGCGTCCCAATTGCCATGCCAAGACTCGAGGAGAATCATGAGGTGTCCTTCGCACCTAGGCAGGAGTCCTGACGTCGCTGAACAAACACGTGTCTGGAAGGGCCCTCCCCGTCGTACTCGAGAATATACCCCAGGTTCCGGTAGCAACTCGAGAAAAACCATGAGACTTCCCCCTCGCCGCGAGATGAGGCCCGATTCCCCTGCACTGCCTGCCAAGCAATTCCGTGTTCCACATCAAACGTGAAAGGAGCCTTGATTAACTTGATGGCACTCCAGAGAAAACCCAAGATCACTGTCTCATGTCTAGAGGGATCCTGAGGTCACTGGAGCAACACGAAAGGGCTCCGTGGACCCCAAATCAACTCGAGATGAGAGCTTAGTCCCTGGCTTCCACTCAAGAGGAATACCAACTTTCCAGAAGCCCCTCAAGAGGAGGCTTCTCTCAGCTACAGGTATGTGAGAGGGACCCTGAGTTTGTGGCCTCAAGTGGAATGGACACAGAGATGCTCTGACTCGAAGTAAGGCCGGATATCCCTGCAGTGAATTGAATGCAGCCTCGTCTTGCATCTCCCAAGACGAAGGGATGTCTGAATCCCCTGTGGAGACGACAGAGAAAGACCTAGTCCTCCGCCTAATCGCGACAGGAGGCCTCACATCCTTTCAAAACTCGAGAGATCCGCGGAGATCAATGCTTCCAAAGGAGAGGATGCCTGACTCTTCTTGAAAATGGATAGGAGTCCCCGCATCCCTGTGGCACGTGGAAAGGGACCCTGGGTGTCCCGCCTCACATGAAGACGCGTCCCAATTGCCATGCCAAGAATCGAGGAGAATCCCGAGGTGTCCCTCGCACCTAGGCAGGAGTCCTGACGTCGCTGAACAAACACGTGTCTGGAAGGGCCCTCCCCGTCGTAACTCGAGAATATACCCCAGGTTCCGGCCGCAACTCGAGAAAAACCATGAGACTTCCCCCTCGCCGCGAGATGAGGCCCGATTCCCCTGCACTGCGTGCAGAGCAATTCCATGTTCCACATCAAACGTGAAAGGAGCCTTGATTTCCTTGATGGCACTCCAGAGAAAACCCAAGATCACTGTCTCAAGTCTAGAGCGATCATGAGGTCACTGGAGCAACATGAAAGGGCTCCGTGCACCCCAAATCAACTCGAGATGAGAGCTTAGTCCCTGGCTTCGACTGAAGAGGAATACTAACTTTCCACAAGCACCTCAAGAGGAGGCTTCTCTCAGGTACAGCTACGTGAGAGGGACCCTGAGTTTGGGGCCTCAAGTGGAATGGACACCGAGATGCTCTGACTCGAAGTAAGTCAGGATATCCCTGCAGTGAATTGAATGCAGGCTCGTCTTGCATCTCCCAAGACGAAGGGATGTCTGAATCCCCTGTGGAGACCACAGAGAAAGACCTAGTCCTCCGCCTCAACACGACCGGAGGCCTCACATCCTTTGAAAACTCGAGAGGTCCGCGGAGATCAATGCTTCCAAAGGAGACGATGCCTGACTCCTCTTGAAAATGGATAGGAGTCCCAGGATCCCTGTGGCACGTGGAAAGGGACGCTGGGTCTCCCGCCTCACGTGGAGACGCGTCCCAATTGCCATGCCAAGACTCGAGGAGAATCCCGAGGTGTCCCTCGCACCTAGGCAGGAGTCCTGACGTCGCTGAACAAACACGTGTCAGGAAGGGCCCTCCCCGTCGTAACTCGAGAATATACCCCTGGTTCCGGCCGAAACTCGAGAAAAACCATGAGACTTCCCCCTCGCCGCGAGCTGAGGCCCGATTCCGCTGCACTGCGTGCAGAGCAATTCCGTGTTCCACATCAAACGTGAAAGGAGCCTTGATTTCCTTGATGGCACTCCAGAGAAAACCCAAGATCACTGTCTCAAGTCTAGAGGGATCCTGAGGTCACTGTAGCAACACGAAAGGGCTCCGTGGACACCAAATCAACTCGAGATGAGAGCTTAGTCCCTGGCTTCGACTCAAGAGGAATACCAACTATCCACAAGCCCCTGAAGAGTTGGCTTCTCTCAGCCACAGGTATGTGAGAAGGACCCTGAGTTTGTGGCCTCAAGTGGAATGGACACCGAGATGCTCTGACTCGAAGTAAGGCCGGATATCCCTGCAGTGAATTGAATGCAGGCTCGTCTTGCATCTCCGAAGACGAAGGGATGTCTGAATCCCCTGTGGAGACCACAGAGAAAGACCTAGTTCTCCGCCTCATCGCGACCGGAGGCCTCACACCCTTTGAAAACTCGAGAGGTCCGCGGAGATCAATGCTTCCAAAGGAGACGATGCCTGACTCCTCTTGAAAATGGATAGGAGTCCCAGGATCCCTGTGGCACGTGGAAAGGGACCCTGGGTCTCCCGCCTCACTTGGAGACGCGTCCCAATTGCCATGCCAAGACTCGAGGAGAATCCCGAGGTGTCCCTCGCACCTAGGCATGAATCCTGACGTCGCTGAACAAACACGTGTCTGGAAGGGCCCTCGCCGTCGTAACTCGAGAATATACCACAGGTTCCGGCCGCATCTCGAGAAAAACCATGAGACTTCTTCTCGCCACAACATGAGGCCCGATTCCCCTGCACTGCGTGCAGAGCAATTCCGTGTTCCACATCAAACGTGAAAGGAGCCTTCATTTCCTTGGTGGCACTCCAGAGAAAACCCAAGATCACTGTCTCAAGTCTAGAGGGATCCTGAGGTCACTGGAGCAACACCAAAGGGCACCGTGGACCCCAAATCAACTCGAGATGAGAGCTTAGTCCTTGGCTTCGACTCAAGAGGAATACCAACTTTCCACAAGCACCTCAAGAGGAGGCTTCTCTCAGCTACAGGTATGTGAGAGGGACCCTGAGGTTGTGGCCTCAAGTGGAATGGACACCGAGATACTCTGACTCGAAGTAAGGCCGGATATCCCTGCAGTGAATTGAATGCAGGCTCGTCTTGGATCTCCCAAGACGAAGGGATGTCTGAATCCCCTGTGGAGACCACAGAGAAAGACCTAGTCCTCCGCCTCATCGCGACCGGAGGCCTCACATCCTTGGAAAACTCGACAGGTCTGCGGATATCAATGCTTCCAAAGGAGAAGATGCCTGCCTCCTCTTGAAAATGGATAGGAGTCCAGGATCCCTGTGGCACGTGGAAAGGGACCCTGGGTCTCCCGCGTCACGTGGAGACGCGTCCCAATTGCCATGCCAAGACTCGAGGAGAATCCCGAGGTGTCCTCGCACCTAGACAGGAGTCCTGACGTCGCTGAACAAACACGTGTCTGGAAGGGCCCTCCCCATCGTAACTCGAGAATATACCCCAGGTTTCGGCCGCAACTAGAGAAAAACCATGAGACTTCCCCCTCGACGCGAGATGAAGCCCGATTCCCCTGCACTGCGTGCAGAGCAATTCCGTGTTCCACATCAAACGAGAAAGGAGCCTTGATTTCCTTGATGGCACTCCAGAGAAAACCCAAGATCACTGTCTCAAGTCTAGAGGGATCCTGAGGTCACTGGAGCAACACGAAAGGGCTCCATGGACCCCAAATCAACTGGAGATGAGAGCTTAGTCCCTGGCTTCGAATCAAGAGGAATACCAACCTTCCACAAGCACCTCAAGAGAAGGCTTCTCTCAGCTACAGGTATGTGAGAGGGACCCTGAGTTTGTGGCCTCAAGTGGAATGGACACCGAGATGCTCTGACTCGAAGTAAGGCCGGATATCCCTGCAGTGAATTGGATGCAGGCTCCTCTTCCATCTCCCAAGACGAAGGGATGTCTGAATCAACTGTGGAGACAACAGAGAAAGACCTAGTTCTCGCCACATCGCGACTGGAGGCCTCACATCCTTTGAAAACTCGAGAGGTCCGAGGAGATCAATGCTTCCAAAGGAAACGATGCCTGACTCCTCTTGAAAATGGATAGGATTCCCAGGACCCTGTGGCACGTGGAAAGGGACACTGGGTCTCCCGCCTCACCTGGAGACGCGTCCCAATTGCCATGCCAAGCCGCGGGGAGAATACCGAGGTGTCCATCGAACCTAGGCATGAGTCTGACGTCGCTGAACAAACACGTGTCTGGAAGGGACCTCCCCGTCGTAACTCAAGAATATACACCAGGTTCCGGCCGCAACTCGAGAAAAACCATGAGACTTCCCCCTCGCCGTGAGATGAGGCCCGATTCCCCTGCACTGCGTGCAGAGCAATTCCGTGTTCCACATCAAACGTGAAAGGAGCCTTGATTTCCTTGATGGCACTCCAGAGAAAACCCAAGATCACTGTCTCAAGTCTAGAGGGATCCTGAGGTCACTGTATCAACACGAAAGGGCTCCGTGGAGCCCAAATCAACTCGAGATGAGAGCTTAGTCCCTGGCTTCGACTCAAGAGGAATATCAACTTTCCACAAGCACCTCAAGAGGAGGCTTCTCTCAGCTACAGGTATGTGAGAGGGACCCGGAGTTTGTGGCCTCAAGTGGAATGGACACCGAGATGCTCTGACTCGAAGTAAGGCCGCATATCCCTGCAGTGAATTGAAAGCAGGCTTGCCTTTCATCTCCCAAGACGAAGGGATCTCTGAATCCCTTCTGGAGACCACAGAGAAAGAACTAGTTCTCCGCCTCTTCGCGACCGGAGGCCTCACATCCTTTGAAAATTCGAGAGGTCCGCGGATATCAATGCTTTCAAAGGAGACAATGCCTGACTCCTCTTGAAAATGGATAGGAGTCCCAGGATCCCTGTGGCACGTGGAAAGGGACCCTGGGTCTCCCGCCTCACGTGGAGACGCTTCCCAATTGCCATGCCAAGATTCGAGGAGAATACCGAGGTGTCCCTCGCACCTAGGCAGGAGTCCTGACTTCGCTGAACAAACACGTGTCTGGAAGTGCCCTCCCCCTCGTAACTCGAGAATATACCCCAGGTTCTGGCTGCAACTCGAGAAAAACCATGAGACTTCCCCCTCGCCGCGAGATGAGGCCCGATTCCCCTGCACTGCGTGCGGAACAATTCCGTGTTCCACATCAAACGTGAAAGGATCCTTGATTTCCTTGATGGCACTCCAGAGAAAACCCAAGATCACTGTCTCAAGTCTAGAGGGATCCTGAGGTCACTGTAGCAACATGAAAGGGCTCCGTGGACCCCAAATCACCTTGAGATGAGACCTTAGTCCATGGATTCGACTCAAGAGGAATACCAACATAACACAAGCACCTCAAGAGGAGGCTTCTCTCAGCTACAGGTATGTGAGAGGGACCCTGAGTTTGTGGCCTCAAGTGGAATGGACACCGAGATGCTCTGACTCGAAGTAAGGCCGGATATCCCTGCAGTGAATTGAATGCAGGCTCGTCTTGCATCTCCGAAGACGAAGGGATGTCTGAATCCCCTGTGGAGACCACAGAGAAAGACCTAGTTCTCGCCACATTGCGACCGGAATACTCACATCCTTTGAAAACTCGAGAGGTCCGCGGAGATCAATGCTTCCAAAGGAGACGATGCCTGACTCCTCTTGAAAATGGATAGGAGTCCCAGGATCCCTGTGGCACGTGGAAAGGGATCCTGGGTCTCCTGCCTCACGTGGAGACGCTTCCCAATTGCCATGCCAAGACTCGAGGAGAATCCCGAGGTGTCCCTCGCACCTAGGCAGGAGTTCTGACGTCGCTGAACAAACACGTGTCTGGAAGGGCCCTCCCCGTGGTAACTCGAGAATATACCCCAGGTTCCAGCCGCAACTCGAGAAAAACAATGAGACTTCCCCCTCGCCGCGAGATGAGGCCCGATTACCCTGCACTGCGTGCAGAGTAATTCCGTATTCCACATCAAACGTGAAAGGATCCTTGATTTCCTTGATGGCACTCCAGAGAGAACCCAAGATCACTGTCTCAATTCTAGAGGGATCCTGAGGTCACTGGAGCAACACGAAAGGGCTCCGTGGACCTCAAATCAACTCGAGATGAGTGCTTAGTGTCTCGCTTCGACTCAAGAGGATTACCAATTTTCCACAAGCACCTCAAGAGGAGGCTTTTCTCAGCTACAGGTATGTGAGAGGGACCCTGAGTTTGTGGCCTCAAGTGGACTGGACACCGAGATGCTCTGACTGGAAGTAAGGCCGGATATCCCTGCAGTGAATTGAATGCAGGCTCGTCTTGCATCTCCCAAGACGAAGGGATGTCTGAATCCCCTGTGGAGACCACAGAGAAAGACCTAGTTCTCCGCCTCATCGCGACCGGAGGCCTCACATCCTTTGAAAATTCGAGAGGTCCGCGGAGATCAATGCTTCCAAAGGAAAGGATGCCTGACTCCTCTTGAAATGGATAGGAGTCCCAGGATCCCTGTGGCACGTGGAAAGGGACCCTGGGTCTCCCGCCTCACGTGGAGACGCTTCCCAATTGCCATGCCAAGATTCGAGGAGAATCCCGAGGTGTCCCTCGCACCTAGGCAGGAGTCCTGACTTCGCTGAACAAACACGTGTCTGGAAGTGCCTTCCCCGTCGTAACTCGAGAATATACCCCAGGTTCTGGCTGCAACTCGAGAAAAACCATGAGACTTCCCCCTCGCCGCGAGATGAGGCCCGATTCCCCTGCACTGCGTGAGGAACAATTCCGTGTTCCACATCAAACGTGAAAGGATCCTTGATTTCCTTGATGGCACTCCAGAGAAAACCCAAGATCACTGTCTCAAGTCTAGAGGGATCCTGAGGTCACTGTAGCAACACGAAAGGGCTCCGTGGACCCCAAATCACCTCGAGATGAGACCTTAGTCCATGGATTCGACTCAAGAGGAATACCAACTTAACACAAGCACCTCAAGAGGAGGCTTCTCTCAGCTACAAGTATGTGAGAGGGACCATGAGTTTGTGGCCTCAAGTGGAATGGACACCGAGATGCTCTGACTCGAAGTAAGGCCGGATATCCCTGCAGTGAATTGAATGCAGGCTCGTCTTGCATCTCCCAAGACGAAGGGATGTCTGAATCCCCTGTGGAGACCACAGAGAAAGACCTAGTTCTCGCCACATTGCGACCGGAATACTCACATCCTTTGAAAACTCGAGAGGTCCGCGGAGATCAATGCTTCCAAAGGAGACGATGCCTCACTCCTCTTGAAAATGGATAGGAGTCCCAGGATCCCTGTGGCACGTGGAAAGGGATCCTGGGTCTCCTGCCTCATGTGGAGCCGCGTCCCAATTGCCATTCCAAGACTCGAGGAGAATCCCGAGGTGTCCCTCGCACCTAGGCAGGAGTTCTGACGTCGCAGAACAAACACGTGTCTTTAAGGGCCCTCCCCGTCGTAACTCGAGAATATACCCCAGGTTCCAGCCGCAACTCGAGAAAAACCATGAGACTTCCCCCTCGCCGCGAGATGAGGCCCGATTCCCCTGCACTGTGTGCAGAGCAATTCCGTGTTCCACATCAAACATGAAAGGAGCCTTGATTTCCTTGATGGCACTCCAGAGAAAACCCAAGATCACTGTCTCAAGTCTAGAGGGATCCTGAGGTCACTGTAGCAACACGAAAGGGCTCCGTGGAACCCAAATCAACTCGAGATGAAAGCTCAGTCCCTGGCTTCGACTCAAGAGGAATACCAACTTTCCACAAGCACCTCAAGAGGAGGCTTCTCTCAGCTACAGGTATGTGAGAGGGACCCTGAGTTTGTGGCTTCCAGTGGAATGGACACCGAGAGGCTCTGACTCGAAGTAAGGCCGAATATCCCTGCAGTGAATGGAAAGCAGGCTCGTCTTGCATCTCCCAAGACGAAGGGATGTCTGAATCCCCTGTGGAGACCACAGAGAAAGAACTAGTTCTCCGCCTAATCGCAACCGGAGGCCTCACATACTTTGAAAATTCTAGAGGTCCGCGGAGATCAATGCTTCCAAAGGAGACGATGCCTGACTCCTCTTGAAAATGGATAGTAGTCCCAGGATCCCTGTGGCACGTGGAAAGGGACCCTGGGTCTCCCGCCTCACGTGGAGTCGCGTCCCAATTGCCATGCCAAGACTCAAGGAGAATTCCGAGGTGTCCCTCGCACCTAGGCAGGAGTCCTGACGTTGCTGAACAAACACGTGTCTGGAAGGGCCCTCCCCGTCGTAACTCGAGAATATACCCCAGGGTCCGGTGGCAACTCGAGTAAAACCATGAGACTTCCCCCTCGCCCCGAGATGAGGCCCGATTCTGTGCACTGCGTGCAGAGCAATTCCGTGTTCCACATCAAATGTGAACGGAGCCTTGATTTCCTTGATGGCACTCCAGAGAATACCCAAGATCACTGTCTCAAGTCTAGAGGGATTCTGAGGTTACTGGAGCAACACGAAAGGGCTCCGTGCACCCCAAATCAAATCGAGATGAGAGCTTAGTCCCTGGCTTGGACTCAAGAGGAATACCAACTTTCCACAATCACCACAAGAGGAGGCTTCTCTCAGCTAAAGGTATGTGAGAGGGACCCTGAGGTTGTGGCCTCAAGTGGAATGGACACCGAGATACTCTGACTCGAAGTAAGGCCGGATATCCCTGCAGTGAATTGAATGCAGGCTTGTCTTGCATCTCCCAAGACGAAGGGATGTCTGAATCCCCTGTGGAAACCACAGAGAAAGACCTAGTTCTCCGCCTCATTGCGACCGGAGGCCTCACATCCTTTGAAAACTCGAGAGGTCCGCGGAGATCAATGCTTCCAAAGGAGACGATGCCTGACTCCTCTTGAAAATGGATAGGAGTCCCAGGATCCCTGTGGCACGTGGAAAGGGACCCTGGGTCTCCCGCCTCACGTGGAGACGCGTCCCAATTGCCATGCCAAGACTCGAGGAGAATACCGAGGTGTCCCTCACACCTAGGCATGAGTCCTGACGTCGCTGAACAAACACGTGTCTGGAAGGGCCCTCGCTGTCGTAACTCGAGAATATACCGCAGGTTCCGGCCGCATCTCGAGAAAAACCATGAGACTTCCCCTCGCCACAACATGAGGCCCGATTCCCCTGCACTGCGTGCAGAGCAATTCCGTGTTCCACATCAAACGTGAAAGGAGCCTTGATTTCCTTGATGGCACTCCAGAGAAAACCCAAGGTCACTGTCTCAAGTATAGAGGGATCCTGAGATCAATGGAGCAACACGAAAGGGCTCCGTGGACTCCAAATCAACTCGAGATGAGAGCTTAGTCCCAGGCTTCAACTCAAGGGGAATACCAACTTTCAACAAGCACGTCAAAAGGAGGCTTCTCTCAGCTACAGGTATGTGAGAGGCACCATGTGTTTTGGCCTCAAGTGGAATGGACACCGAGATGCTCTGACTTGAAGTAAGGACAGATATCCCTGCAGTGAATTGGATGCAGGCTTGTCTTGCATCTCCCAAGATGAAGGGATGTCTGAATCAACTGTGGAGACAACAGAGAAAGACCTAGTTCTCGCCACATCGCGACTGGAGGCCTCACATCCTTTGAAAACTCGAGAGGTCCGAGATCAATGCTTCCAAAGGAAACGATGCCTGACTCCTCTTGAAAATGGATAGGATTCCCAGGACCCTGTGGCACGTGGAAAGGGACATTGGGTCTCCCGCCTCACCTGGAGACGCGTCCCAATTGCCATGCCAAGCCGCGGGGAGAATACCGAGGTGTCCATCGAACCTAGGCATGGGTCTGACGTCGCTGAACAAACACGTGTCTGGAAGGGAAACCCCCGTCGTAACTCGAGAATATACCCCAGGTTCCGGCCACAACTCGAAAAAAACCATGAGACTTCCCCCTCGCCGTGAGATGAGGCCCGATTCCCCTGCACTGCGTGCAGAGCAATTCCGTGTTCCACATCAAACGTGAAAGGAGCCTTGATTTCCTTGATGGCACTCCAGAGAAAACCCAAGATCACTGTCTCAAGTCTAGAGGGATCCTGAGGTCACTGTATCAACACGAAAGGGCTCCGTGGAGCCCAAATCAACACGAGATGAGAGCTTAGTCCCTGGCTTCGACTCAAGAGGAATACAAATTTCCACAAGCACCTCAAGAGGAGGCTTCTCTCAGCTACAGGTATGTGAGAGGGACCCTGAGTTTGTGGCCTCAAGTGGAATGGACACCGAGATGCTCTGACTCGAAGTAAGGACAGATATCCCTGCAGTGAATTGGATGCAGGCTCCTCTTCCATCTCCCAAGACGAAGGGATGTCTGAATCAACTGTGGAGACAACAGAGAAAGACCTAGTTCTCGCCACATCGCGACTGGAGGCCTCACATCCTTTGAAAACTCGAGAGGTCCGAGGAGATCAATGCTTCCAAAGGAAACGATGCCTGACTCCTCTTGAAAATGGATAGGATTCCCAGGACCCTGTGGCACGTGGAAAGGGACACTGGGTCTCACGCCTCACGTGGTGACGCGTCCCAATTGCCATGCCAAGCCGCGGGGAGAATACCGAGGTGTCCATCGAACCTAGGCATGGGTCTGACGTCGCTGTACAAACACGTGTCTGGAAGGGAAACCCCCGTCGTAACTCGAGAATATACCCCAGGTTCCGGCCACAA